>NW_027041748.1:0-620382 GCF_035928015.1 Saxophila tyrrhenica | reverse complement strand
ATAAAGGAAGGAGAGGAATAGAAGATAGCCTTCCGTACGCGAAACGGACTCTACGAATTCTTAGTTATACTAATAGGGCTTACGAACGCCCTAGCGACATGTTAAAGAATAATTAATAATGTCTTAAGCGACCTTATCGACATTACCGTTATTGTATATATCGACGATATACTTATCTTTACCAAAGGATCTAGGGAATAGTATATCAAGGACGTAGCTACTATACTCGAACGACTAAGCAAGACTACCTTTAAGACTATACTAGAGAAGTACGAGTTCTTTAGAAAGGAAGTTAGCTTTCTCGGATTTATTATTAGAACCGATGGAATCAAGATCGATCCGGAAAAGACAATATCAATTAAAGAGTAGCTAGTACCCAAGAACGTCAAGGACGTATAAGCGTTCCTCGGACTTGTAAACTATAATCGAAAGTTTGTAAAGGACTACTCGAAACTAGTAACGCTACTTATAAACCTTATACGCAAAGAAACGATATTCAAATAGGATACGGATTAGCGAAGAGCCTTCGAGAGGCTTTAGGAAGTATATAGCGAAGTACTAACGCTACGTATATTTCATTTAACAAAACCGATATAGGTCGAGACTAATACCTCCGACCTAGCGATAGGAGTATACCTTACACAAGAGTTCGACGGGACTCGGCACCTAATTGTATACTTCTCGAGGAAGATAACGCCTACTAAATAGAACTACGAGATTTACGACAAGGAACTACTAGCGATCGTCGTAGTATTGCGATACTAGAGAGTATACTACGAAGGAGCTACTAGACTAACGATCTATTCCGACTATAAGAACCTAACGTACTTTATAACAACGAAGGTCCTTACGAGACGGCAAGCTAGATAGTTAGAGCTACTCGGAGAATATCAATTCGAAATCGTATATACTCCCGGACGAGAGAATAGGCGCGCCGACGCGCTAAGTAGACGAAGCGACTATATAGAGGGATATAAGCCGTAACAATACCGTATACTAAAGGTTAATTAGGACGGATCGCTAAGCGCGAACCCGTAAGAGTTTAACTTAGTAATGCGAGTATTAAGAGACAACAACGAGGAGTTTCCGATATAGTACGGAAAACTTAAGGTTCCCTTAGATAAGGAATAGAAATACATCCGGAATTACTACGATAGACCTACGATAGGATACCCCGGAATCGCAAGAACAACGGAGTATATTCGGCGAAACTTTGTGTTCCTAGGAATAAGATAGAAGGTTGCTACCTATATTAAGAAATACTAACAATATAATAAGAATAAGGCCGTACGACACGCCAAGTACGGGAACCTCTAGTTTAGAGAACTACTAGTAAAACTATAGGAGGAGGTTACGATAGACTTTATCGTCAAGTTACTAAAGTTATAGGAACTAATAATAGGAAACGACTACGACTTAGTTCTAGTTATAGTTAATAGATTAACGAAGTACTTACACTTTATACCCTATAACGAAACCATTATGGTAGAACAACTCGGACATCTAGTTCTAGATAGATTAATACGATACTATAGAATACCAACGACGTTTATTACGGATAGAGACAAGCTCTTTACATCAAACTACTAGAAAACCTTAGTTATAGCGATAGGGATACGATATAAACTATTAACGGCCTTCTACCTATAAACGGATAGATAGACTAAGAGATCAAATCAATTACTAGAGACGTATCTAAGACACTACGTCAATTATACGTAAGACAACTAGGTTACACTATTACCTATAGCGTAGATCGCACTTAATAACAATGTATTAGAAACAACAAAGATATTACTATTCTATAACAACTTCGGAAAGGACCCGAACCTATTTATAGAAGCCCAAGAAGGACCCTAAACGGACCGAGTAATAGTCTAGGCATCGAGCCTTAAGGAACTATATAAAATAGCTACGAGCGCTATCTCGGCTTAATAATCGCGATTATCGATATCGCGAGAATCAAAAACGGCACCTTAGCTAAAGAGGGGGGATAAGGTCTTCCTCCTTACAAAGAATTTAAAGACTAGGAGAAATACGAAGAAACTAGATTATATAAAGGTTAGACTATTTTTGGTTTCGGAGGTTAAGGGACTAACAAACTACCGACTCGACCTCCTACTAGACGCGAGGATCCATCTAGTATTCCATATCTCTATACTAGAACTAGCGGATAGTAGCATGCCGCTATAGACGACGTTCTACTTCGAACCTTAGGAGGAGGACGAATTCGAGGTCGAAAGAATCGTCGGAAAACGAGGAAGCGAGTACCTCGTAAAGTAGAAAGGATATCCAAGTATAGATAACACTTAGGAACTACGAAGGAATCTAACGGGATATTAGTAGAAGCTTAGGGAGTTTCATAAGGGACAACGCGCCTTAACCTAAACTACTAGGGACCTTACGAGGAGAGCTCGAATCTACGGTAGGTACAAAATCCTATACGAAGGGATCCGGAGTACTAACTGCCTCCAACTAAGTACCGAGACGGATAGCCTTAGAAAAGCCGTCGTTCTCCTCCTCGGGCGTATTCTTAACTATATACCGTACCTACTTATCTAACCGCCGGTTGTTTTGCTCCTAGATAACTTTATTCCGCGCTATACGCGCCTTTACCCTCTAGATTTTGTCGAGTAGCGATAGGAGTTCGTCCGTTATCTTCGAAGCGTTCTCTTTATCCGCTAAGATCTTACTCGCGAGGTTATCGGCTATAGCGTCGAGACGCGCGACCGAGGAAGTTACGTAGGGTTTCCCTATCCGGGTATACTAAGCGTAGGACATAATCGAGAAGTCCGTAATAAAAAGGAAGTTACGGTTATAGCGACGATAGAGGTCGTAAGGATCGAGAGTAGGGAAAGAGTTTTGAAGGATCCGGTTTATACGACGGAGTTTGTTTTTAGTTTTGGAGGAAGCTATTACGGATAACGAAGAATATAGGGGAACTTACGATTATTTATATAGAAGTTAGAGTTACGGGATTCCTAAGGATAGGAACCTAAGGAGGGAGCTAGTATTACGGACACGGTAGAGAAGTTACGGGATTTCTCTATTAGAAAGGGCACGTAAGCTAATTGGGCCGGAGGAGTCTAAGCTTAGGGTACTCGACGCTCGCTCGTTTTCGAGTAGCGAGTACTCGACGCTCGATAGCTATCGAGCGATAAGTACTCGCCGTAGCTACTTAAGCGAGTAGGATATAGGGAAGTATATAGGAACCAAGAATGCCTCTAGTATTCTTGTATTTAACTTATATTACAATCTTACTAAAAGGTCTATAACCAATTAGGCTTGAGTTAGTATCCTTACCTTTGTTTAATCGTCACTTGACTCTCTAAAGAAGTACGATTAACCTTAATCACGTAAGACTACCTTATAGGATTATAACAATATAGTAAGCGGGCGCTCGTGGGAGTCTCGACGTAGTACGACTAAGATAAAGAGAGTTACGTAAAGAAGCGAGAGCTCGGAACGAGAGGTTACGTACTTAGCTTACTAGCTCGATAGCGAGATAGTAAGATTTACTCGACTAGCTTATAGCGAGATAGGCGAGCTAATATATACTCCTTAGGTATATAGGAACTAAGGATATCTCTAATATTCTTATATTTAACTTATATTACAATCTTACTAAAAGGTCTATAGCTAATTAGACTTAAGTTATCTTACCCTTAATACCTATTGTTCTAAATACTCTTTAAAGAAACGTTTTTGATTACTCTAATTACATAAGACTACCTTATAGGATTGTAATATATACCTAGTGTAACGGAGTAACTAACTCGATTAGTTTAATTAGCTTAGTATAGATTAGTCGAGTTTAGATAGATTAGGAAGGAACTAAATATAACTATACTTCTTAGGTATATAGGAACTAAGAAAATCTCTAATATACTTGTATTTAACTTATATTACAATCTTACTAAAAGGTCTATAACGAATTAGGCTTAAGTTAGTATCCTTACCTTTATTTAATCGTTACTTAACTCTCTAAAGAAGTACGATTAACCTTGATTACGTAAGACTACTTCGTAGGATCGCAATACTTATAAGATCGTAATAGGCGAATATTAGGCTTTCTATTAGCATATCTAAGCTATAATCACATTTCTATTCTAGTAAAATAGCTCTCTAACTTACTAGTATAGGTCGCTTTAGCCTACGGAATACTAAACTTACTTTTCCTCTTAGTTCCTCCCTTGTCCGTACCCTAGTACTAATGAAATATACCTATTCCTAGCTCTTCATCGGACCACTCGAGCCTTTCTAGTGTGTTGCTAACCTCTTCTCAATAGGTCTCGTCCCGCGTAGCAGCTCCTTCTCACGGTAAAGCTCGTCGTCCGCTGTCGTGGCTACGCAGGTGGACTTGTGCCAATGCGTCCAGCAGAAGCCAATGTGGCGATGTAACGAGGAGACTTGTGGAGACAAAAACATCAAGGTGCTATCCGTACGCATCCATCGTACGACAGACGCAGCAAGATTGATCGTGTAAACAGTCACGTCTTGGTGCCTCCGTTGCAGCTTCTCTATTGCATTTCTTGCCACCAACAACATGGCTCTCACCGCACACTGGACGAAAGTAGGTCAAAACAATCTACTCAAACGCTCTTCGGTCTGTGCGAGTGTCATCGGCTCAACCATCTACGTCTTCGGCGGAGAGCTCGAGCCTCGCAAGCCTCGCGACAACGATGTGCACAAGGTCCGTATAAGCTTGGACGGTGGTTCGGCGGTCGAGACCACGTTTGCGCAAACCAGCTCACCATCTCCAAGAGTCGGAGCTACGACTACGTCGCTCAATGGCAAGCTCTACATGTTCTCCGGCCGGGGTGGGGAAGCAATGGCTCCTATCGAGGAGAACGGTCATGTCTGGGCTTTCGACCCGTCGATCGAAGTCTGGACATCTTTGCGCCGATCCTCAAGCGTCTACCCTGAAGCTCGCAGCTACCACGCAATGACCAACAATGGATCAGATACTATCTACGTTCATGCTGGTTGTCCTGAAGCCGGAAGGCTGTCAGACCTATGGGCTTTCAACGTCCACGATTCCAAGTGGAGACAGTTGGCAACAGCGCCGGGAGCAGACCGTGGTGGTTCCTCAATCGCATACGACGACGGCAAAATCTACCGCATGAATGGATTTGATGGCAAGACTGAGAAGGGTGGCGCGTTGGACGTATTTGACGAAGCTACGAACAACTGGAGCTCCTTTGATTTCTTACCGGACGGAAAGAGCGGTCCAGGAGCTCGCAGCGTAGCGGCTTTGATTCCTGTGCATAGAGATGGCCGTGTCTTTCTTGTCACTCTGTTTGGTGAGAGCGATCCAAGCTCTCTTGGTCATCTTGGAGCCGGCAAGATGCTCAATGACAGCTGGGCGTATTCGGTACATGACGAAACTTGGATCATGGTCAACGTGCCGTCCACGGAAGGGCCACAAGCCCGGGGGTGGTTTGACGCAGATGTCGTCTCCATAGGAGGTGAGGAGAGCGTTGTGGTTGTCGGTGGCCTTGGCGAGTCGAACGAGAGATTGGACGATGCCTGGTTGTTACGTTTCAGCGTGAGCCCCATCGAATGACGAAGAATGTTTAATGGAACAGTGAAATTCAAGAGTACACAAATTCCAGTGGAAATTGGTTCATCAAGAAAGAGGACGAGGTATAGTCCAGAACTGAGGGGGCTCGTCAAAATGAAGGAACCCAATGCACCCAATTCATCCGCGCAAAACGTCCAATGTTGTACAGAGCATTGCCTCTTTGTAGTATTCGTTTCGCCGTAATCATGATTCATCGTCAGTGGCCTGCTCTTTCTGGCTCAGTAAAGGATATCCATTCCTCTAGCTGTCTGTGCCACTGTGGTTTGTATGCCAAAGTGGACGCTTCAAGCCAGGTATGTGAACGAGATGGCCCCGTCTTTGTCGCAAAAAAGTAGCGTAGACCGCCCCAGCAGTGAAAGTAGCTATGCCGCTCACTAGTGTTGGATACTTGAACTGATTCACCCGCGGCAGGGCTATCGTCAGAGTATATGAGATGAGTTCGAAAGGGTTCTGAAACGCCGCTTCGGTTGCTGAAAATGAGCCGCGAGTGTCCTCTTGAACCTCCTAACGTCTCTGTTAGCTCGTTGTCCCCCTTCTCGGCAGCGAGCATCTACCGTCTGAATGATCATCTGCGCACTGAGGTCGTAACCCCACAACCCGATGCGGCTGATGATGCTGCCAGCTGAGAGGCCAGACGCAGCAACAATGGGCCTAGTCGGCGACCAGAAGAATCCAATGGTCGCGGCAAGCCAGAAAATTTGCCAGTTCAGAAACCACATTGCTGCTCGAGTTGGCGAAAGTCGAGACATAACCCGAGGCGCGATCCAGGTTGCCGATAGCTCGACAACGACGGATATGGATCTGACGAGGCCGACGTAGAAGGAGTTGAAACCACAAGCTAGAAGATATGTGACCATCTGTCCGCCAAAAGATAGCACGGTGAGATAGAGGCATGCAAGGGCGAAAGACGGAAGGCATGCGCGGTGACTGAAGTACAGCCGCAAAGCTTTGTACATGTCTCTCAGCTCGTGGAATGGGCGTCGCCAACCCGAATGCATATGGTGACCAACAGGCAGTATCTTCGCGATCCCCAGATTTGGGACCAGTCGATGAACCTGGATCGTTGTGAGCAAGCGGTCTGCAATGATATACTTCACTCAGTCGAACACATACTTGCGCTATCGCGAAGTATTCAACCGGAATAGAGGTGACGTTGATCCCAAGTGTCACCCAGATAGCAACGGTCGTAGATGCACCGTCGATCAAGGCGATGAACAACGGGCCAGCAAGCTTGCAGATTAAATCAATGCGGCGCATGCGGGCGTTGAGACCTAAACGTGCATTCAGTGTAAATTCCAAGACTCCTGTTTGACAGACCGCGGCCGCGATATCTGCCATGACCGTGCTTACTCTGTAAAGCAGGGTCGTTGTTGGCAGCCACGACGATGACCTGGCTCACCAATTAGTAGCCCAGACATATTGGGGTAGGAGACAATACGTACCCAGTCTCGCTCGACTGCAACGGTGTTCATCATGAACGCTGCCTTCTCTACGCACGACAAGAGAACCAGTCCACTGAAGATGGCGCGTGAGGCGGACGGAATTATCGATGGATACGTCCACAACACCCAGAACCCCAATGCTGACAGCACGACAGACACCCGCCCGGCGGCTGATGAACACGATTAGCCAAGCTCCATAGACGACGGGAGAGCTTACACCGGGAGTATTGACTGACCGATAGACAAGCGGACAACGGGGAGTCGTGCTTTGCGATCAATTGTTTTCCCAATTATTGTGCTTAATACTATCCCAGCCGCTGAGCGTATCACCGCATATATTGACATATACAGGAGCGTGTCTGGGTAGATCGCACTGAGAAAAAGCACTGAGCCGAATTCGAAGGATCTAGAGTTCCATGTCGAAAGGAAATGAGAAAGGTAAAGCCTCCAGCTGATTGAATGTAGCGGCCTTACGGCGGGCGAGCAGTGGCCTAAACCATTTGAATGATCATGACTGCCATGTTCAATGAGTTCTGTGTCTCTTGAGTGGGCGAACGAGGTTGTGCTGGTCTCAATCTGGCGTGGCGTGGCCACCTGGGATACATCTGGCTCGTCGGGAGGCGAAGAGGCATGAGAGGCGCTGCGTTGCAGCGAAGCCATGTTTGTTTTAACGATCTAGCGGCTGTCTTCATGAACAGCGTAATAGGTTGACAGTATAACGGGGTCCAAGGCAATTTGGTTGAAGGCATTATCGTTGCGAGAGTGGGTGGAGAATTCTCACGGCCCAAGCACTTTTGCTTGGATACGCAACTGGTCAACCTACAACCATCGTACGACTTTAACGAAAGCTGGATCCAATCGCCGGGGTCTGTTCTATCGATCGGTCAGGTCGAAAAGGTATTCTTAACCCATAACCGCCGAATAACGTCGATGGAAGGTGTTGCTGCTTGGACCGCCGTTGTATTTCGACTTGTGGCAGCTCAAATTTGACGCTCGAAACCTCAGAACTGTCGGATCCATCAGTATCAGCTCTACGCCCAGAGCTGCACGTGACAAAGTTGATCCGATCGAGACTGCTTTCGACACGGGTGAGGAAGGGTTTCTTGTCCACCTGCATTTACTTGCTCCTGTTTCTTCGTGGACCATTTGCAGGTACAATGCTACAAATACTCGCGCTCCTCGGCCTGGGCCTTGCAAGCTATGCGCAGGCGCATGGCGGTCACGAACAACAGCCAATTCCAGCGGACGCGGATTGGGCAACTCGACATATGGCTGAAGAGCACCACATAACGTCGTTCGACTCAGGCTCCTTCTTCAATCTCCACGACTACGACAGCAGCAATGAATGGACGCCGGAAGACCTCCTCAAAACCTACGGCCTCAAAGACCCCAGCACGAACCACATCCCGCAAGAAGAGAAGATGAAGGCCGTTGAGAAGGTGATCTCGCTCTTCGACAGGGACGCGAGCGGCACCATTTCGTTCGCAGAATACACGATTGGCGAAGCACAGGGGATCAAGCTGCCAGACCTTGGCTACGGCCCCGGACATCATGGCGACGATGAGTATGAGTACGAGATTCACCATTTCGAAAAGTACCACGATGAGAACACCAAGGAGGAAGATCTGATCCACCCGGAAGACATTGAGCATTTTCGGATGCATGAGCAGATGGAGATGCGGCAGGAAGCGCAAGAAGCAATGGACCGGATGCCTATCGTCGAAGCCAACATACCTAGCAAATTTCGTCGCCATGGCTGAGAGTACGGAGATGGAGTTTCCGGCGGGAGCGTACGCTGAGCGTGCTCTTGAAGGTGTGCATGTCGATGCTTTGCGATACGAGAGAGACTGGTTCTGGCTGGTTGCCGCTGTCTTGACCTGGGGCGTTTTCTGGAATCTTGCCGACCAGCACCATGAGAATCCACATGCGCAGTTCATGGTCTGGACGATCATACTGGCGGCTGCTTGGTTGACGGACAACGTGTGACTTGTATGAGGACATGTACATGGCAAAGCGAGGCGTTGGAAGGTCAGTGGAGATCTGCTGGTGGTATATATATGTCTAACACGCAATGCATGACGCCCGGGGCGTAGCTCTTGACTTGGTGGATGCCCTCCAACTGAGGAGCGGCATGCTGTCCATAGCTTTGTGACATATGCTCGAGGCTTTCTCTGATGCCTTCCGCCTTGTCACCGATCTCACTGATTCCAAAATTCCCATGCACATGGATCCAGCCGCCTAGCTCTCGATCGAGAACATTGGCAGCGATTCGCCAGCTATGCTGCGAGGATGGCAGAAGCCCGCAGTTCACGTGCCGGATTGGTGGAAGGCTTGCTTGCATCTTTCTGACCCGGTCTGGTGCGTTCTCGTTCGACTCCTCGAAGATGAGTAGTTTTACTTCGCCATTCGTCCCATCATCGAAGAAACCAGCATCATGGTCACCGTACGTTGCGTAGTCCCACTTGTTCGCCTTCGCACCCTTCCTCAGCCCCTCGATGCTCCAAGCATTGATGTCCCAACATAACACCTGGTTCACTCCAGCCTTCAGATACGAGAAGGCAAAGTACCCAATGCCGGCGTAAAGGTCCACAGCAGCGCACCCTCGCCCATCATGCTGGCCTTGCTCAATGGCTGCGTGTACTGACGACAAGCCGAGCAATCGAGCCTTCTCGCTGATATTGCCTCGAGAGAACATAGTCCATCTGGGAGCCCAGGTTTGATAGATATCGTTCTGCTTCGCCGTCACCCAGAAGGCGGCGTCGAAGTCTTCCTTAGTCGGTGGCGACGAACATGTTGTAGGGCCAAACTCTCCGTACAGAGGCGTGAAGTTCTGTGGTGCCCGAAGGATGTTTTCCGAGTCGATGTCATCACTTTGAGGTGGTATTGGTTTGTTGATGGCTATGTGTGAGATCCTGAGATGTTTCGCCAGGAGCTCGTAAAGTTGTTGGAAGTTCTCGTCGGAACAGCGCGTCTTCAACTCCTGCCATGTTGGTGTCTGGAAGGCGTTGTGGGAAAGCAGAAGCATGCATCCGTAGATGGTGTATGGTAATTTTAGGAGCCTCGCATTGCCACTGGACGATGTGGTGTCAAGTGTGGTGATCCAAGTGTCTATTGCCCGGTCCATCAAGACCAAAGGTTGCTTGCAGCCAAGTTGGAAGTGGTGATGAAGTTGTCGAGTCTACAATGCAGGCGGATGAAGAAACGAAGCGTCGAGAGTAATTGGCAAAAGCACGAGGCCGTTTCTACAAATTACCACACTGATAAGACGTGGGACATCGAGGAGTAATGTTGATATACCCTTTCTCGCGATACTGAGATTGTGATCAGGTAGGTAGTGATAGACAGCGTGATGAGGTTGATGCTGGAGCAAAAAGATTAGGGTGCACGTTCGTTCGGAAAAGTCTCATATTCACATTGCTCGTCGTCCACGATCAGAAGATCAGCCTTTGCACCTTCGTCGCCTGTTCAGATAGCTTCGTCCCATCGTCCATCCTCCGCGCGGACTTCTGCTTGAAGTCGTTGGTCATGCCCTTCCGCACAGGCTGCTCTGCTTTGCTTCCACCCCTCGCCTGCTTCATCTTCCGCTTCGTCTCCATGCCCTCCAGCATCTTACCCCTCTCAATGTCGTCCACAAACGCCTTATTCTCCTGCTTCGTCTTTCGCACTTCCTCCCTCATCCTGGCCGCCCTCTCAGCATTTTCATTCGCAATCTGCTCCGTCAGGTGGCTCCATTTGAAACCTTTTAGATACTTCATGCTCCATAGATCGTCATGGTAGAAGTTGCCTTTCTTGCCACCAATGATGTTGCCGTTCAACGTTTCCGCTGCAGTCTTCGCTTCCCGCTTCGACACGAACTCCACCCAGCCATCTGTAAATGACTTCTTCTTGTTGCCGCCCTTTTTCACCCGTCGCGAGTGCGCCACATGGTCTTCCGGGGTAAGGAATATCCGCCCAAGACCTTTTGGCGCATGCGGCGCGAGAAAGTGCTTGAGGGTCTGCGGCTTCATGAAAGGCGGGACCCGGGAGATGTATACCACACCACTTCTTCGCGCCGCTTTCTGTGCCGCTGCTACATGTTTCGGCGCCTTTGAGATTTTCAGTGAGGAGGTTGGTGCGGGAGATTCGTCGTTCTCGACATCGTCGTCGAGCGCGGCACCATCGTCTTGATCGTCTAGTAGAGCCGCAAACCTAGAGTCCACATCTTCAGGCTGCTTTCGATGCTTTGCTCTACTGGCGCTGGCATCAAAGTCGTCGTCGTTTGAGGCATCAGATAGTTTCTGGCGCTTGCGCGCCGGTGCAGATATCGTGACTCTACTTTCTTCGACCGCCTCGGAGTCGTACCCGCCTCCGGACGCGTCTTCGTCCTCCTCGCCTTCCAGATACTCGTTGCGCTTTCGTATCGACATCGTTGTGTGTCGAATCTGTTGGTCGAACGAAGATCAGAACCGTGAACTGATATCTGAATACCTTAAAGTGCACAAGTCGTTTCCCGAGTGTCCACTTTTGACACCCCTCCGGAAGCCATCCGACTTCACAGGGTTTCATCCCCTCTCTTTTGTCTCCTTACAGGATCATTTACAGTACCTCGAAACGATGTGCTCACTGTCAGATTTTCTCGCCTGGGATCGGATGTCCAATGTGCTTTCCCGTCGGTGTTGGATCTTGCCACGAGCAGTTCCCCGACTTGAAGCGTGGCCCGCGAAGCAGGAGCCTTTGATGCTCGGTATACCGACTATACTCGAA
This sequence comes from Saxophila tyrrhenica, assembly GCF_035928015.1. Taxonomy (NCBI): domain Eukaryota; kingdom Fungi; phylum Ascomycota; class Dothideomycetes; order Mycosphaerellales; family Extremaceae; genus Saxophila; species Saxophila tyrrhenica. The sequence goes on along the minus strand of NW_027041748.1, from coordinate 608,613 downwards.
GCAACCCACGCAACCCCAACCCAATGTCACTAGACCATGGTTTATTCGAATCTCCGGAACAGCCTTCGGAAGACTCCCGCGAAGGACACGATATAGTCTCATATCTCTTATGTTGCTTAATACTGCTTTCAGAACCAAGTATTATGTTCGGAGAAAGCATCTTGGCATGACAAAAAGAAGGGACAGTGCCGCTCTCGGGAGCCTCATTCGAGGTCGCCAGCAGAACGAAGATGATGCCGCGATGAGAGCCTTCCTCCGATACGGATCCCGTGTACAGCGCACCTGCGCTGTCCTTTGCCAGGAAAACCGCACGCCTGCCCCGCATCGAGAACCAGTGCATTCCCACTAAGTACGAGATCTTTGCGATTCCAACAACGCCAGTGTGTTATCGCATCCTTCCTTTCGGTCTTCCTTCGCAAATCTGTGCCTCCTCATCTAAGATTTCTCGCACGTGATTGTGCAGCATTCGCTCTCGAAACTAACTCTACCTGCTCATTTGTCGATTTCTTAACCCCGACTCAGACATGACCTGGACCACGCAGGCTTACCATGACCCGACCTTTCTGATGGAGAACTGGGTCCTCTACGGTGTTGGGATGACCATCTTGTTGCTCCGGATGGCTATTCGAATACGGACAGTGGGCTTTCGAGGGAGGAAGGGAGATAATTTCTTCGCCATCATCGTTCTCATCTGTAAGCCCCACCCGAGCCGGAACCAATGCATGGCCGTTTGCTCACCAGGGTCAGGCTACTCCATAGATGCGATCTGCGTCTACTTCAACTATCACCTGGGCTCGAACGTCGATTTTGTAGAGCGTGGATCTCAACACCATTTGGTACATCACTGACCACTGTCACGAATAGACACCCGCCGAACTGACGGACATGTCAACCGAAGACCAGCGGAAAGTCATGACTGGGTCGAAGATGGAGCTTCTTGCGTGGTGAGCTCAGCACTTCTATACCTCGTGTATGCAGGTACATCAGTCACTAAGAAGAATAGGTATGCCTACGCGACCCTCATGTGGTCACTGAAGGCGATGGTGCTGGCAAGAATGAGCTGAAGCACGAGTTACTGAAGCACCGGCTGACGTCGTTGCTTATCACCAAAAGTTTTTCTTCGACCGCCTCACTTTTGGTCTGCGACAACAACACTTCGTCAAGCTCCTCGCCATCGCCGTTGGCGTTACCTACGTTGGTCTTGAATGACTTGAAATTGGGTACGCCGAAACTGACGTGACTGCTTCGGCAGGTGCAGATACCAGTCGTACTCACTATCACATTCAGCTGCCATCCATTCCACCGCAACTGGCAGGTTGATCCTTACCCAGGCCTCACCTGCACCTTCAAAACACAAAACTTTTACGTCTTCACGATCCTCAACGTTCTCACGGACACCGCACTTTTGGCTATTCCTCTCCCGCTGATGTGGGCAATACAAGTGCGGTTGAGGAAGAAAATTTTGCTGTGCATACTGCTGTCGTCTGGTCTGTTCGTCACAACCGCAGCCATCGTTCGAATTTGCATGACTTTCGCAGCTCATCCGTCAGCATTGACGATTAACAGATGGGGCGTGAGAGAGACATTGGCCGGGGTGTTCGCCGTCAACCTGCCGATCTTGAGATCAAGTGCGTCTGATACACACGAATTGCCGCTTGATTTTGCTGATCCATCCTCAACGCAGTTTTCGCGACAGATTTCTGGAAGGGTACCCTACCGACCAGGTCCAAATTGGCGAGCGTCAACCCCTACGATAATCAATCAGCGATTACCTGCAACACTATGAGCACCAACAACTGCCGACCAAGCTTGGTCTTGATGCGTGGCACCAGCGAAGCGCACGAAATGCCCACCACGCAGGTCACTTCACCCTACCAAAGAGCTTCTACCATCCCGGATACAGGCCGCGATTGCAATCCCCTTCCGCATTGTCAGACCACCAACGAAACGGACGACAACTTGCGGCAGTCTTCTAAGCCCTCCGAAGACCCAGCCTGGCCGAAGCATATCAGGGCGCCGCCACCGTCACAGCAGCGGGATCGCAACGATGCAGCTTCGCAACCATACTTGTTCGATCGCGATCTGGAGAGAGGGCAACCGCGAGAACCGTCACCACGTATGGAGATTATGGTTGACCATTCCTACGATCACTCACGGTCTTCAGCAGGGCCGGCTGACACGCTTGGGCGGCGATCGGAGCTTGAGAGTCGGTGGGAGCCTCCCTGGCCAAGGAGGGGCTTCGGTAACCGTACCACCATTTGCGGAGGAAACCATGACGATGTTGACTGTGTTTGTGGGAATGGTGGAAGGCGAAACGGAGACTGCATTGTGTGAGCGCTGGGAGGGTGTGTTGGCCTGGAACCCTGCAAGATCGAGCATCTTCTTCATACAGAGATCAAACACGCTGCGATGCCGCAAGACGCTTTAAATCGCAGAGAAGTCTGCACTCACCCTGCTATGGCGCCGATGGTGAACAGTTCTCCGCCGCAGCTCGAAGCACCCTGTTCGTCTCACTGCTTTTTCATCGCGCGTTCGAGGCTTCGAGATGCCATTGATGACCATGGCTTGAGGCCAGCTCACAGACGGTTCTCCGGGATAGTTGAGACCACTCTGGGTCTTGGCAGTGCCTCGTCTACTGGATTGCACAGTTGAGAAGGCTGCAATTACCCTGACGTGCTGTGTACCCTTCGTCGCCGTGGCTTGAACCACGTTAGATGGTGTCGATGGACTGTCTATGCTATCGAGCCTTCGAAATGCCGTCGATGACTATGACTTGAGGACAGCTCATCGATTGTTCTCTGGAACAGTTGGGAATGCCCTGGCTCTTGTCAGTGGCCTATCAGTTCAATTTGAGGCTGGGAGATGCCATCTAGAACCAAGGGTGACGGCAGCCCGTGGGCGCTTCTCCAAGACAGCTGGACCTATCCTGCGTGTGGCCATTGCCACGTTCGCTCGTTTTGGTGGCAGAGAAGCCTCCAAGATGGTGATATGAAGATGGAAATTCATACGGTCCTTTCACGCCTGGAGGACAGCTCATAGATCGTTCTCCAAAACAGTTGGAAGTACCCTGCGACTTGTCAATGCCTTCTCGGCTCGCCTGGGTGGCAGATAAGCCTCGAAGATCGTGGTGTGAAGATAATAATCCATACGGTACCTTCACGACTGGATCACAGCTCGTACATCGTTCTCCAAAACTGTTGGAAGTACCTTAGGTCTTGTCAATGCCTTGTCGACTTGTTTGCACGGCGGAGACGCCAGTACTCTCTGTTCACGGGTCGCTCCTGCCTCGCGCAGAAGCTTCAGAGTTGTGGCACGTGGTATGCTGCTTTCACAAGTGTAAAGGGCTTTCTTTCGCCAGATCTCTTCCTGTCCTCTACCACAACTTCTCACTCCTCTGATTGGGTCAAGATATTACCTAAAGTGGATGAATTTAGAGTTGCGGGACGGCGGCACGTCGCCGAGGCGCGCTAGCGTGCCGCAGCCACGCCAAAACAACAACCTCGACCTCATTTCACAGACTTCACCACAATCAGCACGGCTGGAATGTAAGTTTCAGAACCTTTTCTCTGACAATAGAACCTCACTCACGGCAATAACAGTCATTCGAAACGTCACTTTTCTCCGTCTTGCGACAATCACAGACAGCTATTTTCGGCTCGTGAGAACACCACAATAGCAAGACGCGCCTATTCTCCGGCGGAGCAACAATACAACAATAGTCCTAAGCTGCCCATATAACCTGGCCTCGATCCTGGAGAGCTCCTTCTTCCTTTCTTCAGCCTTCTCGACACCCGCTCTTTGCTCCGCTTTCTGCTCCGCTTCCTGCCCCTTCTCCGCCTCGACGACAGCACCACAGCCAAATGGCACCCAGAGCAGCGGCGGAAACGCCATCACGAGCGACGAGGACCCGCTCGAAGAGCCCCCTCCCGGCGATCGACGCCAAGCAAAGCCAGGCGTACGGGGCCCCTGGCAAGGCCAACCTCGGGTCGCAGCTCCGCAGCCAGTCCGCTGCCTTCTCGCAGCAATTTGAGGAGAGCCGCACAGCAGCCGCTGTGGTGGCACCGGCCTCCTCTGCTGCTGAGAGAAGCGGCGGGCTGGTCGAGGAGGGAAGCGAGGCGGCTTCTCTTGCGCCGGGGCCCCGTCGCCGGCAGTACAGCGGGCGACCAGCCCCCATCCCAGAAGAGCGGCCGGCGGAGATGGGCACCCGCCGCGCCCACCCACCACCACCACCACCACCAGACTCGCCGAGTCTTCTCGGCCGCGAGGCCACCGTCCTCGACCACAACGCCCGCTACGGCGGGGCGTTCGCTGCTGCTCGCGCGGGGATCTGGCGCCAGCTCAGCAACCCCAACTCGCCGATCTACTTCGTCCTGCTGATCGCCATCGTCTTCCTCGGCGGCATCTTCTCCGGCCTCCTGGCACTTTTCGTGCCTGTACCAGCGAGTGTGGTGCCGATTCGTGAGCAGTTCGCGCTGGGAATGCACGTCGCATTCCTCAAGTACCCGTACGATCGGCCGCCTGTTGTCTGGGAGCGCTACACCACCGAAGTTCTCGACATGTTCAAGCAAGAAGCCGCGAAGATCGACGGCATTGCACAGCGATCAGTCGAAGCCTGGCTCGAGAAGCGGCCGTCCATCGGCGTCACCAAAGACGAGCTCAACACCATCATCCGCTTCCACCAAGTCCACAACTCCTTCCGGGCGATGCACATGGTGAACTGGTTCTCTGTCGGCTTGGGCGCTCGCATCGACCCCTACCTCACATCCGCGACCAAGATCATCGGCTCCAAGACCTGGCTCGGCGCACTCTACGACTCCATCAACCCTCTCAACATCCCGCCGAACCCACCCATCACTGCTCTCCTGAAGTGGGACGAAGCTACAGAATGCTGGTGCGGCACTCCATCGAGCAGCGGCTACGTCCAGATTGCCATCATGACACACACGAAATTCTACCCCGACCGACTCATCATTGAACACATCCCGCGAGCAGCAACACTCGCCCCTCAAGCAGCGCCGAAAGACTTCGAGGTCTGGATCGATCTAGGCTCAACAGAAGAGGTCAAGCGCGTCCGCGATCTCTACGATGGCGACTCCATCCTCAACATAAACGGCCCATGTGGCGACTCCCCAGGCAAGACCTGGTACTGCGTTCTCAAGAACGGCTACGACATCAACTACAGCAACCACGTGCAGACGAAGTATCTCGCGATCTCAGCAGCCTACGAAAAGATTGCGACCAACAAAGTCCTTGTGCGTGCGACATCGAATCACGGTTCCGACTACACGTGTTTCTACCGCTTGCGCATGGCTGGCCAGCAGATCCAATCCAACGACGACGAGCAGCAAGACTACCGGTCCGTCGCTGACATGGTCGGCCAGCCTGATTGAGCAAAATATCTTCCTTCAGGTCACAGAAGAGAATGATGCACAGATCTCAAGACGCACAGCGCAACACCTCACACATCACGACATCAACAAACATCACCACATCACACAATACGACACCACACCACACATCACCTCCGAGCGCATCACCAATCGAGCGCATCACCGCCACACGACATCACACATCACCATCGAATCACCTATAAGCAAGGAACGAGATAGAACATTGCGGCGCTGAAGTGCAGATATGACTGCATGCTGCGATCGAGAAGAAGAGATATTCAAGGGTGGTTCATTGCAAGCAAGCGCGGCGTTTGGGAATGGAATGCAATGCATAGCGAAGATACCCCAGGGAGCTGAATAGCACTGAGCGAAATGCCATTATTGACTGATCTTCAAGACAACCACCTGTTCCACCTTTCTCTCATGTTTTGTCTTCGTCGTGAGTCGCCTTCCTCCACCGTGGGTTCCTCAAGTTGCTCATGGCTCAACAACAAAGCTTCACCTCTCGATCTCCAGTAGGCGAGCGAACGTTGAGCTCAGGTACTGTGCGTAGCAGCACTCTCCGACCCTTAAAGACTGCGAGAACACTTATTGTACAAAACTTCCATCGTTGTGGGTGTTCATAGCGTCGTGATAGGAGAAGTGCTTGAGCCGCGAGCAGTTTGACCGAGTTTAGCACCTTCAAAGCCAGGCGACGTAGTAGAAGAAGTGGCAGTTAGCTTCTGGCTTCTCCGTAACCCTATCGCCCGCTATAAAGACTCCCGTTGGGCGATACTATTCCTACTATCTCGGAGAACTAAACTATCCCTACTATCTCGAGGGCTATACTATCTACGTATACTCCTCGCCTCCAGTCTTCTCCGCTAAACAATCTCCTACTAAGAGGCTTCTAGATATACTTTCCTTATGGTCTAGACTACGGAGACTGCCACTTCTTCCACTACGTCGCCTGGAGCACAAGGCGGCCCCGCCAAGTCCCGAAGGCAAACAACTTCAAAGCTGTCTTACCCAACCTCCTTCACTTCTTCCAAACCTTCCAACATCACCATCACACTTCGACCATGGCAGAACAACAAACACAGACTGCCCAAGGGCGGAAGAGGAAGCACTTCGTGCCACTTGGTATACACAGCATGAGAGCGCCGCGACCTCACCACCAGCTAACGGGAACTAGAGAACAACCCTGCAGTCATGACCAGTCTTCTTCACAACCTCGGCCTGTCTCCAACCCTAGCCTTCCACGACGTCTTCTCGCTCGACGACCCGGACCTCCTCGCCTTCGTGCCGCGACCGGCGCAAGCGCTTCTCCTCGTCTTCCCCGTCAGCAACACGTACGAGAAGTTCCGCCACGAAGAGGACAAGGACAAGCAAGAATATGAAGGTCATGGCGAAGCTGAAGACGTGATATGGTACAAGCAAACCATCGGCAACGCGTGCGGGCTCATCGGCGTTTTGCACGCGGTCTCGAACGGCGCGGCGAGGGCGATGATTCAGCAGGATAGCGACTTGGACACGCTGGTCAAGCGGGCTCTTCCGTTGAAACCACGTGAACGCGCAGAACTGCTCGAGGAGACTGAGGCATTGGAAACGGCTCATTCGGCTGCGGCTTCGACTGGTGATACGGCGGCTCCGCAGGCGGAGGATAATGTGGACCTGCACTTTGTGTGCTTCGTGAAGAGTGAGAAGAACGGGCACTTGTTTGAGATGGATGGAAGGAGGAAAGGGCCGATCGACCACGGTGCTCTTGGGGAGGGAGATGATGTGCTAAGTGAGAGGGCGTTGGAACTGGGTGCGAGAGCGTTCATGAAGAGGGAGGCTGAGGGAGGGGATTTGAGGTTCAGCATTGTTGCGCTGGCGGAGAGCTTTGATGATTGATGATACGATGCTACGATTACACGAAGGCAGGATCAAGCAGCTTCAACGGGAGTCATGCGTGCTCATGACATGGATGCCACATGAGTCGCGATAGGCGCGCAACCCGTTGTCGACTGTTCTGGGCTCTTCACTACAGCAACGCTCGTGGATAGCCGCGATGCTCAGAATCGGATCTGAACCGCATTCCTCCCGGCACACGGCACCTCGAGCATCCGACAAGCGCGACAACTGTGGCGTTGAAGACCGAATCTCGACATGAGCACTCAGAAGAAGGCCTCGGGTACTGCGAGCTCAGCTGTACGGCAGTACAAGAATGAGTCTACCTGAAGCTAAAGTATGAAGATGTGGTTAAAGTACATTGGCAGATACACCTAAATCCCTAGTTCCAGGAGTCTGTTCTCGACCACACTGCTGGTATTTCCACCCGCATTCCAATGAGCGCGTCGCCTCGCTTTCCCATAGCGATGCCAGGACCTCACTTTCACTGCTGCGACAACCGACTGTGGTGATGCGTCAAGTTAAGATAGAACGATGATTACAAGCAATAGATTACTTCGCTCTACCGCCAGACGCTCCATGAGCGGCCCAATCTGATCGCCTTCGGACACGCCCTCCCCCTTGCGCGGGTTACGAGCTCTACCCATCGCAGAGAATCGGGAAAACAAGCAGCACCAATACCCGCAATGCCTTCCATCCCGATCTTCGGAACGGACGGCAAAGTGTTCCAAGCCGCTCACGCCAGCCTAGACGGCACATCTGCCTTTTTCCACAATGCCTTCTCACGCGAACAAGTCGACTCTCCCGCATTTTCCGACCCCAAGGGCTTCAACGCCAGCATGGTCCTCAACATCCAGCAGCAGCACACCGTCCAGGTGCTCGTCACTTGCACCACCAGCGTCAGCCTCCTCGCAGCAGTATGTGCGGTTTACTGGTTCTGGATGATGAGGAGGAACTTCCGGCGAGACCTTGTGTTGCTTCTGATCTTGGGCGGGTCGTGGAAGAGCCTATGGTTCGCTATCTTCTCGGCTGTGACGTTCACTCAGGGCAAGATAATGACCGAGACGAGCTTCTGTCAGGCGAGCGGGTACATGTTGCAGGTTGGATTCGAGATGTGTGGTAAGTGTTAGAGCATGAAGCTGTCAAAGAGGAGACTTGCTAATCGTCCTAGATTTCGCCGTCCTTTTCATGAGCATGCATATGTACCTTCAGATCTTCCCACCCACCCGCTTCACATACCTCGGCCACGACGGACTATACCGCGTCCGTAAATGGGTGGTCGCCGCCTGGTTCCTGATACCAAATCTTACTGCTTCGCTGGCTTTTGTGAATCCTGGCACGGGCTACATAGCTCAAGGAGGCTTCTGCTCGCTACCACTGCGGCCAATGTGGTACAGACTTGCATTGTTCTGGATCCCGAGATATCTGATCTGGATATACGTCATCTTCGTCGCCATTAGTATCACTAGATATGTTGGTAGCGAGTTCAAAGTTTTTGGACAGGAGAAGGACAGCAGTACCAGTCAGCTCATGCACAGTTCGATCACTGCGACAACTGGAGGTACCGACAAGCAAAAGGGAGAACAGGACCGTTCTGCTCAGAAACTGTCCAACCCGGATGACGACGACTCCTCGCAGGATTGTGCACCAGACGATGTTGAAAGCGTGCTCAAGGTGAAGCCGCACAAGTTCTCGTCACCAGAGACAACGACCTCCCAGAAAGCGGATTTTGCCCGCCGCCAGTCAATGCCTGCCTGGGCGTTGGGCGGAGACTCAGATGCGGCGTCGAACCCGTTCGCATCGCAAAGCAAATCTACTCCAACCTCACGAAGAGGTAGTCGTCAAATCGCCCACGGCATCCTATCAGAGGACTTTGGACTGCCGCCAGGCATCGAGCCCAGCACACACAGAGGCTCCATCGTAAGCATGGGCTCAGTCCGCTCCTCAGCCGGCGTGTCCTTCGAAGGCGCACCCACACTCCCACCGATCGCCGAAGGTCTACCAAGCGGTGCACAGTCGGGTGTTCCACGGCACTCAGCCCAAAAGGCGCTGAAGTTCCGCCGTGCTGCCATTCAGCGCCAGCTCCGCCTCCTCTTCATCTACCCGGGCATCTACATGCTGCTCTGGATCATACCGTTCGTTGTCAACTGCATGAACTACATCGACTACTGGGCCCAACATCCAATATTCGCACTCAAAATCCTACAGCTCACTGTCATGACCATCATGACCTTCGTCGACGTCACCGTTTTCTGCTGGCGCGAGAAGCCGTGGCGACATATTCCAGGTTCGGACGGGACGTTCATCGGCAGCTTCATGTTCTGGCGCTTCTGCTTCGGAGGCACCTGGGCGCAGCGCAGACGTACGAGTCGAGCGCCGAGCAATGTACCGGATCTCGATTCCACCCACGATGGCAAGAACGGCTCGCAGACTGGTCTGCTAGCGTCGCTAAAGCGATGGGCGACCAAGAGTAAACGTTCGAGCAGCGAGACCGTTGGTTCTTCAGTCAAGCCGCACAAACGGACGTACAGCGGAGGTTCTGATCGGAGGCACCTGGAGGCCGAGAGGGCGGCAGAGCGACTGGCACTGGAGCGAGCGGAGTATGACGCGAATCGGAAGAGCTTGAATGAGAGGAGGACGAGTGTCATTAGTCAAAGTAAAAAGGCTCCGCTAGGGCGAAAGGAATGGTTCGATCCACAGGTCGATGAGACTCTGGAGTACGGCGATGAGAAGACGGACAAGAAACCTGTAGCGCCTTGAGTTGTAGTATTCACATTTGGAAGCTCTGTATCAATCTTGACTCGTAATTACTTGCTGAAACCGTTATTCTACATCCCACAGTCTATCTATCCGAACGCCAGCGCTATGCACGACGCCAGCATCCGCTTGAGTATAAACACTTTTGTTGGGCCACCAAATCATCACGGCGCCATTACCAGAGCCAGCAACGCCATCCGCACGAACATGCCGTATCTCATCTGTGGTAGAAATTAGCAAAGCTCACAGTAGGAATGTGGTAATCACTCACCTGTCTGAAGTACGCCGCCCTCGGGTCATCGTCCACCTCCTTCGCCAGCTCCATGTTCCTCGGCAGCGGATGCATCACAATCATGTTCGCCTTAGCATCTCGCAACGTCTTCGCACTGACGACCATCTCATCCTTGACCTTCTCATAAAGATCCAGGTCCTCGAAGCGCTCCTTCTGCACCCGCGTGCAGTACAGCACATCAGTCTTCGCAACTATCTCGGGAGTCAGGGTTTCCGACTCTGCTCCCAGCTGACCGCGAGCCTTCAAGGTCTCCCGAATCTTACGCGGTAGAGCTAGAGGTGAGGGTGCGGCGAGCTGGACGGTGACGTTGTAATGGCGTAGCATTTCGCAAAGGGAGTGGACGGTGCGTCCATACTTCAGGTCGCCGGTGAAAGTGATTGTGAGACCGTTGACTGTGCCAAGCTCCTCGCGGATGGTGAAGAGGTCAAGCAACGCCTGCGTTGGGTGCTCGCGGGAGCCATTGCCAGCATTGATGATCGGGCGGTCAGCAGCTTTGGCAGCAATGTCGACACTATCGGCCTCCGGATGCCGTAGCACGATGGCATCGCCGTACTGATCCAGTGTGCGGATGGTATCTTCCAGACTCTCGCCCTTCTGAGAGCTGGAATGGGCTTCGTTGATGACCACCGTCGAACCACCAAGTCGCTTCATGGCAGCATCGAATGAGGCAGAGGTGCGGGTTGAAGGCTCGAAGAACAGCGAGCACAGCACGCGGCCTTTCAACACGTCAAGCGAGCCTCCGCGCTCAACACCTAGCCTCATCTCGGCAGCCACAGTGAAGATCAAATGCAGCTCGTCCTTGGTAATCTGCTTGACCGAAAGAATGTCTCGGCCCGTGAATGGTGAGTCCTTCAGCAAATCCGCCAGCGTGACTGAAGTCTGCGAAGGCTGTGGCAAGGCAGCAGGTGCAGTGGGCACTTCGGCGAAAGTCTGGTAGTCGACTCTGCTGATGCTGAAGTCGTAGTTGCGGTCAATGGCCTCGATGAGGATCTTCGCGATCTTTACGTTCGTCACGAGAGGCGTTTGGTAGTCCACGGCCATCCGGCGGGTGCGGTAACCTTTGCTCATGTAGTTCGCGGGTCGCCTGAACTTGTTGCTGGATGGCAGGTTGATGTACAGATCGATGAGGTTGTTTGCCAGAGCATGCGTGAGGGAGTACTCCTGCCGCTGTTCGTCATCGCCGAGAGCCTCCAGGAACTGTACGGGGATGTTGTGCTCCTCGATGAAGTCTGCTGTCCCCGCTGTAGCGAACAGCTTGAAGCCAAGCTTGTGCAGCTTCTCGACTGAAGGCAGCATCTCCGTCTTGTCCTTGAAGGAGCCAATGGACAGCAGGATGGCCTTCCTCGGCAGCCTGAAGCCCGTAGAGATCAGGCCTTTGATGTAGGCTTCGTACTTTGTCCGGCCGAAGCATGCAACTTCTCCGGTAGAGGCCATCTCTACACCCATGACAGGATCTGCTCCAGACAGCCTCGAGAATGAGAACTGTGGGACCTTGACGGCGACGTAGTCCGGCGGCACTGGCGAAGCTGGGTACTCTCTCACCGGTATGCCTGTCATAGCCTTGGTCGCCATCTCGATCAGGTCAAGTCCCATGACCTTCGAGACGAACGGGAAGGAGCGCGAAGCCCGCACATTGCACTCAATCACCTTGATCTCGTTTTCCTTGGCAATGAACTGGATGTTGTACGGCCCAGTCACGTTGAGTGCATCACCAATCTTGCGAGTCGCATCTTCGATCTTGCGTACGGTCTCCGGGTCCAGGTCCTGCGGCGGCAATATTAGAGTCGCATCTCCAGAGTGCACGCCAGCGTTCTCGACGTGCTCGGAAACGAAGTGGCCAATCATCAGACCATTCCGTGCAACTGCGTCCATCTCGATCTCCTTGGCGTTCTCGATGTACTTCGTGATGACCACTGGATGATCCTTGGACACGTCCACAGCTTGTGCAAGGTATGCAGCTAGATCGTGCTCGGAATAGACAGTGTTCATCGCAGCTCCAGACAAGACGTATGATGGTCGCACGAGCACAGGGTACTTAACCTTCTTGCAGAAGTCTTTGGCTTCATCTGTGCTAGTGAGCTCCTTCCATTGAGGCTGGTCCACGCCCAGTCTGTCGAGCATGCGAGAGAACTTGTATCGGTTCTCGGCCGTGTCAATCATTTCTGGCGAGGTACCCAACACCCTGACGTTGGATCGGTACAGTGGCAGGGAGATGTTGTTTGGGGTCTGGCCACCCATGGATAGGATGACACCGCTCGAGTGCTCCAGCTGGTAGATGTCGAGCACGTTCTCCAGCGTGATGTTCTCGAAGTACAGTCTGTCGGCCTCGTCGTAGTCGGTGGACACGGTCTCTGGGTTGTAACTATTCATAAGTTAGCATTATGCCGTATCATGTGACACGGAGGGAGGAGAGTTGTGTCGGCGAGAACCCAACCATCGACTTACTTGACCATGACAGTCTTATACCCATTGTCCCGCAGTGTACGAACTGCCCTGACAGAACACCAGTCAAACTCCACTGAGGAGCCAATGCGGTAGACACCAGATCCCAACACCATCACACCCCTGTCGTTGAACAGAACATCATGCTCCGCTCCGTTGTATGTGAGATAGAGGTAGTTCGTATAAGCCGGGAACTCCGCCGCCACAGTGTCAATCTGCTTCACCACAGGCATAATGCCCATCTCCACCCGCGAGCGGCGGACATGCTGCTCATTGCTCTCCCAAAACAGCGCCAGCTGGCGGTCTGAGAAGCCCATCGCCTTGGCCTTCCGCATCAAGTTGGACGAGATGCTATCGATACCATAAGTCCGCATGAGTTTGCCGAAATCGCTAAGACCTTTCAGCTTGTGAAGGAACCACTTGTCGATCTTGGTCATCTGCCAGATCTTCTCGACGGTGTAGCCGTTGTGCATGGCGTTTGCGAGGGCGAACATGCGCTGGTCTGAAGGCGTCTGCAGCTCTGTGTCGATGTCGATAGACATGAGGGCTGTCGTCTCGTTGAAGCCGAGATTGCTTGGGTCAACTGACCGGATGGCCTTTTGAATCGCTTCTTCGAATGTGCGACCGATGCTCATGACCTCGCCGACACTCTTCATTGACGATCCAAGCAATGTCGAAACTCTGGTGAACTTCTTCAGATCCCATCTCGGAATCTTAACTACCACGTAATCAAGCGATGGCTCGAAGCAAGCACAGGTGACTTTCGTGACCGTATTCTTGATCTCGTTGAGAGGGATGTTCAGGCCAAGTTTCGCAGCTATGAAAGCCAGTGGGTATCCCGTGGCCTTAGACGCCAGCGCCGATGACCTAGAGAGACGAGCATTGACCTCGATGATGCAGTACTCGCGGCTGTCTGGGTTCAGCGCATATTGGATGTTGCACTCACCCACCACACCCAAATGCCTGATCACGCGAACGGCGGTGGTGCGTAGCATGTTGTAGTCCTGGTCGGAAAGCGTCTGAGATGGAGCCACAACGACCGAGTCGCCTGTATGGATTCCAAGTGGGTCGAAGTTCTCCATGTTGCAGACCGTGATGCAGTTGTCGTGGGCGTCGCGGACGACTTCGTACTCGATCTCCTTCCACCCTTTCATGCTGCGCTCAATGAGCACCTGCGGACTTGCAGCGAATGCCTTGTTGCAAAGGTCCAACAGCTGCTCCTTGTTCTCCGCGAACCCGCTGCCCAAACCACCAAGGGCATAGGCAGCGCGGATAATGACTGGATAGCCGATGCCTTCGACCGCCTCAAGAGCCTCGTTGATGTTGTTGGCTGACTTCGACTTGGCGCACGGCGCGTTGATGGACTCCATGCTCCTTGCGAACAGCTCACGATCCTCGGTCGTGATGATAGTGTCGATGGGCGTGCCCAAGACTTTGACACCCAGAGCTTCGAACTCGTCCTTGAGCTGAATACCGACTTGAAGTGCAGTTTGTCCACCAAAGGTAACGTAAATCGCATCCGGACGCTCCTGTTTGATGACTTTCCGGACGAAGTCGGCGTTGACAGGCAGGAAGTAGACCTTGTCTGCCAGGCCCTTCGATGTCTGGATTGTGGCGATGTTCGGGTTTATGAGAACCGTGTAGATGCCTTCTTCCTTCAGCGCCTTGATTGCTTGGCTACCAGAGTAGTCAAACTCTCCAGCCTGGCCAATACTCAAGCCACCACTACCCAGCACCAGCACCTTCTTCACATTGACCCGAGGCTTGAGAGCTGCATTCTCAGCAGCATCGCCACCAGGGAAGCTGACTGGCTGTTCCATCTTCTGCGGGTCTTCGATCGTGTTCGTGATCGTCTGCACGAAGACATCAAATAAGAACTCCGTGTCGCGAGGGCCGGGTGTGCTCTCGGGGTGGAACTGCACACTGAAGAAAGGTCGGTTGGTGTGTCTAATACCCTCGTTGCTGTGATCATTGGCGTTGACGAAGAGCTCGGTCCAGCCAGGAGGCAGGGTATCGGCATCCACAGCGTAACCGTGGTTCTGTGATGTGATGTAGCACTTGCCCGATAGCATGCTGGTGCATGGAATATTATGACCTCGATTTCCGAATTTCATCTTAAGCGTATCTGCGCCAGCGGCACGTGCGAGAAGTTGGTGGCCAAGGCAGATGCCGAAGATTGGCGTGCGAGCTTCTTCGAGGGCTGTGGCGATGTGCTTGACCGTTTGCTCGACCATGGCCGGGTCGCCGGGACCGTTCGAGATGAAGAGGCCGTCATACTCTTTTCCAGCCAGCTTGGGAAAGTCGTAGTCCCAAGGCACCACTTGAACCTCCACGCCTCGGTTGACGAGGCACCGCAGTTGGTTGTATTTCAGACCAACATCAACACATACGACACGCACAGGTCTACCGGACGGGTGACGCAACGCAACGGACGGACTTGGAGAGTAAATCTTTGGCTTTGGCGTTGAGACTATCGAAGACATTAGACACGAGCGTCTATCTATACAGGCTGGCAAGGCAAGCTTACCGTCCGCGACCAAATTCCTGATATTTGGATCATACCACGCCTTCTCGTCGTAGACTGCAACCTCCTTCGACTTATGGAAGTGTCCATTGACACCGTTGACACCGTTGACACCGTTGACGCTCAACGTCCCGTCTGAGGCGTTGAGATTTGGGAGGCTCGGCAGGTTCGCAACCGCCATTGGGCCGTTTATGCCATTTGGTGTCTGCGTCCCACTTGCAGGGATGACATCATCCTGGGTTCGCTCAGTGCCCGTCTGCATCAGCAGACGTCCTAGCATGCTGCCCTTCTCTCGTATCCGCTTCGTCAATGCTCTGGTGTCCACACCGCTAATTGCCGGCACATTCTGCTCTTTCAGCCATGTCCCAAGAGAGGAGGTGGCGAGGTAATGCGAGTAGTCCTCACCACTGTACGAAGCCACCACGAGTCCAGCAATGTGGATCTCAGCGGCCTCGAAGTGAGCCGGAACATCTTGCAGAATTGCGTCGCGGTCCTCCCTCGAAGGTACGCCGTAGTTGCCGACGAGTGGGAATGTTATGACCAGTATCTGTCCGCGGTATGAAGGGTCCGTGATTGACTCTGGGTAGCCGACCATACCAGTCTGGAAGACCAGTTCACCTGCAACGCTGCGGTGAGCACCAAAACTCTGGCCCTCGCAGAAGCGAATGCTCCTGTCTCCGTCCTTAACCTCGAGCGCCATCATGCTCTCCTCCCCTTGTTCAGCCATCTCCGAGAAGCTCTACCACTTTGGTGAGAAATTTGCTGGAAAAAGCATGTGAAGTCGAAAAGTTCGAGCTCGAGCGGTCTAAAAATGCTTTCAAAAAGTTTAAACTTTGCCAAGGAGCTGCAGGGTCCAGACAAGCGACAGACGCGCGACACAATCAAGTGAACATCTCCATTCGAACGAGACTCGAACAATAAGGTATAGGTCGAGTCGCGCTATATCAGACTACTGGAGCGCCTTCTACGCCGCGCATCCGGGCTACTCCCTACGCTTCGCCAGGTGGGGCAGACAAGCCCAGCATATGAGCATCCACACGAAGCAGCTATATCACGACATCAGCTTTCTAAGCATGCAACATTGTGTATACTGGGAGGACTCACAAGATGCATATCGGATGCAGCACGAACGTGCCAGCAGACTGAGCGATCAAGCCTGTCAGGAATGGCACCAGGGCGCCTCCACTGGATCCCATTGAACTAATGAATCCAATGGCGAACACTTGCAGACTGCCAGGCAGCAGGCGTGTGAAGACGGTTTGAGCACCCGGATAGATTGGTCCGATGAGCAGGCCGACTATGGCCACAGCCACTGCTCATTGACATGGCTCTCGTCAGCAAGTGTTCCGTATAAGAGGCCGGCGTAGCAAGACACGTACCAGCTTCTCCGACGATGTTCGGGACGAACCACACCAGGAACTGAAAGGCCAGACATCCGGACGTCATGATCGCAACGAATATCTTCTCGCCAATGCGTGTCGCGATGTGCGTCAGAACGAATCTTCCGATGGTGAGCCCAGCCTGGAGCACCGCAACGGTAAGTATGAGCCTTCCATCTCATGTTTCACAAACATACCCAGAAGCCAGAGGTAACGTAACCCACTTTGCTCGGATCTCCATTCCGATATCTGTTGCGTTGTCAACGTGAACGCACCCAGGCTCGCAGATCGGGCCACAACGTACTCGATGAGGTATGTGATGACCCAACCAGCCTCTGCCACCTCGGCGCCCTGGTACGCAAAGATGAAGAGAGCGCCAATTATCGTTGTTTTCTTCTTCAGCGCTTGAGCGAACATCCTTCGCTTGCTCGAATCACCATACTCAGCCGTACTCTGCTGGCTAGCGATCTGCTCCAAACTCCCACTGAACTGCGCCATGCCTTCCTTCTCATAGTTCCAGAAAGACCAGCCCACGGCAAAAAGGTTGATCAGCCGAAATATGATGGCGATCGCATAGAACCTGGCCCAATGAACGCCATTCGAGACCAGTGCCGTCGCCATGATCGGACCCAGCATGCCGCCTATGCCATAGAAACCTTGTGCAGCCCCGAAGACCACCGTCGCATTAGCTAGATTCGCAAGAAAGACATTATTCAAAGCAATCTCCAGCGCTTCGCCGAAGCCGATAGCACAATACGCCACCACGACCACTGGAAACGGAATCGGACAGGCGATAACGACGTAGGCAGAAATCACTACCAGCTCGGATAGCATGAGGCCTTTGGCACGACCGAGCTTCGCACTGATGAAGTCGGACATGAATGCCGCAAGTATAAATCCTACGCTGTCTCTCAGTCAATCACTCTTTGCAACGGTGAATTCGGCCATACGAACCAACTGCGTTCGAAATCCAGATCATGGACACCACGGCATACCCAATGTCATACCACGTCTCGATGTACGGAATGAGGGCACCTGGGGCCGAGTCGTTCAAACCATTGGCGAAATACTCCCCACACGCGGACAGGACTCGCCATTTGTTCATCCCCGGGTACCAGAACGTCGGCATGATGCCTGCGGCTTCACTTTGTCGCGGTGTTGGTGGTTGACTCCGCTCGAGATCGTTCGGCGTTTTGGGCGTTGGTGGAGTGGTGCCATCGTGAGCGGCAGCATTTTTGTCGCCCTTGTTGGTGAGTCCGTAGTCTGGCAGCTCAATGGCGTCCAGCTCTCGTATCGAAGGCGACTTCTGAGAGACTTTGGCCGACGGCGGCTCTTTAATTGGTGCTGACGAGAAGACATCGAGTCCCAGGGCGAATGCTGGAGCGGCCATGTTTTGAAAGTTTAACCACCTACTCGAACGCCTTGAAGCTCTTTTCTGTGTTCTCCAAAGCTTGAGCAGATGTCACCACCGAAGCAGAATCATTTGAGCAGTAACGTGCGGTATCGAGAAGCTGTTATGAAATACAGCCTCCGATGTTGTGCAGCTCGTGACTGTTCCGAATCTGCACTTACCGCTTCTCGAGTTTCGAGATGAAGTCGGAGAATATTGAAGCGGGAGCGGTGGCGCCTGCAGATGCATGTTGCCGCATCTCAATGAAGCAAACCTCCGACGAACCCTTGGACAGAGCGATACATTACTTGCGGGACTGGTCTGCTTGCGAGATGAGGATATTCACGACAACTTAACTTCCTCAGTTCTCAGCACAAGCTTAACATACCGCAAAAACGCGAAAGGCGAGGATCGGACCTGGGTGTTGCGAGCAAGAGCGCAGGGCAGGAGCATTGTCGCTATCTGCAACGTCTGAATTGACACCAGGACAAACCGTCTCGCTCCTTTGCCTCATCCGAGCGAGTGTCGAAGGAAGAGGGCAGATCCGAATGAAAGCCTCGAACCGACACAACAAATCCGGTTGCTCGAAGCAGCACAGCCCAGCGCTGGCATTTCTTGGCCGGGTGTTTTAGACCTCCGCGTGTTCCTGACGGCGCAGTTCGTCGTAGCCTCGAACATCCTGGACGGATGAGGTATATCAGTCGCATTCCTTGCGCGTTGATGAACAGCGACGCCGAAAGGACGAGATGGTATACCGTACAGTGGTGTCCTTGATACTAACCTCACAGGACTCTTTCAACCAAGGACTTTGTAGGGCTGAAACTCTAACAGAGATGTGCCGTATGGAGTCTTGGGTTGCTTGGGGTCTGGAGAAGCTGGACTTCTCAAATCATACCACCCTGGGACTTAAGATGATGTCAAATCGATCATTGCGTTTACCTGGTATATATGCACGATTGCCATCGGATGTGAGTTTTCCATTTTCACTCTGCTAATCGCTTTTACGAGGACTGCGAGCCCTGTGTATTGTATGCCATAAAGGTCGCAGCTTACGGTGCTATAAATACGCCTTGAGCGAGCCATCTTGCCAATCCGTTGGCGCAATCGGGTAGCTGGCGGCGTCGATACTGTCAGCACTGCTGGCGCCTCGGACCACCGCAGATTGCTCATGAGTCTAGCTCTGTGCGCCTCTTCTGCGCGCTGAACCACCTTCCCTCAACCTCGTGGAGCGGTACAGTCGCAAAGCACACCACCATCCGCCGCTGCCGCCATGGGGAAGCATATCGTCTACACCAAGATCACGCCGCTGCCATCCAACGTTCCGCGCCAACTGGCCCTCGACCTGCTCCACAGCCATGAAGAGGTCATCCGCATGAATCCGCTTGTGTAAGTAGCACTCGTTGTTACTAGACGACGTTGGCACCAGCTAATCCATCACTCCACGCATAGCACCGAGGTCAAGATCGTAGAAGCGCCGCGAACCGCTGCCTCCGACGAGTTCTTTTCCAACTGGTACGAAATCACCGAGATCATAACCTGGGGCTTCGGATTGAAGAAGAAGATCAAGTTCCATGGCGTGTTCCACGATCAGCCGTACGGCATGCAGTCGCATGTGTATGCGCCGATGAACACCGACATGCGACAGACCTATAAAATAGGAGGCAACCAGCCTGGCGAGCCGAGAGAGGCGAAGGAGCTTGGTGTGGATACGCCGGAGAACGGGCTGTATCTGAGAGAGGATGTCAATATCAAGGTCAACACTCCTTTGGTGGGCGGGATGGTGGAGAAGGAGATGAAGTCGGCGAGTAAGGTCATGATTGACAGGATCACGCGCAAGGCAGAACTACTTGACGAGGGCAAGCTGCACGCCATGTTTGAGCAAGGGCGTTTGAAGACTTCGAAGCCGAGCGGTGACCCGACCTACGTGGACCGACCGCTACCATCACCTGGCAGTCCGCCCGGCAGTCCACTTCCTGTTGGAACGCCAGAGACAGGCTTTCAGTCGGAATTCAAGTCGCCGAATGTGGATTCGAAAGGCTTCGGCAGGTACCATGATGTTGCGCCCGATCGAAATGGCAGCGTACGAGCGAGCCAGTACGCACCAGCCTACCAACAAACAGGATATCAAGGACCCGACTACAGCAGACCGGGTGCACAGCTGCCTGGCCAATATCCTCAGCAATCGTTTGTCAGTGAGCTGCCCGGCTCGTTTTACCAGCCGCAGACGGTAGACAATTTGCGCCCAGCACCACTTCGGCCAGGTTCACAACCTCAGTCCCAACATGTCTTTCGAGCAGAGATGATGGGCGACACCAACTTCCTCCACCCACAGCAAGCCAACCAGACGTACGACGCAAAACCACCTTCGCCTGGTCAGATACATCCTGCGTACCAACAACAGCAGCATCAGCAACAGCAACAACAACAGTCACCCCAGCCTAGCCCACGACTCTCATATCAGCAGTCTCCTCAGCCCAGTCCAAGACTTCCGAGTCAGCAAAATATCCCTTCTCGGCACAGCTCGAATAGCAGCTATCAAGTGACCAACCCTGATCCACCACCAACAAATCGGCAAAGCTCCAACGTCGAACAATGGCAGCGGAGTGTGCAGTCAGATCAACCGATTGACGGGAACTACTACCGCAACTCCCGCAACTCGCATTCAGGACAGCCAATGGAACCAGACCATCAGCGCTTCTCGAATCTGTCGATACAGCACAATGCGAATGATGCTCCGCCAGTGTCAAGATCGGCGAAATGTCCCGTTTGTGGGCTCTTTGAGGTATGACATGACCTTTCTCAGACTACTTAACAATGCTAACCGCATCCAGGGCGACGAGAAAGCTGTCAGCCATCACGTCTCGAAAGAGCATTTCCATTAAAAGGATTGATTGAAGGCAGCAATTTGGCTACTTGTGCAACTCTACTTCGTTTTACATACCTTTTGCAGCGTACCGCAGCTGGCGCCGGGGGTTCTTGGACGAGTGTTGGCGTACTGATCTAAGGCGAATTTACGCAGGGATGATCTACATGACTGGCGGGCGATGTTTGGCGATTACTATACCCTTGTGAGTGTGTTGGAATTTGAATGGAAGAAGACTATCACCTGTCCCTCCCACTACCTCGTGCAGTTTGAATTTGTTGAAGGAGTATACGACAATCCGCAGCCGCTTGGCTTCATCACTTGGACAAGAAGAACATGACAAGACCTCAAGACAACAAGCACTTGGCATATCTTGGAGCTCCACTATCGCAGTACCCTCCGCCACCACGACGTTCAAACCCTCTGCTGCATAAGCAACGCGTCTCTCCGAAATTTTACCCGCCCGTTCTTTGGGTTCTTGTTCTCTCCGCCGCCACGTCCCCGTCGCTACTCGGCGCCCTCGTGAGTTACGATCGCCACGCCTTGGTGCTGAGACTCGACAAGTGCTGAGGCCTTCCTTCTGCTGCATGGCACTCTCACAACCATTGCGATGCTTGGGATGGATGCAACGAATGACGCATGCCAACGGTTGCTGGACATGGGGTTGTGGGGTGGACCCCATGGCCCTCCCACAGATATATCTTCGGTGTTGTACCCTCTTGCTATAACCTCGACCTTCTTCGACAATTTACTTTGACTGCTACCCCATCATGGCCGCTCCCGCCGCTCCTGTCAATTCTAACCATTCGGGAGACAACCACTCCGACGATAGCTCTCCCTATGCATCCGGCGGCGAGAAAGACGGCATCACCGACGTCAAGTATGACGAGAATGCCGCCGAACGAAGCGGCAGCATCGCTACGCGGAAGGCCAGCGTCGCCGCTCTGCTCCGCAACCCACTGGCCGGCATGACTGAGAACGAGACCCTCGCCGATGTCGATACCTTCGTGGAACAACGCGGACTGAACCAATATCGTGAGACCTTCCGCAAGGGCGCATTGCTTGCACGAGCCAACCAACGACCCGATGGGTTCGAGCAGGTCGACGCTGTGTCTGAAGAGGAGAAAGGATTCCTTCGCCAGGAGATCACCAGCAGGTGGAGTCAACCGTTCATGCTGTACTTTCTTGTTATCCTCTGTGCTGGGTCTGCGATTGTGCAGGGGATGGACCAGACTGCTGTGAATGGCGCTCAGGTATGTTTGCATCACCTTGTTGCTTTGAGAGTGCAACTAACAGAAGCGCAGAGCTTCTACTTTGAAGAATTTGGCATCACAAACGAATGGCAACAGGGCCTTCTCAATGGTGCACCGTACCTCTGCTCCGCTGCTATCGGCTGCTGGACCAACGCGCCGCTCAACAAGCTCTTCGGCCGGCGAGGGACGATCTTCATCTCCTGCTTTGTGTCTTTCACTACGGGCTTCTGGATGGCTGCCGCAGATACTTGGTATAACTTGCTTATCGCCCGTTTCGCTCTTGGACTTGCTGTGGGAGCCAAGTCGAGCACGACTCCTGTCTATGCTGCTGAGTGTGCCCCGAAGACCATTCGTGGCGCGTTGACCATGATGTGGCAGATGTGGACTGCGTTCGGTGAGTGCCAAACTACCTGCCGATGTTTGTGGTTGTCCTTGCTAACTTTTCCTCTCTTACGTCTAGGTATCATGCTTGGTTTCATGGTCTCCGTCGCCTTCCAGGACGTGACCTTCATCGGAGGCCAATACGCTCCCTGGCGCTGGATGCTGGGATCTACGGCCATACCACCCTTCTTCGTCATGATTCAAGTCTACTTCTGTCCTGAGTCGCCACGATGGTAAGGCTCACCTACTAAAATACCAGTGCCGTTCGCTGATCTATCGCAGGTACATGGAGAAAGGCAAATACGACAAAGCATTCAACGCAATGAAGCGTCTCCGCCAGCACGAGATACAAGCAGCCCGAGACATGTACTATGCGTACAAGCTTCTGGAAGTCGAAGCTGGCGAGCGTGAGGGCAAGAGCCTGTGGAAGGAATTCTTCCTGGTCAAACGCAATCGTCGGGCTGCTCAGTCTTCGTTCTTTGTGATGTTCATGCAACAGTTCTGCGGCGGTAAGTCGAGACCTCACGGTTCAAAGGTTGAACGCTGCTGACCTCCTGCTTCTTTCGATAGTGAATGTCATCGCCTATTACTCCACCCAGATCTTCATGAACGCGGGCTTCAGCCGTAGCAACGCTCTTCTTGTGTCTTTGGGAACCGGCATCGTCAATTGGCTTTTTGCCATCCCCGCCGTGTACACGATCGACACTTTCGGCCGGCGAAACCTGCTGCTTGTGACATTCCCACTGATGTCGATATTCTTGCTCTTCGGCGGTTTCTCCTTCTTGATCCCAAACAAGCCGAATGGAGATCCGTCGGATGCACAGCTCGGGTGCATTGCTACGGCTATTTACTTGGTGAGTCCCAAAACAAATTCACCACGGTTTGCTCCAGCTGACGCTTGCGCATTTAGTTCATGGTTGTCTACAGTCCCGGCGAAGGTCCAGTGCCATTTACCTACAGCGCCGAAGCCTTCCCGCTCTACATCCGCGACATTGGCATGTCCTTCGCAACAGCGACCACTTGGGGCTTCAGTGGGTGACCTTTCACTGCCGCGATATTTGGGACGTTCACTGACCGCTTCCAGACTTCATCCTCTCGCTCACCTGGCCACCCCTCGAACGCGGCTTCACCTCCACCGGCGCCTTCGGCTGGTACGCCGCCTGGAACATCTTTGGCTGGGTCTACTGCTACTTCCTGCTGCCCGAAACGAAGAATCTGACGCTCGAGGAGCTGGACGTCGTTTTCAACATCGGGAACAAAGAGCACTTCCAGTATTACGCCCAGAAGGCGCCGTGGTACATGGAGAAGTACGTTTTGAGGAAGGATGTTCCGCCGATGGAGCCGTTGTGTCATGTATATGATGAGGGTGGGCAGGCGACGGAGGATGAGAAGGGGATGAACCAGAGTGTGTGAGGTGGGGGGGCGGCGAAGACTGATCGGTGCGCATTGCCTTTGTCGAATGTTGGCAGTTTGGTATACCATCTATACTACACCCCTTGTTTTACAGGCGCACGCTCCTCATACCGTGCGTATGGTCACATTCCAGGGCCATACGGTCCGAGCATCCGGTTCCGTCCATGGACTGATCATTGGGTACCATTCTGACGATGTCAGTGCTCAGCGGGTCCAATCGTTTCACCCATTCGAACCCGAGTGGAATTGATTGGTGTACGTGAAATGTGAACTCATATGTCGCTGTATAGGCCTTGTAGAACGCCATGAGGTACCCTACACCGGTGATGACGGCCCGGGAGTTCCTCGGGATATTTAAAACAGATACATATTGACATATGAAAACTGCACAGGCTCCAACACACGAAAACTCGCTGTTCTACAGCTCTATCAGTCCCGTGACGCAGTGGCTAGCGTGTCGTTCTTATAATCATCCTGTGGGATCATTATGGCTATATGCGAAGTAGGTATACCCACTATGTCAAAGTATGCCGAAGTATACTATTATTCACAGTTGGAACGACCCAATGGATTCTTGTTTCACACACTAACGGGCCAAAAGAGTCGCGAGTTCGACCCTCGCCGGGACTAACTTTTGCATAAGTAGATGCCCCTTTCTCTTTTATACTTTTGATCGATTGGTATATCCTAGAATATGAGCGTTGTACTATTGGTTTGAAACATAGAAGTCGGAGAATTGTTTTTACCGTATGATACAGATTTGAGGAGGAGGAGGAGAGGCATTTTAAGGTTAAGGTTTAGGGTTGCGTTACCCTCATTCCCATCCTGGACGTCGAACGCAAGTTGAGCGATAAATGGTAAATCTTGGAGGATTGAGCAAGGCAGCAGCAGCAATACGGCTGCATGTTCTTGCACATACCATGTTCCTCAGATACGAATACCTTGCCGACGGGAGGCGGAGTGACGAACCATGTGGCAGGTTCGAGTTCAAAGGTGGAGGCTGAGCCATTCTCAGACAATAAGCAGAAAGGCGATGCAATATCAGCAAGAACACAGCGCGGAATTTCAAGACTTCCTACAACCGGACAAAAGATGGGATTCTTCTCCCTCCCACGTAACGTACGCAATCTCATCTACGAGCAATCCCTCCTCGACATATGCAACTCCTCCTATTACCCCGACATCCCCTGCGGGTATCGTCTAGGAGCCTCCACCGAGGTCATGAACACCGAACCTCCCAGCGAAAGAGATTACGAGGATCAACGTAATGGTACCAAACTAATGCGTAAAACCCTACCATGTCAAAGACATTCGCTAACCCCTTTGCCCTTCTGTTCGCAGGCGGGGAATTTGGCGGATGGCTTGACGTCGTGTGCAAGGGTGGTTGAGAGCACGATAGAGCGCATGAAGGGATCATTGAACCTAGATGTGGTCATCCATTTTACGATCCTTTGGGGAGACGTTCGCGACCGTCTGACGAGCGTTTTTGTGTGTCGGTTTTTTGGGGAGGTAAGCGAAAGGTACCAAACCTATAGGCAAAACCCTACCATGTCTGAGACACTGGCTTTACCCTTCTGTTCGCAGGCAAACACTTGGCAAGGAGTGATTGAAGATGGGTCACTCAGCGGTCCGCATGGCCGAAGAGCGAGTAGAGCATGGTTTCGCCACTTTTGAACATCACGCCGAAAACGAGGGTTGATGGCAGGGAGCATTCTGCACCTGGAGATCACGGAAGTCAACAATGCCATTGCGAGGGTATCTGACAATTTCCAAGAGGCAAGCAACACCTCACCTGCCCTTCCAATGCCATGCATATGCACAAATACCAAGATGCACCCACTTCTACAAGAAGAACATCGTAGCAGCAAGCGCCACAAGCATCCCGCCTACAGACACCGACAACCCAGCGGCGCCACTGCCTCCATCGCCGCCACCACCACCACCACCACCACCACCAGTCCTCTGAGGGTTATTAAATTGTTGCGTCGCGGACGGTTTCACAGGCTTTCCGAGGTTCTTGGCCGGATAGATCGTATCGTCGGACGCAGCGTTGTCCGGTGGCGGGTTCATAATGTATCCGTTCCCGAAGCTGCTCGAGACCTCTCCGGTCGAGTCAGGCACAGCATCAGCGTTGCCCCAGACGATGTCGTACGCCTTTGACCACACCAGTTCCTGCGAAGCGTACATCTTCGCCGTGTAGAAGAAGCGCCAATCCGCAGCCTCGTAGACAAACTGCAACGGCGTATTCGAGGAGTCGCCTTCGCGGAAGTTGTTACGAAAATTGAAGGAAGCTTGCACGAGCGAGGAGCCGCCGGGCGCAGCCCTGCTGAGCGCCCTTGTGACCGAGTTGAACAGGTCCACGCCAAACTCGGTTTCGAACTGAGACTGCATAGCTCTCGAAGCGACTTGGTAAGCTGTAGCAACGAGCTGGAAGATGGTCAACATGCCCAGGACGTTGGCGCCTTTGACACCGCCGATAGCCTGCATGGGTCCGTTTTGCTTACGCCCACCGACAACGATGGATCTGACGTGGCCTTGGTTCTTCATCAATTCGGCGAATAGAGTGCAAGTTGACGCGCATGCGCCGTCCTGGAGCAGCACGATGTTGTTTGCTTCGAATGTCTGGGGTTGAGGCTTGTCATTCTCGCCGTAGCCGTAGATGTAAAAACCCAGTCGCTGGTCTGGATCACTCAAGTTCCACCTCGTGAGGTCGGTGTAGTTGTCGCCGTGGATAAAATTCGGACCGAAAAAGTCCGCCCAGGAGTTGAAATCCTTTGCGGCTTTTGTCACTTCATTGTCCACGTTGAAGGGTGTGCCAGCATAGAAGTCGTCAGTGCCGTCTTGCTTTGCTTCCGAGCCCGAAGTGCCCTCAAAGAAATCCGAGAAACTCTGCCCGGTGAAGTTGAACAGAGCGTTGGCGCGGTAGTTGCCAGCACCGTAAGGATCCTGAGGCGGGAAGAGCTGCTTGAAGGTATCTGTGGCCAGAAGAGCGATACCACCGGGGTTGCCTCTCAGATCAATGATGAGCTTCGTCTTGCCATTGGCCTTGGCAGTCGCCAGCAACTTGCGCACGACGTTCGAGAACTGAGATTCACTTGCCGGTTCGTAAGTAGGAATCGTCAGCACGGCAAGGTCGTCCTCCGATTCTGGGAAGTATCCAGCAACAGCGTAATCATCCGAGACGACAAAAGGGTCGGGGAAGTTCGGGCTGTACCCTCTGACACCACCTGTTGGCACCGCCTTGTAAGGCACTTGCGAGCTGGGTACAGCGGCGGACCCTGATGCACTTGGCAGCGCGAATGAAGACGCGAGGGGGCTGCTGAGAGGAACGTTGCTGAAAGACGGGAAGGCGCTAAATGATTCGAACACTCCGCTGGATGGCTGTGGAGCAGCACGTTCGGTGACGATGTCTCGCTTCGCCGGGAAGCTGCTGAACGCCGGAAAGGCGCTGCTAGATGGCGAAAGCGAAGGAGCGTAGCTGCTTGAGCCGCCAGAAAGCTGGTTGAGGATGTTGCCGGAGCAGAAGGCCCGGAAAAAGCTGGCACCGTCTGTAACACTCCTCGCGAACATCCGAGCCGAATCCGCTGAAACAGCTGCTTCAGTGATGACGTGTCGGGTCGTGCCGTTCGCAAACTTCAAGACAGTATCAGTGCCTTGATAGATGGTAGCCTGAGCGAACGTATTGCCGTATCCTCCCACGAGAGATGGGACGCTATTACCAGGGATAGATGGGAATAGTCCATTGTACTGCGAGTCCGGGTCCTGTTGCTTTCCAGTACCACTAGTAGCAGCATACGTGTTGAGCCAGTCCTCGACATCGTCGCCGTTGATCTGAGTAATTGGCGAAGGTTTGTACTGCGCACTGCTGGTGTCAATCAGCGCGTCCGCGTCCAGTACGGCGTAAACGTCCGGCAAACTGGTGCCGTCGTCAGACACGGAGAAGATCTGGTAGAGTTCTGGCTGCCCCCCTTCAAGACTTTCGGAGATGAGCCGAAGGAAGTAGAAGACGCCGATGATGTCAGGTGTGTACGCGAAATGACCATCATAGGCAGCGTTGATTAGCTTGTAGATGTCGAGCTGATAGTCGTATTCATTGGAATAGAAGTTGCTGTTGAGGTTGTCTTCGATCTTGTCTAGGCCGCCCATGATGTCCACTGCTGGGTAGAGATATCCTGGTGGCGGTTTGATGAGGTATGACAGATCACTCTGAAAGCCAACGAGCGTCCTCAGACCTGGTTGAGAAGATTAGCTGTGATCGATAATGGTAGCCAAGCAATTTCTCGAGCAGAACTGCAAGCTGCTGAGGGCCCCATCATCCGCTGTAGTGCCGGCAGTCGTGGCTCGATGCTCGAGAAGCGGCAGAAGGGCGTCGTTGATGCCCATTGCTTCTCCTGTACTGGCCGACTGTAACCGCCATTACAGCGGATGATCTTGCCTTCCTAGCTGCTCGTCAGCCCGAGAAGTACTGATGAACGTACCCGTGAGCTGTTGAGCGCCGCCGCTCTTGTCGAGGGGCACCGAGCGCAGACATGCTAACGCTGTGTCTGCCGGCACGTATGTGCTGTCTCCCGAGAACGACCTGCTGATCTGCCCGCATGGTTCTGACTGCCTGGTGTCGTGTTGTCCTGTAGGATAATGATCAGTATGGTTTAAGCTTCTCAAACGCGTCATTACCCAGGCGCGATGTCCAAGCGAGTGACCAAGAAGGCATGGTATTAAGGCTTTCTTCCGGAGGCGGACGAAATGTGGTGCAACACAATGCCACGCAGCATGAGATACCACAGCCGAGAGAGCTCGCCTTGGGTTGCTTTCCTGGACATATTTGGATGTCCTTCTCCGCGAGCCGGGACAATCTCGTGCTGCTGTGCTCCCTCTGGAACCTTGACACGGCGCCTGCATATCTCGAGAGCCACGTACCTGTATGTGCTTTCGCAGACGCGAATGTGATGGCGGAGGCCGCCACCAGGGCCTTACCCAGCGCACTTCCAAGCATGCCCGCTGATGCCTATTAAGGGAAAGGAAGAAAAGATCCAAAGACACACCACCGCGACAGACGTATGTACAAAGATCAAAAAAGGAAGGAAGTGTCGTGGTATAAGAAAGCAAACGCCGTGGAGACTGCCTTCCACAGCCCAGTAAGGCATTACCTGATCCAAGAGGCACGAGCTCAGGAGAGATGAAGACGACTTGGCGGGATGAACGGCCCCAACCCACTCTAACGTGTCGCCTAGAGGCTCAGCCTCCGATCTAGTTTTCCAACGGCGTGTGGCGTCTGCTTTCGTCCGGTGTGTGACTGCAGGCACCAGGGTGCGTCGAGGCGGCGCAGACTGGAATCCTCCATGTGATCGAGAGGCCTTTGTTCTGTTCACAGGAGAGTCTTTCCATGTCCGCCGTGCCGAATCTTGATCGACGACGCCGTTTCACAGCTGTTCGCCGGACGTTGAAAATAGCATCGCGCTTGTGCTCGAAAGGGCTAGCATCGAAGACTAATTCTCACGTTTCTCTTCCACGAAACACCACACGATGTGTAGACAGTACTTTTCCTGTTGTAACCACGTCTGCCATCAAACGCCCCCAGCCCCCAGCCCTTTGGGGTAGATCGACTACTCCCGCCGTACAACACAGCTGCTACGCCGGTGACACCAAACGCCTCCATCCGCTCACTCCGTGGACATCGGCAACCGGCAGACACGCCAAGGGGTCTACCATCGCAGCCAGCAAGGTTGAGTCAAGCTCTTGACGACAGCCGTTCACACGTTTGCTTTCTGCTGGCGGCGCGTCGATATACCGCTGCCAGCCTAAGGTACACAGACGCCTGCAAGGCCTGGTCGAGCTGGCCTTGAAAGCAAGCATGTTCTGTGAAGCTTCGAAACCACCGATTGTAGCAATATGAGTAATCCCTAGATCTACTGGATGATCTTCTCGATCTCATGGCCCTCCGTACTGTCGAGAGCACCTGAATCATTGGCCGCATTTCCATGGAGCACGGTGTCCATGGTCATCTGAGTTGTGCTGAACCTGAAGAGGTTTCAACACTAAGAGTTTTCAAGTATGGTCATATTTACGAGAAGAGCAACGATGTCTCTCACTCACATGTCTTCCACCCGAGAATGCAAGGCAGGCACTCATGAGGCAGTCTTCACTCTCCTCTCACAGTGTATTTCACTTCATCTCATCACCCTCATTGGGTTGCTCGTCTGCCTCACTTGACTGCTCTTACAGTGATACTAGACCCTTCTCATGGTCTTCACTCATGCCTCTGAGGCAAGAGTCTACCCTCTCATTTCTGCATTTAATCCCATTTCGTACTTCATTTCCTCTGAACTTACCATCTGATACCGAACGATCTCAAACCTCACGTTACATCCCCTCCTACTCCGTCATCTCCACACCTACAAGATCCCACCATTATGGCCACCTCCTCAAAGCCACTCAAGCGCAAAGCCGCCTCCGGGAAGTCCTGCATCATCTGCTACGAGACAGGCACGAGCTTTCCAGCAACCTCAGCCAACTGCAACTTCGCCCACCGCAACGACGTCTGCGCTCTCTGCTGGCGTCGCTACGTCAAGATTGAAGTTCTTGACCACGCGCAGGAGCAGGTGCGATGCACCCAGTGGGATATTTGCGGGGCGCACATCACCCATGGAGATCTGAAGAGGATTGCTAGTAAGCCGGATATGGAGCAGTACGTTCTATTAATACTGTTTATGCAATGTATATATGGAGCTGACGAACGCAGCTACGATTGGCTCATCCGCTGTGCCCACGCAGCAGAAACAGGCGAACGCGAATGTCTTGCCGACATTGTCGACGCCGGCGGGAACCTCGTTACGTGCCATCACTTCCAAGTCCACGACGAGGCAACATCAGGTCGAGTCTACGTGTGTGGAGCTTGCGGGAATCAGCAATGCATTAGTTGCAGCGTCGCGGAGCACAGTGGCGAGAGCTGCGAGGCCTTCCGACACCGCCTAGGAAAGCAGCATGGTGCCGAAGAAGACGAGACGCTACGAGCATTTGAGCAAGGCTACCTCGGCGTAGAGAAGGTCGGGATGTACGGCAAGGAAGTGATGAAGAAGAAGAACCCGAAGCCATGTCCGAGGTGTGGGCAGATGATTGAGAGGGAGGGTGGGTGTGGGCGAGGTACATGTATGGATGTCCCTCGCAATTCTGTTGGCAAAGGCGGTGACAGCTGACAAAAGCAACAGGTGTACGCTGCGCCAACCAGTTCTGCTCTACCTGCAATGCTGCTTTCTTCGGCAGAGGCAGTGTGCCGGAGGTTGGTAATGCGGCGCATGCGGAGTACTGTGCGTATGCTAAGCGCGAGGTGGAAGATCGGCGGTTCAAGAGGAAGGTTAGGAAGGTGAAGGGTGAAGCTGTGGATGCGGTAAAGGCGGAGAATGACGCGATGAAAATGGAGGCCAAGGATTACAAGCTGGAATCACCTGTGAAGGACGAGGAGGTGGAGCCAAAAGTCAAGCAGGAG
Source organism: Saxophila tyrrhenica (assembly GCF_035928015.1). Taxonomy (NCBI): domain Eukaryota; kingdom Fungi; phylum Ascomycota; class Dothideomycetes; order Mycosphaerellales; family Extremaceae; genus Saxophila; species Saxophila tyrrhenica. The sequence goes on along the minus strand of NW_027041748.1, from coordinate 577,174 downwards.
GATCCTGTGCCAAAGGTGGAAGAGTCTTGCATCAAGGAGGAGTGTTCTCACGAGGGATGAAAGCTGCTTGAAGTATTGGCATGCTTGATGGTATCCTATCTCGGGCGAAGGTCACTGCAGAACGATAGCGTGCGGAACGAAATCAATGAAGCAAATACAATTGCAGTTGATGGTATCCCTCCTTGTCTGATTCACACCAAACGCCGTACGCTCGCTCACAAACCCGCATCATGACCTCATCAAACAATAGCTCGTTCGAACAGCGCCGCCCATTCACTCCAGCGAGATAACTTTCACCTCCGCCACCCCACCCTCTTCGACCTCAATACTCTCTAGCACCTCCTTTGTTTTCTCCCACGGGACATTGAAAAGGCCGGAATTGATTTTGCACATTCGCACCTCCTTCATCTTGCGATTCTCATCCACCGAATCGTTCCACTCCTTGACCTTGCGCAACAGATCCTCCATCGCCGGCTTAGTCGCTTCCAGAATCCGTTTAGGCGTGTCTTTACCTTTGCCGTACCGACGGGATGTATAGAGGCATCCGACGAAGTGCGTCTCTGGGTCTCCTGCTTCATCCGCATCGTCGTCTGCGAAGCCTTCGTCCTCGTCGTTCGTCGGTGCACTGGGAGTCGCATTACTGTTCGGAAAAGCAGAGTTCGGTGGTGTGATGAGCTGTGCAGTACCAAAGAGTTGGTCTGGCGTCCACTTTCTGCAGTAGGCACCGTACTTCTGAAAGGCCTTCGGGTAGTGGTCTTTGAAGGCTTTTGCGATTCCTGCGCTCCAGGAGGCTTGACAATTACAGCCATGGATCAGGAGGCTGTTGTTTGGGGCTGAGAAGATGTCGCCGATGGATTCGGTGACTTGAAGTTTTGTGCTCATCTCGGCGGTGGCGGTTGGTGAGCTCATCTTGTGCTGAGCGGAGGCTGGTACTGGGGTGGGTGTTGGGGATGAGTCTCTCTTGCCCGCGACTGTTGTGAAGGACGATGATTTGGTCGCAGGTGCCTGCGTATTCTTCCTGTCTGTGGTCGCTGTTCCTCCGTTACTCGGGCGTTTCTTCTTAAAGGCCGTCATGATGGAAGGTTGATTCGGGTCGGACATGTTGTCTGCGGAACGCTTCGCACCCGGCTTCGTCGACATGATAGCAACTTATATTGAGCGCTTTTGCAGTGCATACAGTAATCTCGGTGATCGATTGCGAAAAGCCTGGGTGGTGTTGTATCTTATGTAGAGTCGCTGTTCAATGTTGCCTTCAGAAAGCAGCTTCCAGCGTTGTTTCGCGCAGCCAATCAGCTTCCAGCCATTTCTCAAAGTCTGCACGAGCCACCTCGGGGAGAAACAGCAGTTTGCTCGACGACGACACCTCTATCTCCCCAACCCATTGGCACACCACCTCCCATCCGCCAACATGTCCCTCACAAAAGCCGCCACCACCGCTCTGCGCACCCTCCCCCGGCAGCCCGCGATCCGCTCTCCTGCCGCCGCCCTCGTGAACCAACAGCGCAATGTCTCGGACGCCTCGACCTCCCACTCCGACTTCAAATCCCCCTTCCACCGCGGCACGACCCCCAACCACCAGGACACGACCGTGATACCGAGCTTCGGCAAGTACAAGAATGGCACGGAGACGGGCAACAAGATGTTCCAGTACTTCATGGTGGGTGCTTTCGGAGGGTTGAGCGCGATGGGGGCGAAGAACACCGTGCAAGGTAACTACACCCTCTCTATTCCTGCACTGCCATGCGCGGAGCAAGCACACTGAGCATATACTGATACACATGATTCCAGACTTCCTCAAAAACATGTCCGCCTCCGCCGACGTCCTGGCCATGGCCAAAGTCGAAGTCGACCTCGCCTCCATCCCCGAGGGCAAGAACGTCATCATCAAGTGGCGCGGCAAGCCCGTCTTCATCCGCCACCGCACCTCCGACGAGATCAAAGAGGCCGAGGACTTCGACTGGAAACAACTGCGCGATCCGCAACCCGACGAGGACCGAGTGCAGAAGCCGGAGTGGCTGATCATGCTGGGCGTGTGCACGCATTTGGGGTGTGTGCCGATTGGAGAGGCGGGAGACTATGGTGGATGGTTCTGTCCTTGTCATGGTAGCCATTACGATATTTCTGGGCGAGTAAGAAAGGGCCCGGCGCCGCTGAACCTGGAAGTTCCGGCCTATGATTTCCCAGAGGATGGCGCGCTGGTTATTGGCTAGTGGATGACTCGAGGAGTAAGGGAAGAGGATGTGTGGAGTGATAGAGGGATGTCTGGCGTGGTGGTTTGCCAATTGTACAGTTACATGGCTTCTAGCGTATTACACATGCATTTTCTAACACCCATCGAGTTTCACTGAGACCTCAAAAGCTGTACCTGCATCACTGACGTGCGATCTGCGAGACGTACGAAAGCAGGAAGCGTCAACTGTCAAAGCAGAGTCGTTAATCATCGAGCTAAATCGCATCCAGATGGCCGCACTCATCTCGTCGTAGCATTCGTAGAAAGAAACAACACGCAAGCCGCCACAATCACTGTTGCAACTATTGTGAACACCTAAAACTCCAGCGTCAGCATACCGACCTTATCAGAATTGCGAGCAAAGTCAAGAGTACTCACCACCTGCGTCGCCACCCCACTCTGCACCAACGCCTGCCTCCTCGAGTACCGATTCACCGTCTTGATATAATTACTTAACCCGCTCACCAGACACGCCAGCGCCAGGAACCAGAATACCAGGCCAAAGGGCAGAGCAACGCGTCGTTCAATGGCCGTGGGCTCGTGCTTGAGATGGAATGATATCAAGATGGCCACGGCGACGACGGCCATGTAGGTTGCTAGGCGGAGCCAGGAGAGGAAGGCTAGATAGAGGTTAGTAGGGTAGGGGCAAAGGGGGGGATGGGGGATGAGTACTTCGCTCAGCGGCACAGTGGTCCCGGGCATCGGAGTCCTCGTTGTCGAAGAGGATGTGCCCGAACCAGGGGCGTTCGACGAAGACGTGGCGGTCGTAGCTGTTTCGTCTGGAATGTTTAGTTAGCATCGTACTCTTGTGTAGGAACTGTTCGGCCTTACTGGTGGACCAAGATGGGACGGGCTGGTAGAGGGTTGTAGAGGGGATTGTAGGGTTCATTCAAGAAGGCAATGTCATCGTTAGTAGGCGCCGTTGGACGCGGCATGATTGTCTTAGTATCTGTGTCACATTATAGGTAGCATTGCACGCTTCATGTTTTTGGCCGTCGAGCAATGTCATCCCGAGGTCGGGGAAGAGCAAAGTGGTGTGTGCCACCATTTTTTGAAGGCGTAGGCGACTTCCATCTCGGAAGAGCCAAGACAGACGTCCGCAATGTTGGAGGACATCGAGACCTTGTGAGATCGTGACATTGATTGCCCGGTGAAGTATTGTTGTGAAAGAGAATCTGGTTTGATTGTTGAGCGCTGCGAATTCGCATCGCAATAATTGTATCAACCATGGCAATGGCAACACGAGCATCACTCACGCCCTTCCGAGTCGGCACCAAAGAGCTACACCTGTATGTCCACCCACCGTTAACACGTTTGAACCTCTTCTAACGCGTGCGAATAGCCCCGACATATCAATCACCCTCCTCCGGACCGCCAACTCCCCCGCCCACACCGCCAAATTCCAAGTGCCCCCCTGGTTCTCCAAGCTCGACCTCCGCGACTACCTCTTCCACGTCTACGACGTCCGCATCCTCTCCGTCCGCAGCTACGTCAAACAATCCCGCGTCCAAGAAGGCGACCCCAAGATCCCTCGCCCGCAACCGAGCAGATGGCATCGTCCCCGACCAACGAAGTTCATGACGGTGGAGTTGGAGCGGCCGTTCGTGTGGCCCGAGGAGCCGGAGGATTATGCAGAGTGGAATAAGGGGGAGATGGAGGAGAGTGAGGAGGAGCAGAAAAAATTGCAGGAGTCGTTGGGGCCGACGAGGGATACGATTGGAAATGAGGAGCGGAGGACAGCGATGCGGGATCAGGCGAAGGCGTTGTTGGAGGGGAGGGTGAAGTGGAAGCCGGTGGCGGAGAAGGGGAGTGGGAGGTTGTTGGGCCGGTGATGCATTGTGCTTCTGGCGGTGGGTCTTGTTTTACTAAAGAAGGTGTGTATACTGTACAATACTGTACGTTAGCGGCTGAACGACGGAGCGCGCGCTAAAACCAATATCCAATATCCAAGTCGTTGGTCGTGGACTGGACGAGTCGATGTTTGCGGTGCCTACACAATGAGGTACGTTCGGAAGTGCTAAAACAAATCGACATCAATTCAAAGGCGAGCTCCTTCCCAATTCGCCACAAAAATATTGACACCAGCAAAAACCCAGCTCGAACCCGCTATGAATTAACAAAAGGAAAACCCCCTGTCGGAGGAGAAAAGAAACCAGGCGTACAGATTTGCTTCTATTCATTCCTAGCGCAGGATCGACCCAAGAGGATGAGGAACTGGAGGCATTTAAGGAAGTTGTTAAGGTGTAGGCGAATTAGGGGAAAGGGGGGGATAATGGTTTTGATCCCATTAAAGCAAGTTGGTGCTGTGGACACTCGGTCCGCGCAGTCGGTACTAGAGATGGAAGGACCTTTTGGTAAAAACAATATATACTTGATGTGAGGCGGTGCGAAGGGCAACCGAGATTGCGTCGGCTGTCATATGCTTGGGGTGCGACATCACTTCATTGGGGGGCTGCGCAGGGCTTTTATGGGACTGAGAGGCGACGGACGGGATACATTGGTTCTTTACACGGCACAGTGGACGCAAGGGGCAACTCTACGGTATGGCGCTGGCAGCAGGGCTGAGGTTGAATATCTGGACACGAAGTCCCTTGCAGGAGGCCTGCGCGGAACAGAGGCACGCGCGGTGCAAGACCAGAGCAGCGTAAGGGCCACCTCAAACGCTTGACCAGCCTAGAACTCATGCATGCCAGTACTACAGGGCGCCGCACAGCCTTCGATATAACGAACGCCACCGAACGACCTACGAATACCAACCGCCAAATGAGCGCGCTGATTCGGTGGGCGCCTTTCTAGGTATCGAACGAGCGTGGGGAGAACGCTGCAAATGGTCAACATAGTCAAGGTGGCACGAGGAAGAGAGGTTTTGGCATAACATAGCGCTGTTACGAACGGTGCGAAGCGAATTATGCAAGCTGCGTTGCGAGATTGGTGGGCTACAGTGCCCAGCACCCACGTTTTCCTTTCACCCACCCCAAGTATGATAGGCAGGCTCGCATGGGACTCCTCCAGCGGTCACCCTTCGGGCGATGGATCGTATAGCTTCCCAATATTCGGCGCCAGCTGAACGAGCAGGGCAGAAATTTGCGATTGTGGCGTCCTCGAGGAAAAGGCCTTGCGGCGCAGATGGCGACGATGATGTCGCACAATGGAGATCGCGATCAGCTGCAGCAGTCCTTGGGTCCCTATAGTCGTCTCGTCCAGCCTTTCCGCCCCTGCAAACCAAGCATCTTGAAACCCAAAACCAGTAATCCCCCACTCAAAACCCCCCTTCACCCCTTCTTCCCCTTCCTCCTCCCCGAACCCTTCCCTCTCGCACTCCTCTCAACATCCATCTCCTCCCCATCATCCCCCTCCTCCTCAACTCCCATCGCCGCCCTCGCCCTCGCACCCCCTCTCTTCCTCAACTCCCCCGTAACCTGCCTTAGCGCCGCCGGCACCTCGTTCCCCATCTTCAAATGGAACAGTTTCAAATTCCTCGCCTTGTCCTTCAACTGCACTTGGTTTCGATCTTTCAGCACCTCACTCACTGACCCGCCTCGGCCGTATAGAGCGAGAATCTGCGACCAGTGCGGCCCCGCGACTTTTTCGAGACCAGAGAGCAAGGCGTCTTCTTCGGCTTTCGACCATGGCTGTCGCATCGCGGAGCTGGGGGCGGTGGGTTTTCTCGTGGCGGTGCCGTCAGTGGTGGAAGAGTTCTTAGGGGCGGTGAGTGGGTCGCGGATGGTCTGAGAGGTGTTGCCTCGACGGTCGCTGCTGCCGCCGGGGACGTTCATGATGGCGTCGATGTTTTTGCTGACGCTTACGGCGAACTCGCGGACGAACTCTTGCCATTGGTACTTCTTCGGTAGCTCGCCCACCGTTTCGCCTGCGGATTCTTCGGCGAGAAGGTAGCTTTTCCGCGCTCGACTCCGGTCGATGAAGTCTTGCTCACTAGGCGATAGGCTCGGTGCATCGGGGTGTCGGGTCAGAATTTGCGCGTCCAGGTCCAGAGGGAACAACTCGTCGAGCATCGCTTCGGGACTGCCGTCGCTATTGATCAGAGCAGAGATATATGTCTGCGTCTTCAGCTCCAGGTATACCGCCCCTTGCCACTTCAACAGCCGATGTCCGAGCGGGACAAACGTCTCCATAAAGAACTCGTTTAGGTGGAAGAAGCTCACATCATGCGCACCCAGGATGGAGGAGAGGAAGGTGGCAATGTTGGCTTTGCGGATGGTCTCCTGTTGCGAAGGCTGGAACATTTGGATGGCAATGGCGTCGATGAAGGGCGTCTCTCGAGAATACACTTTCCGGGTCTGGTCGAACAGACTTTTGAGCGTGGTGTAGGCCTGGCTCTCTTCGTCGTCGTTGGCGCGCATGATTTCTTGGATTTGCGGGAAGCTGGCTTTGGCTATTGTGTGGATGAGTTGGGTAGCCTTGCAGCCCATCAGTGAGGTAGATCTAGTGAACAGAGGCTGGCCAACTCACCAGATTCTCCAATATCGGCAGACTCTGTATCTTCAAATGCATACTAGCATCTTCATACAAGAACGCCGACGCCTGTTGCGGTACATCGCTTCGCGGCACTCCATTCTCATTCCCTGAAGCGTAGCTGAACGGTTGCCCACTGGCAGGATCCTGCCCATACTGCACCATATGCTGCTGTCCATCAGTGCCATCCATCCCTGCGTCCGCTGTAGCGTGCGGAGGAAAATATGGCATAGCACCAGCACTCTGATAACCTTCTCCCTCCTGAAAAGCACCCTCCCCAGGCGGTGGCCACGGCGAGTTATAAGTACTCGGATGCGTCTGCTGGTAGAAATACGGCTGCTGCGAATAGCTAGCCACATCCGGGTACGGCGACACGTTGCTATTCATCCCGTTCATGCCAGCAGCATGCGCGCCCGCAGCGTGCCAGTGATGACCGCTCGCTTGCTCATCCGCGAAAGCTCTCGCAGTAGGGTTAGTAGCGTTTCCATTACCACTACCGCCGACGACCTCCCCACTACTCGGCGCAGCGCCGTAGTCGCCAGAGCCCGAAGCGGGAGGTGCGCCGAAGAGCCCTGCTGATGGGCCGTAGGCCTGCTGCTGCTGGTGATGTGTGACTGCAGCGGAGCTCTGCTGGCCCCATGCAGCAGCAGCAGCAGCGTCGGAGGATGCCGCACCGTAATCGCCATGCCCATTCCCATTACCACGTCTCCGCCTCACGCCCATCCGCGACGGTGCAGCAGGCATCGCGAATCCATCCTGCCCCGACTGTCGACCGCGATACGCATACGCGGTAGTAGGAATCACTGCACACCCCGCACACACCGTTAGCCCATTTCAGTTCAACAAAAGTCCAGACCGATGATAAATCCATCCATAGCGTCCATAGCTGTGTTAGGGCACGCCCGTCCACAGCATCCATCTCCCCAACCTGTAACAGCTCGACAACGGGAGGGGATAAGCGTGGACATTGAGTGAGAGCGCACTTTCTCACCTGCAGCGTCCATTTTCCCGTGAGGTTGGGTGGAGTTAGGGCTTGTGAGCGCGAGGGCTCAGGGCTGCCAGGTTCCTTCTGAGCCCTAGATTGTCGTGCCACGAGCCAAACTTGGGCTCTATCATCGACGGCGGGAAATCGGGGACGGGAGATTGGGAGCTTGGTCAGGAGATGGAAAGCAAAAGTAATCGCGAGATGTCAAGTAGGCGGTCTTTCTGCGGCTGAAGAGGGCTAGTCGGCGCCCACGTTGTTCGTTTGGAGCAGAGGCAGCGCTCCAGCGCTTCGGGATCGCGTTGCCGGCGTCATATGGCGTGCGCCATAGTCTTGACTCCTACCGCGCTCACTTATTAATACGACATGACTTATCTGCACTGCTGGAACAATTCCTCCACAGTCAAGCAGACTCCATTTGCCATGCTAATGTATATCTACAGATGTCATAACACAGATACGCAGAAGGGACTCGGTCCTGCCCTTTCCCCCGCCGCTGGACCATGCAGAAATTCAGGCCGTTTCAATCGGTCATCCTGCCGTTCGCCGTCTGATGCAAAGGAAGTACAAATGCTGTCCGTCGCAGCTGCGAGTGACTCGGAGCATGAGGCAGAGTCAGCGAGCCAGACCACTAGCTCGGTGTCCCCTTCTCTATGCCTCTCAGCCCGCCGCCCGCCACCTTGGGATCAAGGATTGCAGCTCTCTCGTCCGCGAACCGTGCGACGCCCTGCCACCGTAGTCGACGGTAGAGCTTCAAGCAAGGCCGGATCATGAGCAGGCCAACGAGCACAACGAGCATTCCAATAAGCGCGCCAAGCAGCACAAAAGGCCATTCCCAGCGGAAAGACCGGTTGTCCTGTAGTCACTGCTCATCCTGCCACCCCTCAGGTTTTTCCCAGTCGTTCATATCGTACCATCTTGCCAGGCCTGCACACGGGTTAGCATTCATTCCTCTAGCCAAGCGAGGAAGGGAGCGGAATGAACTTACATGAGTAGCCGTTCCAGTCGAAGTTGTGACTCGGGTCGCAGTGACACTTGAGGTCGAGTCGTGTCTGCTCGCCAGTTGGACAGTGCGTGAAAGGCACGTGATAATACGCAATATCATTAAAGAAATGAATTTCATCCTTCGGCAGCATCAGTGCCGCCGCAATCGAATGCACCGGCGCGTCACCCCATCGCTCGTAGAAGAACCCCCCATCCTTGTCCAGATGGGTGAAGTAGTCGATGTAAGCGTCGCTGCGCAGCCATTCCAGGCTACCGATCTCGAAGTTGGACCAGAAATGGCAGTTGTTGTAGTTCTTGCCCTCGTCTTCGGAGATCCACCAGAGGGCGTTGTCCTTGGCAATGTGCTGCGGGAAGGATTGCGTGAAATTCTTCACACTATCCCAGAGCGTGGGGATGGTTTCGCGGTACTCGTAGAGCGAAAGGACGAAGGAATATTTTTTGTTGTTCTCTGCCATATACTTGAAGGGGTCGTAGGAGACGTCGCAGAATAGCTCGATGCTGGGCTCGACGCGCCAATAGTACTCGTACTCCATCATTAGAGGGTGGCGGAAGAAGAAGCCGGACTCGTAGCGGCACATGTGGCGATAGGAGATGCTGTCGCCGTAGATTATCTTCTTCTCGCGCATCTCCTCTCGGACCGTGGCGGCTTTCTCCTGGTCGATCCAAGATGGGAAGCCCCAGTGGTCCTCGCCGATTTTGCCGTACCGTGCGCGGCCAGAGGTGAGGGTGGTGGTGACCTTTTTGAAGGTGTCGTCGAACTCGTCATCATTGAGGAAGACCCAATCGTAGCCGTAGTTGCGATTGAAGCGGTCTTCGACTTGTCGGATGCTGCGTGAGATTTCCCAGACGTCGCTATTGCGGGCGAGGGTGACAAAGGTGGCATTCATGCGCTCGCCGGGGGCAACGGGGTTGTGGGTGAAGGGCTGCTTGTTGGTGCCCAGTTTTTGAGAGGAGGGGTTGGGTGAGGTCGCGTTCGAGTGCCCGCTCGGCATGGGTTCGGGGGGCGATTCCTCAGAGAGTGAGGGTGGGTTGCCGAGCACCTGGCCGGAGGTGTCGTGTTCTTCATCGCTGTGGAAGCGAGGGGGTGGTTTGGGAGGGGATGGTGATGTCGAGTCTGATGATGGCGAGTGGCCTTTGAACAGGGAACCCTGCTTCTTCAGCAAGTCTGTCGCCGACTTTACTCGGTCATCGACGGTGCTCGAGGATGAGGAGATGAAGAAGATGACGACCAGTGTCACGAACGCCAGCAGGATGTAGCGGATGTATCGCGTCGAGCCCGCCATATCGGCGTCTCTTTGGGGAGGTGTCCGCTCTGCCTTCTCCTTCGTATTGCCTCGCACAAAGGATTTCGCCGACTCCGCGCAATGTCCTTCGCCGTCCCGTGTGCTTCTTTCTGCCCGCGTGCGCTGACGCAGTAAGCCGTTCGACGGAGACACGGAGGGCTCCTAAGGACAAATCGTGGTATAGGGAATGACACAGTGGGTGGTTGAGCAATCCAGGAAGATAGGAATTGGGAAAGTAGGTGGTGGAGAAAGGGATGTCGTCTCTGGTCGCACAACGAGAACGTTTTGTAGCAGGTGTTAATCAAAGGCGCCTTTTCAAGCCGCGTCAACCACCAGTTGAGTTCAAGCAATACGCAAGGGGGCCCAAGATAGTTCTCCGTGTGGCGGCGGAATCTCGGGAGCTTATCTAGATCCTGCAAGTGGGCTTTCCCGCCTGTGGCTGGTGCGAGAACAGACGTCAACCCACGAAATATGAGCTCTGACATCGAATCAGACACCATACAGCACACATTACTACAACGTGGATGGTATAACACAAACAACACATTCATTGACATCCGATCACGGGCCGACTGGTCGAAGCAGCCAGTATGTCCTTCTTCGGCTTTGACACCAACCTGCCGCGCGACCGACAAGGACAAACGGGCGGACAGAGCATGTTCCAGCAGCACGACCCTTTCGGCGGCTTGAGGCGAGAGGATGCGGGCAACCAAGAGTCTCTGGACTTCGAAGACACCTACGATGGCCTGGGTCTGAACCTGGACGAGTCGGGAGACACTTTCAATGACGACACGTTTGGAAGTGAAGAGCCTGTCACGAGGCAAGATGTGGGCAAGGACTTTGACTTCGCTGGACAGACGAGCCGGATGAGAGGCGAGCTGTTGGAAGAGGAAGCGCTGCATCATGCCCGCCAGCCAATGCAGTATGCGCAGCCGTCTAAGCAAAAGAAGTCGGGTTATGAGGCGTACCGAGAGCCAGAATACATCCCCAAGCTGGAGGCAGATGCATCGATATGGGGCAAATTGAGCACCAACAACAAGAAGCCGGCCGAACAGCAGGCAAAGCAAGATAGCTCGGCGAGGAAGATGATGAGCGTGGAGGAGGTGGAAGCCATGATGCGCTCTCAATCCAGGCCGACACCGCCTGTTCAGGACACGGAGAGGCAGAGCCAGGGTTTGAGGGACATGCTTGGTGTGGGCTCCCCTGGCCCAGCGCCTCCACAACAGGACCAGACACGGCCACCTGTCCAGATCTTGCAGAGACCTCAGCAGCAGCAACAGCCGCCACAGCAACAGCCTCAGATGCAGCAGCCAATGCCTGGTTACAATCAGCGCGCACCACAGATACTGCAGCGCCAGCATACTCCCCAGCAGCAAGGCCGGCCGCAGTCGCAAGACTTTCAAGGCCAGCCTCCCTACCCTACTCAACAGCAGCATCCAGTGCAAATGCCCATGGGAGCACCACCAGGCCAGCCTCAGCAGCCACGTGCGCCCATGCAGCCTGTCTCGCACAACCGCGGCCCGTCGTACAATGGCCCTCCAATCACCCAAGCACAGCAGATGATGAACATGTCAAACGAAGAACGCGAAACATACCTCGCAGAAGAAGCCAAGCGGGCCAAACGAAACCACAAAATCTTCCTACTCAGCAAGAACAATGGCTTGATGACGCCTCAGGACAAGAACTTTATCACGCGCATACAATTGCAGCAACTGTTGACTGCCACTGGTGGCGTCGACAATGCTATGGGAAGTGAGGAGCAGCTGGCTGAGGACTTTTACTACCACGTCTACTCGCAAATCCGTGCTCCTCCAAGGAGTGGGCCAGGTCAGCCATTGAGCCATTTCGCACAGACATATCTATTCCAGACTGGCAGTCGCTACGGCCATGGGAGGAATAGGAATCAGCCCAGAGGTGGCGACAACCACGTCCAGCGCATGGAGCAGCAGGTCGCTCGTGCTGTAGAAGCAGCCAAAGCGAGACCAAAGAACAAGAGCCTCGTTGTCGAAGGCTCTCTCGGCAAGATTGCTTTCAGCAACTCCAAGACTCCACGGCCGCTGCTCAACCTCAAGCGCGCGGACTCCGAAAGCAGGATGCGACCTGCACGCCAAACCACCGTCGCCGATCGTAAAGCAGCTTTGCGAGACGTCGAACACCTCTTCACCTCCCTCATGATCCTTGAAGACCACGAGCGCAAAATGCCTGAGCCGCCTAACGAAGAGAGTCCTCCCGACAAGATCGAAGGCCACATCAAGTGGCGCACCGAGCTGCAACACCTCAACCAGAATCTCTGGGAAGCGACAAAGGTCATGGAACCAATCCAGCCAAAGTACGTCTTTCCTTCCCACCTACTCATTGTGCCTCCAAGCTGACGACTGCCAGCCCCACAACACCCCACCCCTTCATCGCCCTCCTCGCCCTCTCCAAATCCAAAAAAATCATCCCCCGCCTCTTCCGCCACCTTGACGACCAACAGCGTCTCACCATGCTCACCCTCATCGTCATCCACCTCGACTCCCTCGACGTCGTGCGCGACGCCTACCCGCCCGCGGACAACACGCCCCTCCCCGTCCGCGTGCGCGAGGAAATCGCCCTCTTCGACGCCTGCATCATGCCGCCGCTCTTCAACTACGTCAACGAGGCGCGACTAGAAATCATGGTCGGGCTCCTCGGCCTCGTGCTCGAGCGCGTACACGTGCAGAGCATCCTGCGCACGAGGATCGGCGTCAGCATGCTCACCATGCTCATCTCTCGCGCCGAACTCGTCGCCGGCTCCTTACCACCCAACGCGAACCAAGACGACAAGCAGCAGTGGCAACAGCTCTACTCCCGCTTGTTCGACACCATCGAACCCGTGCTACCGTACATTTTCCCCACGACGACGAACGTGGCTGCCGCGGACGACGTGTATGTCTGGCAGTTCCTCGCGGCGATGGGGGTGGGCGCGAGTCCGGATCAGCAGCAGCGGTTGGTGTTGGGGGTGAAGGAGCGGGTGATGGAGACGGTTGGGGTGGCGAAGGGGTTGCCGCAGGAGTTGGCGGGGAAGAAGCTGGGGGAGGTGAATTTGTTTATGCGGGCTATTGGGTTGGATGTTGAGTTGCTTGGGTGATGGAAGTCGTGATGGAGGTGTGTAGAAAATAGGAGAAATGGATTTCACGACCACCAACCACTGGGTAAAAAGGCGAGGATAGCACATTTCATTCATCACGTATTAACCATTCGATCTACACACTCAACCCCTCCGACTCGGCCTAGCATTCTTCTCCCTCCTCTTCCCCTTCTCCCGCCTCAACTTCCTCACATCCTCTACACCCCTCAACTCACTCTTTCCCTTGCCCTCCCCACCCCTCTCCTTCGCCGCCGCCACCCTCTTCTTCCTGCTCTCGTAATCATCTCGATACTTATCCGCCCGCTTCGGCGCCTTCTCCTGCTTATGCTTGAACCGCTTCCCCTCCCCTCCACCTTGCGCAAAATGCGCCCCGCTCCGCTCCATTTCTCCAACCTTCGGTAGCCGAGCCACGCGATTCGCTTTACGCCACGCGTCGAAACGGCCAGAGCGGAAGGAGGCGGGGAGTTTCTGTCCGCTCTCGCCGCGGATCATTTTGGTGTTGCTCTTCGAGCCGTCGTCGTCGTGGGCTTTGGAGACGTACTTCTTGCCCTTTTTGTCCCAGCGGAGACCGCGGGAGCGGGAGGGCTCGGCGAAGGATTTCGACTCGTCGTTTGTGAGGTCCATGGTGGCGTCTGCGGCGGCGGAGACGAAGTTGGACGAGTTGGTGCCGCCGGAGGCGACGCCGTAGCCGCGGTCTTCGGCGAGGTTGAGGGTGGTGGGCGTGTAGCCCATGAAGTGTTCGGAGTCTTGGTAGGTGGTGGACTTGGACTTGTTGCTGGGATTAAAAGGTTTGGTAAAGGTGAGGTCGAGCTCGTCTTCGGAGGCTTCGTCCATGTCGACGTCCGGGCGGGTGAGCATGAGTTCGTCGTCTGACTCGACGTCGATGTCTGCGGTCCCGTTGGTTGGTGGAGCGTCTTCGAGATCCTCCTCGTCTTTATCAGCTTGGTGCTTGGGCTCTATTCTTGCCCTACGCTTCCGCATGATATCCGCAGCAGTGCTGCTGTTGCCTTTCCTGCCAATCTCAAACACAGTCTCCTGCGGTCTGAAGCCACTCACTCTCGCAAGCATATCAAGCCTCTGCTGTTCGGCGTCGGCGTCTTCGTCGGGCTCGAATAGCATATTAGTGCCTTTCGCCGTCTCGCCGTGCGCAAGCGGTCGGGCACGCTTGACACTTTCTGCAGACGCAGAATTGCGGGTGCGCAGATACTGCTTCTCGCCTTTGCCGGCAACTTCTCGAGTCGAGATAAGGTCTTCATCGTCTTCAATGATTTTGCTCACCTCTTCGCAGCAGCGCTCGACCTTGTCTCGAACCATGGCACCCACGACGATGTCGTTCTTGAACATTCCATCTTCTTTGCGAACACGTCCGACCACAAGTTTCTTGCTCAAGAACAGTTGCAAGTCCAAAAGGTAAGCTAGATCGTGTTCAGCAATTAAGCTGTAACTCCACCCGGCTTTACCGGCTCTCGCTGTTCGGCCGACACGGTGCACAAAAATCTTTGGCTGCGACGGGAAGTCATAGTTGATGACGTTTGCGAGCACTGGAATATCCAGTCCACGGGCTGCGACATCCGTGACAACAAGTATGTTTGTCATGCCAGTTCTGAAGTCTTCCACTTGCATCTTCCGGGCGGTCTGATCCAGAGAGCCATATACGTAGGAGGTAGCATAGCCTAAAGCTTTCAGTAGGCCAGCGAGGTATTCAACATGATGCTTGGTAGCAACGAAGACAACCGTGGAGTGCGGTGATGGGCTCTCGCCGGGCACTGGACCATCTGCGCCTCGCTTCCGCTTCTTGCCACCAGTCGTCTTTTGCTCTTTCAATCGTCGAGTTGCTTCGGTGGCTCCAGGAGGAATCTTTACGATATCCTGCAATATGTGCAACAGCGCACCCTCCTTCTCGGCACGCTTCACTGTGAAGAATGCACTCTGCAGCTCAGGCGCCATCTTGCTTTCTGCATCCAGGCGAATGAGCTTCGGGTCCTGTAAACCAGCTCGTGCAAACTCCACAAGCGACTTCGGCAGCGTAGCGGAGAACAACAGTGTCTGACGGGAAGGAGGCAACGAGTGCATGATCTCGTGCAGTTGCGCCGCAAACCCCATCTCGAACAGCCTGTCTGCCTCATCGAAGACCACATACCGCACGCTTGAAAGCTCCAAGCGCATCTCGACTTTAAGATGCTCGAATCGGCCGGGCGTGGCGATAATTATGTCCGGGTTGCTTGCCATACTGCTGAACTGTTCTTCGAGACTGTCACCACCTACCAACAAAGTAGTCCGCAGATCTGTGCCCTTGCTCATCTCCTTAACCACCTTCAACGTCTGCAGAGCCAGTTCGCGGGACGGCGACAAGATAGCAGCTCTCGCGCCAACCTTGGCCGAATGCGACTTTAGCTTCTCGATCATAGGAATGACGAACGCCGCCGTCTTGCCAGAACCCGTCCTCGCCATGCCGACGACATCTTGTCCATCCAGTATCATCGGTATAGTCTTCCTCTGGATCGGCGTTGGCACCGTAAAGCCCTTTCGCTGGATCGCCTTGAGCAGATGCGCGTTCAAGCCCATAGACTGAAACGCTCCAGTCTTCTTCGCCGCCTTGCCATCGCCTTTGCGGTTGACAGCGGCCTGTGTCGCGGCGATGAAAGCCTCGTCTTCATCTTCGCTTCCTCCATCTTGCGCGCTCGCCTCGTCTTCCACGCCAGCATCTGAAGCTGCTTCGCTGTCCGAGGCGTATCCTGCTCCTTTGCCAAATAGTCCCTTGGAGATGTCGACCTCATTCTCCGAGAGCGCTGGCGACGCTGCTCTGTGCATCTTCACTTCTGGCTTAGAGAATGTGTACATGTATGTCGACGTTCAATCTGGAACTTTTCTCGGTCTCTCGCTTGGCAGGGCGGGATCTTTCCGCGAGCACTTTAGCTTTCGCGGGGCAGGCGCGTTTGCCTGGACGCGTGCTTCAACACCAATTTGAATATCATCAACACTTTGAACCACTCCAGCTTCCTACTGATACGCACCTCGGACCAAGGACAGGACAACATACGTTCATTGCACCCTCCGTCATGGGTCCGTCCTAACTCACCCCCGCTCTTCTCACCCAAGACTGATGAAAGATCTTAGACTACGGCTACACCACCTCCTACACCGCCGCCGGCCACAGCGACGGCGGCGGCTTCCTGCCCAACTCCCAAAACCCCGACTCCGGCGGCGGCGCCAAACGCAAATTCGGAACCGACACCCTCCGCCCCGTCACCATCAAACAGCTCGTCGCCGCCCATCACCCCTCCCCGGACGCCGAGCACTTCATCATTGACTCCGCCGAAGCAACACAGGTGACCTTCGTCGGGCAGATCCGCAACATCAGCACCCAAACTACCAACGTGACGTACAAGCTCGATGATGGAACGGGGATTATCGAGGTGAAGATGTGGAAGGACAACGATGCGCCGGACGAAGGCCGAACGGGAGGACTGGTGGAGCAGGGGTACGCGAGGGTGTGGGGACGGCTGAAGGCGTTTGCGAATAAACGACATGTCGGGGCGCAGATCATTCGGCCCGTGGCGGATTTGAACGAGGTGCAGTACCATTTGCTCGAGGCAACGGCGGTGCATCTACACTTCTCGCGTGGGCCGCTGGAGTCGATGCAGGCAAAGGGTGGTGCTGGGGCAGCGAACGGGGCGAATGGGGCGGACGGGACCGATGGAGGGTATGCGGGGAATAGCGCGGCCACGACGATACCGGCGAATTTGAGTCTGCGGGCGAAGAAGGTGCTGCATTGCATCCAGAACGCGGTGCAGACGCAGGAAGGGTTACATGTCGAGCAGATCGCTGCGCAGACTTCGATGGATTTTGGGGAAGTGCAGAAGGCGGGGGATGAGCTGCAGAATAATGGGTTGATCTATACGACTGTGGATGATCTGACGTGGGCGTTGCTGGATGTGTGAGCGGGCATGGGCACGAGAGGAGCAAGACGAAAGAGCAGTTGCCCTCGTGGGCGAAAGGCATCTCGAGGGCCATTGACCAGACGGTTTGTCAGCCATATTGAGGACCCAGCGGGACTACCACCGTGAAGGACGGGACGCAGGTCCTCCTGTCCTGTCCGGCCTGACCCCAACCAGCGTCCAGCTGGAAGTGGCTCAAATTGTCGCTATGCAGATTAACGAAGCTAGAGGGAGAAGTCCATCCTCCGTCGCCTATGTTTGCCCCTCCACACCAACACCAAAGAGATACCTTACCTACCCTTGCTTGCAGCTCGCTTCCACTCGCTTCCGCCGGAGACTCTGCACTTGCAGCCTCGTACCTGCATCTTTCCAATCTCGTCATCGACCGAGCTGACAGCTTGAGAACCATTCTTTACTGTAGCCAAACCATTCCATGGATCTGGTATCGAACACGATATGAAAGATGAACAGATTGATTGAATCGTCCGGAAATAGCCATTTCGATATTGCACGTGCACGATCTGATCCTGATCCGCGCACTGATGTTCATTCATCTCAGCGACCATCAGCCGAATCGGAGAGCACGCAACAAATTTGCCGACGACACCTTGACGCCTCACGCTCACGTCCCGCGGCGGGAGGTGCAGAAGAAGGCTTTTTCGCTGTTGAGCCGCATCTCGTTCAAGCACTCGGGCTGCCTTCGTATCCAGCTTTGCTTTCGGAGAATATATTTAGCCACAACGGTTGAAGTTATACCACTGCCAGACTTGATGGTTGTCTTCAGATTTTGGCATTTGTTGACAGAGAGTGCAAAGTGTGATGGTCATGAGACCTGTCTTTGTGATTAGTATTGGAAGCCGAAGGAGTGCTCCCTCTCATCTGGTCAAAAGCAAGAAGAAGAGGTGGAGTCTTGGAAAGTGCGGTTCAGATTGAGCTAGCACTAGGGCAAAACTTAGACTTTGGCGCCAGGGCGATCTCCGACTCTCCGATTTCAACGTCAGCCCGTCAAAGGCCATCACAATGCATACCCGCCCTCCCACATTGGCAACAGTAATACCGCCCCCGCGCCGCCTATATCGCCAGGCCATGTCTCGGGACTCAGCCCGTCACACCCCCGTGTCTTCGTCCGCAACTGCAGGCCTGGCAGAAGGGCTTCGGACTCTGCTACCTTCGGCTCTCCATCTTGCTGCACGTCGACCTCTAATCCTTGATGAGATCTCCGTAGTGCGTCGGAGATCTGGCTGCTACGCTTCGCGGGCCGCGCTCAGAAGGTTACCGCGCATGCCGGTGTGGTGGTTTGGAGGCCTGTCGTTGACGTCGTTGGATGACTCGACCCCACTGCCCGTTGCGTGCAGAAAGCGGGTTCCCAGCTGGTGCGGGTCCGCGTTAGCATCAGGCTTGACCTACTCCACGGCCTTCTTCAGAAGCATCCTTGGCACCGTGGTCCAGCGCCTCGGTTTGGGGCCCACTGGGCACAGGGGCTACTCCATTGCGGTTGCTCACCGAAGCAGTGCGGATTCTTCTGGTTGGTACTTGACTGAGCGCAGGTACGATCATCCCTGTATGTATCCAAGCACAAGCTGTCGCCGCGGAGTGGCCCGGCTGCTCTCCGAGTAGGAGGGAGCTCTACAGGACAGATCTCCTCGACCGCCCGCCATTCTCGGCGGTAGATCTGCATCTGGGGACAGCTATCTCGCCTTTACCAGCCGGGCGGTTATTAGGCATCTAGAGAAGATATGCGGAGCTGATCTACCAAAGACTGTCTATGAATTGTGTCTCACCCCAGGGTTGACAGCCAAGGCTCGCGGACCGCGAATGGCTACAATGTGGGTGAGCGCAGTGACACGCTCCGCTGAAGAAAGAGAGAACCTGCTGTATTTGGAAAACTGACTCGGTTAACAATGTATACAAGCAAATCACCAGCCACGGAACTTTATAGGTATTGACAGTTTGCAGATCAGTACGACTGTGGCTTCGCAACGACTTTTAGGGTCCTTTGCTCTATTCTTGCATATGCTCCAAGCTTTTCCGAAATGGAGGCCAGCCGACCCGTATGTTTCGGAAGCAGCACCTCAGCACCGGACACTTGACTGCTGCGAGTGTTGCGATTTTGATGATTTCTTCCTGGCTTACGCATGTGAATACTAACACACTGCATACCGTCAATCAATTCTTCTCGGATTTAGTGCCGTCGTCGTACCAGCCCAAAATACAACAACTTTCTACTAGCCAACCAAAGTTGGGCTCGTGAGCAGAGTCGATCACACCGGATTGATATCGAAGGCAACGGATCTCAACCACTGCATCCTGTTTTTGGCCGCGCGACTACTACTCAGCAAAATTCAGCATCAACACACTGCTAGATGAACGACATCGCCATGAATCGTTGAAGCGGCACAGTCGAAGACACCTCAGAGCGCTCTTAACAGACATCCATTACCAGGCGACTCAAGGAAGCAATGAGTGTGCAGACCGCGACCAACCATTTTGCTCTTTTCCCGCATCTGGCAGTGAACGTCCCGGGTTGCAATCGCTCGACCAAACGCAAATTCGACGCTTTCTTGGGGACGAGTGCTCTTAGAAACATTCAATATCCTTCTCCACCCATGTCAAATCCGCCTTCACCACCTCGCCAACCACCAACATCTACTCAGCCTGAGATCGTGAGCTCTGCGCCTGGCGAACCTTTGACCTCTGCGCCCGTTGTACCTTTCACTTCGGCGTTTTCGTTTCCGCCATCAATTCCTCCGTCATACGGACCGCCTGCTGGAGCACCCCTTGGACCATCGCCTTATGCGAGCAACTACCCATATCCTACGACATACCCTACGCAGCCTGGACTATATCAAGGGGCCGCACCCGTCGTTACGGGAGGGTACGGTGCCTCTGCAGTTCCTGCACCTCTGGGAGTGAGCTCTGCTGCAGGACCAGCGGGGTCCACGTTAGCTCGTCCAGCGCGCAAGTCTAAAGCGCACGTCGCATCTGCGTGCATCAACTGCAAGCGAGCTCATTTAAGCTGCGACGTGCAGCGCCCTTGCGCAAGGTGTGTAGCCTCTGGCAAGCAGGTGAGTATTATGGTTAATGGACAAGGTATGGGTGAATTCAAGCTAATGCCGACAAGGATACTTGCTACGATGTCCAGCACAAGAAACGCGGCCGTCCAAGGCTACGCGAGGAAGGCGAATTCAATGTTGAACAGATGGTACGAGAGCCCGCAGCAGGATCGTCTGCACAAGCACAGGCTGAGGCTTCAGCTTCGAGACCGATCACCGGAACTAAGCATCGTCGGACGGAATCCCTGCGTTCGTTGCGGTCCCAGGCCAGCGAAGGTTCGTCGCCTTCGAGCATACCAACGCCAATGTTCGCGCCAGCTGGCATGATGCTACCGCCACCGCCTGCGATGCCGCCTCCTAGCAGAGAGCTTGCCCCGTCGGAGATTCCGACCGCATACCTCGATCTTGATCTACGAGTCATCAGAGCCAACGAGCCGTTTCAATCGATACTAGCGGGAGGCCGGAACTTGAATGGTCAGCATCTTAGTGTTTTCACTGCGCCGGCAGACGAAGAGTCTTTTCAGGCCATCCGGAACAATCTACGAGCGGAACGAGAATTGATCGATCCTACTTTCATGCCACCCATACTGGAGCCGGGTCAAGACCCACTGCAGAATGTCTCGGAAGCTGACTTGGACCGGCTGTCACAACCGTTCGCTGACCGCACATACACTTGGGCACGCAATCAACCTGGTGCGCCTGCTGAAGCTTTTCCTGCCCGCGTCAGGCTCGCGAAAGCACATGTATATTTCGTCGCCGTTACACTTCCCACTTTTCGTCCGCGGCCTCCAGCAGCACAAGGCTACGTGTCTCCCACCGCTATGAGGGCGGAGGCACCGCGACAACCGATTGCTCAACAACCTCTACAAGCTCCACAATATCCGCCGCCGAGCTATGGCTACCTACCACCGCCTTCTGAGCGAAGCACGTTCGGCCAAGGACCATCACCAAGTCCTCGCGCTCCACCTCAGTTGGCAAGCCCGTTTACACCCTATCAAACTCTGCAACCAAGCCAACAGCTCCCTCCACCCTTTCCAGCCGGCCAGCAGCCGACCATGGAGCTACCTGCACTAGCCTCGCCCTACATCGGTCGCCCAACATCCCAGGAGCCAAGCCAACAACGTGAACCCCCCGTCCAGCTAGCACCATTCCTTGGAGCCTCCGCTGCGCAAACCTCGGCGCAAGCTGGGTCGTCGAGCAGCAGTAGGCCTGAGGAGAGTGCGACGCAGCAGCGAGCAGCATCCGATGATGGTGATGACGATCAGGAGACGCCGCGGAAGAAGCGACGCGTGGGCATTGAAGATATAATACAGTGATCATGCGACCAGAATACAACGGGAGAACACAGCACCGTTTCCAAAAACAGTAATGATGTGAACGATAGCATGCAGAGAAACGACATGGGGTAATGATCTGCTTGCTATAGATGGGAGCGCCAAAAAGCGGCCAGGAGGATCCTTGATTTAATCAGAAGCTTTCAACAAGGCACGACATAGTCGAGAGCGAGGAGAAGCAATGTACAACAGGCGGCTGGCTGAGGTCGCCAGATATGCTACAGTACTTTCTGATGATACCCAAACACGCCTTCGCTGTGCCAATATAGCTATTATACAAAACCCGCTATGCCATACACTCCACCACCTCACGCAGGCTGCGGTTCAGCGACTGTCGACGCCGGCCTCTCCGGCAACTGCGTCGTCTGCTCAGAATCACCACTAGGCGTCGCCGCCCCGTCCCGTGCATGCCTCCCATTCTGCTGCGGTTGTGGCCGATTCGACTCCCCAGGGAACAACTCCGGCATCAAACCAGGCAAAAACCGCTCCAGCCTCGTCCACGTCTCACTCCACAGCTGCCTCTGCTGCTCCGTCTGCTCCTTCGACTCGTCGGAAGGCGGAATCAAATAGCCGCCACTACTCATCACCAACAGAATATTCTTCAACGACTCCGGTACAGCTTCCACAAGCATGTCGCTCTGCCCGCTGTTCATCAACCGATCCATGATTGTCAGGATCTTGACCCACAGATCCAACACCCCCTCCCATTCGCTGAGCAGGACGAGGTAGTGCAGGAAGATCTTACACAGCAGCTGCGCCGCCTGCACGCGCGTCTCGCTCATGCCGTGCGGATCGGTCTGGTAGACTTCGGGTTTGAGCAGTTGGTTGATGAGGGGGAACAGGACTTCGGAGAAGATGTTGGTCCATTCGTTGTGGTCGGGGGACGCGAGCTCTTGGGAGAGCAGACAGCGTTGGAGGGAGGTGAGGGCTTGGTGGCGGACTTCGCGGCAGGGGTTACAGCCTTGGGTGGCGAGGCAGCGGAAGACGGGTGACCAGTAGGCGCGCCAGGCTTCGTTGGTTTCGAGGTGGGATTGTTCGATCAGAGAGGGGACGCGGCTGGCGAGCTGTGAGACTAGAACCAGAGCTCGTGTGGCGCGGATGACGGCTTCGTTTTTCTTGGGCTTCTTTTCTGGAGGGGGCTGTTGCTGGCCTCGCCGCGGCGCTTGCTCTCGCTTCTGCTCATCCCGAGCGCCCACACTACCCGCTGTTGCAAATGCGTTGAGCAAAGAGACGGCGGCCTCGTAGTTGTCCGCAGTAATGGCCGAGCTAGAAGGGTCAGCAATAGACTCTGCGATCTGGAACGCCAGCCCAGCGGCATCTGGCTGTGGCTGAAGCGTGTGCAAGACAGCCCAGAAATCTGGCGAGGTGGCCATCTCGTTCTTCAGCTCTGTTGGCCCGCTCATGCAGCCGTAGACGCCTTTGAGGATTGGCTGAGCGCACTGCTTAAGTAGGTTGTCCCGGAAGCTTGAGATGGCATGTAGTACGACCGGCGCTCTGATGTAGCCGTGATCGTTGCTCGCGCGAAGAAGCGCCAGGAGGTAGAACACAGTCCGGCTCAGAGCGACCGGGTGCAGTCGATCGGCGTCTGCTATGACGGCTTGCAGGGCACCCGCGACGTCCGAGCCAAGGGCAGTAATCGTCTCCTCGTCTCTCAATGCTAGTATGGTGGCGAGCTCCAGCACGTAAACAACAGCTGGGTCGTACACAGGAGCTTCCGATCCAGCGCTCTTAGTGCCATTGGCCCGGAGTGGAGTCGGCGCAGGCAGCTCTGGCTTGACAGCTATCACCCGAGGACTGTCGTGCTCCGGTAGATGCGCCAAGAGGGACATTGTCAGAGACTTTAAGCTTTCTACTGGCAGCTCGCTGACATTGCCCAAGATCTCTTCAAATCGGCAAGCATTGATGCAGTCGACAGTGCACAGGGTCGCTTCGATCTCTTGATCATTCGGTTCGGGAGGCTCATCATTCATGACGGAGCTGACATAAGATGTAAAGGCAGAGAAGAGGCCGACTTCGTTAGACTTGTCGTTGCGCTCGATGACCTGAGCGGGCGATTGCAGAGGTATGGGCGGAAGGTCGAGGTCTCTGGAGATCGATGTGAAGGAGGTCGGGACGAGTGAGTTGACGAAGAGGTTGATGATAATGCGAACGATCTGTCAAGATATTAGTAGACGGCCAAGATGGACACCTTACGCTTCTACTTACGTGCGTCCAACCATCTCTGATAGCCACCTCGTTGCCATTGATGATCCTGAACAAGACAAGCGTCGCCAGCTCCGCCTTGTTGTCCCGGCCGAAATCGACAGCAAACTTGCTCACCATGATACTCTTACCACTCGCCTGAATCTCAGTATTGAGCGAGGTGCTCGGCGGTGCCTCAGTTGCAAGCGTGCTGATCTTCGCTAGGCTCAGAATGATGTGATCTAGACATTCGCTGATATTGTATCGTGCAGCGATTTGTGCGCATTGGTTGTAGCCTGCAATTACCCTCTGGAAGACCGCGTCTTCTGTCGCCGACACAAACACGTAGTTGAGTGTAGCGATGATGGGACGCCATGTCGCGGCGAACATGTCAGCGTCGTAAATATTGGTATCGCAGATGACGAGGTTTTCTGCTGTTGCGGTCTTGACCAGCAGCTCTTTCCAGGCATGCTCGAAGGCATGCTTGTTGTCATGCTCCTCCGGAAGCACAATCTCACGGGATTTGATCGCATCGTAGATTTGCTGCAGATATTCGGGGTCGAAATTGCCTCCGCCGTTGACGTCTCTCAGGTTGCGTGAGAAGTCCTGGAACTTCATGCGATTCTGGTCTTTGACGTTCGGGTTGTATTGGTCCGTGTTCAGCATGATGATAGCGTAGGTCAGGATGAAGAGGGCGTCCTTATCAGCGATTTCCTTTGGCTGTGCAGAGGCGAAGTACTTCTCCGCAAATACCGTGACGATGCGTTCGATCAGCTGCGATTCGCCAGGCAATCGGAAAGTGTTGAGCAGTTGCCGCAATGCTTCATCAACACGCAGGCCACGGAAGTCGAACAGATCCATGAAGGCATCTAGGATCGCATCGTTGGCTTTCTTCGATATAAAGTCACCCAGCACTTTCTTGTCGATGCGTGTCGTGCCCTTCAAGAAGCTCGTGACAGCATGCGGGTCGTTAGGGTCCAAGATAATGCCTTGTGCTGCGAGGAAAGCAATGCCGCCCTTCGGCGACTCATTGAACTTTGTCGCACCGCGGATGATGATCTTCTTCCGAGTTCTTTGCTCACGCAGTGCTTCAGCGTCGCGCAAGCCCTCAGTTGTGGGCTCACCATCAAGTCGCTCGGCAATCCACTGCACGTAGCCTAGAAGACTGTCCAAACAGAGTGGAGGAACATTGGTAGTGCTCCAGGTAGCAGAATCCGGAAAGGCGTTGCGCGACAACAGCCCGACCATATCCGTACAGAGATCACTTCGGTCGATCTCGCAGTCATAGTTGACGAACAGCTCAGCCATGTATGAAGGTATTCTGACCAGACCGCCGACGCTCTCAACCATTGCTTCACGAGCATCAGGTTTTCGAGAGCCTCCTTCCATGCCGAGCTTCTGTCGATCTCGCACAGGTACAGGTGTGGACCGTCCACTAGCAGTTCCAGAAGCCGGTTGCTGCTTCACCAAAGCAGGCGCATGAGGCACGCCTCGGTACAGGCTCGAGTCAATGTTGGGCTCGTCGGGTATAGGTACTCGAGGATGTAAGCAGGCCACCACATAAGAGAGGAACAGCTCTTGCTGCAGCTTCAGCACGCTGCGGCAGGTTGCCAATAATGTGCCAGCAACACGCAGCGACTCGTGGAGGATTGCAATATTCTCTGACCGCACCAGCTGGAACAGGTTTCGGCACAGGGTGTCCTTGGCCAGAGAGGCCAACGATGGGTGGTTGGCAATGCTGGGTCCAGCCACTTCAAGAGCAACGTTCACTATCCGGAGAGCCATCACTCGCAGCGTATCGGTCCGTTGTCGATCATGAGGATCCAGCAGGTCCGCCAGCACTCTGAACAGCTCTCGGATCGATGGCAGTCCATACGGCCTGACATCAGTCGGGTCCTCGTCTTCCGCCAACGGCTTCGAAAGATCCAGCTGAGAGCCATTCACATCCATACTAGGTCTGCTCGACTGAGGCTGCCCAGGCACCTCCAAGCCCACCGGCCTCATCTTCTGCATCTTCTCCGGCCCGATGTCACCGTTGGCAGACGAGTCAATCTTGGCAGCGTCCATATCCTCTTGTGTGACTTTGCCATCCATATCTTCCATGTTCTCGCCCCCTTGCTCCTCGAACTCCGTTTCCAGCGTCTTCAGACGAGCGAAAATGACTTGACACATGGTCACCATGCTGATTTCAGCACTCCTCCGCAGCACCTCGCTCATACGCAGATGGCAGCAGATCGAAAGCGCACACTCCATCATCTCGCACACACTCTGGTCTCCGAGCACATCGCCAGACGCTCCGCAGATCATGTCCTCCATAAG
Source organism: Saxophila tyrrhenica (assembly GCF_035928015.1). Classification (NCBI taxonomy): domain Eukaryota; kingdom Fungi; phylum Ascomycota; class Dothideomycetes; order Mycosphaerellales; family Extremaceae; genus Saxophila; species Saxophila tyrrhenica. The sequence continues at coordinate 551,267 of NW_027041748.1, read as the reverse complement.
TTTCAATATCCGCAAGAAAACCACCTCGTCGCTTGGACTGTTGTCACCCTCAAATCGACAGTGCGTGACCGTAGACGCCAGTAGCTGCATTCCATAGCTGAAGTTCGGATTCGAGGGATTAATGATGTTGTACGACAACATCTTCGTGATCGCGATCAAAGCCAGACTCGTAATCGGTGCTGTCGTACTGCTACTCCTGATCACCTGCAAGAACGGCTGCAGCAGCGCCGGAGCATCAAACGCCTGTATATCCTTGCACTGCTTCAAGTCCGCCCTCAGCTTCGCGAAAGCGCTCATCAGCGGGTTATCCTGCATGCTCTGCCCCTTCTTCCCTCGAAGGCCCCATCTTGACTTGAGCGAGCCATCGTCTTCGATCAGGTCGATCTTGCTGCTCGCCCTGTTTCTCTCGTTGCTCGATCCTTGTTCGTCAGAGGGAGACTGGCGCAAGGTGCTCGAGGATCCGAGGATGGAGGAGATAGAGGAGTGTGCCCATCGCGCGTGCTTGCGCATGGCGCTCGTGACTGTGATGCATTCTGTGACCACTAGAGCGACCGGGTCTATGGCCACGGAGATGTGGTTGCGCGGGTGCGCGGTCTCGGTGTCTGCCATGGCTGGTGAAGTCGTCCGGTCGTGGTAGGATAGATGTACTTCGAATCTTCGTCCCTTTGCGGCCTCAGTGTACGGAATCCATGAATGCCTTTATTGACCCTTCTTTGCTGGACTAGTGCACTAATCAGGACAGCGAAGAGGCCACAAAGGCTTACTGGGGCATTCGAAAGAAACCAGGTGTTGTCAACATTTAAACTCGAAGTCCGAGTTAAGCAGCTCGTGTCAAAGCTGGGGAAGCACGCGGTTCGGCCTTGGCCTGCCGAAGTGAACGTTGCGAGTAATAGAGTGCTCCGTACCTCCTACCTCCTATGCGGAATGCGATGAACTTGAAACTTGTTGGTGGAAAGAATAGCATTCCAACATCTGCACATCCTATCGACAATGAACGCCTCCAGCGCCAACGCTAAACCTCGTCACACGTAGGCCTCCTCAAGAAGACATGGAATCGTCATCGCCATTGGCATGGTTGTTGGCTGCATCTAGCCTGATGGGAGATGGCAGTACCGTAATCTTGGCTTCCATCGCCTGTGTCTCCGCCCACGCCCTCGCACGCACGAGTGACCTGATTTTGGCTTCAGTCCTTTCACCCCTCGACTCCAGGATGGCCTTGTTGATGTCCGACGCCACCTTCTCCCTCAACTTCACATCGAGCAGCTTTTTGAACTCTGCAGGCATCTTCTCCGGTGTGTAGACCATCAGTGCCATGGTCTCCTCTAGCGCCGTGAGGTACCGAGGATCTGTCGGTGCGCGAGGAGACAACTGTTCGGTGGCGAATGTGATGGCGGGCAGAAAGTCCCGAGCAGCTACAGTCTTCTGGGCGGACTGCTTGTCGAGGACGGTGCGGATGATTTCGATGAGTTGCAACTGTAGGAGTTGGAAGTGCAGTTGGGGGTTAAGGTCGAGGATCTAGAAGCATCAGGCATGGTCAGCGAATTTGCCTCTAAGCGCATGATGGCTTAAAGAAGGTGCTCTTGTATTTTGATCATACTGAGGACTGAAGTGTGAGTTGCATATCATCAACACCCGCCCAGAAGGCAGGTGATTATGAGTGGTGCATGAAAACTGGATGTAATCATATCAAAGCAGATGTAAAGCATGTTCTGAACTCACCTCAGGGTCAATCTCATTCACCATGCCAATAGCCTCTTCAATCCGGCCTGAGTGTATGGCATTCCGCACCCTCACTCTCTCTCTAATGCCCTCGACATCGGTGGGCTGGCACAGATTCGACTCTTGCGCGAACTTCTCAGCTGCGCCTGGGTAGCCCTCGGAGACCAGGTAGTCCATGATGACCCAGTTGATGTCGCTGTGAAATTTGTTCGAATCAGCTTCTACCTTCTCCCACTGCCTGAGCTTGTGGCACAGAATGCTGATATGATCGTGAGGTGGTGGGGAGGGGCCCCGGTTCCAATCCATGGCGATACCGATGCTCAGTTGTCAAGAAGTATGTGTTTCTCCTCATTGATGTTCGGAGAGATTCCCATCTTGTATTCAATCATCATAGCAGGAGCGGTATGGACGGTCGCAGCAGTCGCGCTGCGTGGGGTAGGAAAGGGTGGCGGCATACCTCTTGCTCGGCTTCATCTCCTCCACCTTCTTCTCGAAAGAGTAGGGAGAATGCATGGTGTGTGGGGGGGATGGTGATATGGTCGAGGAGCTCTGAAGAGGTGTTAGGATGCAGAGAATGCCGGCGGTTTGGAACTTGATGCTGACAGGTGACTTGAGGTAGCCTTACCATGTCTCGAAAGAATGTATTATGGCGGGCATGTCTCAGACCAGCTGGATATGACCATGGTTCATCTCATCGTTCGTGTGAAGAGGATCTCAACGAGCTCGAGCGAAGTGTGCTCTCGAGGTTTACTTCCGAGATTAGACCGATATGCCTTGGCGCTCCTGTGGACCTCACGTCTTCCAACAATTCCGATTCTGTCTTCACCATACTCATCGTTTCCCTTATGTGCTAAGATGAGGACCATCGTAGTAGCAACTACGGATCGCAAGAAGTCTATCCGATGAGCACGGCACCCACGCAGCGGGCACCGAGCTCCGCCAGTCACACGAGCAGCGTTCTCCCTGCTCAGCGAGCCCAATATGAGCCACCGTGGCAGAACACGTCCATCATTGGGATAGCTGGTTCTTCAGGATCCGGCAAGACCTCGCTCTCTCTTGCTATCATCAATGAACTCAGCCTACCATGGGTTGTCTTGATGTCAATGGATTCATTCTACAAGCCTCTTACGCCTGAGGAGAGCGCCGCGGCCTTCCGGAACGAGTACGACTTTGACGCACCAGAGGCCATTGACTTTGATGTCTTGGTTGAGAAGCTCAGGGACATCAAGTCAGGGTTTGTGACCACGACGATGCCACTGTGCCGGCTTAGCTGACGTATGTGTAAGCAAGAAGGCAGACATTCCGGTCTACTCGTTCGAGAAGCATGCCCGGCAAGAGCACTCCAACACCATCTACTCGCCTCATGTCTTGATCCTGGAAGGTATCTTCGCGCTGCACGACCAGCGGGTACTGGACCTGCTGGATCTGAAGATCTTCGCCGAGGCGGATGGTGATCTGTGTCTTTCTCGAAGGCGTGAGTCTTCCACTGTCCTCGTATCCGTCCCTGCGCTGACCTGGCTTGCAAGCAAGTCTTGCGCGATGTGCGTGAGCGAGGCCGAGACATTGAAGGTTGCATCAAGCAGTGGTTTAGCTTCGTCAAGCCGAATTTCCATCGCTATGTCGAGCCGCAGAGGACTATTGCAGGTATGCTGCATTTCTCCTTTCCTCTTGCCAGATTTCCTGCGCGAGCTCTCGTGATGAACAACAATCATTAAGCATAGTTCAACCGAACATCATTGAGGACAACTATCATCGATTCATCTTCTGACCGAGCTCTCTTCTCTTCCCTACACATTTCTACGTGCTCTTGGCTATGACTGACCAAATGCATCAGACATCATTGTACCTAGAGGCATCGAAAACAAGGTTGCGATCAGTAGGTCACACCCTCACTTGCTCCCTCGCGATAACTGACATGCTTGCAGGCATGGTCTCCGACCGTGTGCACAAGACATTGCACACCAAGTCGAAACTGCACCAGCAGGAGCTTCGCCGTCTTGGCAAAGTGAGCGAAGACGCACCACTCTCGAACAACGTGACGATACTGCAGCACACAAACCAGGTCCGCGGCATCAATACGCTGCTGATGGATCCTGACCTGCCTCGCGAAGAGTTCATCTTCTACTTCGACCGTCTGATCGTGATGATGGTCGAGAAGGCGACCGAGCGAGCACTGGCCTTTACACCTTGCAAGATCGACACACCAGTCTCAGGTCGATCTTACCAAGGTCTACATCTCGAAGGAGAGGTCAGTGCCGTGGTCGTCTTAAGAGGGGGTTCCTGCCTTGAGACCGGCCTCAAGCGAGTCATACCCGACTGCCGCCTCGGTCGAATGCTCATCCAAACAAACTTTCGCACCACTGAGCCAGAGCTGCACTTCTACAAACTCTCGGAAGATATCGCCGAGCATAAATGTGTGATGCTACTGGATCCGCAGATGAGCTCGGGTGGTGCGGCTCTAATGGCTGTCAGGGTACTGCTCGATCACGGCGTCAGAGAAGATCGCATTGTGTTCGTGACGTACTCCGCGGGCAAGATGGGGTTGAACCGTCTGATGAGCGTCTATCCGGACATCAAGGTGGTGGTGTGTCGGATAGTGGACGATCTGGAATTGAGGTGGGTTGAGGTCCGCTATTTGGGCTGTTGAAGCGATGAACATTACCGAAGGCTGGGGGAAGAACATTTGTAGAGCTTACTAATATACTGTATCAACACACTACATTGGAGACCGGCCGTTTGCTGCTCCACCCTGGCGCCCACATGGACACTCCCATCCACTCGAGCGAAGGCAGCTGGCGGACAAGACACTGCCCTGCGCAAAACAGTTTTAATGCGTGTGACGCAGGAAGGTGAAGGATCTCACGATCTGGTTTCATTTGGTTCTCTGAAAATTCATCCCAACATCGGAGTCGCCATGCAGCAAAGGGAGGCTGGCACTTCTGCACAGCTACCATACACGACCTGCTATTAAGGCTCACCGTGGACGTCGTTCTTCACTAACACTTCAGTCCTTCTGCTCATGGCAGACCCGAAACATCACATGTGACATGCACAAACCTACGCGATGTGATCTCGAATGAACCTCGCGTTACCACGATCTAACTCGACAGAACCACGACAACCTCACTTTGAACTGGCACAAAACCACTCCGTTTCAAGAACGTCGGCCAGGATCTAGGATCGCTGCATCAACGTTACTCAAACTACAATGGTCTGGCCTGCTGGCTATTGGCGGGTCTTTGAGCCGCTTGAGCGCAGAGTCAGATCAGTATCCCCAGATGACAGATCTTCCGACAGGCCATCGAGCGTAGCTAGCGTCAACGAAGGTGAAGGCACGGGAGATGATCAGGAAGAGAACTCTGGCGATGAAGAGGACGAATGCGACAGCGACGAAGAAGAGTTGAGTGACCTTGACAGCAGTGAAGACTATGACAGCGACTCCACCTATGTGGACAGCGACTCGGAAGACAGCGAGGATGGTGAAGTCGAGCGGCCGACGGCGATTGTGATTCTCCAAATCCCATCGCTCAAGCGCGAACAGCTCTCTGGCAAGAGAAAGTCTCGGACGGACGACGTCAACGACGACAGTGCGGCCGCTACGACGCGGGTACTGAAGAAGCAACGGAGGAGCATAGAGTGCGCCATTTGCTGCAGCGATCTTAAGATGGACAAATTCCCGGTGCTTCGACATGAAGGCTCTGTCGCCGACGAGCAGAGTGTCTGTTTTACGTGTTGGGAGAAGCACATTTCCTCTACCCTTCTCGCCAAAGGTTGGGACGTCGTGAAGTGTCTCGAATGCGATAAATTGCTGGACGAAGTAGAGATCAAGAAGCTGGCGAGTGTTGAGACGTACATGGACTAAGTCGATGTTCGCGATCCGCATTCTGCTGCACAGATGCTGACATCTAGTAGATGGCTAGACAAAGCAGCGAAAGCGTACAGGGAAGGCGATGAGGAGTTCCGCGCCTGTCCCTCCGCATCCTGCAGTTGGGGCTGCTTCTTCTTCACCAACGAGGACGGCAACATCTTTGCTTGCCAGCTGTGCAAGTACCGCTGGTGCGTGGTCTGCGAAGTCCCAATGCACGAAGACCAGACCTGCTCCGCCTACCAGGCACGAGTTGCCAGAGAAGAGAAGGCGAGACGCGAGGAGCTGGCTGTACAGAACACGGCTTCCGAGAAACTGGTCGGTAAGAGTTCCAAGGCTTGTCCGGGCTGTACTGCGAGGATCGAGAAGATCAGTTGGTGCGACCATGTGAGGTGTAAGTCGAGCAACCCTACCTCCAGGTCTTCAAGAAGGGCGTTTGTGCTAACAATGATTCCAGGCCGGCGATGCCACCATCAGTTCTGCTGGTTGTGTTTTGCGGCGTACGGTGGGAAAGGGGGCATTCTTTCCGAAGGCAACAAGGCTCACGAGAAGTCTTGCAAGCACTATGCATAGAGGGGGCGTCTCGACCTAGGGACGCGAGTTCGTGTTCTAATCAGTAGTACCACTGTAGCACAACAACACTCTCCCCATCGGAGAACTCTGATCAGCTCATCCACACGTCCAAAACCTCTCATCCATCCCCCCTGTCGTATCATCCGAGCAAACACTCTTTGCACGTCTTGGTATCACCCCCCGCCTGCCATATCTTACAAAGCCAACCCCGTCCCATCACCCGTCCATCGATATAGAGCCAGCACCTCGCGCCTGCGCAACTGCTGCTCGCCGAAATCCTCGACCATCCGGCCGCGCACCTGCGAGAGGGCCGAGCGCATCACTTTGCGGAAATTCCTCTGCGTGTACATCGTTAGCTTGAGACGTTCACGAAATAAGTGAGGGGGAGGATATACCTGATACTCGGTATTGAGCGTGACGACACAGGCCTCATGCGCTCGGACGATACTCTCGCACGCTTTCACGACACTCGGACTCGCCTCGCCTTGCAGCTTGTCCGCGATCAGAAGCAGGAGGAAAGATCCCTGCAGCAAGTAAATGCCGAAGAAGAACGGCATAAAGCTCAAATCCGGATCGTAGTCCAGGATCTCGTTTATAGCCTCCGCAGCCGACACTGCGTGCCCGGTGGCCGAGATGAACGACTGCGACGAGATCCAGAGGTCGTTGTCGTCGAGCAGGGAGATGGGATCCCACTTCCCGTTCAGCAGGATGTGGAGCGTATGCATGAGGTGCGTGGCGTAGGCGACGACGATGCGGGTCTGGAGCGTCGCTTCCGTCATGCGGTGGGAGGTGCTGGTGCCGACGGAGTTGTTGGACGGGCTAGGCTCTTCGTGGTGCATGCCTTCGCCGTTGGGCGCGCCGTCGGTTGCTTGCTTTTGTTCGTGGCCGGGGCCGGGGATGTTTTGCGCTTCGAACTCTTTCAGGCTCTGGCCGTAGGCGTCGAGTTGGGCTGTGATTTCGTGGGCGTGCGCGTCCCATTCGTTGCCGTTGTTGCGGACTCTCATGCCGAATCTGGGGTGGTTGCGAGCGTGGTTGAGATCTACGATCTCGCCGAGCATGGTCATGAGTGGTAAGAAGTAGCCAAAGATGCCGTGGCCGGTGCACTCGAAGGTAGGCCCAGCTCTGCGGTAGTAGCTCGCTTCCGGTCGGTTCGGGTCAGGGTAGTAGTCGCCTGACTGCCAGACCATGTCGTTCTCGGGTTGGAGTAGACCATCGCACTCAATGTCCAGAAGGTAGAGCGGCCGGTTGTAGCAAAGGGCCAGATGTCGGTCGACAATGTACAGCAACCACCAGATCCTTCTGCGCTCTTCCCGTTCCTCTTCACTCGCCATGCCAGGCTGGTTGCCGTTCGGTGGGCCTCCAGGCTGAGGCGGTGCTCCCATCGATTCTCCGTTGGCATCCATCTGCCCATCTCCAAGGTCGTTATTCTCGTCTTGACCCAGATTGGTCGGCAGTTCTCGTCCTAGCTTCAGCTCACGGGCTAGCGACCAGGCAGAGTTCCACCATCTTAGACTCGCTGCCTTGTACTCGCTTGCAGACACCACAGTCGCCAGATGTATGTATGTGGCAACGTCGTCCAGCTGACCAGATGCGCCCGGCGACCCGCCTTCCATCTCGAGCGCTTGTCCTGGCAGAGCAACACCAAAACCGCCCAGAGCAATCCCGTTCATCACAGTGTTGCCGCTTGCGCCTGGCGTGCCGTCGGCGGGCGTGTGAATCAGCGGCTTCAGTAGTCCCACTGTGAGTTCGAGCAGTTTCTGACAGATCTTGCCTCTCGCAGAGGGTGGTGAGGTCAAGAACGGAGACTCGCTTGTCTGGGCCGCAACCCACAGCATACTGGCGAGAAGCGCAGGACTGCAGATTCGTGGATTGTTCGGTCGAAGGAAAGAACGCTTGCGGAAAATGTAGCCAAGGATATAAGGCGATTGAGGTTGCATGAACGCTGAGGAGGTGCTGGAGAAGTACAGTTCGAGAAGATCGCAGGCCAGGCCGATGGGTATAATCGCAGAAATGTGAGGTAGTAATGGTCGTAGTACAGGATACCGTAGCACCTGATTTGAAGGTACTTGCTGCAGGCCGGGGTATAATGCCGCAGATGGCGACGGCAGGGATAGCCATCCAGGTGATCCAGCAACTGGAGACTGGCCTAGGAAACCACCAGCAGAAATCGGTGACTCTCCCATCTGGAATGGTTGGCCAGGCACACCAGGTTGACTGCCAGGCGATGGAACAGCATACGGACTCTGGCCGTAGCCGGTGATGGTGCCGCCTTGGATCATCTGGTTCGGCATGCCGGTGACACCATTGTGGAGGATGTTGTTGCCCGCGACCGGTGCCGCAGGATGGAGAATGCTCCGATGGTAGTCGTCAATGGAGCTGTTATACTGATCCATACCGACGGGCATGCCGCTCCGATCAGTCATGCCCACACTAGGCAGCCGTGGCGTAGACATGTCTCCAGGAGGTTGCTGCTGCATCGGCGGCATCCTGGCGTGCTGCATCTCACCGCTGTGTGGATCGTGCTGATGGTGATTTAATTGCTGTGGCTGCTCGATACTCGTCATAGGCGGGACGTGTCCATTAGGAATCTGATGCACGCTGGTCATGCTATTCGTGCGCGGTGGCGGTGGGAATCGAGGCTGCTTGAACTCGCTGCTCGACCGTCGTCGCTTGATACCCCGCTGCTGTTCCTCGAGCTGTACCGTGCCGTCGTCCGAGTTGTCGTCCACCGGCGAAGTCGGACTGCCGTCCTTGTCGTCGCCGTGAGCAGCGGCCGCCGCTTGCTGCGCAGCGATATCCTTTCGTGAAGCCTTGCCGCGCTTCTTCCGCTCCCTCGCGTACTCACACGTCAAGCCAAACTCCACGCAGTGAGCGCATGGGTGTTTGCCGTCGCATTTGGTGCGCAGCTGGTTGCACTGGTCACACGCACGACTGATCCTCCTCCGCACCGTCTGGCTACTCCCACTTCCCGCCCTGCCAGCTTTACTGATGCTCACGGATTCTCTGCGGGCGTCCGCCATGCCGGAAACACTCACGCCATCAAAGCTTTCCCGGTGTCTCATTGGCGGCTTCGAGCTGTTTAGCGACTGCACGCCCTGCTGTTGCGCTTGCTGCTGTTGTTGCTGCTGTTGTAATTGCTGCAGCGCATACTGTGAACCCTCCGCCAGCGTGTCCAGGCCAGAGTGCGACATGTGCTGCGATGGCATGTAGCCGTGGGCGATGAAGGTGCCGTTGCCAAACTCGGGCGAGTATGAATGGTGGGTTGACAGCATTTCGGCGGCGAGTCGGCGGTCGGTAGTTGGGAGCGTTGTGGGGAGGCTCTGAGGGAGCTCGCTCTTAGGCTCGATCGTCTCGCTTACACTCGGTGATCATGAGAGATGAGGCGTGCATGTTACAACAGAATAACAATCGTACAGTCGTTCCATCCAGTCGTCAGTATAGAGACACACTATGCAAAGAAGAGACAGCATGCCGGGAGACGGGGAGGAAAGAGGTTGGTCGGGCAGATGACACGATGACCGGCGCAGCTCGATTGGAACAGAGACAGTGCAGCAGCGGATCGATTGACGGCCAGAATTAATTACCTCTCTCAATCAGACTCGCGACTCTCCACAGCACCATGCTCTAGCGCGGGCCGCTCGAGGGTCCCCGCAATCACCATCGTCTTCCATCTTTCTAGCACGTCCACACACCCCGGGGGAGGCCTGCGCTTCTGCACCTGCGAAAGCCTGACAGGGGGGCCCTCACATCACGATGCCCTCGCTGCCGTCTCCTGCTCGTGCTCCTCCGCGCCACTCCCGCTGACCTGCCTGCGATTCGCGTAAAAGATCTGCTGCCCACGAGACAGTTGCCTCATCCTTCCCTACCCCCGAGAAGGCTCTGCGCATATGCACCACCCTGACGCACCACCTGTCCTAGCGTCCTCGTGCGCGCCAGGTACGCTGAGCAGCCATCTAGCAAGCACACCAGACCTCTCACTGCAGCGCCTCGGCATGTCCAGCTGTCGAACGGAGCAGCAGCTCGCCAACCCGCCCAGCCAAACGACCCTGGAATCAAGCACGAAATGGAGCAAAAAGCCCGTCCACACTGATCGCCGCGCAACCCAGCCAGATCTAGTCCCTCCCACCGGCTAAAGTCCTCGGGACCTGGCGAACAGCCACACGCGGACTTGCGGGAAGGAAGGGGCCTGCCTGCAATATCGTTGCCGAGCCTCTCTTTCCTTGCCCAAACGAAATCTTCTTTTGCGACATCGTCGTCACCCGACCGACTCTCAAGTACCGTGCCGTACGGTACTGTTCGTAACACGGCTCCCAATCCCGCCCACCCTTTGACAAGTAGATCTCTACCTCTTCCACGTGGCTCTGCAGCCTCTAAATTGCGCATTCCAGGGCCTTCCGGCAGTTGTGCGACGCATCATCTAACTGTCTATGGCCGGTGTCACCGCTGGTGGATGGATAGCGGGTTGGTTGCGGACGTGAGGATGTGCATTGTGATGCGTGCAAGCACTGGATCTGGAATGAATGCATGCAATGCGAAAGTGCCGGGCGGGCGCACACAAGCGAGATCAGACTACTGTATAGAAGAAATGATCGCGAGATGATGCGTCCCAATGCTGCTTTGACAGCGGGTTCGCGCCCCTGCAGGGTCGACGAGGTGGTGATAATATTAATAAGGCCGCGTGGGAAATGTCTTGCTTCAGGACACGAGCGCTCCGAGCCTCAGATAGACATCTGTACGAGCAAGTAATCCTGATCTTGAAGGAAATATCTGACACTCGTGATCTTTCACAAAATCTTCACTCTGCAGACTACACCTGCCATCCGTCCGATCAACCCAGAAAACCTTAGTAGCGACATACCACTACTGCACACGCAGTGGGTCAATACTCTGTGGGGAGTCCAGAGCGAGCACATGCACAGCATGCGCGGTACTTGACAGCGCCACACCGGTATTCATACTGCAAGCGAACACCTCTTTGTGGAGTTCGCGTGCAGTGGCCGCGGAGCTTATTACATGAAGCATCACGTGAGCCACTCTACTCTACAGCTCTCCGCCTAAATTCGCCCAGATCGCCAGGAGAAGATTGCGGGAAGTAGAAGGGCTCGCTTATCGGACGTCTTGACGCATTAACGAGACGATGTTTTTGCAGGGTTAGGGATGTTTGGAATGGTTCGGGGGAGACTACATGCCTCCCCACTCGATACAGAATGATCTCACGCCCCGGCTCGTTTCGTCCCCAGACTTCGCGGCACCCTTGTCCCTGCCTTCACCACCTTCTTCCTGGCCTCCGAGCAGGAAGCCCTTCTTTACCCCAGTCCCAAGACGTCCGCCAGTGACGAGGTCGAGTAGGTCAAACTCTTGATCCCAGTCCATGCCGTTGACCAGGAAGTGCGAGTGGAAGCGGAGCGGGTCTCCGGGGTACGCCATGTACTGGCACCCGAAGCGCAATCCGGGCGCAAGGAAGTAGCCTTGGTCGTGCAAGTACCGGAAAATTGGATAGGACTGTGGCGCGTCTGGGGCGTCCACGTGGGTTGACTCGCTTGGCGGGGCTGCAGATTGTAAAGGAGGGTACGATGTCGTTGGTGTAACGAAGAAGGGCTGAGGCTCAGCTGACCTCGCGTTGTGGGGAGTGCTGGCTTTGCACAGAGCTGCTGCTCCTGGCGAGTCGAAGAGTGTCTCGTCGTCCGGGGTGTCATTTGGTTGGATCGTGGAGCCTTCAGACGAGCCTCCTTGACGTTTCCTACGGTCTGATCTGGGTTTCAGCATATCCTCGGGCAGATCATTCCAATTCTCCGTGCCCAGTTTCTCCAGCGTAGCCTTCTTCCTCTGCTCGCTTTTCCTATTCTTCTCACCAGCAGCAGCAAGTCCTTGCTTTCGCAAAGCGGCTTGATAGGCTCTTCGCTCTTCCGCGCTCATCCCATCCTCGAGGAAGGCTCGACGATGCTTCGCGACATCATCCACGACATATGCCACACGCTTCTCTACCAGCAACCGTGCCTCCTCCGGCAGCAACTCAAGCGGCAGACCAGAAAAGACATTCTGCTGAGGCGCTTGCGGGAGACCGCCGATCAAGACGCCGCAGATGTTGTGCTCTCGTCGTAGGTAGGTGACCGTGTCGGCATCGTAGACGAGGTACCGCTGCGCGAGCTTGAAGATGGGGAGCGGCTCCTGGACGGTGGGAGAATCGGACGTGGTGGCCATGCTGGTTGCCCGAAGGCTTGTGATTGTCAGCGCAGTCTCGCTGCTGGGTTTGTTCGCACAGAGAGTGAAGGGTTGGAATCATTAAGAGCATAGCAATTTATTCGTCAAGAGCGCGTTGGCTTCAGGGGATTGACAGATAGTTGATTGTGTGTATAATCATATCAGAAGGGATCAGGGGGGCGGATGTCATGCTTACCTTGGTTGGGGGATTCTCCAGTTGCTGTATTGTTCACATGTTGGAGTGTGTGGGAAGGAACTTTTCTGACTCGACCGCGGCTCTGAGAAGCGGCTCTGCCAAGCCCTAAAAATGCCCGAGCGCTTGAAGATTTCAGTCCTCCGCAGACTTCACCTCTGTCGTTTGCACTCAACCAAGCAGGTCTGCACCACACCTCCGCACACCCTTATCATGGCCATTTTCGAAGATATATGCTCCGACCGTTGTGCCATTGCGCCTCTCCAGCCAGATGATGGCTGATGCGTCGGAAGGCCAGCGGCATCAGAAGCTGCTGCGAAACTACCTGCTACTGAACTTCTCGAAGTAAGTCCATCGCAGTCTCTGCACATCCACCCTCCTTTCCTGATGAAGCCTATCACAATCTGTACCGGAGACACTTCATGATCCATGTACAAACATGCATCACCATCTGATCTTGCTCACTTTGCTCAAATTTAACCTCGGCGACACGCGACTGAGCAACACTGACTTCGCACAGGGCTACAGTCCACGACTTCAGAATGGACTTACGCCTACGAGGCATATCTCTAGGTACGGTGCATTCGTTCTTTCATTTCACTCCCCACCTCCAATGATGATTGTATCAATTCAGTTCTGCTACTGAAGCATAATGTGGAAAATCCATACCAACTTACCAATTTTGTCTGATCTGGACCCATCATCTACTACCGCTCGTTTCTCGCCCAGCAAAGATCATTCGCTGACACGAGTTGAAGCAGGGCCGACTGCGGCCGGGTCGAATCGCCTTTGGGGGTTGGCACATCACAAGGCCTAATATGTCCAAGCCGCGAGACACATGCGAATGCACATGTTCGACTCACCTGTGCTTAACCACCACTGGCACACCACTCGCCAGCCGCCAAAGTCACACCACATGGGTAAGCTGAATCCAACTTCTCCTTCTCCACAATGATGACAAAAGTCAATCCATTCCACGAGCTCTCAAGAGCAGCCTCACCGGCCGAGCCACCCTCCCTTATACCGTACCGCTGCCGCCTCGAGTGAAGGTGGAATGATCGGTTGTGGAGTTGTAGCTTCGGCTGCGTAATGGTGGCTTCAGTGTGCCAGACTGTGCTGCACCGTTTTGTTGTGGTATGGCGAGGCGCCGGCTGGAGGGCCTGAGTAACACGGCTTATCTGAGATGTTACGATTGCACACTATTCTTCATACCTACGAAATTTGCTCTTCGCTGACAAAAAGATTCATCTAGACACCAGCCTTGGGATCCATCCAACTTGCCGGCATATGTACTCCCATGCACCGCGCGGGTGTAATACCTTCTCCAACATTGGAACCACCAATTGCCTCGACCGCTACTACGCCCGCAATGCCCCGCGCCCGTCTGCTCGCGGAGAGACCCCAACGCTAACATGGCGCGATATGCCGTGCAACGTTGCTCCAATGCAAGGAACGGTGCGGACGGGCAGGCTCTTGGGCCTTAACTATGGCAGATGGAAATCAGGAAGGACTATTTCAGATTGCACATCATCCACAGCTACCTATATCAGATCATGACATTTCACAGCTGCGTTCATTGTTTGCACCTTTCACGTGATTGCACTTCGAAGAGTAAGCGCGTTTCAGGTTGACGGAAGAGGCGTTTGGATTAAGATCTTCGTTCGTTCGCGTCTTCATGATCAAGACTCCTATATCAATGCAGATGGCAGTGTTTACTGACAATGGCACTGGATGATGGTCTTCCCTATGTTGCCAAAGCCTCGACATCTCAACTTGCTTGTGATCGCGTTTTAGACATCTTGAGAAAATAAGGTGGGAAGAAAGGGAGCGGAACGTAGGACAAGCTTTTGGCTTCTTGCAGGGCTCGGGCCTCCGCTGTCCGCTGAATCTCGATTCGTGAGGCCACGCAAGTCGAATAACTTTGTCTGTTCGTCTCTGCCATAACCGCCACCCTTCGTACCACTATCGACACCACTACCTATACCTACACAACGCCAAAGACCTTCACGGCACTCACTCGTTTGATCCTCGCCGATTGTACGCCCACAGCCTTCCATCTCCAGCCACGCACCGAGACCGTAATCGCACAAATCCACTGCACACCTCGATCCATTGCCTCGACTACACGCTCGATAACTCACCGCAGCAAGTCTAAAGAGCGACCAGAACACCGCGGACGGCTCAAACCCACCCGGACCGCCCCCAGGGGCTCCCCCGATAGATGCTCCCCCTCTTCCATGCCTCCTCGCAGCAATCCGACTACTCCTCGAAGATGAATCGGCACGCCTACGCAGGGGGCGGCCTGTCGCCCATCGACAGCCCGGGAAGCCCCAAGAACTTCTTTTCCGCTACCGGTGGACGGCGCGTTGCGACCATGGGCGAGAGCGGGAGAGGGTTCCATATTGGCGTGGACAAGTACAGTGATGAGAAGTACCAGCCGAAATCGGCGCGGTCGAGACTGCAACGGAGGAGGAACTCGCTGTTGAGATTGGGAGGGTTGGTGACGGGGGTGTTGTGTGTGCTGATGCTGATCTTTCCTTCGCTGAGGCCTGCGGCTGCGCTTTCGGCGCTTTCGGTTTTTAGTATGGGTGGCGGAGAGGAGTTCAATATCGAGACGGTGCGGTATTACGATCTGGCCAATGTGGGAGGGACGAGCAGGGGTTGGGAAAGAGAGGAGAGGATACTGCTCTGCGCGCCATTACGAGACGCAGCACCGCATCTGCCGATGTTCTTCTCTCATCTGAAGAACCTCACATACCCGCACAACCTCATCGATCTCGCGTTCCTTGTCGGCGACAGCAAAGACGACACTGCGGCATTACTTTCAGACTTGCTCGCGGAACTGCAGGCGGCGGAGAACTTCCGAGACACATTCGGCGAGATCTCAGTGCTGGAGAAAGACTTCGGGCAGGTCGTGAACCAGGATGTGGAGAGCAGACACGGTTTCGCGGCACAAGCAGGTCGCAGGAAGAGCATGGCACAGGCGAGGAATTGGCTGCTAAGCGCAGCGTTACGGCCAACGCATAGCTGGGTGTACTGGAGAGATGTGGATGTGGAGACGGCGCCATTCACGATTTTGGAGGATTTGATGAGGCATAACAAGGATGTCATTGTGCCGAGTATGTATTCCGCCAAGGAGCCTGAGGTTTTGAGGAAGACAGTCTGTGGCCCTGTGCTAACATATTGATTTCACAGACGTCTGGCGGCCACTTCCTGAATGGCTCGGGGGCGAGCAACCCTACGATCTCAACAGCTGGCAGGAATCTGAGACCGCTCTGGCGCTTGCAGATACCCTCGATGAGGATGCAGTGATTGTCGAGGGCTACGCCGAGTACGCGACCTGGCGACCTCATTTGGCCTATCTGCGTGATCCATACGGCGACCCCGACATGGAGATGGAAATCGATGGAGTTGGCGGCGTGAGTATCCTGGCCAAGGCAAAGGTGTTCAGGAGTGGCGTTCACTTCCCAGCATTCAGCTTCGAGAAGCATGCTGAGACGGAAGGCTTCGGCAAGGTGAGTCGCGAAACGATCAGTTTGGGCTCACGAGAAATGCTGACTTTTGACTCCCTCAGATGGCAAAACGCATGTCTTTCTCCGTCGTTGGCCTGCCTCACTACACCATCTGGCATTTGTACGAGCCTTCGTACGAGGATATTCGGCATATGGAGGAGCTCGAGCAAGAGCGCGCAGCTCAAGAAGAAGCGGAACGACAGCGAAGAGAACGCGCCGACCGCATTCAGCAGGACTTCGACACAGGCGCCATGAACCAGTTTGAGAAGGACAAGGCGGCTATGCGCGACGCGGTCAAGAAGATGAAGGAGGTCCGAGGACGAAGTCACCCCGAAGAAGGCTGGGAGAACGACGAGAAGTTCAAGCAGCAGCGGGAGGAGACGAAGCGGAAAGCGGAGGAAGATGAAGCAAAGCAGAAGGCCGCGCAGGAGCAGGAGGCTCAGAAGCAGAAGGTTGCACAAGCGGCGGCGGCGGAAGAGGACGCAAAGCAGCCTGGCGCAGCGCCTAGAGTGAAGGCGGAGAAGGAGGGAGCGCTGGAGCCGCCTGGTCCGCCGGAGAAGGGTAGTGAGATGTAAGCTCTTCAAATACGCTCTCCATTACTTTCGCGATTGCGCAACTAACGCTTTTCGTCGCCTGTAGTAAAATGCAGCGCGAAGCAGACGGCAAAGTCCGCATCGAAGACCCCCTCGGCGAGATCAAACAACTCGGCGGCGACGCCGATGCGGCTGGCGATGTCCGCGCGCAAGAGGCGAAGATGCAGGACGCGGCTAACGATCAGCCGGCGGCGGTGCCGCAGGGCCAGGCTGGAGGTGGCGCTGGGCGGAGCTGAAGACTGGAGCTTTCCGAAAGCCGGGTTGGGTATGATGACATTGTCTGGAAGGACTCCCAAGAGGGGTTCGATACAGGCGCTACAGGGTATGGAAATGGGTGGCTCACATTTGTGCGAACATACGGCGGTGTTTTTGGACGGGTGGGGATGTAAGCATAGCTAGCATAGCGGATGGTGTTTTTGGGCGTTGGAGGCTGCTTTTCTTCGTTGTACGAAAGGAGAAGATAGGTAGGCTGCTTCGCGAAGCGAGCGGTGATGAATAAACATGAGTTGGAAGACGCTCCTCGCTTTAGTCTTTTCAATCTTGATGTCTTGAAGGTTGATACTGATGGTATACAGGCGCCTATGTGAGGCGCACAGCTCACTGGAACACAAACACTTGCCCGCTCCGATCCGCACTAACCACCATTCCAAACGGCCTCTCCACCACCGCCACATCCGTGATAGTATCCAGATGTCCTTCCAGCAGACTCCTCGCCGACAATCGAATGGTCTCGTACTTCGACAACGGCGCCGCAGTGCCCTTCTTCCCAGCCGCTCGCGGCGACTCCACAGCCCCTCCTGCTGCGGAAGCCTCGTCACTTGTCGTCTTCTCGGTGATGACCCGGGCGTCAAGACCGAGGTTGGAGAAGCTGTACGTCGTCTTCTCGTCGGTCACCGCTCCGCTGACGATTCGACAGCCATCGATGCGATCGCAGTCCCAGAAGCGGACTTTTTGGTCTGGACCGCCGGTTATGGCGAAGGCATGTGGGGCTTCTGTGTCTTCCGAGACTGGGTTCAGTCCGAAGAAGGCGGTAGAGGTGAGCGCAGGTGCCGCTGGGTCGTCTTGCCTTGCGCTGGCTACGCGGCTGAGCAGGCCTTCGGCGCGGTCGTCGTCGAGGTTCTTGAGCTCGTAGTCTTTTGGGTTCAGGCGCTCTTTGCTGTGCGGATGCGACGGGCGGAAGACTTCGTGGCAGATCACTTTCTCGATATCCCAGACTGTCACTTCACCTTTTGCTGTTCCGCCTGAGACGCAGACACGGTTTCTGCGCGCAGTCTTTCTGCTTGGATGGAGTTGTAGGCGAGTGATCGGTGCTGCGCTCGGGAATGCCCACGACCGTAGGCGCATGCGGAAGCGCAGGTCCCAGAGGTCGAGGATGCCATGCGAAGTACCTACCAACAACCAGTCGTGCTTGCGGCCGAGACAGAAGCAGGTGGGCGTACCGTGCTGAGCTGGATTACGGAAGTCGAACAGTATCGACATGTATCGCAGATCGATCGCCAAAATGCGGTTCAGGTTTGTCGCCAGCACAAGTGTACTGGCGGTTTCGCCGCGGTAGTGCTCTGACCACACAGCGTACTCAGGCGTAGGGCTGGCCGTAGGGATCTTCCAGGTGCGCAATGCCTGCAACTCGCTGTACCGTGGCCCATGTTCGCCTTCTGTCAGAGGTACCTTGTAGAAGTGCACGCTACCATCTGACCCTGTGCAGACGAACGAATGCGTCGACTCGATAAAGCACACACTCGTGACTCTAACATCAGACCCCAGCGACTGCTTGAACCGAGAGCGATGCGTGACGTTGCGTTCCAGACGGGAAGTGTCCCAAACGCGGAACTCGCTGTCGTCGGACACAGTTATGAAAAAGGCATGATCCGGCGCCACAGCGATCCGATTTACCCGGGCAGAATGCTCCCCAAGCACAGCGACAAGTTGTCCTTGCGGTCTCCAAGGTCCTTTCGTGTTCTGAGTACTGCTGGAAGGTATCGGACCGCGTTTACGCGGCTGGATGATCGGGCCGAACTCCGCCGCGTCCGTGGGAAAGGTATCGACGTATACGGCGTCGAGGAGCCGCAGGACCGTTGGATCGTTGCCGGCGTAATTGTGCGCCACCCGACTGCTGGTTGTGCGGCTGAGTGCTTTTCTGCGTTCCTTCGAGTGTGGCGACGTCATTCGAGATCCTACAGCTGGCGAGTTCAGTCTGCCTGATGCCGTCGCATCGTCTGTCGCGACTTCAGGTAGCGACTTGTTGCGAAGGTCATTTCCACCGAGGTATCGTGCTGCACTGCTTCTTCGCTTCAACAGTCGAGCGCCGTCCTTTCCGAGCAAACCGATGCCTGAGCCTGGCGAGGCGGACAGGCTGTCACCAGATCCAGACGTCTGTCTTCGAAGATCTGGCAGCTTCAGCGGGCCTGGCTTGCCGTTCGCATGTTGCTTGATGTCGATGCCATTTGTGCCGGCTGCTTCTTTG
The DNA here is from genome assembly GCF_035928015.1 of Saxophila tyrrhenica. Taxonomy (NCBI): domain Eukaryota; kingdom Fungi; phylum Ascomycota; class Dothideomycetes; order Mycosphaerellales; family Extremaceae; genus Saxophila; species Saxophila tyrrhenica. Next base: position 532,147 of record NW_027041748.1, on the reverse strand, counting down.
ACGCCACTGTGTTCAGAGCGAGTCGGACTCATGGCCTCTTTCATGACGGAAACAATGTCCTGGTTCGAGGAGCCTTGGCCTGCCAAACGTTGCTTGTAGACGTTGACATCGCTGTCGAAGATAACAGTCTGTGGTGTGATTTTGAGGGTGCTAAGCGCTGCCACTTGGTCGAACAGCCCGTGAGAGTCGGTGTCAGAATCCTTCTTCGATCGCTGTGCAGCGCGCCATAGGTACTCTCTGAACGCCATGATTTTGATCTCGTCCTCGCTCCTCATGCCGGCGTTACGCAGGCGCCCGAGCCACTGCTCATCTTCATCAGACCTCGGAGCTTTTGCAAGTGACTTGGGACCGAGATCTGCTACAGACGAGGTCGGCGGCATTTGGGTAGTGGCTCGGTACGAAAGCTGCTTCGAATCTCTTGCCTGCTTCCAGAAGACGCTTTTGTCGACTTTACTTGCCCATTGAAGGGCCAGATCCAACACAGCTCGAGGTAGTGGCTTCTTCAAAGCATCCAGAACCTCTTCTTCTGACAGCTCTCCAACGGGTATTTTGAGATATGGTTTGATCAGTGGTGCTGCAAGGATGCGAACGTCAGCCATCGAAAGGTAAGTCGTCGCAGCGGAGATAAAGTGGCAAGCCGCTTCCTTGATCCACATGTTTGGATGCATCTCGAAGCGCGCAACAGTATCGATGAGCTCCCATGTCTTCGGTCTTTGCAATAGTCCTATCTCAGCCATACTTGCGAGCGATCTGAGAGCTTGCTCAACCACGAATTCTTGAGGATCAGTGAGTGCCTGCAGCATCAGCGGAAGAATGAACTCCTCCAAGCTTGCGCCTCCAATGTATACGGCGACGCCAACGATAGTCCGGAAGAACGCGCACTTCAGCATCCAATCTGGGTCGTTCAGGTATGTGTTGAGATGGCTGAGAATGACATCGCTTGCTCGTGCCTCACCGAAGAACACACACAACGTTGACACGGAACTCAAGAAGGCTCGCTTGACAGCTGTGTCCTTGTCTGTGATGAACACCTTGGTCTGCTCTTCGAAGTTGTGCAGCATTTCTGCCCGCGTAGTATCATAGCCATCGCGAGGAGTCTGGGAATCATCTTCAATCGCCTTTTCTGTTGCCGGTAGTGATCCATCTGCTCTTAGGGCCTGCATCATGTCCAGGAACCGTGAAGCTGTCTCCGCAAGGCTCGCAAGGCAAGCGGCGTACGTAGCTCGGACGATCGGGTTTTTCCTGAAGCCTTGGCTGCGTACAAATACTTGCAGTCGAGGGAAGATGTACTGCGTGAACAGAAAGGAGTTGACGGGGGTGATGACTTGCACCAGCGCCAGGAGTTGTGTCATGGTTCTGAGCGCAGCAACCAATACCATCTCGTTTTGGTCATCTAGTAGCGGCATTACATATGGTAAGATGCGGTCGAGCTTTGCTTCATCCGGCAACCTTTCGGCAAAGGCGAGCAGTAATTCGCATCCTCGAACCTTTGATGATGCTCGCGCTGTGCTTCGCAAAGAAGCAGTGACGACATTTAGCAGGATGAACGTTCCGTTGTCGATGTTGTGGACAAGGCCCGTGGTAGCTGTATGACGATCGTTCGGCAGGTCTATCTGCAGTGGGAACAGTCCTTGTCCTGTGCCTGGCAAATGAGGAGATCTTGAAGGCTGCACGGCCTCGTAGCCTAGTGAGATTGAAAGCATGTCGAAATCGGAGTAGATCCTGTCGATCCGGTCGTCTGATACGCCGTTGTTCGTACCATCAGTCATTACTGGCTTGTAGCCAGGCCCTGGATCGGTGACCTCCTGCATGAGCGTATGCAGATGCTGGTAGAAGTACAGCGGAAAGGCTTTGCCCTTGTACTCGTCTAAGTAGTCCTGAGCATGCCATCTCTCCTGCGGGTCCAACCGGATCATGCTGCTGATAAGTCCTCTGACGTGCTCGCTTTCGACCTTGCCCAGCAGTTGCACTGTAGGGTCGTACTCGCCTTTCCTGTATTTGAACAGCTGGCTGAGAGTGAAGGTTGATGTCTCTGTGAAGAGCTCCGCGATGACGCAGCCTAAGCTGAAGATGTCCATGTTCCACTGGACGTCGTTCTCATCTAATGGCTTCTCACCAGCAGCAAGAAATCGTTCTGGTGCGAGGTAGCATGTCCGTCTGGCGGAAGTGTCGTAATAGAAGGAGAAGTCTGCTGGATTGTCCTCGGGAAGATAGACAGGTTTGAAGGCTGAGGCGAAGTCCGTGAGATACACCCATCCCCAAGACGTGACGAGCACATTCTCCGACTTGATGTCTCCGTGGAAGACGCCGCGAGCGTGGCAGTCTCTCACCGCACATAGCAGCTGGAAGGCAAGCCACTTCTTCTCGATGATCTCCAGAAAGGGTCTTATGCTGACCCGGTCGTAAAGCGAGCTGTGGATGAATTGTCGGACCAGTATCCCGAGCGTTGGCGTCTCCCGGATCCGCTGGTAAGGCAGGACATTCGGAACGTCCCTCAGCCTTGATCGCTCCGCCTTGAGAAGTTTGGCGTATTGCTTGAAGGAGACATTAGGACCGGTCTTCGCGCACACTTTGACAACGACGAGCCCCTGCTGATGCCTGGCTCTGTGTGTTCGGAGGAAGCGAGCACCGCCTAGCGACTTCTCAAAGGTCAAGTCTGCCAGCTCAGTCGTCTCTATCGCATTTGGACCTGCCGCGAGGGCGCTCATGGAGTAAGACTGGCCCATCGCGCCGTTGTCTCATGGTCTGGGTGAACGAGACCTGGATGTGAGTTGGCTCGTCCTTAAAGGTGGGTGCCCTCTAATTCGGGATAGCAACTCGTTTCCATCGTCCGGTACTGAGGTCATCGAGGTACGTGTCGTACTTCTAGCATGATGTGCACAGGTCGAGATATGTTTGTCCACGCGATCAAGAGATGAGGTCCAAAGCACATGCTAAAGCGCCACCCAGCCCAGCCACTGTGGCGCTCATTCACGAGCACGTGGATGCTAATACATGTGATTACCTGTACCTATACATGAACAAGGAAAAGAGTAATGTCAGGATAGGAGACAAAGTCCATGGAGGATGCAAGAGAGATGTATCGGCGAGGTTCTATATGCTCTCCCACAACTCTGCCCTATGCAACCATCTCATATCGTCCGTTCGTGTGCTGTGGCAGAAACTTGCCGGCAGCATAGCCCAGCAGTACTCTCAACACAACCCATCTCTACTGAGGCCCAAACGCCCCCTTCTTCTTCAACATCTCCGCCTCCTCGTCCTCAATCTCCTTGTCCTTCTTCGCGCCGGACGATGGCTCGTTGCCATGCGCCTTGGCCTGTGAACTTGTCAGCCGTCTGCCCAATCCAACCCCTTCTCGCCTCTATGCTTTGTATGAGAACGTACCGGCAGTGTAGGATCAATCTTGCTCTGCTTCGTCTCCATATCCTTCTCCGGCTCAGGCTCGTTCTGACGCTTCTCTTCGCGTCCGAGCTTGTTTGCGATCGATCGCTCGTCCTCTTAACGGGCATTAGTACGAGTCGACGGTGCGGGGAGGGTGGTACGGACTGGAGTCTTGAGCAAGGTGAGAGTGAGGCTGGCCCTCCTTGTAGCGCTCGGCCTCCTGCTTCTCGCCTTTGCTGTAGTTGCGCTGGGGAAAGTCAGCAGCTTCCAACGGTGTGGAAGATGGAGGTGTCTACCTGGTCGCCAGCCTCGTAGGTGCGGTGGTCGCCGACGTTGGAATTGGAGCTCATCTTGACGGTGGTTGTTTGTGTTGTTTCGAGGTAGGGGTTGAATGGTGTGTGATATTGCAGGCTTCAGTCAACATTGAATCGCAAAATTCAAGCCCCGCCATCCCACATCATGACGTTGTTTGCGCACAGACGAAATATGAACAGCACGCGACCTTTAATCCAACTAGACGACGCTGTAGATGCATGTTCAAAAATGACAGAGGCGAATGAGACAAGCCATTTGCTACGGCTCCCAGCTGAACATCTGGCCCTTCTACCTAAATGACTACCCCGACATAGGCAAGCCCCATCATAAGAAGCCAGCACTCACAGCAGTCTCGAAATCCATTAGAGCAGAGACATGGTCGCTACACTAAGCACACTGCACCTTGACCATCCCAGGTAGCATCAACCGTAACTGCGCCGGCACCTCCCTCTCCCGCGTCTTGGGACCGCCAGATCCGCCCGCTCAACCTGGCAAGCAGCACGCTGTTCACTGTGCGCTTCGACCCGGTGCCCAGATTCCTCGAGGAACAGGTTGTGCCCTTGAGGTTCCACATCGAGATGGAGAAACGTAGCGATAGCTTCACTATCAACCACGAGTACGGTCGACGGTGGTTGGAGCGCAAGGACCGAAAGTTTTGTCCAGGAAACTTCGATAACATTGTAGCTGTTCTGGAGCGGGAGCTCTGCGTCGTGCTGAAGTCTCTCGTAAAGTACCCTGGCATCGCAAAATTCATTGCTAGAGATCTAGAGCGGCTGACAGGATTGGACTGGCGCCTCCTGCCGGCACCGAAGTGGTAGGGTCGTTGAGAGGAAGCAGGGGGACGACGTGCCATATCATCAGAGCCTTCTTGCAAGATCGAGACGGTATACGTTTCATGACGGCTGCTCCAGGGTATCACAGTTCCTCAAGAGCGCCACGCATCGCTGCTGTCCTGTCCTGTCGCCAGAGCCTGGCTTCCGAGGCGAACGGACCTCTACTCAAGCTCGATGGTCGCTGGAGGCTTGCTCGAAACTTCCACAGGTTAGCAGGGTCACCAGTGGTACTGAAAACACGAGACTTACTTTCGTAGAACACACGCGCCACACCATCCACCTCGTTACCAATCCGGTTCCGCACCTGCCTGAGCACTTTCCACTCGAACTCGAACGCGTCTGCTGTCATGAAGTCGGTCGTCTGCACAGCGCGTAGCCCGACAACATGGCCATGCAACCGCTGATCGCCCACGACACCCACGGCTTTGCCTTCGAACAGAGCGGCAAACGCTTGGCTGATCTGCTGGTACAGTCCAGCTTTCCGAATTTCCTCGATGAAGATCTGGTCCGCCTCCTGAACGATCCGCACCTTCTCAGGCGTGACTTCGCCAATGATGCGGATAGCAATGCCAGGACCGGGGAAGGGGTGGCGCCAGACGAGGTCTTCAGGAATGCCGAGACTTGTGCCGAGCTCACGCACTTCGTCTTTGAAGAGTTCGCGCAGAGGCTCAATGAGCTTGAGCCGCATCTTCTCTGGGAGACCGCCAACGTTGTGGTGTGTCTTGATGGTGGCACTAGGGCCTTTAAAGGATATCGATTCGATGACGTCCGGGTACAGCGTGCCTTGGAGGAACCATTCTATCTTCCCTGCTCGAGGTGTATTTTCAGCCTCCTTTGCAATCTTCTCTGCCTCTTCTTGGAAGCACTCGATGAAAGTGTTGCCGATGATCTTGCGCTTCTTTTCTGGATCTGTAACATCCTTCAAGAGACCCAGAAAGAGCTGGCTTTTGTCTAGTACCGTCAGGTTGATGCCGAGGCCTGCTGTCAGCGTTTTCTCAACTGTCTTGGCTTCGTCTTTTCTTAGTACGCCATTGTCGACCAGTACAGCGTGGAACCGGTCTCCGATGGCTTCCTGCATCAGCTTGGCAGCGACTGTCGAATCGACGCCTCCGCTCACAGCACCGATGACTTGTCCCTTGTCGCCGACAAGCCCTCGTATCCGTGCAATCTCCTTGTCGACGAATGCCTCCATTGTCCAGTCTTGTCGCGCCTTGCAAATGTTGGCCGCGAAGTTCTTGATCACCTCGACACCTCTAGGGGTATGCGTAACCTCCGGATGGAATTGTACGCCGTAGTACTCCTTGCTCTCGTGCGCGATCCCGGCAAAGGAAGAATTCGCAGATGTTGCAACGGTTACAAAGCCGTCCGGCAACCGACCGAGCTTGTCACCGTGCGACATCCACACGTCCATCTCATCCGGCAGACCCTCGAACAGCTTGCTCACGTGCGCTTCCTTGCCCACATGTTTCTCCAGTTGCAGCGCAGCATGTCCGTACTCCCTCTTCGCTCCTGCGAGCACGTCCTTGCCGTGATGCCAGGCCAGCTCCTGCAGTCCGTAGCAGATGCCCAAGATCGGCACATCGAGAGCGAACACATCTGGATCCACGTGCGGCGCGTCAGGCGCGTAAACGGAGTATGGCCCTCCTGAGAGGATCACGCCTTTTGGCTTGAATGGCAAGTCCTTGACCTTCTGGGTGCATGGGAGCATCTCGGAGTAGACATTGAGTTCGCGAAGTCGGCGGGTGATGAGGTGGGTGTATCTGTGATTGTAGAAAGTGGAGAGTCAGCGTCTCCTGCAGAGTCTACGTTCATGCGAAGAAGACGTACTGCGAGCCGAAATCAAGGACGAGTATGGTGTCGAAGATGGTATGCGGAGGGGGAGGCAGATCGCCGTTGATGTTCGTTTTCTCTTGCATTTCTGTAGTACGTTGTAGAGACGGGTCAGTCTTCGAGCCAGCCTCTCCGTTGTTTTGCGCCATCTTGTCTGCTTGTGAGAAGGTGTACTTCGAATGCGACAGACTCATGTCCAGAAAAGTTCGAGGGAAATCGCGTTCTGTTATCGATAAGACATTCGCGCTAAGGAAAGTTTAAATCTTTGGTGGATCTAGACGAAGATTTGTTCGAGTTCAGCTTGGACTGGGTCTGAGAAGAACGAGAACATCAGGTTGACAACCAATAGATCAGGCCAAAACGAGTTCAAAGTTGTTTAATAACTCGAGGCCTGCACTTCAAATCCACAAGACACGATGGTGAAGCGAAAATCCGGCGTCGACGACAAAGCGCCATCGAAGGACAAGATGGATGTCGATGGCGAAGACAGCGGCAGCGATGATGTATGTCTGAATCAAAACCAAAGAATACGGCATCAAGTCGACTAACACAACACGGCAGGACGAACTCCTCAACGTGGACTTCGAATACTTCGACCCCTCCCCCGCCGTCGACTTCCACGGCCTCAAAACGCTCCTCCGCCAACTCTTCGACGTTGACAACCAGCTCTTCGACCTCTCCGCCCTCACCGACATGATCCTGGCCCAACCCCTGCTCGGCTCAACAGTGAAATGTGAAGGGACCGAAAGCGACCCTTACGCCTTCCTCACGGTCCTCAACCTCCACGAACACCGAGATAAACCAGTCATCCAGCAACTAACCAACTACCTCATTGAGAAGACGCGGAGCTCTTCCTTGCGCCTGGAGTCATTATTGGGATCGAGCAGTAAATCCCAAATCGGCCTCATCCTCACCGAACGCTTCATCAACATGCCCTCCCAAGTCATCCCACCCATGTACAACATGCTCCTCGAAGAAATCCAATGGGCCAACGACGAAAAGGAACCCTACCAATTCACGCACTACCTCATCATCTCCAAGACCTTCACCGAAGTCGCTTCCAAGCTCGACGTCGAGGACGACCGGCCAGCGAAGAAGTCGAAGAAAGTAGCGAATGCGGTGGGAGAGACTTTTTACTTTCACCCCGAGGACGAGGTGTTGGAGAAGCATGCGCTGGCGACACTGAGGTTTGAGTATGAGAAGCAGGGGGAGGAGGGAGCGAGTGATGCAAAGAGGGCGTTTCAGGAGATGGGGGTTCGGCCGGTGGGGAGGTTGACGTTGATCGAGAGGGAGAAGTTTGAGGGGGCCGTGAAGGCTGTGGGGGAGTATCTGGGGTCGGAGGCGTGATCTGACTCGAAGTGCTGGCTTGTAATGCATGAACGAAGACTATGTTGGTATCAGCTGAGAGGCCTTGAGCTGGCCAAAAGGCATTGAGTGAGCTACCAAGACTTTTTCAAACTGTACAACCCTAGCGAACGCTCAATCTCATATCCCAAGAATCAAATCCGCCAGCACCGCGCTAAACCCAGCAAAAGACCGCTTGGCAGGTCAACCGCATCAATAATACCCCTGCTGCGTATTCTCCTGAGTGTAATGCTGTCCGAACCCCGGCAAATCGCTCCCACCCTGCTCGTCCATCCCCTCGAGATTCATAAACTCGTCCAACCCCGCCGTGTCCGGAACCTGATCCTGCATCTCCCCCGGCCTTGACACGCGAATCTCATCACTGCTCATGTTCTGCGCATCCGCTGTGTCGAAGCGGGGATCAATGTCCATCGAATCCTGCGTCCCGCCCAACCCTTCCAGCGCTGGGTCCACGTTGTCCGGTAAAGGTGGGTCGACACCATCTCTGATCTCCGCATTCGGCGGTATGGACTGCATGAAAGCCTCTCTTCGCGTAGGTCTATAGACATTTTGTCGTGGAAGGCGAGGCAAATGCGCAGCACGGTTAGCGCCGATGCAGTCACCCCGCGAATTCATCCAGAGCGTGGCCTCGGAAATCTCGCCTTTGCGCGCGGCATCTTCGAACTGAGGCTGTGCGACGATGGGCAGGGCGAGGCTGGCTTCGTACCAGCGGCCCTTGATGTCGTTGAGTTCGTGCCGGCTGTTGATTGCGGTGAGTTTCCAGTAGTGCGCGGTGCCTTTGGCGCGGATGGAGAGGTTGTTGCGGAAGGCGAGGTCTTCGGTGAGGCGGGGTGGCAGTTGGGGGTTGTTCTGAGCGGAGGCGAAGGTGGGGGTTGAGGGGTTGGTGTGTTGGACGCGTTGGATGGTGTAGACGTCGCCGATTAGGTGCACGGTTTGCTGTTGGAGTTCTTGGCTTGTAGTCGTTCTGCGAACCATGATGTTGTGGAGGACGAGTATGTCGGTGCCCGGTTGCAGGCGCAGCGCGTCGCCTACCCATAGCTTCTCCGCGCCGAGATACATGCCAGCGTAATTCTCCACCGTCACGCCAGACTCTAGCTCAGCAGTTCTAACGCTGGCGAAAGGAGTGTATGAAGCATCCACACTCTTAGCGGCCAGGATACTAGCATCGACTTCTGCGTCGCCGGTGCCGTACTTCTTATGCATCATTAAACCGGCCCAGTCGACGTTATCGTATCGCGCAGGCTCTACCAACTGGTTCAGACCATCATTGGTGTATTTCGGGACACTCCAGGCAAGCCAGGGACGCAGCTCGGAGTCGGAAGTCTTTGTCATGGCAGACGGGTGGCCGAAAGGATGCGAGAGCGGTTGGACGGAGTAGTGGTTCTGACCATCCTTATTCTTCCATCGCCGTAGAACTACACCAATCCCCCAGGCCGCACCACGACTGAACCACACGACCTCGCCCGGCCGATAGAAGAAGCTGTTGTATTGGCGATCAATGGTCTGGTCTGTGGACTTCGCTGGCTCGAGTCTAGTGGGAGTGAGTGTTCGCTGCTGAACTGGTACGGGACCACCGGCCTCCTGCTTAAGCTTGGTCGTGCCCTGCGCGCTCCCTAGCCTCATCATACCAGTCCCGCTCGCTCCTGCCTCCACCTTAAATGTAGGCGTTGTTGCTTTTGGCTTTGTGTTCGGTACAACATCATCCAAGTCCTCTGGCGAGCAGATCTTGCAGCCACAATTGTCAGGATCACCGCCCTCGTCGGTGCAGAGCCATAGCAGATGTGGGAAGAAGTCGCCAGGGCTTCGATATCTCTTCTTGCGACCTGCTGGGTGTCCATACAGGTAGGCGTCTTGTCGGTCATTGCCACCTCCTGCATGAGTCTTGCTCTTGATCTCCGTCTTGCCATCTTTCACCGTCTTCTTCACGTGCTCATACAGGCGATAGTTCTCTGGGAGTGCTACCAGCATATATCCTGCGTCTGTGCAAATGTCAGTACGCTTTTCGAGGATGTGTTAAGTTCAACTGGAGCCAAAAAGCAGAACCATGCCCCATGGGCCTGAAAGAGGATTCCATAGCCCCAAGATTAAAATGTACAAAGGAGGACTTGTATACTGCCCCGAAAGACTTACATACCACTGTCTTGCTGCGCTTCCTTGTCCTTCCACACTAACTCTCGAGCCAGCATACCGCCCAACTTCCTGCGCCAATCCAGATGCTTAGATTCGTCAATTCCCACCTCGCGGTAGTAGTCGCTAATGCCATTGCGATCTGGTTTCTGGTCGAGCTGCTCGTCGGTGGGCTGGTTGGTCTCGCTGCGCTTGCCTTTCGCCAACACCTCACGCTTCCCGTCGCTGCGCCGGACATAGAGGGGGTAGAATCGGGCCATGGCGGTGACGGATTACTGCTACATTCGTAAGATGGATATGGGTCAAGGTAGGGCGCATGCCATCGCACTCGAGAGTCTGAGGTCGAAGGGTGACTAAGCAAGATTTTCTCGACCTCACGGTAAGACGCGCCTGAGTCAACGCGTTAAGTGAGTCTCCTCTCCCTTTGCATACTGCATGCATCACGTTTGGGAGGCCATTGCGAGTGCCTTTTCTAGCAAACATAGATTGCGGGCTGTCGAGAGTGTTTTGATAGAGCAATTCTCGAGCTATTGACACATTTGGAGGCATTTTAGAGGAACATCGGTATTGAAGGCATAGAGTCGCATTGGAGAACTTGGATCACTTCGACGAGAGGTGCATTGGATCACACGGCCAATCAGGAGGCTCGACCAACCTCACCACGTGCGTATCAGCAGCAAGCAGTCTCAGTTGACGTGACCTCACTTGGCCACCCATGGACGTCGACCCGCTGTCGACTCACCAAACACCCCCTTCCAAGCGGCGGAAGTTGCTGGCTGTCATGCCCCCTGCCCCCAAACTGTCCGATCTCTTGTCAGCATTTGGTGCCAGAAGCATCCCAGCCAGTGTCAGCAAGATGGCCAATGTGGCGGATGTGAAGAATCTGAGGCAGCAGAGACCCGTGTTCAGCTACGCCGAGTCGGAGGCCACCGCCTCGCCAACCAAGACGGACAGTAGCAGCTTCGACGACACACCACCAAAGTCCTCGAAGACGTCTATCGAGAAGGATGAGAGCAGCGAAGAGAGCGAGGACGAATTGATCTCAGAAGATGTGATCCAAGGTACGTCTCCGGCACCAGCAAATGTGGTTCAGGGCTAAGCATTACTCCAGTTGTTCCGCGCCGTTCGACTGGCACCCGCGAGCTGCCTAACAGATCGACCAGGAGCTGTGTCAGCTATGCATCTCCCAAGAAAAAGTACAAGAAAAGTGCAAAGGCACGCAAAGCAGCGAAGGCGACCAAGCTCACTTCCAACCTGAACGGTAACGTGACTTCAAAGACGTCCAAACCCACAATCAGCACCGAGCGAGACAAGGTCCACGCGAACATTGCCGCCTTCACCAAGCCAAGACGTGATGCCTTCCTTCTCGCCAACAAGGAGTACTTCCAGCCTCTTCTGCCAGAGACCAGCTACATCGACAAGCTGCAACGTCTTCAAGACATGAAAGGAGATGAGGATGTGGAGACTGTCCCTCATGTCGCTCTCACGCAGCAGCCGAAAGGCATCATGGCAACAATGAAGCCATACCAACTCGAAGGTCTGTCTTTTTTGGTGTACATGCACAAGAACGGCATGCCAAGCATTCTCGGTGATGAAATGGGTCTCGGAAAGACGTTGCAGACCCTCGCGCTGTTCCAGTGGCTGCGCGAGAGCGAGCCAAAGACTGGCGAGCCTCGACCATTCCTCGTCATCTGTCCGCTCAGCGTGCTGTCGTCCTGGATGAACGAAGCGAAGAAATGGGCACCTGCGTTTAGAACTGTACGCTTCCATGGGCCAGTCAAAGAGCGTGATAGGCTGAAGGACGAGTGCCGGGTCGCTGGCCAGGCTGCGAAGATTGACATCATCGTCACCACCTACGAAACGTTCACCTCCGAGCAGAACTGGTTCAAGCGAGCCTTTGTTTGGCGCTACTGCGTTCTCGACGAAGGCCACAAGATCAAAAACGAGAAGTCTGAGGTTGCCCACTCGTTGCAGAGTTTGAAAGCAGAGTACCGCCTGCTACTGACCGGCACACCTCTTCAGAACAATCTGCAGGAGATGTGGGCATTGCTGCATTGGCTGTACCCAGACGTATTCGACGCCAGGACTTCAGAGGAGTTCAAGCAAGCTTTCGATCTCACCAGGGGCAAAGTATCGAGAGATTTCATGGATCATGCTCGTGGCCTTCTTGAGCTGGTTATGCTCAGGCGCATGAAGTCCAGTCCTGGCGTCAACCTTGGTCTGCCACCGAAGGAAGAGGTCCTGTTGTACGTGCCGCTGACGCCGATGCAACGCTTCTGGTACACAAGACTCCTCACCAAGATGGACATTTCAACACTCGACCAGCTGTTCAAAGGGTCGAAGAGCAAGGAGATCGTATCAAGGCAGCACGAAGCTGCGGTTGATCAAGCACAGCTCAGCCTTCTCAAGAAAGCAGAGGAGGAGCTGTCTACTGGTGCTGGCGTCTCTGACGATGTCTGGGCCGAGAGCAGGGAGATCCTAGAGAACGGCATCCAGAATGAGGTTGCGGACGTCGAGAAAGGCGAATACAAGAAGCTGATGAACCTGATCATGCAGCTTCGCAAGGTGTGCAGCCACCCATATCTGCTCCCACACGCCGAGCCAAACCCCTATTACTGGGGTGAGCACGTCAAGACTGCTTCTGGCAAATTCATGATCCTGGACAAGCTGGTCAACGAGCTGGTTGTGAAGCAAAAGAAACGAATCCTCATTTTCGCGGGGTTCACGAAGACTCTGAGCTTGTGTGAGGAGCTCCTGGCCCTGCACGCAACCACCGACAACTCCTTCCGGTACCTCAGACTGGATGGCTCGACATCGCGCGCTCGTCGCAACCTGGGCATCCGCATGTTCAACGACATCAGGAGTGACTTTAGGGTCATGCTCATCTCGACGAGAGCAGGTGGGCTGGGTGTCAACCTTGCTTCCGCTTCAGATGTGGTGTTTATGGATGAGGATTGGAACCCACAGATCACTCTCCAAGCGGAGGCTCGCGCTCATCGCATTGGTCAGATGCAGAAGGTGACGGTATACAAGCTGTGCTCTCAGGGTACGGTCGAGGAGCAGATGCTCGGGCGAATCAGGAAGAAGCTGTACTTGTCTGTCAAGGTCACGGAGAGCATGCGCAACATCCATTCAGGCGCCGCCCAGGGCAGCAAGAAGCGCAAGCGCGGCCCTTCCACCAGCGCCTTGGAGGATGATACACCGCAGCTCGACACCGGGACTTTGAAGTCACTCATCCGCCGCGGTGCCCAGACGCTCTCAAGGCCGGACGTTGATGTTAAGGAGATGCTCAACTGGGACTGGCAGACCACGCTCGAGAAGTGCAAGGATCAGCCGATGGATACGCATGACGATGCCGACGTCTCCGCAGACGAGACAGTGGAGGAGAGCTGGTTGAACACTATGGAAAAGGTTGAGACTGCTGTCTTCGAGGGCAAGAGGCATCAGAAGGCGATCGAGCAGGCTGCGAAGGAGGATGCTAAGCTTGACCGCGCCGATCGCAGGGTCGGCAAGAACACCACTGTCATGGTCGACGGCTTCGCGATCAACAAGGAATCCATGGGCTGCGGTGACTGGGAAGCCGTACCCACGTTCGCAGGCAAGGACCCACGTCTTGCCGAACCGCCGAAGCGCAAGATGGTGCAGGTGCCGAACCAGGACTTCTGCCAGCATTGTTGGGATGGAGGCGACCTCGTCTGCTGCTGCGGCTGCCCCCGGAGCTACCACACCAAATGTCTGGAGAAGTCTTTTCAGCTGAAGGCCAAGTCTACGTTCGCTTTGTTCTACTGCCCGCAGCATGAGTGTCTGGACTGCCAGTCCAAGACGCAAGACGCTGGAGGTATGATCTACCGCTGTCGCTGGTGCGAGAATGGATTCTGTGAGGATTGTCTGGACTGGGATAACACGAAGCTGATTGGTGAGACGTTGCCGGAGTATGAGATCTTGGGTCATCCGGCCAAGGACAATGCTTGGTACGTTCCTTCCTCCGCACATCGTCTGAGATATCTGCTGACCACCTCTATCCAGGTACATCGAATGCCCAGCCTGCGTCAAGCACTACGCCGACAGCGACGAGGATCGCGAGGCGATGCTGCACGAGCAATCCAGGATCGACAAGGAGTACGCGAAGTTCGTCGCCTCGCAATCCGCTTTCCACACCAACGGCACTACGCCTGCGACGGTTTCTGAGGCGGGGACGCCGATGGGTGGAGACTTTGAGATGATACCGCCACCGGCGAAGAAGCTCAAGGTCGCGGACAATGGTGTAGGGAAAGGCATCAAGGTGGAAGCGGAGAGGGTTGTGATTGAGCTGTTCGATTGAGCTGTGAGGAGAATGTCCGGCGACGTTGTTAAGGTCTGATGGAGGATTGTACGAGGCCGTTGGAGGCTGTTCGAGGTTTGTGGATGTCTCACTCCCGCCACTGGGTCTGATGTGCGTCGCATTGGCGGCTTGAGACATTGTCAGGGGCTTATTCTGTCGAGCTTGGAGCCACTGCGCTTCGTGTACCATAAGTAGGTCTCAACCTCACCAAGGAATTTCTCATGCATCCCTTCCCTTTTCCTCTATATGTATGTGCAGTTCCTCAATGTACTCTGCCGGGTAAACGGATGGGTGCTGATTGGTTCTCCAGATGAAACAAGATTTTCCTGTATACACGGGCCGATCACATGTCAGAGCTGCACCTCCGTCAGGTTCTTCGAGCGGCACAGCAGCGCCGTACCAGCTCGCCAAAGTGCCCTGCATGGCGCTGTGGTTGTCTACTCTACCATCGACTGGCTCCTCTCCTCAACGCATCCCGGTGGTCCTTCGGCGTGGTATGGAGTCCTTCCGCTCTCGCAAGCCATTCTGGCATTCACTCGTTATGGAGTCCTTCGACTGGGTCCGGGCCGCTGCCTAGATAGACGGTAATCCACGCTCATTTTGTGGGTACAAAGACCACTTAATTCCGCTTCGACGTTTCTTTGTTCAAAGTGAATGTGCATGGACGCCTGGCCTTCGGTCTTATATCTCCCCTTTCTGGCTGCCTCGATCATTCGACATACACGCAGACGACAGCACCGCACGCTTGCGCAACAGAATAACCTCCCCTGGACGACGAAGCCGGGTACTGTAAACGCTTGCGAATTACACCCCCTGCGTCAACCAAGATGAAGATCATCACATCCAGAGTCGAGACGTTGCAACGAATGAACGAGGATCTGCGCATTGCCCTGGCAGTCGCCCGAGCCAACATGTCGCAGCTGGAAATGGAGAATCAGTCGCTCAGTGGAAAAGTGGCTTGTGCGGTAAGGGACGCTCAAAATGAAGTCGAATGGCGAGACTTCATGATCGCTCAGATGAAGAAACGCTACCTCAAGCTGAAGAGTCAGAGGCGTGGCGAAGACGGCACAGACTCGTTCGGCGTACAGGACGACAAGTTGTTTTGCAAGGATGAGAACGTGAGCTATGAGAACGATGAGCGGGAGGACGTGAACCGGGAGGACGTGAACCGAGAGAACGCAGACCAGGAGAACGCAGACCAGGAGAACGAAAACCAGGAGAACGAAAACCACGACGAGGACCATGGAGGCCATGCGCAAAACGAAGACAACGCTCAGGAGCTTGTAGCTCCGGTCATCAACTGCGACACCGCGCAACTCTGTGATAAAGCCGCAGACTCATCACTTGGGGTCGCAAATCAAGTTTGCAATCAGCCACTGTCATCGACAATCAGCACTGCTTCACTGCCTATTGAGATGCCAGAGCCGATCTGCACTCGTTGTCTATGGCACCGCGCCTGCCGAAGTCACAACGGGCCTGGCTCCCTCGAAAGTACGACTCGTCTCAACGACCAGGAGTACTACGGAACGAGGTCGCAGGTGTGCGCTGTGCCCGTTGACGTACAACTTGGGCTCATGAGGGCTGCGCTCGAGCTGGCACAGGAAGCACTCTGGTATTACCTTCGCAAGCACTGGCCCCATATACAGCGCCGTCTCTACCCTGAAAGCCCCAAAGAGGTCAAATTCGGCCGCGACGAGCTTGCAGACTCTCTTGGTCAATACTACACCAAGAAGAGCACCCTGGCGTTCTGCAATACACTCTGTATCTGCTCTTCGGTGACAAATTCAATGGCTGATCTTCGCAACGCAACCTACCACTTTCGGAGTATCCCTACCAGCTGGGTTGACTCTCATATGCAGAGCGCTCAGGCCATGGCGATCGAGGTCCTTGACGAGGCGAGAGCTACCAAAGTAAGGCAGCTGCGAGATGACCTTCAGGCAGAATCCACCAAGGCATTCGAGCTGATGCGCGGCCTCGTGTTTACAGCGGAGCTCAACGAAGCATCCTGGGAGATTCCGTGGCCATTGCACATTGAAAGTGACCTGAGATACCCTCGAGGCTATCCGGGTCCGCGGGACCAGAATGACGCTGTGAGAGAGTGTGCGGCAAGGCTCTGGAAAGAGAGACAGGGCGGTGTGTACGATCGAGACTATCCAGAGAGAAAGGCAGAGGCGGCCAAATTCATGAAAGCGCCAACCTTTCATCATGACGACAGCGAGAGGCTCGACGTAGCGACTTCGAGCGGCTTCGATGCCTCGTATCACGCCATCCGCCCCCTTCGCGTGAGCCTCTGCTTCGCTCGGTCTCTTCCGCCATCAAAGTTGGAGCGGAGGCCAAGTTTCTGGGCCCTTCCTCATAGCATTCGCGAGCAAGGTGAAGACCGGCCATGGGTGTGCGACTTCACAAAGCCTGAACCTGAGGCGGAGCTGGGACCAGAGGAGGTGCTAGAGGCAGAGCTCAAGGAAGAGTGGTCGGAAGAATGGGACAGGAGATGCTTTGAGGAGGCGGAGGGCCTCGACGAGAGTGCAGATCTGGAGGCAGAGTTTCACGAGAAGCAAGAGGAGAGCGCCTTAGAGGAGGCCGTCAAGCTCGATGAGGACGGCGGAATGGTCGGCTGGTAGGAAGTTCTGCAGCGCTACATCAATGCCTCGCCTAAGCAGCCATGGAAGATATAGATTGCTGAACAGGGACAGGGAGTTGTTAGCAAGCACGTGTTCCGAAATTACATAGTTGCGTCTCTACGTGTCTCTTTTCCGAGCCATCAGTGGTGTGCAGCCGTCCGTGCAATGCCTTGCCGTGTTCAAGATCGCCTCCAAAATCGTCCCTTGCGTAGACGGAGGCAGGGTTTCAGTTTCGAGCTCGTGGCTCAAGGGGTAGATTGGTCGTCGTTCGACTCCGGACAGTGTTACATGTTCGCACCCGTCATTCTGTGTTCCTAAAGCGTTATCATCACCAATATGCGGTGCCGGAAGCTCCCTGTAGATTAGTTGCATTTGGTCCCATTCGACCGACTTCTCCGCAGGTGCATATCGATGTGAGCTCACTCTACCCAAGTTAGCGTCATACTGGGCTGCGAACGAATCTCTGTCCGTATGCGCCTTGCCGAGAGATGAATTGTGTGCATTTGAAATGAAAAAGAAGTGTTTCATCGAATCGGACTCCGTAAGCAGCCAGCCGTAGCAGCCAGCCGTTCACATTGGTTTTGACTCAACAAGTTCTTGCACCTTTGTTCGTACTGCAAACTGGCAAACTCTGCAAGCTGCAAATCCACAATGTGCCTGTAGCGCAGGAAACACATTTCGAAGAGGAAACCAAAACAAACTTGCTGCCTACCTACCTATAGCGCAACGCTGCCGGCTCTGGCACAGTCACCTGTCCGACCTTCGGCCTTACCCTCCTTGACCTCCCACACCTTCTCACACCGACCTACCACTCCCGCAACCATCAATCAAGATGGACGCATGGACGAAGCACGCTGCTGCTGCGCAGCGAGGTGATCAACCACCAGCACAGGTGAGCGCGCGCCGCCCTGCTAGACAGGCTTAAGCTCGACCTTACTGACCTTCATACAGAAAGCCCTCACGGCCTCAGGGAGCAGTCAGGGAGGTTCCAAAAGCACTGCTTAGCTCTTCGACGTCAAGCGAAAGAAGGCGCATCAGTGGAAGGAGATAGCCTGCCAACAAGCTCAGGCGATTCGAAGTCTGCGGCAGTGGCTTGACGTGAGAGAGGAAGATAACGCGGGATTGACGCAGACTTGGGTAGACGATGAGCAGGACCCGGCAGCCAGCGACCAACAGTTATCCTGGGAATGCGTCAATGATTCCATTAATGGAGTGCGCGCAGGACCACAAGCGAACAAGGAACAGCTGCAACCCGGGACACCAAGGAGTGTCGCTACCTCAGCCGAAGCCATGAATTCCGAAGCGGTCGGGACACGATTGCGTCATTTGCGAGTGGTTCGAGACGCCGAGCAAGAGGGAAGAAGCAGGAGTCGGTCTCTTGAAGGTGCAATCTCGCCTAAGGGAACGCTTGTTCTACAACACGCCGGCCTCAGAATGCTTTGTTCGATCCAACTTCAAGAATCGTGTGCGAAAGCAAGCAATTGACACCGCCCCGGATGCAATGATGAGCAGGAAGGGGGTTTGGAGGTCAAGGTGCTGAGCAGAGTTTGATCTTTCGGGAGTTTGGTCTGGTACTTGCGAATGGAGGATCTGTGGGTCGCACTGAGATCGAAGATTCGCCAACTGCATGATGATTTGCAGCAGGAGGCAGTCAAGGCTCATACAATAATCGAGGAGCGCGCGAAGCTTGGGCAGCTAGAGGACAATCTGCCTTGGCCAGCGCACATCGAGCGCTATCCTCGATTCATCCGCTTTGACGCTGACGGTGTCTGTCACGACCCGTCTACAGAGGCTGCAAGGCATGCGGCACGCCTGTTCCAAGACTCAACCGACTTTCCGTGGACACGGTCTGGCATTGGCCAATCTCATGCCGAGTACAAGGCACGTCTCCGGGCTGTTCGATGCAGCATGGTACCCATCCCACCAGCAGGTCTCGATGAGCGCGATGATGAGGAGGAAGGTGGAGTGCCTGTCAGCCCCTTCCACCGGTTCGAGGTCACATTGCCTATCAGCATATCTCCTGGATCCGACGCTGAGGAAGGGGTTGGCGTGCGCATCAACTGTTTCGAAAGACCCAGCATTGAGCAAGATGGAGGAGTCTCAGTCACTCTCCTCGAACGAGGCAGTCGAGTGAGGGTGCGGTTCTCCGTCCAGCAACCAGAGAGCGAGTCCAGTCGTCGGACATCACAGCGGACCAGAGCATTGACCCCATCCTATGCCGAACTCAAACACGTCGTGAATAAGGCAGTTGAGTTGACTAGACAGGTTGCAACAGTTCTTATGACAACTGAGCAGGATCTTGGTCTCCTTTGGCTCCGCAAGTTGCTGGTGTTCTCGAAGCTGAATAGATCGCGTCGAAACGTGTCTGGTTCCCCAAGCCCTCTGTGCATAGTTTCGTTACTTCCTTGAATTGTAGGCGGCGTTTTTGTCGCCGTCCGCAACGTATGCGTAAAGACTTGCCTGCTCACTCCTCTTCGGCTGGCACTCTGCTGTGAACAGCCTTTGATGCGGCCAACAAGCACACCACAAAGAGGTGAATGCTATGTGTGTAGGCTTCTTCTCAACAAAGGAGTATTTCGTTGAAGGATTGTTCCTCGCAAATCAACGAATTCGCCGCTTTGGCCTTCCGTCCCTTTGTTCGCAAGTTGGACCTGCGAGACCTGGGCAAGCGCCAAAGCAGAAGTTGTGTTCAGTACGAGCATAGTCGGGGAAGCAAACCAAGACAAGTTGGCTGACCGCAATTGATCAAATTGACTGATGCTTCCGCTGCCACCTGTTCAATCTTACCTTCCTCTTCTTAGTCTCCATCGATGGGTGGCCATACCAGTGGAATTGTGAGCTTGAATGCCCTGTATCTTATACTGAACATCCACGTCGTATATTTCGATGTCGTCGCCTCCCTGCCTACGGCACAGTCCTGGCGAACCGTGCACCGTCGCATGGCGCCACGACTCCTTGGGTGAACAGGATGGCCCAACGTACCTATTTGTGGCGTCATCTTGTGTGAATGCGCGAAAATCTTTTTGACCGAGTGACCAGCCGCTTTGCTCAATACTGTTAAGATTCTTTCCAGCTTGCAACTTTACAGCTCGGTCACAACCACTGATAGCCCACAGCAACCTATTCGCCCACGATGGTGACTCCTATCTCGGAATAACATCATGGAGAACAGTGACCATCACCCTGCGCTGCAGCGCGCGCAGGGATTCCAGAGGCATTGCGTACAGTTGACCTGCGAGGTGCAGCGTCTCCAGGACATGTTGAAGGCAGAGCGTGAGAAGAACGGGTCCTTGTCGACGGATGAGCAATGGAAGCCCGACCCGAACGAGGGTGAAAGCGGGGATTTGTCATTGAGCGAGCCTGAAGATGAAGGGGGTGCATGGGGCAAGCGAGGAGCAGACGCACCTCAGGTGCAAGTGAGTACCAACGTTAGCCAGGAGCCGCTCTCGCAGGAAGTTGAAAGTGCCCAATAGCAGAGTCCGGACCCACCTGAGCCTTGGTGTACGAGGTGTCACCATGTCGAAAGCACCAAAGACTCCCACCACCAAGCGGTCGGCGCGCTGAAGCTGCGGTCGCGCCTGAACGATGAGGCCTTCTTCAAGACAGCCGCATCGCATGTGCCGGTTCCGTTTGACGTCCAAGATCGGATCCGGAAGCAGGGCCTCGGCGTCGCCCAGAAGGCACTGTGGCACCACACTCGCGATCACTGGCCACATATCCAGCAATCACGGTGGCCGGAAGGACCTGGGCAGATCTCCTTTGGCTGGACTGACCTGGAAGAGTCGCTGCTTAATAGTAGCACACATCCGAACACCGGGCAGCAGTGTAACGGGTTCTGCAGGCTCGTCTACGACAGAGCGGTTGCTGTCAGTCGCCTGAGAAACGCGACGTATCATTTCAAGTTCCAGGAGACCGAGGTCCTGGAACAGTGCCTCAAAAAAGCACAGGAGTTGGCAGTGTCGCTCTTCGATGAGACAAGGGCGTTCCAAATCCGTCAGCTCCGCGACAAGCTGCAAGTGGAGGCGATGAAAGGACACAGCATAATTGACGAGCGCTTTCAAGCTGGTCTGCTTGGTGACCATCCACCATGGCCCTATCACCTGGAGTACCTGTTCGCGAACATCAATTTCAATGCGGAAGGAGAGGTCTATTATGGCAATTTCTCCACAGTCACCAAAGAGGTTGCACTTGCCTGGCGAGCAAGGACAGCTTGGCCCGGATATGGTCGATTCATCGGCGATCGCAACTCAGGGTACCAGGGAAGAAGGACCATTATGAGCTCTCGCATGATGCCTGGAAGGCCGCCCGGGAACCCGCTGTCAGCACCAGCCGCAATTACAGCAGGTGCGTCTGTTACGTCGACACAAACAGTTCAGCAGCCGGGCCGAACTCCACAAACTGCGACAGGACAGATCGAGACGAACGGCCATCAAAGACAGGAGACCGCATCATCCTCTTCTGAGCCGACGGCAGGCATAACATTCAGCGTTGCGGGACCACGCAGCAGCCTGGTAGAGACCGAGAGTCGAAGACATGAGGCTGCCGTGGAGGCTCCGATATCAGCTTCGGAGGCATCCCTGAGTGTTGCCAATGTATCTGGCGAAGCGGAGACCCATACACACGGAATCCAAACAGCGGTCGAGTCTTCTGAGCCGGGATCGAACACAACGCCAACCATTTCGACAGGGCCGAGCGTGGAGCAGGCGAATAATCAAGGTGCTAGCGTTGAGTCCGCTCAGCCAGCGCCAGAGATGACCCAGAACGACTTTGATGATGACACCAACCTTGGCGGAGACACTGTCCCTTTCGGCTACCTCTAGAGCGCATGGGACCGCGCATCGTCATCGTGAATTATACCTGCGAATAGTAAGCACGCTCAACTTCTAACAGCGTGAGCCTGACCTGACATACAGGATGATCAAAAGACGACAGCGTAGAGGACGTTCAGCGCATCGTAAGAAGTCGATGCTCGAGCAGGCCTCCGTAAAACTTCGTTTGGTGGCGAATATCGATCAGTTTGTCCCTTGGGATTGGATTGTGGGACGCGGTAGTGAGCAGGATTAAGGTGTGCACCCGGTCTTTCTTGACGACCTCTTTGGGAGGATGAGCAGAATCTGGTCTTGGGCGGACTCGCGCACTGATAGATCGATTTCCGCTGGGTTTGAATGATCGCTTTGGATGCTAGTCACGTCTCCAACTGTCGGGACTCGCAGCAAGGAGGCTTCCACTAAATATCTTTAGCTTTAAGAAGCGATGGTACACAAGAGATGGTCCTCCTGGTGTCGCTTTAATAGTGAAAGAGTGTCGATGCGAGAGCTTGTAAGGCACCTTTCTGTCTCTGAGGGGCAGTCATACCTTGATGTTTGCGGAGAGGGTGGTCATACACCGCATAATATATTACTCGCCCATGTGTAGGCACCTAAGAACACCCCGCCTCCAATACTGATCCACATCGTCCTTGGGCCAATCCCACTGAAAAACACTCTGCCTCCCTCTTCCGCCCAAATCCTCCTCGTCAAGCCCACCGCTGTCTCCCGCTGGGTGGCAAGCATCATCCTCGTCTTCAGCACATCCAGCGGCGTAGTCAGTCCAGCAGCAATGGCGCCCGACACCGCGCCGAAAGCAGCACTCTCCAATCCAGAAACGTCCGCGGGTTTGCTCCCCTGTCGCTGCCGCAAAGACCATTTCTTCAAACCCTCCCAGAGCGGGAATTGTATGACGGTGAACGGCACCTCGCGCATCACGGTGATGCTCCAGCCTCTATACAGCTCCTTCCACATATAACCGAATCCATGCGTCTTCCTCTGGCCCAGTATATGCGTCAAAGCCGACAGCGAAGACGGATGCTGACGTGCTTGCGCTCTCTGCTTGATGACTTCTGTCGGCACTCTGACCGCACATGCTGCGACCTCGCCCAAACTTGCTGCCAGCATGTGCACACCAGCCTCTCCTGCTGCACTCCGCTTGCCGGAGGCATAGTATCGCTTCACGCCATCGTAGGTGACGAAGAAGAGCGCTGCGCCGGGCGCTGAGCCTACTATCGCCGAGCCGATGCCATTGTATACGCCGCGGAAGCCGCCAGATGCCCAGAAGCCGGTGGATGATTGAAGACGTGTCTTGAGAGTGTCAAGGGGGTATAATGAGGTGTCAACTGTCGTGCCTGCTACTGCGCCTGCCTGGAAATGTGAGTATACGGCCTGCGAGAGTTGGAGGTTTCTCGTACCAGGAGAGACTGTAGGTATGGCGAGTGCACCAATGGCTGGCGTGACTGCGATTCCATGCTGACGCAGAGTTGTCTTTCTGATCACCGCTCCATCGTCAATAACTTGTCGTCGTCGTCGTGAGAATGAACTGTTACCATGGAGTCTCGAAGAGATATATCGTCCCAGACAGGCAACTCCGGGCCGATAGTTTCGCCGGAGATGCAGTCTTTCTGACCACACCTTGTCGTTTCTGTAGCCGCCGTCTTCATCTGAACGCCCCGGATGGCCAGGGACACTGTTTCAGGAGCATTTCAATCTCTTCATCCATGGCAGCTGCGGTGAGATGTACGAGAGCCGCTTGATCACGCGTGGCAACCGTCCGGCTAGAAGACCGCGTATCAACACTGTTGTGTTGACGTTAAAGACGACACGCATAGCAGCATGCACCTAGAAGCTATTGCTCAAAGTCGACAGAGGTGCTCTCAAAATATACCAGCATGCTCTGCTTTACCCGCCATGCCAACAGCGCCAGACTGTTGCCGCCCGAAGAGGCACAGCAAGCGCATACCATCCGGACTGGCCAAGATAAGTACAGCGAGCTTAACATGTCTTTCCTCAAGCCTTTTTTCTGTCGATACTTGTTTCTCAATCGATAGCCAAGCAACATCATGCACAACTCATTCTTCAACTAAAACATCACCAGACCATACCCCTACCGATGGTTCACCCCGGTAGCTCTGATCGGAGCCACCATCCTCCTTGTCCTACTCTCCGTCATGAACTTCGTACAGAACAGCTATCGTCTCGAAGTCACATACGCTGACAACCCCAACTCAACAACCACCAACGGCATCTGGTACAGCCACTGGCCCTCCTACCTGACCAACAGCGTCAGGCCCACCTGCCAGCCCGCCAACCTCCCCGTTGGGACACAATTCTTCACGGACCAAACCGGCTTCACCTGGACCCTCACCAGCGTCTGGCAGCCTGGCAAACGAACCTCAGCCTCTCCGTCGCTCCCCTACCTCAACAACCCCCTCGAACAATGCAACATCCGCGACATCCAAGTCTCCTTCGGCAGCTCCCAGCTCGTCCAGACCGCCCAAAGCCTGGGCACCATCGTCACATCTACCGACATTCAAGTCCGCGCCTTCGTCACCTGCGGCATCTGGAGCCCCACGGGCTACATGAAATTCAACGCCACAGCAATGTACGACACCATCTCCCCAAACGCCGTCGCCGGCACCACGGCCTTCGTGGCCCAGAACCCCGCCGCGAAAGCAAGTGTGTACTGGGCAGAAGTCTTGCTCTCAGCCTACTGGCTCCAAACAGACGGTATAGCAGGCGGCGGGTACTTCTCAACCTATTCTCCCTACGCAGGCAAAGGCCTCGTGGTGCTCTACCCCAACCCACAGCAACCCAACATCACGGACTTGAATTTCTTCAATATGACCTACACCTTCCTCTCCGCAAAGACCGACCACCCCGTCGACTTAACCCTCTCCTCCGGCCCCTTAGCCCCGCTATCTCACTACGCGAACCGCGGACGTCTCTCCGACCTACTGTGGCGGCCTCTCGACGGCCTGACGAAGGCGATGTACTCTGCCGTTCTAACCGATCTGGGCCAAACCGACGCTCCCGCCGAATCCAACATCGTAGCCTCGGAGCAAGCGCTGCAGCAATTTTCCACCAACCTCTCAGCAATAGACTTCCTGTCCGACTTCTACCACCTTCCCTTAATTGAAGACAGTGACTTCAACACCACTCAACACTCCGACGACGCAACTGGTAAGCTAGGTCTGACGAGATCAGTTATCTCGACGAAGTATCTGTGCCAAGTCCCGCGGAGACGGCCCTGGGGCGATGTGTTTATTGCGGTGCTGCTGGCGGATTTGGTGCTGTTGCAGGCGGCGTGGAAGTTGTATACTTTTGCAGTGGATCAGGCTATGACAAGGGTGCGGGTAGGGAGCAAGTGGTGTGAGGGGTGCGTAGGGAAGGAGGAGGGAGGGGAGGATGGGGTTGCGGAGGCTGTTGAAAGGGCGTGGGGACGGTGGTATGGGCATGCAAAGGGAGCGAGCGCGGATGTGTCTGGTATGCGGACTAGTGGGACGAGTTTTAGCTGACCACATGTCGAACTTTCACTCCTCCGGCTCGGCCGAGCACCCGTATCCTCCGCCGCCTTAACACCCCTCTTCTTCCGACTCTCAAAACTATGTGACGTGGTGGTTGGTCCTGCAGTTACATATCAGTCAAAACGCCCAACATCCACGTCTACGAAATCGCTTCCATTACGAGTGCAGTCAAGAACAAGCAGGGCAGGCGTTGAAAGACAATGTTATCACATGTGGTCATGAAAGGTATCATACATGAAGTTGCCAAGCGGCCTCGTTCTATCTGACAAGAGAGGGCAGTTACAGCGTGCATTCCGAAGCACCCGACGTCCACCCCATCAGGCGATTCGCAACATCCGAAGCATAGCACGGCGTCGCCGTGTTGTCGTCAAGGTTCTCTGGCAAGTTGCCACTGTTGTAAATCACCGCCGCGCCAAAGTAAGCCTGGCAGCCAGTGTTGCCGGTCTGCGCCATAGTCTGTTTCAACCCATCGCCCGCCGGCGTCCCTCCAACACCATCGTTGACCATCTGCTGAATCTGACTCTGCGGGCACGGATTCATCACCTGCCCGTTGTTGCACGACCCGCTGCCGTCATGCGACTGGAACAATCCCGGGTTCACGACCCCGTTGTTGGTCGTGTGCACGCGCACGCACCCGTTGCTCTCTTGCATCATGACTGCCAGGACGAAGCGCTCGTCGACGCCGTACTGCTTCGCAGCGCTAAGGATGGCGCTCTTAATCTCGGAGATTTCTTGCGGCGTGTTGTTAGGGACGTTCCATTGGGCGCAAGAGGCTTGCATGTTGGGAAGGCTGGCGGACCAGGCGGATTCAAAGTCCATCCAGGAGTCTTCGGACGGCCAGCCGGCGGAGGGCGAGCCGTTGCCCGTGTACATTTTGTAGCCGCTGAAGCCGCCGCCGTTGCTTGGGGGTGAAGAGGAAGCGGAAGGAGAGGGAGCGGCGTAGGTTGATGGGGCGGGTGCTGCGCTGGAGGCCGGAGCTGATTCAGCGGGGGAGCTTGCTGGTGGGACCGGTGCGTAGGTTGAAGGTGCTGGGGCGGCAGAAGATGGCGCGGCCGGTGCGCTGGATGGCGCTGAGTAGCCGGATGGAGCTGGTGCTTCGCTTGATGATGCAGGTGCAGCGCTGGATGCACCCCATCCACCAGATGGAGAAGGGTAGCTCGGGGGACCAGCCGGAGGCGCGGCGGGAGCAGTAGAGTTTTCGCTGCCTCCGTTCCCGCAGTACTCCTCAGTAGTACCGCAGTACCCATATTGCGAGCAGCAGAAGCCAGGTCCGCAACCGTACCCAGTATCGCCACCACACTGCCCAATAGGGCTAAGGTTGTAAGTCGTCGGCATCTCCAGACCAGCAGGAGGACCTCCATGCTTCCCATGGAAACGGTGGTGTTTGTTGCGCGCCATAGGCACGGCGCCCGTCAGCGCGGTGAAGCATGCTGTAGCGAGCGTGAGGGTAGTGAATGAATGCATCTTGGTGGAAAGATGTGGTTGAATTTTGACACTTGGACAGCCGGCTGTCGTTTTGTGTGTAAAAGAGTGTGATGCGTATCGACTAGCGACAGCTGGAAGAGCAAACGATGCAAAGGAGGGACTGAATGATCACAGATCTTCTTACCTGACGGGCGTGGTGGGAGAAGGAAAGAGAAGAGGAGGTGGGAGGGACATGGCACTTCTTAAACACTACCGCTGAGGCTGCACTTCCCGTCCAGAAGCGGACGGACGATGCTGGATGCGAGGGGGTCAAAGTGGACTGGTGGAGATGCTTGGACGGTCAAGAAGACGGAGTGTCGTTGCTGGTGACCAATGAGGTCGTGCGAGGCCGTTGTTGCAGCCAGGCTGAGGTGTGACGGGGGTGCCGTGCGGTGAGGTGTAGCACCAATCCAGGAACGAGATCGCCAAGGGTATCCTTGAGCTGCGCCGGTCATGCAGCCAGCCGTGGGCCCGGGACTTGTGCACGAGCGGGAGAAGGCTTGATCGTACATGTATCCGATGATGTGAATGGTGGAGGGCTGCGCCCGCTTTGGTTTCATATTGTCGCCACTTGCCACTTGGTGGCTCTTTTCTTCCAGATCCTGAGGCTGTGTGAGGTGTTGTTTTATGCAGATCGCATCCACCCAGATGTAAGGGCTCCGTGCGTAGTAACCGGCCTATTTGAAGACGTCGTCTCGGCGAGGGTCAGAAACAAATCTCATGGCCGATCGACAACCACGAATTTCGCCTGAGACGCTCCGACTCCGGCCACGAGATTTGAATGTGACCCTCGTGGCCTTGTCTAGATTGGCTAAGAAGCTATTTATAAAGACACTGGTGTTAAGCTTTCCATCGTCATGGCCTCCGGCCGCACGAACAACTCCTCATCCTCCTCGTCCACCGGCAGTTCCGAGCGCTCGATTGATGGCCCAACCACCACCTCCTCCTTACGACGAGCGCGCCGTGACGTCTTCTTACGAGCTCCTCCTTATAACGCCTTCGAAGCCGGCTTCTTACGCTTACGAGCAGTCAATTAAGTAGAAGGAGGAGGACGTTATAACTCTATTCATCGGTCAGTATACGCGTTGCAGCCAAACTCTGGTGTAGTGCGTACTCCGCCAAGTGTAACAGCTGGTATTTGGCGCATCCTGGAGCAACCTGGAAACCACGAAAGCTGTGGTGCAAACAGCCACCACACCATGCCGGAATGTCCTCATCGCATCCCCGACGCGCACGCTTCGTTCGGATGTAGCGATGACAGATCACGACAAGGAGCCATGACAGTCCGCGGTCCCACCCTGTCCACAGCAAAATCTCTGATCGGGCTTTCTATTCAACCGAGCTTCGGCTTGCATGCCTCTGCACTGCGGAATAGTCTTGCCCCGGCCTCTAAGCTACGAGACTGGTCAGCAACATTCTCGCCCTGGCTCCATCCCGGAAGCTGATGGTGCCAGCAAATGTCCAAACTCATCCGGCCCGAGCTCATATACGAAAAGCTGGGACAGTCAACTCCTCTCCGACCTTAGCCTACAGCTGGCTGCATCAAATCTCCTGGGCAAACTGGCCCAAAGCCGTGACTATGAAGCTGATTACAGCAAAACCCAACTACATCATATCCCACGAAGCAGCAGACCCTCCTATGCGCAGTGAATCTTGACGCCTGGTCAGCCCGAACCCGTATATGGGAAGCTGAGGACAGCATATCTCGGTATCGACTATTCCTACAGCCTAGTGTGCAAGCCTGGTGGAAGCAAATCTTTCGATTCTGCTAACCTACGATATTGCTCATACACCTACGGCCGCCAATTCTTGCAAGGTGCTTAGCCCAAAGAACGGGCTGCAGGTTTGACAACTTCCTATCTCATCGTGCCTCTGGCGGGACTGCCAGCCATGGAGCTATGAGCAGCAAGGCACGAGATTCCTCTGTCCCGAGCTCTCTACTATCAGGTTATGAACATCAAGACTTCATACGCATACAGCCCGAGCGGCCGTCCACGACGCTGCCTGCTTCGCATTTCCTTAACACTGTGTCCCGCGCTGTTACCAACACAGCTATGAACACTTCGTGTCAAGCTCGCCTCAGCCTGCACCGTTGCCACAAGTACTATGTTCAGTGTATTAGGTCGAGTCTATACTTTTATCTGCTCAACTTAGTTCTTCCTCAATTCCTTTCCATGTTACTGTCGTCCGCTACTGTCTTATTCCAATGCATCAGAAGGTCTTGACTGCTAGCTTCAGTGTGTCATATGTTTCCTTACGTCACATGCTTCTTGGAGATTCACTTGGTGGTCATCAGCCTGTCACATGCCTTTCACTTCCCTCCTGCGATCTCATGATCCAAACTCAATTAGGTAGCATGTGACTCCACTAACTGGTTCACCTTATCGCCTTCCCAACAGCGACATCTCATATATAATCTCCCCCGCCACCTGCGACACCTTTCTCAAACATCTCCCCACAATAAAACTCATCCACCATCTAGAGCAATACATCAACCAAGCAGACCTCAACGAACCACAACCATGAAGACAGAACCAGCGGACGACGATGGAGGTGCTTCCAGCAATCCGCCACCTTCGCACCCGAAGAAGCGCAAGGCGACACAGCCCACGGATGCGACCGCGCCTAAGAAGCCACGAGTCACGAAAGACCCTGTGAAGAATTACCAGATCGAAGACACCTCCGAAAACTTTGCGAAGTACCTAGACGTCGACGTGGACGAGATCGGCGAAGTCGACGCCAAAGAGCACAAGAACTTCAAGAACTGGGCCAAGCGTGTCGCCAACTGGTACAATGGTCACTGGCGGGGCAACGGCAACATCTCGCCGACCCTACTCGACACCCTGTGCATGATCATTCGAACGACTTACCCTGATCTACCGAAAGCACGCATTCATATCGGCAGGGATGAAGAACCGGCGATTATCATCCTTGCGTGGTCGAAGACGAAGACGCAGGATGCGAACATCAAGTCTTGCAGAGACCGAATCAATCGTCTTCGCTACGATGCATTCAGAGCCTTGGAGAATGCGCCGATCATAGCGAGCGGTACGGTCGGGTACAAGAAATCTGCCAAGCAAGCGATTCAGACGTACTTCAATGAATTGCTACGGATCAACCTCTACAAGAACGGCGTGGACAGTACAACATACACAGGCGACGACGACATCTTTTCGTTCAATCAAAAGAAAGACAAGTACCTCAAGAATGTGCTGCAAGGCGAAGAGCTCGAGGCTGGGCGAGTCTGGCCGCTCGACAACGACCTCTGGGACGATGAGGATCAGGAGCGTCCATTCCTATCCGCCTACCACCCGCCAGCTCGCAAGGGCAAGAAAGGCAAGAAGGAGGATGACCCGGCCAGCGAGGATGTCAGCCCCCCGGACGAAGACGAGACTGAGCACATCAAGCAGGAAAATGATGAACTCGACGACGACTTCGACTCGCCAACTGGTGCAAGCCAAGGCATCAGTCCTAACGGACAGCCAACAGCTTCTGCAGGAACTGCCGCGAACATCAGCGCATTGACGAATAGTTTTGAGCCGCAAGCTGCACCAGCTGCTGCGCGAACTGCTGCTACCGCACAAGAATCCACGGACACCGTCAAGTCAAAGGCCGCACTCCACTCCTTATCTCCAGCCTCAGGTTCCAAGGTCGCCAACAAGCCAAAGGCCGTACCAGCTGCCGCACACCCTGCTGCCGAGAAGGAAGTCAACAAGCCAAAGGCCGCACCAATTGCGCCGGACACAAGCACTAGCTTGGAGACAACGTCTACAGCCCGTGAGCATACCGCTGCACAGTCCGGTGCGCAAGGCAAAGGAGCTATGCTCACCGTCAGCTCGTCGACAGTGGATAGCTCTACAAAGAAGGATATTGTGCCAACCAACACTTCACCAAATGGTTCAATTGGACAGGGATCGAGCGGGACCGAGCAGATGGCATCAAGAATGACTGGTATACTCGAACAGAAGGCTGCTGCACCGACTGGAGCTCATCAACAGGCGATGACAACGCTACCTCAGGAACCTTCCAACATGCAAGCTGTCTTATCTGTACCGGCTGCTGCAGGTTTTGTGCAGTCGTCTAAAAACGACCAAGGTGACTCTGCACCACAAGGTTCAGGTTCGAAGGGCAAGAACATGTCTCAAGGCTTTGGTGACGCAGGGAACTACGGACAGGATGCTCTTGGGGACACCGAGAAGACGACGAAGTCAAGGGCAGCAGCGAGTGGTGCAGGGATTGAGGAGATGGGGGACAAGTTGGCAGATGAGGATATTGAGATGACAGACGGAGCGGATGCACCCCTTGCACCAACAGGAACGGACGTGCGCGATTATCCCAAGGCCAACGACGTCGAAGGAGCGGGAGCTGGTGCGGCGTCTTGACGTCTCATCTATGTGCTGGTCGGAGTCATGCAACCGGTGCAGTCAGATCGCCCGCGCGGGATGTTTCTGCGATACACGAATGCGTCTCCGGCCAGAACCTTCACTATTCCGGCATAACACCACTGCCCACCACATAACCACAGTCATTCCTGCATACGACCTCGACTACCGACCACAATTGCGAATTCCATACAAAACACCGAGCCCACAGTCTTTACCGATCGATCATCTTGCTGCGTCCTGTTCGAGCATCACTTACTGGACATCAACGTCTGAGGAACGGGACTTATTTGCATGCGCCGGCATCTTTCTTGCTGGATCACAGTCATTACCGTTGCGTTGGAGCGTTCTGTTCACACACTGCATTGCTGGCCTTGATTTGGAGAGGGCTAGTCGTACGCGAGTATGACTTTCACCTCACCTTATCCGTAGCAAGTACTACATAACTCATACAGCATTCATAAAGATCTCACTACCAATCAGGCTTATCTGCAATTTGACTTGCACCAAATGGTCATTGACCGAGACCTTCTATAGATGCGACCTGCACCGGGTGGTGTACGGTATCTACGGTAAAACATGCTGCTATCATACTCATCTGCACCAGGTGGTTAGCTTGCGTGCTATCTCTCGACATTCGTCAAGCTTGCATTCATGCCGACCTGCACGAGATAGTGGGCTTCCGCGCTATCGCTCATCACTTGGTCAGGCTGTCGCCATTCCGACTTGCACCAGGTAGTGGGCTTCGTCGCCATCGCCTAGGAGTAAATAAGCTTGTTGCCATACCGAGCTGCACTAAGTAGTGGGCTGTATTGCCGCCGCTCACCATTTGATTAGGGACTTACCATACTGATATGCACCAGATCGTTGGCACTTACGCCCTCGTTCACGGTCAGCCAAGACCGTTGCTATGATGACTTGCGCCAAGTAGTGGGCAGCCATGTTGTCAAACACATGGTCACCGAAGGCTGAGGCTGAGGCCGTTGCCATGCTTGTCTGTACCAGTCGGCACACGGCCCCAACAGCTTGTAACATCAATCACTCTCGCCAACATCTCAGACTATACCACGAGCTGCCTGATGACCTTGCATTCTGCAGCAACTAGTGCTGCTCGGCCTTCAACCTAGTTGACGTTTTCCCGATGAGGAAATCTTTGGCCTGCAACGGGCACCCTGACGCGTACCAACTGCTGGAAATCGATTTCTTGAGCAGCACTATTCGGTGCAGTCAAGTGTTCAATGAGTCCAGAACGGTATGTTAGTGGCGTCGGTCTCCGTAGCAGCTTCGTCCGTGTGACAGAAGACGGGCAACTATCGAGCAAGTACTTTCCAGTGGTAACATTCAGCTCCCTTCAACACTCACCTCTATGCTGGGTCCTCCACTACCTCCCCTCCCTGTTAGGTTTCTCGTAGCATACTGACAATCACTCAATCGGCTGGCTCTCGAGCAGGTTCATCGGACTACGCCGAAGGTCAGTCTGAGGCAAGCACGTGAGAAAGCTCGTATATTGTTGTCTGCTCTGGGGGTCGATCAAGTAGACGCAGAGGCCATTGTGAGTAAGGGCGACAACGTCATTACTACAAATTGGTAGATGGGACTGCAGAAGCAAGAAGTCATGAACGTCTGATAGGTCTGGACTGAGGACGCTCGAGACGCACCAAGAAGACGGGAAACGTTGTACTGGCGTAGTAGCTGTAAAATACCTACAATCGGCTATGCCGCGTACCTACCAAAGTATGCAGATGCAAAGGCTCCTGCAGCTGCATAACTCTGCCTCCCAATATCGAGCCCGACTGACCGGCCATGCGCACCAACTGCTACTCTCTGCCCCGAACTTCGGTGCTGACACCCGTGTTCATGTACCAAGTGTTCAGAGACGTCCCACTTACCGCCATGTGTCTCTACTCACCTGCACCAGATGTTTCGCACCACCCCTTCCAGAGCCTCAAACCCTACAGAAGTGCGCCAGGTCCCTCACTCTGACCCACCGTCCAAGAGCTGTCCCAACGGCCCTGCACCAGCTGCTACTCGATGTCCCGGCTTGGGCTCTTTACGCTTGAGCCCTTGCACCAGTTCGCCGGCCGCGTCCTAGAGCTGAGACTCTGCAGCTGCGTAGCTGAACCAGCTCGCCCGCCATGCCCCGACTTCCAGAGCTTGCGCCTATGTTGTTGTACCAACTTGTCTGTAGTGCCCCGTCGTCGACAACTTGCGACTAGGCATCTACACCAGCTCGTCGAGCACACCCTGCCTCGTATAGCTCGCGCCTACACTGATGTACCAACTTGTCTGCCGGATCCTAACCTTAAGAGCTTGCAGCTGCATAGCTGTACTAGCTCGGCGACCGTTGCCCGACTGGCGAAGCTCGCGCCTGTAGTGCTACACCAGCTCGTTCGGCGTGCCCTGACACAAGACCCGACAGCTGCGTGTCTGCACCAGCTGGATTGCAGCGCCCCAGTCGCGTAGGCGGGCAGCTGTGAGCCTGCGCCAGTCTGTCCAGAGCGGCCTGGGACACGTTGACAGCGTCTGTTCCGTTGCACCGTTTGCTTTGACGTGTCCAGTAGACTTGAGTGATGGCACCATCGAATGTACGTACTGGCTGCGTGGCTGCTGCTTCGATGTCGATAACGGCGGGCATGCTGGATGCCATCCGTGATGGTGTTTTAACGATGGAGACTGGACTCGGAAGTGGTAATAAGACGAATGTCATTGGACGAACTACTTTTAGCGTCCCGTCTTGTCATTCACCTGCCAAGCCAACCGCTTCGCACCTCACTTGTCGCTTTCACAAGCTCGCGCATCCCTCACCATGTGTGCTTCACGTGCTCTTGTTGGATTCACCCTCGCCAGCTCCACGTGAAATCACCTCCGCATCTGCCTTGGAGAACAAGTTCGACAGCGAACGCCCCCCAGCGCGAATAGCCATGACTGCCTTCCTCGAGCCCTTGCTCAGCGAGCCGTAACGTCCGGATCCCTCGCTGAAGCTCTGGTTGGCCGCGCTCAGGCGAAAGGACTTGGGTTGCTATAAGACATTGGGTTAGCAAGATAGGTACAACCAATAAAGAGAATGCCATACCTTTCCGTACTCCTTCCTGGTCTTCGCCGTTTCCTTGCCCTCGGCAGCCATGCGGTCGACGGCGAGTTGATGCGCGGCCTTCCGATCTGCGACCTTGTCTGCGGTGGTTGGAGTCGCAGCCTCCTGCACCAGATGGTCCACCGCCGTCTCGATCTCCTGCTCGCCTTGGTGCGAAGTTAAGATGGACATGTCGTCATCATCATCTTCGCTGGCATCGAAAGGTGATGCGAGCAGCGGCGGGTTTGGGCGAGGAAGATACACTGGTTCTTTCTGCTTGCGTACCTCCTCATCCAGGTCGGCCTTGATGATAGCGTACCATTCTTCGATCTCCTCGATAACGACACCGATGTCTCTCATGCTGATCCTGGCGCGCTGGATCCAGTCGAATGCGATGGTCAACATGCTGTATTCTTCGTAGGCCGGGCAGGCTGCGAGGTAGGCGTAGAACTTGGCTTTCGGGAAGGATGGTAAGGCGTATGGGAACTTCCTCAAGATGCACTGGCAGCAGCGACGGACCGCCTCTTCGCTGTCTCCATTGTATGCCCGCTGGATGATGTGGCTGATTTCAGTCAGCTCCTTATGGTCGACTCCATCCCAGTTTCTGATGCGGTCGAGAAGCTCTTCGATGGTGATGCCTTCGTACGGATCAGGCTGTTGAAAGGCACTCATGTTGGCAATGTTGCGGTGCTGATGACGCGAATGAGCGTTGGGCTGCGAAAGAAGGAAAAAGAGCTTCGAGCGCGTGGCTGCATGTGAAGTGGCCAAAGCGCGACGCCGGCCCACATCGCCCCGAAATGACCTGGCAAACGGAATTTCTGCACCTTTCGACATCGCACAGCGCGGGCTCGAAAATCCTGTGAGGAGCACAGAACAGCACAGCAATCATGGCGGACGACGGTAGCGACCACGCGCCGGATCCCGACGAGCGAGAATCCAGCTCGGACGATGAGCATCAGCATTCACGCCCCAGTCGACCGCCAGCGCCGTCACCAGCCCCAAGCCTGCCTCCTCGTCGCACGCTCAGGTCGAGGGCTGGCACCACTGCCACGTCCAGACCCACGACGCAAGACGGTAACACTGATACGAGACCGTTGACCGTGTCAAGAGCGGGTGCGCGCCAGCAGACCTCTTCGCCGGACCCAAGTCTGGCTCCAAGTCTACGCCCAAGCCTCAAATTCCGGCTCATAGCAAGCAATACCACGACGTCGAGACCTCAGACACGGGACGGCGGCGACAATGATAAAAGACCTATGACCGCATCGAGCGCAGACGAGCGCGAGCAACCGCCCGCGAAGAAGGCCAAGTTTGTGTTGAGCACCGGAAACGACACTTCAGACCCACCACTTGCCATTCCTGGCCAGAAATTATGCTCCAATCGCAACTTCGATCACCCCCTAGGCAATTTTGAAGGCCCAGGGCCGAACGGTCGTCTTTGCGAGACTGATTAC
The DNA here is from genome assembly GCF_035928015.1 of Saxophila tyrrhenica. NCBI lineage: Eukaryota > Fungi > Ascomycota > Dothideomycetes > Mycosphaerellales > Extremaceae > Saxophila > Saxophila tyrrhenica. Next base: position 496,652 of record NW_027041748.1, on the reverse strand, counting down.
AACCGATACCGACAAGCTCGTAGAACGGCTGAAGCATCGGGGCAACCCATCAAGGACGACTGGGCACTCACTGGACCTTCTCGGAAAACCACGAAAGATCCCGGCTTCAAGGCGACCGACCCCTGTGCCAACACGAATTTTCCACACGAAATTGGGACAAAATCGCACCCATTACCGAGCGGTGGCCGTCTCTGCGACGCTGACTACCAACGACGCCAGAGAGCTTCCAAGAAGGCGCAAGACTCAGGTCAATCTCTCACAAACGACTGGGCGCTCACTGGACCCTTTACACAACGGAAGCAACACACGCAGCGTACACTCCCAAAGTGGAAGGCGACGGACCTGTGTGCCAACACGAATTACCCACATGAGATTGGCCTAAATTCAAAGCCAACCACGAGCGGCCGCATGTGCAACACTGACTACCAACGATGGCTTGCCGCTCGAAGGGATGCGGAGGTCTTAGGTCGACCTCTCAAGAACGACTGGGTGCTCACTGAACTTCGCCACAAGCCCTTCTGGACTGGGAAATGGACTGAGCCGTGTTCTAACACGAATTTCCCGCATGAGGTTGGCGCAAAATCGGAGTCAGGACCGAGCGGCCGTCTCTGCCAACCTGATGCCTCTCGATATAGGAAGGCTCTCAAAAAGGCACGGAACTCTGGTCAACCTCTCAAGAACGACTGGGCGCTCACTGGACCTATCAGGAGGAAACCGGGCCACGAGAGAGCTGGCGACCTTAGCGATGCGTCAAGTGAAGCAAGTGATCCGAGCGATTCGTCGAGTGAAGGAAGTGCTGCAAGCGACTACGAAATGACCTGTGTTGATTGCGAGAGGTTGGAGTCGCAAGGGTGGGAGGTGTGCGAGAACGGAGCGGTGTTGTGTCAGGCTTGCGCCAGACGACGCAGGATTCCAACAGCCAGACGCATGAGACTTTCCCAGATTCCACAGCGTGGATACCAATCTCATACCGCACTTCGTCATCTTGCATACCGCAGTTGGCGCGAACTGAACCCTGTTGGACCTTCGGAGTCGATGCCACAGCCGACATTTGCGACCACAGACTATTGGTCTGCGAGCCCTCAAGAGCTTGCAGAGATGATTATGAGGCGAAGGGGGGATTCTTCAACGCGCTTCAGGGGCACTATGGATTCGCGTGAGGCCAGGAACTGGTTGCAGATTGACGATGCATGCGATGGTCTGCTACCGCGACCAGATCCTGCGCAAAGCGACATATTGCATGACAAGCAAGTAGTCGATCTTGAAGCTATGTGCAAGGCCAAGGGCATGAAACTCGGCAGGAACACAACGAAACAGGACATGCTCAAATGGCTATCGACTCATCAGCGGCAGCCTTCAGACTTCATGCAGCAGATCGATCCAGACAAGCTGGCCGCCTTGACGACTGCAATGCAGTTGTTCTTCGACTCACTGCCTCGGGATCTTACAGCGCAAGCTACTCGTGGACACAGTCTCGTGGCGTCCAGCGCTGCAGTACTGGAGGATCTGCAGCAAACCATCTTGCAAGGCTTCGCTCCTGTGTGGACTGATTCAGCGGGACTACTCTGCGGCCTTGAGGCGCTTCGCACCGCTCTGTTCGCCTTCCACCGCGCCGACTTCCCACATTCCCCATTGTCGAACGTCATGATCGAAGGCTTGCGCTTGATGCGCCTTCTCTATACCAATGCCGACGATCCTACTCCACCAGGCGACGATCCCACCCATCGGGTAGGAATGCCAACTCCAGCGTACGAGCAGTACATCCGCGACACGGCAACGACCCAAGACGAAGCAGTGCTGAATGACCGATACACTGAGATGACCCAGATGTACAATCTTGATATCGCGCAACTCGGAGCTATGGTGCATCTTGCACACCGAGAAGGGCTCATTGAGCATGACCTGAACATTGGTGTTGTTCGAAGTAGGTGCTCCAAACATTTCGTAGTCTTGCTATATGCTGACCTTCACTAGGTGCGTACATCAATGAACAAGGTAATGTGGTTCCAGCCTTTGCGAGCATCGAATACGAAGGCAACGAGCAGGCTCCAATCATTTGGCTACATCTCAACTTGGCAGCTGGCCAGGGTCAGTACAACCACTGGGAAGCGTTCTCGAATTATTGCAACCCAGAGGATGCGGATATTGTGCACGACTGGGGTCTTCTTCATCTTGGAGACACGCTGGACACAACGACACTGGAGCTGACCAGAGCGCGATACCGTGAGCAGCACCATTGGAAGCACGGCAAATACACAGCAGTTCGTGCTTGCCACGAGTGCCGCAAGTACGATCGAACCCGCACTTGCTTCCCAGTGCCTGGTGTTCAGCATTGCAGGAACTGTTTTCACAATCCGGACGGCTGCATCTACGACGAAGGCACTCGCCCTCGAGACCTGTGGACGTCCGCCAGTCTGATCCCAATCGGTGGCCTGAGACCCTGGGACACGCCGTTGTCATGGAACGACCAAGTGCAAGCCATGAAGAACACACAACTACACCTGCCCGACCCAGAGCCAGAAGGCATACACTTCGTTGGCATAGGCTCTGCGCGCCAATCAAGGAGAGGAGGGCCGGGCGAAGTCCTGAACATAATGCAGGATCTTGCCATCAGTCTCCACACCTACGACAACAAGATCAACGACCCCCAGATTGTGCATCTGCCGGAGGGACAGCGACCAGGCGGTCCTGGGGTGCCGATGAGGAAGTATCGTATGGTCTTTGCTCGCAACGGCTCGATGGCGCTCCCAACGCACACCGGCAACCTGCAAGATCCTACCTTGATCGGTATTGTCAACTTCATCAACCACATCACAGACCCTGCCAATCTGAACCAACCGATCGAGACGCATTGGTTCCTCATGGGATACGCTGGCTATGGTGTGGACATCACGAGATGGGGAGACAGGTTCGTGCCTGCTATTAAACACGAAATGCGCATACCTTTGCTGACCATGCTTCAGGCAACAAGGATTCTTCGCCCATGTACTCTCACGCAGCCCGGCAGTCGCCAACAGCATGTACCTCGTCCCTGCTGTCGAGCGTCATGTCGTCTCTGCAGTCTCGCCAACATCCATCAACCCCAACATGCCACCACATGGAGTGATGGTGAGCGACGTGAAGTTCGTGACGAAATACTTGTTGGCCTACGTTATCGACCGCCACGAGCAGCTTCAAAACATCGCGTCCAGGTACAACCTCAACTTTCTGGACATGATGATGCATCTCACCGGTCTGGGCCCCCCAAACGGGATTCCCCCGAACGTGATCCCTCCGAACGTATCAGTATACGACTTCGTCTGGCCACCTGGATACGGTGGAGCGGCAGAGGCTGCAAGGCTGGATCGGCTGATTATGGCGATGCACATGGAGATGGCCTGGCGTGTGGAGTGGTTGGATGGCATGACTAGACCGAGGGAAGTGTTCATGCATGCAAACAACGTGAACCGCAACGGAGTCATGCAGTGATTGCGGTCAAGCAAATCTGTAGCCTTCACTATCTTCGGACGGTAATGGCATGTTATGGGCTGAGATTTTAGGAGCGGATTGGAGTACGGATGGCATTGCATGTTGGCGAAGGATACCGATTTGGTCACAGTCCATGGTCAGCTGCTCTGTCCTTGCAGTGGCAACTGTAATATCACGTTGTGACTAGATAGTCTTCGTATACTGCTTTGCTCAATCACTGTAAAACTCCAAGACTACAACTACTGCTCGTCTGTGAGACTGTACGAGTTCTGTATAGTGTTTGTTCCCCAAAACGAGGTCACGCTCACTGTCGACGAGATGTTTCCCAAACCCCCGCCCTCCCCCGCACCTAGATACTCCCTCCCTTCGGGGGCCCCTCTCAGGTTTGCTTCGGCGATGTCGATCACATCTCTGCTTGAGGGTTTTGAGGCGAGAAATCCAAAAAACGTGACGAATTCGTTCCTCCTCCCCAAAACACTGCGTGGCTCTAGCGAAGAGCATTGACGATATGTCTCCATAAAGTCTTGGGAGTATGTCCCCTTACCATCTCCGCTGGTCGATTTCAGTGTCTTGGCTTAATACCAGACGGAGCGAGTTCGGTGATGATCACCTGCAGCTTCCCTCTCCTTCGCCAGATCATACAACAAGAAATCTATCAATACGGCGTTGACCCGTGTGGAGGAGGCGTCTGGACGCTGTCTCACAATCTCACGTCGGATCAACTCGACGGCCCTGTGCGCAAGCAAAACGTTAGTCAATTCTGGCTGGGTTGATGGGTGAAACGGTTGCATCGCTTCACTGGTATGGTTGGAGCATGTACCAGATGCTGCACCCTCGAAGCTGGACTTCCCAACTATGGCCAGAGGGTATCTGCTTCAGAGTGCTGATGTGGTAGTGAAGCGGCGGGCTGTACACCAGGACCCCGATTGAACGAAGCATTTGTGGGACACGGTAGTCTGTGGGGATCAGTCGCGCAGATCTCAATTGCTGGCAGGCTGTCAACTCACCCGCGAACATGGTCAAATGATCGATATCCTCGAACTCCCCGTAACCGGCTCCATTGAACGCCGCCCAAACGTCTGCGACGAATATCTGTGCGCGTTTGAGGAAGCGGACGCGTTTCCCCTCGAAGCGCGTCTCATCACGGAAGGAAGGGAAATGTTTTGCTAGGAGGTTCACCAATTTTCCTGCGCAATGGTCTGCTTTCTCGACCAGACGCACAACGCTGAGATCCGGCTGCCTGGATGCTGGCGATGGCTTCGCCGCATGTTCCTCGTCCTCTTTCACTCCTGCGATTGCTGCAGATTCATGAAGCTCTGGATCTAATGGCTGCTCCTTTGCAACGGGACTGCCTAGGTTGACTCGATAATTGTCAGATCCAGACGTTGGAGCTTCGACCGGTGCGTCGTCCTCTCTTGCTTGTAGGCGGTTGCTGGACGCTGCAAGCTGGTCTTCCCTTGCCTCGCTGCTCAACGGCCCATTCTCACCGTCTCCTTTCGATTCTCCGAAACTCTTCAGTGGTCAGTAGTCAACTTTGGTACCGGAAAAATCGTCCACATACTTCTTGCAGAACGTTTCCAGCCTCCCCAAGCATTGCTATTCGTTCGCTCAATAGTGGAATCTGCTCATCAGTAGCGCTGCGGAAGACGTACTTCAAGACGTCGTCGGAGCATGCCTGATCGTTCCAGTACCGTGGTGTCGTAATTGGGATACCCTCATCAAGTGCTCGCCGCAAGCAAGCCACCAGGCTTTTGTAGCCGGTCCGTCGTTTGCCCTGGTACTCCACTTGATATCGCTCGTTCTCAGGTAGCTCTGACCAGAATCTAATGATGTTCAGCGAGACGACTCAGTCTTGAGGTTGATCTCCGATCGTACGAGAAGTTGAGCAGATCCATGGTGAAGATGAAGTTCACGATGTCGACCTCCGAAAAGCCTTGATCCAGTGTTGGATGCAGATCGTGCTGAGCCCACGCTTGTGTAGAGTAGCCGCGTTGTTGCATCGTCGAGTACAGACTCGCAGCTGCGGCTTTGGTGCCATACATGTCGATGGATACATCGATGGCGTTGGCGTAGACGTATTCGGCGTCGTGCAGGACACCTATGATGTATGAGTCTAGGTCTCCATGACCGTGTTCCGAAAGCTGAGGTTCACTGTTTGTAGATCGCAGGAGAGAGTTGTTCTTTGCTTACCGGTGTCCTGGGAGACCTCGTCAGAGGCGGTCTTCGAGATTCCTAGGCTTTGACGCAGCAGCTCCAGCAATTCCTGGTCGGCCTCGTCGTCACTCATTGTGGCAGTGACTTTGAGGAAGTGTCTGTTGTCCAACACTCCTCGAGATTCGTTCAATGGTCTATCACATGTAATTTTGAAGTTGTATGCACTTCAATGGCAACTGCCGGAAATAAGAAGGTTTAGGGTTTCCTCGTTTAGATGGTAGCTTGAAATTGCCGAAGCTTGATTCGACGCCAGCACGGACTTCACGATGTCGCGAGACGGGAGCCTCATCACCTCCAACCTTCAGTTCAGTTCATCTTTACATCACATTCGTTTACATCACTTGGAGCTGCGACTCCACCTTGCGCGGCTTGTGGGACTCCCGTCACCTCCTCTAGCGACAACTCGGACTGGTCATGCGAGCCGGCGACGGCGACAAGGCGCTTCACTAGTCAGCTTCACGGTCACGCCGACACTCGATCGCAAACGACTATATCAACGACAACTTGCGCGATATCACACAACAAGTCTGGCCTAGGCTTTTCCGCAACCTCAGAGGTCACTTTGAACCACAGAACAGCACAGATGACAGTGAAGATGCAGCGGCGAGATCGAGGGGTAGCGCAATCGCTGGGTGGGCCCCTCACGAAGAAGGTGAAGGAGAGCAGAGTCTTGCTGGTCGGCGCGGGAGGCATTGGATGTGAGCTACTCAAGAACCTGGTGTGTTCAGGGTTTGGCAGCTTCACATATCCAGCTTCCGCTACCGGAGCGCCGGCGGCAAACGGCGTCAGCAGGAGACCGGAAGTGGTCGTAATCGACCTCGACACCATCGACCTCAGCAACCTCAACCGACAGTTCCTCTTCCGGAAGCAGCACATCAAGAAGCCAAAAGCGTTTGTGGCCAAGGAGACCGCCATCCAGTTCAACCCTTCTGGGAACATCGACGCGCATCATGCCTCGATCTTCGATAGCAAGTACAATGTGGAGTTTTTTGAGGGCTTTGATGTGGTCTTCAACGCGCTCGACAACCTTGCGGCAAGAAGGCATGTGAACAAGATGTGTCTGGCGGCCAATGTGCCGTTGATCGAAAGCGGTACTACGGGCTTCAATGGACAGGTTCAGGCGATACAGAAGGGCGTGACAGAGTGCTACGACTGCAATCCGAAGCCCGTCCAGAAATCGTTCCCGATATGCACCATACGGTCGACACCATCGCAGCCTATACATTGCATAGTATGGGCCAAATCGTATCTCTTCCCGGAGCTGTTCGGTGCAAGCGAGGATTCCGGAGATATGACGGTGACAGAGGGCGACAACGTGGACGAAGTCGCCAAGCTGAAGGAGGAAGCGGACGCATTGAAGAAGATTAGGAGCATGATGGGGAAGAGCGAGTTCGCACAGGAAGTGTTCAACAAGGTGTTCCATGACGACGTTGAGCGGCTACGTTCGATGACAGAGATGTGGCAGAGTCGGAGGCCGCCTGAACCGCTCAAATTCCAATCGCTTGCTGCGGACTCGAACATTGTCAAGCAAGGACAAGCGCTTGCATCACAAGATCAGAAGCCGTGGACATTGCTGGAAAACATTGCTGTGTTCTGCTACAGTCTGGACACACTGAGCAACCGTGTGAAGGCGGGCGAGAACGTGATAGAGTTCGACAAGGACGACAAGGACACTCTCGATTTCGTAGCTTCGGCTGCCAATCTGCGGTCACATATCTTTGGCGTACAACTACACAGCGAGTGGGAGGTGAAGCAGATGGCTGGTAACATCATCCCGGCGATTGCGACATCGAATGCTTTGACAGCAAGTCTTTGCGTGATGGAAGCGTTCAAGATTCTGCGCATGCAGCAGGCGAAGGAACTGGCGGCGAGCAACCTCCCACCGGCAAAAATGCAGGGCGGCGCCAAGGACGATGGGTTACTGGGTAAGCACTGATGGCTCACAGGGTTCTCCGAGATCCGAACACACTACATGTGGTGTCATGAGACCGTTCCAAATCTTGCATCATCTTCGAGACACCTGCTAACCCTTTTGTTCTTCATCTAGGTGGTGCGAAGATGGTCTTTCTGACGTCGAAGAGTACCGATCGGTTGATCAGCTCGCAGTCGTTGCTGCCACCCAAAGCGGAGTGTCCAGTGTGCTCACCATACTATGCGAAGCTCGGGCTGCCAGAAGCCAGCAGCCCGACATTGCAAGAGCTCGTGGATTTGCTCAAGGAAAGGCTGAGTTATGAAGATGACTTCTCAATTACAGCCGAGATGGGCATCATCTACGACCCGGATCTGGACGACAATCTCGCGAAGCCACTGAGCGAGTTCGGGTTTACGAGGGAGAGCAATGGCTTCATCACGGTGACGGACGACAGCGATACGCCGAAGGTGGATCTGGTGTTGAGTTCGTCGTCGCAAAGCACCTCTGCGGAAGACGCGGGCGCTGGCACTTCCTTGCGCCTCTTTCCAGGCGCGATCGAGCTCCCGCTCAAACCAATACGGGTGAAAGACGTTCAGACCAACGGTGATTCTGTCGAGAGGGTGCCCGACTCAGTCGCCGGAGCGAAGCGGAAGCGCGAAACTGAAGATGAGGTGGAGAGCGCAAAGAAGCGGGCGAAGAACGACGATGTGTTTGTGGTGGAGGACGATGGCGGTGCGATTCTGCTCGACGATTGAGTTGAGAAGATATGGTAAATTACGGGATGCACGAATATGGGTTGGAGTTCGGAGCTGGGCTGGGAGATACCACATTATGGGACTTGCAGTTCCGCTGCACACATTTCGGCTTCACGCCGAGCTTCCGGTGCTGGAGAAGGCCTCTTTTCTGTGAGACAGCGGCATGGCATGGAGGAATTTCTGGAAAGTGTAGTACTAAAGAAGCTTCATTGCCACGGTAGATATTCTCGACCGCGTGTCTACATAGTTGAGCAGCGCTTTGCGCCGACATAACAGCATTGCACATCACCACATGAGCACGACTCTCACTCTGAACTCGAACTCGTTACTTCCTCCAATTCAATTCACATCAGTCAGACACACCCATTTTCCCACCTGTGCCTTCGTAGAGAAGACTACAACAGTCGCGCATTCTCATCGTCAACACTCGCCCTCGGCGTCCCCTCGTCCGCCTCCTCCTCCTGCCTCACCTCAACCCTCTCCCCATCCGTGTACTCCCCACCCGCCTGTCCGGCTTCAGCAGCAGGCAAGCGGGAGTAGTTCTGCTTGGTCTCGTGCGAGTGCACGGACGAGCTGCTCCCGCTGATGTCCCAGAGGAGACGGAGGTCTCGGCGGGGAACTTCACGCTGGCAGTGGGGACAGGTCGAGCAGGTGAGCCAGTTGGTGAGGAGAGAGCGGAGGGGGAAGCTGTGGAGGACGAAGAAGGCGTGGATGCAGCTGCGGCGAACGTTAGAACGAATGCTTGAATGTTCGAGCGAAGTAACGGAGAAGGCGAAGAGAAATCCGGTTGATGTCGTACTGCTGTTGGGGAGGAGAGGGGAGAGATGGTACGTACAAGTTGACAATCACCGGCATCGAGGCAAAGTCTATGAGCATAGAGTTTCGTGACCACTAGAAAACGAAAGGCTTAACACTCTCCCGTCCCAGCTTCGGGTATCAGCAGTTGACGTACTCCGTAGCCCCAGCCTGTGGCGTTGCCGATCCAGTACGGGATCAAGAATGACATGAGGGCGACGGCGAGAAACAAATCCAGCGCGATGTTGACCCGTTGGTTCTTAGGGTTCTTGAAGATTTGGATCAAGCCGTGGATTAGAGACCAGGACATGGGTATCATAGGCATGGCGAAATAGCCGTGGTGGGCTGTAACGGCACTTGGTACTAGGAGAGCGATCGCTGGGATCCAGCAGATGACTTGGATCCAGCGGATGCGGCGGTCGGCTTCGGAGAGGGGCATGCTGGAGGTTTAGGTTCTTGATGGTGGCTAGAAATTGTAATGGTGGAGGTTTGGGAGATGATGTAGTGTAAGAAATCGAGTACCGGTGGATTGGGCGGGCTTGAAGTGTGAGATTGAAGTGCTGTGATATATCAACAACAAGATACCTACAGATCTGAGACTATAAGGTCTTCTCGAATACGGAAGCCTAACAAATGTGGGAATAAACAGAGGTGAAGTTGACGATAGGCATCAGGATTGGGGACGTGCTGATTGGTGGCCGAAGACAACCGCTCGCTTTGGCGGATCTTCGTAACACGCATCACCTGGCAACAACACCGATCTGATGAAGCCTACCGTTTCTATGGAGAGAAGTTCAAGCGCTGGTTCACGGGAGTCGCTGTTGCTGGAAGCCTTGCGACCGGACACCTAGGACCATCAGGCGAAGATGGCATCTGGCGAAGATGGGACGGCCTCCTTTCTAGCAGCTGCATCGAAGGCTGTTTGCAATGGTTTTAAAGCTAGTAAAACCCAACTGGAGGCAGCCATGAAACTTGAATCTATGGGGAGCGTCGAACAGTGCCTGGAGATTCCTGGCTGAGAAGTTCTGGCGAGAGAAGAGCTTCCTCCTACTTTCAGCAACTAGGTATCCATCATAGCCGGGAAGCTGCCAGGAACAGGACCACCTGCTGTGAAAGTGACAATCCCACACTACCATAGTGGCAGTATCGACGGCGGCAGCAAGAGAGCAGTGGTCTTTGTGAGCTTCAAACGTCTCCACGATTTTGGTATCAAATGGTCACGAAGCTCAGGTACACGTACGTACTTGGGTACAGGCTACAAGGCGGAGCTTGAAGCGTATGCTACCCGTCTACACCACCGTCATATGTATACACCTGCGGTCTTCACAAATTTCTCCACCTCAAACGATCCTTCTCTACCGCTCTGCCTTCAGCTCGGACATCTTCTCAAAGTCGTTGGGCTCTGGCGAAGTATCAAGCCCCAGGACACGGCGAGATTCCTCCACGGAGACATGATGCCTCATCTCCTTCTCACGTCGGACAGGATTTCCGCCAGCTGCGAAGACAACGTCCAGCTCCTCCAACGACCTCTTCTTCGTTTCGACTAGGAAGAAGTACAGAACTGGTACGAACAGGAAGTTGAAGATGGCGAAGATGATGTACTGCCACAGGGATTAGTGGCGACTTCCACGCTGCGAGACTTGGGTTCGACTTACTGTCTTGTAGCCGATATTTGCAAAGGCCGGCGGGATAATCATCACCACCACGAAGCAGAAAAGCCAATTGCCTCCTTTTGAGGCGAAAGTGATCAGCGACTGCCTCAGACATGCTGGGATCTTGCCCATTACTTACCGGAAGCTATCGCATTCGCCTCCGCTCTACACCTGAGCGGTGCAATCTCTGCGCTGTACAAGAATGGCCCTCCGACCCACGCAAGGCCGAAGAATGTATTGAACAGGAAGAGCAATCCAGCAGCAGCCAGTTGGTATGTCCGAGATGGTGTCGAAAGAAGACCCGCGATGGCAGCGAAGCAGGCGGCCATGCCGGTGGCCGTGGACATGAAGGCTTTCCGTCGACCAAGGCCTTCAATTAGAAACACCGAGAGCAAAGAACAGAGTGTGTATTCCAGGCCACCCATCGCGGCGATCAGATGTGACATACCAGCGTCCAGGTCGAACGATTCTTGCAAGATCTTGTTGGCGTATGTTGATACGAGGTTGATTCCGGAGAGCTGCTGAGCGGATTGAATGAATAACCCGATGGCGACGCGGTAAAATGTTCGAACGTTGTCGGTTCGGAACAGCTCGCCAACAGAAAACGGTGGCAGCTCAGCTTGTGCCTCGAAAGACGCGACAATGCCATCACGTTCTTCGAGAAGGTCCGGGTGATGTTCTGGGAGCCCTCGAAGCTTCGACAGATTGTACGTTGCCTAAGAGTGCATCAATCAGCAACGAACTTGGCTGGTGGTATGGGCCCAAGCCAGCTTACCTCCGTTACGTAGCCGTGCTTGACGAGCCATCGCGGTGACTCTGGCAAGAAGTTGATCAAACACAACACGATCACGGCTGGAATAAGCTGGATTCCGACAGGTGCCCTCCATTGAGCCTGGCCTTGTACAAAAAAGAAGCCATATCCGACGAGTTGTCCACTGGCGACACCGAACGTTTGGAGTCCGCCCTCAATCATGACTGTTGTCTTCATCAGAACGATGCAGCTTTTACACTTGGTCGTGACACATACCCCAACGCCCTCGGGAGTGTGGTTTGGCTGTTTCTGACTGCCATGCTGGTACAGTGGCAACCTGACTCTTCCCGTCAGTTATACCGCCATTTATAGGATACGATACAACCCACCTGCTGGCCTAAACCAATCCCACTGATGACTCGTCCGACCAGCAACTGCGCCACATGGAACGCACTGCATTGCAGCACTCCGCCAATAACCATTGCGACCATGCCAAACCAAACCGTGAGTCTTCTTCCGAGTTTGTCTCCAATGTAGAAACAGGACAACGCTCCTACCAATGCGCCAAGCTCGAATGCTGCGATAACAATCCCTTGGACGCTTGCATCGTTCATCTCGGGGAACGTTGAGGTGAAAGGCTGTTCAGTAATGATTCCGCCCTGCGAATGATGAGTACCGTTGGCTTGTTAAGGACGATTGAAAACTTACCATGACGCTCATGTCGTATCCGAATAGCCAGAAAGCGCATGTAGCTGTGGCTGCAACTGCCAGGTTGAGCCGAAGCCCTTGGAGACCCATGGTCGTGGTGTAGGGAGTGAGTGTGAACATCTTGACAGACAGGTGATGCTCTCAACCAGTTCAAATATCTTACAATGTCGAGTAGAGTCCAGATCTGTTGAAGGCATGGAACACTTTATATGCGGGATGCATGACTTATGATCATACCACGTGCCGGAAGCATGGTACGCACCCACAGCACGTATGGCTCTATTCTTTTTGGCCACCGGCCATGCCTCCTAGGAACACTGGAGACTGATCTTGTGGAGAGACTGTGGAGAGGCTTCGGAAGGCAGGCGACTCCGCTCAAGCCAAGACACTCCGAGCTCGGAGATTGGCCATCAACACAGTTTCTTCCTCGTGGTCACTTTCCTTCCTGAGACTGCTACTTTTGGAGAGGTTTTCAGCCAACTGTGGACGGCGGTACCTGCCAGATTGGGTGTCATATCGGTCAGCCGTTCCCGGAAGGCAGGAAACCCCGAGGCTCTCAAGCACTAGTGGCGATGATCCCACGGCCTCCAGCGACCTCATGAGCGACTCGCAACGACGGCAACTCGTCAGCTGTGCCAGGGTTACACTTGCAGTAGAATGGCCGAGCCTATATATCAAGCCCGAGCAGGCAGAGATTTCCAGCTCTCAAGTCTCGCCGTGTGTATCAATCCTACCACTTCTAGAGTATTCGAACAAGGCAAACGATAGACCATGCCGGCAGCACCAAACCATTCATTCGGCTCTCCGCTGTCTCTCAAGGTCATTGGACACAATGCTGGCACCTCCATGGATGGCGTGGATCTCGTCCATGTCCACTTTACACAAGACTCGCCTTCTGCGCAACTGAACATGCAGCTGCTTCACTATGGCGAGTATCCGATGCCCCCCAAAATCAAGCAGAGGGTCATGCGCTTGATCAAGGAAAACAAGACGACCCCAGAGGAAATGGCCATTGTCAACATCCAACTCGGAGAAGTCGTGGGAGACGCAGTCATTGCTTTCGCAGCGGAACAAGGGTTCAACATCGAGACGGAGGTGGACATCATTGCGGGCCAGGGTCAGACGATTTGGCATTTGCCCCTACCAGAGCTCTTTGAAGGTGACCAAAAGCGTGCTCACCTGGACATGGCGGAGATTGCAACCATCGCTGCCAACACAGGCGCAACAACGATCGGCAACTTTCGTGTGTCCGAAATGGCACTTGGACGACAGGGCTGTCCGCTGTTTGCAGCATTAGACTCACTCTTGCTGAATGACCGCAGCCTCAACCGCGCCGTGCAGAACATCGGCGGGATTGCGAATTTTTCCATTCTCCCCAAAGGAGATGTAGAAGGCTGTTACGATTTCGACACCGGACCAGGCAATGTGTTCATCGATGCTGCAGTTCGATACTTCACCAACGGGAAGAAGGAATACGATAAAGACGGTGCCACGGGCGCAAAAGGCAGTGTCTGGCAGAACACTGTCGATGAGGTCCTCGCTGGTCCGTACTTTACGCACGACATACCCAAGACCACGGGTAGGGAGACATTTGGCGATCGGATGGCAGAGGATATATGTGATCAGCTTCTGAGCAGTAGGTCTGCCGCAAATACACACGATACACATCACTGACACCTCCACAGAAGGGGCGGGCCCTGAGGACTGCGTCGCAACCATAACCCGCATTACCGCACAGTCTCTCGCCGAAGCCTACCGGCGATGGGGCCCTCCGGGCGGCCTAGACGAGATCTATATGGGCGGCGGCGGCTCGTACAACCCCAACATTGTCTCGTACCTGCAAGAACAGTTCCCCCAAACTCGAGTAACGCGTATCGACGAGATCGGCATCCCCGTCGGAGCGAAGGAGGCTGTTGGCTTTGCTCTGCTCGGGTGTGAGTGCTTCGTGGGCAGGCCCATGATCGTCCCGAAGCGCACAGAATCCGATCGTCCTGGCGTTGTAGGACAGGTGCAGCCGGGCAGCAACCATCATCGTTTGCGGCAACATGTTGCTCGGGTGAGTTTCTCCATGCTCGTGGATGTGAGAGTACGAGCTGACTTGTGTGCAGTTTTGGGGCGACTTTCCAGAGGAGGACATCAGGTGCACTACGAGCATGAGACTTTTACCTAGCCTTTGCAAGTGATACAATATTCTAGGCTGGGATAGTACGTAGTCTTGTTCTGTTGATAGACACCCGGGTCTTCGATACTCTCAGTACTAAAATGCTTGAACGGTTGAGCAGAGCGGTTATGCCCCAGGCGGAGTCCATGGGGCCTGCTTCAAGAGGGATAGTAGGCGAATGGGCAAATCTACGCAAACTCAGTGATCGACGTTGCGAAGCCCCGGGAATAGAGCTCTTGTCGTTCGTCGTCAGCATAGCTACATGTAGTGGATGTGTTTGGTACGCCTCGTTGCCTGAATCATGTCCTCCTTGGGACGGCATGGCATTTGCCGCATTGCCGTAGAACTACATCTCCGGAAGTGTACCTAATTTCTTTACACCATCTACTGAGTCTCATGACCATGTCCAGCTCCCATGAAGGTGTACGGAGCTACATATACATGCATGCTACTGCTTCCGTGGGCGTGAGATGTCGCCAGCTGCTTCCTCCTCCACCGCCAGCGCCCACGTCCGCGGACCAAGCTCCAGGAGCAAACTAGGTACAGTCTTCTGGCAGTTCTATCTAGGCCTTTGATGAATACTCGCTCATACACCTCCTTTCTCTTAGCTTGTCAAGCATGTCGAGACCGGCACGTTAAGTGTAAGTGGAAACGCTCGCCCGCAAGATCACGCTGGCATCGAGCTGGTATTGACAGAGGCAGGCGATTCTGGCGCACCATGTCTTAATTGCCGCCAGCAGGGGCGCGACTGTTCAAACGGCCAGCCTGCTGTTTTCTCGGCCCTGCAATGGCGTCCAGAGGCGGACTACTCGCAGACACGGCATGAGACCACAGCTTCGCCAGGCGGCGTTAAAAGTAGGTCCATCCTCCGGTCAAGACACCAAGACAGTCTTCATATGTACTACGTTACTAACTGCCCGTAGTCGCCTTCGTAGACGAGACTCATGCAGTGTCTCAGCAATACAAAGTGATTGCGGACTTACCAGATCTCACTACTGGTCAAATGGAGGCACCGCCAATCCCTAAGAGTTCAGGATCAGCTGCGAGGGACGACGCGGACTCGACAAGCACAAGGCCGGCTGGCGCGCCGATTACGAACAAGAAGGATGCCTTCTACATGTCCAGATACGTTCAATTCGTCGGCCCCTGGTTTGACCTTTTTGACAACACGGACCGCCACTTCAGCTACGTGGTTCCTGCTTTAGCATTGAGTAATCTCCTTCTGAGACTCTCTTGTCTAGCAGCGGCTGCTCGACAACACTCCTTGGTGAGTGACTGCGGCGACGGAGATGCGTTGTTGTACTACGACGAAGCACTGCGCGCGTTGGCTTCCTGCCTGAATGATCGAGCACACGAGACCGCTACCTTTGCCAGCTGCCTGCTCATCGCACACTGCGAGATGGTTGAGAGCAAGGCCAACGACTGGAATTTGCATCTAAAGGGAACTCGCGAGCTGGTCGTAGCTCAAGGTTGGCATGGGTCCAGCGGTGGCCTTGCGCAAGCTGTAAGTGTAGAAGCTCAAGAAGGGAAATCGTTAATCCTGACTGGGGTCTCAGTGTTTCTGGATCTATTGCCGCATGATGATCCTCTCGTCAATGTCATCCGGAACGCCGACTCCAATTGATACAGCTCACTGGTTGCCCTCTAACGATTTTGAAGATCCAGAGGAGTGGACTGCAGACACATGGGCTCGCAAGACAGTGTACATGTTAGGAGCCGTTCACAACTTCCTATGTAGATCTCGTCATGTTTCTGATCCAACTACAATCGAGGCAGACAAGCGTGACTGGGACAGCCTCTCGCAGAAAATCCGTCACCACCAAACTCTTTGCCCGTCAACCTGCCGGCCGCTGAGCATTGTCCGACGGGAACCTCTCCAGGAGATCTGCTACACCAACGGCTCTATTGCAGCAGCATGGCAGATGTACCATGCCCTCTGCCTCGTCCATTCCATCGGCGCCCCTTCTCTGCCAAACGAGCGCCTGACGACGCTTCAAGCAGCATCATCTACCGCCGTGGAGCACGCGAAGCTGATCGTAGCCAATTCCATCTTCAACCGCTTCGACACCGCCTGGGTCAATGCCGTGCAACTTTTGACGACGGCAGGACACTGTCTGGCGGGCTGGCAGCTCCGCCATGCCTGCATGACGATACTGGAGGATATCCGACGGACTACCGGATGGAAGACGAGAGAGAACCTCGCTGTCTTGTTCCATGCTTGGGACCGCGTGGAGTCCGCTGGCTTGTCGGTCTGTCCAGATAGGACCACGGGTCTTCTCTTATATCTTTTGGAGGCTAGAGATCAGAGCTTCTTCAATGACCCCGATGACTAATACAGCAAGCCTTCCCAAAGTGCAAGCTGTGATTCCACACGTTCAGGTACACGTACCTGGCTACAAGCTGCAGGGCATGGAGCTTAGTACGACGTCCATACATGTACCCACATGCTCGCACGTCTTACTCTTCTCCATTGCCGTGGTTTACACCCCTCCCACCACACGACTTTCAGCTGGAGGTGTTATTCAATCAGACACCAGCAAGTACCTTCGGTGATTTGATCCACGGGGCAGGGCGAGGATTAGCGACTGGTCTCTCGGCAAGCAACCTGGCCATACAAGTCCCATTGCAGCTCCAAGTCGCTGTTTGTGCCGCAAAGCAGGCATTTTCTTCGCCGCGAAAGTGTCATCAACAACCATTAGGGTGCTTATCGATTCATCCACCTTACGGCTGCACGTTCCACCGCACTGATAGTGACCAAACAAAGTGAGTTTCATCATCCGGTGTGACGAAGTTGATGCTGACTACATCCAAGGGAGCCACTTTGACAGCTGATAAATGTCCGATCGACGGTGAATCGTTCCATTCGAAGCCCGGCGATGGCAACGACTCGCTGCCTTCTTGTGGTCTGCACAAGGATGTACACTCGTTGGCTTCGCGATCCCCTCCGAAAGACGAGCCTGATTACAATTCGTATTGGTTGCCAGGTTTTGATCAAGATGAGAGGCGACCTTTCGCCTCTACTCGAGAAGAGTCTCTTTCACAACTGGGGTCGGAGACGGAGGGCTACATGGCAGCTCAAACTGGAGTGCCGATACACCTGCTGCAGTGTCTCTCCGGGACTCAGGATGGCTGCGACGACCAATACGCACGGTGTGGAAAGTTCTCATGCTGGTGGCTTGCGAACAAGGACAGATCAGCGTCAACGCTTCGCTGCATGAGCTCGTACTCGTCAAGATAGTGTATCCATGTAGACTAGAAATATTCAGCCTCTGAGTTCCACCTTTGCCGCACAATCCTTTCAGCGCCATGCGTTGACGTCTTGCTCGAATGCCGTGCAGTGATAGTTCTACAGTCTAAGGCGAAACAGTCCCCACTGCCCGACGATACGTCAGCAGCGGACCAAATCCTTCCGTAATTTGATAAGCAAGCATCCGCCTGGTTGATTCGTACGAAACTGGTTTCCTCGCTCGCTCGGCGAGAGGTCGCCGTACGCAATGCAATGAAGCGCTAGATCTTGAAGTGGGAAATATGTCGCGGACCGATGTTCCAAAGACGGTTTGTTCGCCTGATCTTCTCTAGGAGCGACCTTACCGAACGGCAGAGCTGAAGGAAGCGGCATCGACGGCGGTCAGGGCAGGCTAGCAACCTACCTTATTCACGGCGGCCTTGCGATGTTTTTCGCTATCCACAGATAGTAGGATGACTATATAAAGTAGTTCTACGATCACCACCTGGACATCATGAACACCTTCATGACCAAGCAACTAGACAGATCCCGGCAGTCTAGGAAAATGAGCGACGCGTCACGAGCAACGCCAAAAGCGAGCTCGACAACCGAATCAGAATCGTCAGGCGGCTTCAAATCGTTCTGGAGAACGACCGACAAGAGCGCTCAACAACAGAACGTCACTTTCGTGCAACAAGACCCATCGAGCAAGAAGAGTACGTTGGCGGTCGGGCAGTCTTCATACCACGAGCGCACCAGACTTACTCTCCGCGTAGAACCTAACCGCATCAGTCGCCTGTTGAGGCAAGGAAGTACGACATCTTCACCAGAAGATGCTGAAGCTTCGGGAGCGACAAGCGCTCAGAAACGAAGGCAGCAAGTGTATCAGGCACAGAAGTAGGCAACTATCCAGGACGTATCGCAACCTGTTCATACGCTGATATGTCCCAGACGCCACCGCAACCGCAAAGCCGAGTATGTGCACACGCTCGAGGAAGAAGTCGCCCGCCTCCAGCACCTCGATGCCCTCATCAACAATGAAAAGACCACTCTCGAGCACCAGAACAAGGCGATGCGAGAACTGCTTGCATCTAAGAGTCTCGACGTCGGCTTCGATACCATGAACCTGAGCAACTCGTCCTACTCTGGCGACGGCTTGAGCCAGCTTGGTGGTGCAGCAGTCGATATCAGATTTGATCCTGTGATGGGGCATGAACGGACGTTTCTCGATTTCGACGATGTGGACATGATGTGGACGTCAGACGAGACTACGTCCGGCAGTGAGAGGGAGGGCAAGCGGCAGGTGAGGGACTCGCCTGTGGCTGGAGACAGTTGGGCGGCGCTTGATTTCATCCTGGCTTTGGAATGGCCGTGTCGAGAGCATATCCATCATTCTTCGATCAAGTGAGTGACTGCAAGCTTACGTGTAGAGGCTAGCTCTGCTGACAGTGGCTTTCTGCAGCCCGAACATTAAAGTGCCGGAAGCGTGCTCGATTGCTGATCTTCATGGGCACGCTCTGACCGCGACCGCTGCGGTGTACCAGAGCTCGCTTCCACCATCCACGCATGGTCACGAACACGCCCGTGCTGCTAGCCATAGTCACGGTGGGCAGCACTCGACTCAACCTGGGAAGTGGCAGCTTCCGCATTGTGAAATCGACAAGTATGGTAGAACTGCACCACTTATTTCCTGTCAGCTACTGACCTCATCGCTACTTCTAGGCTGGTGGAGCTGAGTGAGCTGCTTCAGCTTGACGAGGAATCATTAACCCCAGCGCAAGCGTACACTGCCGTTCGCAGCAACATACCCAGCGAGAAATGGCTGAGGCCGACGCTGGACTCGTTGAAGACGCCTTTGAGCAGTCTGGTGCAGTGTCATGGGTTTGGTGCATGCATGGACGCTCCGATGTGAGAAGCATAGTTCCCTTCTCCGTGGTACAAGCTGACCTGAATTAGGTTCTGGCAGCACCTCGATGCGGCCATGGAGAAGCTGAAGTTTACCAGACCGGAGCTGGCGAGTGATGCTTCGTAGACAGAGAGGATTGAGGATTGACACAGAAAATCTGCGGGCTTGATCGTTCATACTAGCTCAGATTAGCATGTCCTGTCGTCGTTTTGAGTTCTCTTCGAAGGGGACCGTACTGTCCAAGTAATCAGCAGCCATGACCAGCTCCAGACTGAGCTCGATCGGGAAATCCATGTCTGCCACGTCTTTCGAATCTTTGTGCTTCTGATAGTAGTAGAAGTATTCGCACACTTTCTCCAGGACCAAGCCGCTGTCATTCGTCAGTACCCGGTCAAGCTCTGAGCCGATCGTACTCACTTGATGTTCTCGAAATGGCAGGTGTTGGTCTTCGACTCTGCAAAGCCATCTAATCGTGGTCAGCGGGCGTTCAAGAGCCTTGAGAGGAGTAAAAGCATACACGCTGGATCCAACATCCTTTTGATCGCGGGGCTTTTGATGGCGGAAGAGCGCAGGACCACGAACGAGTAGTCGTCTGAAGACACCAACGTCACGTACTCAGTCTCGCTCGCCATTCTGTTGATGCTTGTGAAGATGCTGAAGGAAGATGATGGAGAGTTGACCGAGTTCGAGGTTCTGTTCTGGAAGGCAATCAGAAAACACGCTAAGCACTTTGGGACGCGCACGTGTCTCTCAACTTCACGCGTTCTTCTCAGGTTTCTTTCTTCCCTTCCTTCCCAACTCTCCGCTGTCAACGGCAACTTCACAGTATGTCAATAGGCTGAGGCAGATATGCGCTGCAGCGATGTTGCTGATTGATATGTCGTCGGCGCAGTATGTTTCAAACCTTCTTCGTGGTCTCCCTGAACTCGTTGGCATATCCATTCTCCCCACAGACTCCAGTAGATATGTGCGAAACCGAGCGTCCTCTTCGCTCTCGGGCTTGATGGTTCCGATCAAGCCTTCGCAAGCGCTTCGCTTGGGGCTGAAATGCAGTTGTTTTGATTTTGCGGCTGAACGTTAAATTTGGCCTACTCTAAAACGTCCTGGACCGTAAGTTAGGGGCGTCGCCAAACCAGCCGGACAAACATATCGACTTGATGTATTCGTATGTGACCTTTGCATTTCTTCCTCACCAACGCTCCACGCAAATGGCTGACATCCCAAAGTACACAGAGCTCTACTCACTACATTCACTACATCACTCTGAGCAAGGTCCAGACTCGGTGAACGCAACACCAAGAAGGCCTTGGCAGCCAGGCTTCTTCAAACGCCTGCCATGGACCGGTGTACTCTCAATCATCCTCGCGCTGGGCTGCGGGATAGCTGCTATATCCCTGGGGTTGAAGATTGATGGCAAGCGGTTTGACTACTGGACCGTTGGCGGATATGTAGTCCAGCCGGCTGTGTTACTCTCCGTCCTTGCTACGGTGGCCAATGCCTTGCTGGTCTTTGCCTTTGCAAAAGGTGCTACGATACACTGGTATATCACTCTCCAACAGAAATATGCTCTTATGATCATTGACCGGATTACAGGTGGCACAGTGCTGTTCGCGGAGCGACCTTGGAGCAACTGCACTCCTCATGGGCTTTTGGCAGTGATTGGACGGCTATCTTCACCTCTGTGGCCGCTTTCAATACCGTCGCTCTGGCCGCCGTGTTTATGCCTATCTTGCTTGCGGATGGACCCTTGTTACAGCGTGAGCACTGTTGGGCGATAGCCTGTCTTGAGTCCTCGGAAGGCTGACTTCGTCTCAAATGTAGGAGCTGTGGTCGTTGTTACGACACCCAACGTCACGCACACGAACCAAACAATTCCACTGTCTCCGAGCCCATTCCTTTCTGGTGGCACGGCTTTTTTCATCGACCACGCAGCCGAGCCATCTTTGTATCACCCTCTGTTTGCAAAGGTGGTTCAGCAATACACGGCTCGTGAACCAATTTTGGTCCCGACAGGCCTGTGCAACGGCAACTGCGAGCTGGAGGTATCTGCGCCAGGCTGGGACATTGAGTGTGACAGTTCCGCTACCCAACACGAATTGGCCACATATGACGATTTGACGGAATATCTGAAAAATACAGATAGCAACTATACCGAGTACCGGAACTCGACCTACCGTGGTCCAGAGGTCGACCAGATCGTCTTCAACGTTGAGCTGACATATGGTTATGACTACCCCGCCAATTACGAAGATGGTGTCAACGTAAGATATGTACCCAGCTTTACTTGTGCAGACGACGTACTTACCACAGCTTTCAGTTTGCGATAGATCTAGAGACAAGGTATGCGCCGCTCGTTACGAAGTGCCTTCTCCAGCATATCAACATGGCATTCACTAACCAAGTGGCTGGACACTTCAGATACAAGAGTACACCCGGTGGGAACTACACACTCTCCCGCCATTCGTGCACACTCCACGAGGCCATCATCAAGTATCCGCTGGTCCTCCAGAACGAAACGGTGACCTTGGCACCAATGCCTCTGTCCGACGGTCGAACAGTGGAGCGAGTCTATCGCGGTCCCGAGTCAGGCTCAATAGGAAGTGCGTCGTTCTCCTCCCAGTATTCGATGAAGACTATGTGCTTATCATTGAACTCTCATCGCATAGACTGGCCTTCAAGCTTGGGAGGCTTCTATCTCGCTCTGCAGAACCAGTTCAATACAAGCACTGTCATGAGGCAGGTCCATGAAATACCGCCCGCAATCAGACAAGCTAACGTGTTTTCATAGCCCTACCGCCGGCTGGTACAGGCTGTATACCTCGAATGCAGTCTCAAGTACGCTCCTTCCTTACAGAACAGTGCTTAAAAACGTTCGCTGACTCTTTCCTCTTCCACGAAGGCCAATACCTTCGCTCCTCAGGCTCATACGATCTTTCTTCATCCAACATCACCTTCGAAGACCCAATGAAAGACATAGTACGCTTCTACACTGCTTCTCAGCATACGAGACACTACTGATCTTTAATGTCGATGGGCAGATTCTCATGGCGAACGAGATTGCTTTCCGCACTGCATACGCCCAGACATCCATGACACCATCAGGGGATAGCTCTGTCAATCTCACAGCCACTCAATCATACGTAGGTGTTCACGATTCTCCGCTGTCGCTACGCTGCCTCAGTCCGAATCCTCTATTGACAACGGCCTAACTTCTTTTCTAGATTCTCAAGCCAAACCTGACAGGCATCGACCGGCCTCTGGTGCAACGTGCTGTTGTTACCGACAAAAGTACCCAGACCGTCTACCAAACGCAACCCGGCTGGCTTGCCGGCGGCTTCGTCGTCATATGCCTCGCTTGTCTATTCATTGCGCCTACGTAGGTCTCCCATCGACAAGAACTCGAAAGCATACTGAACATTCGTCTAGCTACTGGGGCTTCTGGCGCTTAGGGAGAGAGGTCTCCATGAGCCCGATTGAGATCGGTCGAGCCTTTGATGCTGCTGTCATGCAGAATGCCGACCCGAATGCGACCGGTCAGGACTTGAAGAAGTATCTCGGCGACAGGAAGGTGAATCTCGCGCCCGCTGCCATCCAACGTTCGCGCAGCACGATGTCTTTGGGTGGGCAGCCGGAGGAGTCGTCGGGTATTATTCGATGACATGTAGGAGATAGACAGCGTGGTTGTATGGGAAGCTATAGTACACGGCGTCCAGCGAGCCATATATCATGTAACAATTTTATCACTCTGCCAATCAAGGTAGTCACCAACTCAGCAGTCCCTAACATCAAGATGGAATATCGAAACCCCGTATGCCATTCGCCACACGTGAACGCCACATGTTCGGCTCCGCAAAAGCTTGGTCCTTCTGTTTCGGGCAGCATGCATGTGACTTGGTCACTTCACTTGCGCCGTCTCGGAAGCACCAGACATCAACGTTCTATACTACTCACCGCGATCGCACAGGTCGCAAGCAAGACTCGGACAAGTCGTTAACGTGTTCAGAGTCGTCAATACCCGACAGCACAACTCCACGAACTTCCTCGGTCCCCTTTCGCCATGGTTCGAGAAAGAGATGCAGACGTACCGCAGC
This sequence comes from Saxophila tyrrhenica, assembly GCF_035928015.1. Taxonomy (NCBI): domain Eukaryota; kingdom Fungi; phylum Ascomycota; class Dothideomycetes; order Mycosphaerellales; family Extremaceae; genus Saxophila; species Saxophila tyrrhenica. Next base: position 473,013 of record NW_027041748.1, on the reverse strand, counting down.
CAGGCCCGGCGCAACTGAGCTCACATGCTGGACCGGACGAGTGGCTCGCGCAGGCGAAGCTATGCCGGTACCTACCAGAGGCGGACATGAAGCGGCTGTGTGAGATTGTGAAGGAGTGCTTGATGGAGGAGAGTAACATACAGCCGGTGGAGGCGCCGGTGACGGTGTGTGGTGACATTCATGGACAGTTCTACGACCTACTGGAGCTATTTAACGTCGCGGGTGGAATGCCGGGGGAGGTGGAGGAGAAGGCGCCGCAGAGCTTGAGTGTGGCCGCAAGCCCGAAGGGCAGTGTGAAGAGCGCGGCAGAAGCGAAGAGCCCGAATCGCGGCGCTATCAGCGCTGCAGACCTCGAGCCGCCGACGCAGATCAAGGATCCAAAAGTGATGCGGAAGATGAAGAGGAGATTTCAGAGGGACTCGGCGTATACATCAGCTGCGTCGAATGATGGCTCCGAGGCCGGAGAGGACGAAGAATTCAGAGGCCGGGTTAGGAGCCGGAGTATGGAGGAGGCAGACGACGATGAGGAATACGAGGACGACGAGGAAGGCAGCGAGGATAGTGGAGTCGGTGTTCGAAGTCAGCCGAGTAGGAGCAAGAGCACACGGAAGCAAGACCATGCGAACGGCAAGCAGAACTTTGTCTTTCTTGGTGACTTCGTGGACCGTGGATACTTTAGTTTAGAGACGTTCACGCTGCTCATGTGTCTGAAGGCGAAGTAAGCGCTTCGAATCTGAGGCTGGAATGTATGCTGACATGTCACCAGATACCCGGACAAAGTCACGCTCGTCAGAGGCAACCACGAGTCCCGCCAGATCACCCAGGTCTACGGCTTCTACGAAGAATGTCAACAGAAGTATGGTAATGCCTCGGTCTGGAAGTCATGCTGTCAAGTCTTTGACTTTCTTGCGCTTGCAGCCATCATCGATGGCAAGGTTCTTTGTGTACACGGCGGGCTGAGCCCTGAGATCCGCACTCTGGATCAGATCCGGGTTGTTGCCAGAGCACAGGAGATTCCGCACGAGGGTGCCTTCTGTGACCTCGTCTGGAGTGACCCCGAGGACGTCGAGACGTGGGCTGTTAGTCCAAGAGGAGCCGGCTGGCTTTTTGGTGACAAAGTATCAAGTGAGGTAAGCCATCTCTCGCGTTAAGAAGTAATATGGCTCGCGGCTAACTTTCTGCCACCAGTTCAACCACGTCAACAACCTCCAACTTATCGCCCGCGCACATCAACTGGTGAACGAAGGCTACAAATACCACTTTGCGACACAAGACGTAGTCACGGTCTGGTCAGCACCCAACTACTGCTACCGATGCGGCAATGTAGCCTCAATCATGACGCTAGGCGAGGAGCTGGAGCCGGATTTCAAGATTTTCTCCGCCGTCCCGGATCACCGAAGAGCGGTGCCTGCTGGTCGGCAAGGGAGGGGCGAGTATTTCTTGTGATTGCTCGCCATTACATACGATGAGGTATGCACCCTACGAGACATGGTCGGCGCAGAGGCGTCATCGGGGGACGTACTGTTCTCGCTTTTGGACATGCCTATGGTTGTGAGCTAGCCATCGTTTGCATGAGGAGAACAACGGCGTTGCATTGGCTTGTGTTACGGGGCCAAGAGGACTGCACTGCCTGGTGAGGCTTGTAATATAAATTTCGCATTCACTTTATGCATTGTACGAATAGCCTTGCATGCCTTCACGTCCCCGTTGTGCACTAGACCAGGCCACTAGCAGGTAAATTGCGCGGTGACCAAACTCTCGTTCGGTACGGTCAAAACTACCTCACCATCCTTCGCTTCCGGCAAAGGACTGACGTTCTTCCAATCATTTTCGTTTGTCGTCTCTACGATCTTCGCCAGTTTCCCGCCCCGACATGAAACCTGCAGACTCATCTCGAAGCTAGTGGTCTGATTGTTCATGAACAACACACTCCACGTCGACTTCTCCCCAGTCTCCTGCGCAGAAGACACAGCATTGACACCGAAAGGCAGTTGCGCTTGCGGGACGTCGTACCTCACACTCCCCGGCCGGTGGAAGTAAGAGAAGTGCTTGACCATGAACGCACGCTTGGTGGTGTAGAAGTTGTAGTCTTGCGTCTTGTTGTAGTCGACGTCGATAGCAAGCCGCTGTCGTACGCAAATGTCGAAGTTCGGTTGGGCCTTTGGTAGCAGTGATCTCCTTACCCGGTCGGAGAGTACAGTAGGAACGTGATGATGGTCCATCAGTCGTAGTTTTCCGCAATCTATACCCTCCGCAATCTGAAAGCAAAGCTGCTCTCCTCACACTTCACTTGATCTCGCTCAAGTACACCTGGACCACAAGCACCCGAGCCCACTCCGCCTGTAGCACCGTCAAGTCTGAGCAAAAGCATATTCTCTTCTCTCAGATCGCAAGGATGCCTCGTGGCGTCCAGGGACTCGGCAGAATACATCGAAGCCGCCCACGAGAATAACTTATCCTGATCCAATCTCGTAGCGTGGAGTCCAGGACCACCGTCACCATTGAGCTTGACCCAACGAGCATCCATCCTGTTGCCGTTTTCCTGCGGTACGTCGTACGACGTATGTAAGTCGCGGACCGGTGAAGAGTGGATGTCTACTTTCTGAGCGCCTCGCTTGTCGGGATACGACTCGCCTGGACCAAGGCCAAAGTATCCTGATTGCGTGAGCGCCTTGCTCAAGTAGAGATCGAGACCGATCCGCGGGAGGTTGGCAGGAGCCTTCCCTCGTGGTGTGAGCTTCGCTCCGATGCTGATGGATTCATCCGATTTGATTGTGTATGTGATGGAGGCTTCCATCCCCCAGTCCAGGATAGGTGGTGCGAGGTACAGCTTGCTCACGATTTCGACCTCGTCATCCGAAGAACGGACGATGGAGAGAGAGCGCAGCTGAGAGGTCATGGCGTCGACGCCGAAGCGCTTCCAGTACGGATCGTCTGAAGGTCGATCGTTGTCTGTCGGCGCTCTCCAGAAGGAAGGATGCAAAGCGCCTTTGCGAGGGCCTTTCGCTGCCAGCAGCTCGACCCCCTTGGACTGCCACGACTGTAGCATGCCTGTGGTTCGGTCAATTGTGACCCTGGAGTCACCAGATGTGATGGTCCACACGGTGGCTGACTCTTCGATGTTGAGCCTCTGATCATGAGAGGATCGCGGCTCACCGTAATCAGAAGCTTGCAGCTGGTGTTGGGACCAGGCTATCTCGTGTCCAGCCTTGGCCCACGCAGAAGCCTCTCTCATGCGGAAGCTCACAGTGAGCCAGATCTCACTATCTGCATTGGCGTTTGAGACTTCAGCGGGCAACGAGATATAGCTCGTCTGCCCAGCTTCTATTTGTGGCAGGTCGATGGTGCCAGACGCAAGGATCTTGCTACTATTGGTGGCATTAGCATGACTTCTGCCACTCATCAAGTCTTGTGCGTACCTGTCCGTGAAGACCTTGACTTTATAGACCGCTGTCAGATGATCAAGCGACCTGAACCCATAGCGATTCTGCACCACAAGATTGCTCTCCTCAACCCAAGCATGCACCGGCTCAGCAACCTTCTTGAGCTCAACCAGCCCAGGCGTTGGAGTGTGATCACTATGACACAGCCCGTCCATCACGAAGGTGTCATCATTCGGCTCATCACCAAAGTCCCCACCGTAAGCATAAAACCCTCGGCTTTTGTCGTCCTTTTTCCACAGCCCATGATTCGCCCACTCCCAGATGAAGCCGCCTTGGAGCCGAGGGACATCGCGGAACGCCTGCTGATATCCCTCAAGATTCCCGGGACCATTGCCCATGGCGTGCCCATACTCGCAGAGGACGATAGGTTTCTCGAACTTGCCGTCAGTCACTCCTTCAGTGTCCGCCAACCTCTTCAAGCGCTCCACGGACGGATACATGTACGAGTACATATCAGCGGAGACAGCGTGGGCGTCACCTTCGTAGTGGACAGGCCTGGTAGGATCGACTGCCTTCGCGTAGTCATACATCGCTTTGTGGTTCTGGCCGTAGAAGGCCTCGTTACCCAACGACCAGATAATGACAGAAGGGTGATTCTTATCCCGCTGCACCATAGCCTCCATCCGGTCGACATACTGACCTTGCCAGCTCGGGTTGTCCGACGTGTACTTGGCCGCCTCAGGAAATGTTAGTTTCTTCCTCTCCTCGTAATTCATCGATTCGGGGATGTCCTGCGGCTTCGCCACGCAGTCGTAGAAGCCGTGGCATTCGAGATCAGCTTCGTCCATGACCCAGAAGCCGAGCTCGTCGCAGAGATCGAGCATTCGCGGATCTGGAGGGTAATGTGAGCAACGTAGGGCATTTATGTTGTTGGCTTTCATCAGCAGGAGGTCCTTCTTGATGTATTCCAGAGGCACCGCCCGACCGTGCTCGGGATGGTGGTCATGCCTGTTGACGCCTTGGAGAAGGATTCGCTTGCCGTTGACGGTGAGAATGCCATCACGGATTTCTATGCTGCGGAAGCCAATGCGGGTTTCGATTGACTGCAGAGTTTCGCCCTGCTGCGTTCGAAGTTGGATGGTCAGACTGTACAGATTCGGCGTCTCTGCAGTCCACTTCTTCGGATCAGACACGGCCAAACTTTTCGTCACCCTGCCCTTGGTTTCCGGACGGAGAATTGGGTCCTGAAGCTCCACGCCATTCCCATGGTGATCGCGGAGACCGAAGCTGACTTTGAGCCCCTCCACGTTCTGGAGAAGCAGGGCGACTTCGAGGGTGGCATCTCTGTACTCACTGTCCAGTTTGGTCACAATGGCGAAGTCTTCCATACGTGACTGTGGTAGAGCGATCAGGTAGACGTCACGGAAGATTCCAGATAGCCACCACTACGGAAGATCAGCTGAGCACGTCCTCTCTCCAGTTCGCGATACGTACTTGGTCCTGATCCTCAATGTACGACCCATCGCACCATTGATACACGCGAACAACCAAGTCGTTCTCAAACCCTCTTTTCACCAACCCACTGACATCAAACTCGCTGGTATTGCGAGAACCCTGGTGATAACCCACCTCCTGACCATTGACCAAAAGATGGAAAGCAGAGTCGACGCCATCAAAACGAAGCCGAAGCTGTGAGTGCTCCGCCCACGTCTCAGGCATCGTGAAGGTCCGATGGTAGGTACCGGTAGGATTCTCAGTTGGAATGTGTGGCGGACGGACCGGGAATGGGTAGACTGTGTTGGTGTAGTGAGGATGGCCGAAACCTTGGAGCTGCCAGTGGCCAGGAACATTTATGTCGGTCCAGGAGCCATCGATGTCTGGTTTGCCGGATACTGGAGGAGCGTGCATTGGCGTAGGAGCGTAGTGGAAGTTCCATTTCCCACTAAGCAGCAGTGAGTCTTTCGGGAGATCGTATGCTCGGGCTGGGAGTCGGTTCCTCTGGAAGATCTTCTCATTGTTGTAATCCGGCAGACTTTCGAGCTGATTGGAGCCGATTGAGGTCATCTGGGTGGGTGCGAGTTCGCCCATCTTGCAAACTTAACAGCTGGCACGGGATGTAAAGAGCGGACTGGGGCTCTCTGAAAACTTCGCACTCCTGAACAAGTTTGACTGCGAAGTTGTAATAACAATATGTCGGTCCGCCACGGGGAAAGACGTGGGCAGAGCTATCGTGACAAGCGTCGAAAGTGGGGAGGTCTCCATAGCTGCTGCAACGTGAGCGAACAGGCAACTTGCGACATGCCAGGAACTACGTGTATTGCAGTGCAAGAGTGGAAATGCCAGTGGATGCTCGGTCAAAAAGATCATTATTCTTGGTGTGAGGTCGGAGTCGGCAATTGCTCATGTTACATGTAAGAACGAAATGCTGCTTACTCATCGTCATCAATGTTCATAACATCCATATAGCAAAGAGCATAAACCCATGGAAAGCGCATGATAATGCCGTGGTGGAACGCGCGAGCTCGACTACACGTAGTCTTGCGCAGGGTGGGAAGATTTTCACTGAACAATGAATGTCGTTCTGGTCTCAGCAGTAAGTAGTCTCTTCCATACCCTCGAATGAACAACCGCTCTGAACCGTGCACCTTCGATAGGTCCTTGTGCGATCCAAAGAATATCTTGAAGTACTCGGAAGAGCCAGGTAGCGATCTAGATCGCTCTCAAGCTGCTGCTTTACCAGTGGTGCTGTAAAGCTAATTGTCGCTGCCGAAACTGAGACCGACACCGGGCAGAAATAAGGCCATGTCGGTGTTCACATGCACTTGACTGGAGGACAGTAGAGGCCATATCCATGAAGTTGTAGTCGTTGACGGATTGCGAACGGGTGACCGTTGATTGCTCTGTGCAATGCGGAAAGGAGATCTTGAAGCTGAAGTTAATCTTGTGGTTTTCAAACTGCGAAGGGCTCACGGTCTTCATTTCGATTCACTTTCTACCTCCGGAGGAGATAGCCGGAAGGATTGCCTGTGTGGTGGTCGTGCACTCGCTGTTGCGAGTCAAGTCGAGTGTGGTTGGCAATCGCCGCATACTGCAACGGCACGGTGATAGAACTGGCTCCATCATCGAGCGGCACGTATGCTGCCAGCTCTCTCACAGCTCCGACGCTGCACCACGGCCAACAACAACCTCTCGGTCCTGCTGGCGCAGATAGACTTTGGGAAATGAGGAGCCGGCCGCGGGCAGTCTCCCAACCTTGAAGCCTCTTCATGGAGCATGAGGAGATGGTGTCATCCAGAGCCTATGTGCAGTGCTTTCGGCGATGCCAGATCATGTTTCGATTAGGTCATATTGGAGTTGGGGTGAAGTCTGTCGGTCCGATGGCCTGAAGTCCAGAGAAGGTTCGGGAGCTGTCACATGATAGTACGCATTGGGCAGCCACGACCTGCAGATTCAAGTTTCTGGCATATGAAAGCCAACCAACTATTCACTTGCAACCTGTTCGTGTGAAGACACATCACAGGCGCAACATTTATCTCATTCTTGACTTGTATCCAAGCGAAGGCCGAAAATACTACGACCCCTAAGCAACAAGGATCGTGCAGCGGCGGAGACGGGACAGCAGCGGTCGGCAGTGATTAGTAGCAACGCCTTTCGCCCCTGAGCGAGAGCTTAACGTGAGCGAGCCCTGGCCAGGCCAGAAGACGACGCTCGCAGAAGACTGCGGAAGGGACAGCACGGACACTAATCTCGCCCTGGAGCCCTGCTTCCCCTCGGTTTGATCAGCCAGCTGCGCTTGAATTTCTGAGATCCATCCAAGACCTCCTTCGCGTGCTGCTCGACCACACGTCCAACCTTTCCCACGCACCGACTCCCTGTCTCGCAGCGTGGCCGACACTTGCGCAATCGCCGGTTTCACCATCCCATGCGACCTTGCCACCGCTCCGCTGGCGCCGCATATCATTTCACCAACCACCTGGCCGAGCTTCCCTTTCCACATGCGCCGTGAATCGCGGAACCACACGGCCCCGTCCAACTGCTCCAGCGCCCACGACTCGACAGGCGTTCGGTTACCTGCACTTCTGGCACCCATTTGCTGGTCCTTATGATTGACAGCTACTGCGCACCTCTAGGCCTAGCAAAACCTTAGGGCTGCAGGTGTCTTGCTTAACCCGCTAACGCGGGTGTCCCACGCAGCCGGCGACGCTCCCTGTCCGTTCGGGAGTGAGGCGGACCCAGATGCAGGGGGACCCGATCACCATGGACATGTCTCCCTCTGCTCCGACTTCACCTCCGACAACACCATACCGGCACAACAAGCAGCCAAGCACGGCGTCCCTCGTCATGCAGCGCGCAAAGCGCAGCTCCAGTCGCGTCACCGACGGCGTCATGAGCAGGTCCAGCGACGACGACGGGAACAGGACTGCAGTCAAAGTTGGTACGTGCAACTGGATTTTTTGCGCGTTCGCGCAACGATCAACTAACAATCGTGTAGCCGTGAGAGTGCGACCCCCTCTGAAGCCGACCGACCCCGGCTACGACCTGATACCGCAGCGATTTCGAGAGGCGACCTGTGAAGCGCCCACGCCCACCAGCCTGTCCGTCCAATCGCCGCACGGAAAGAAATTGTTCGTGTTTGACCGGGTATTCGACGAAGCAACTACTCAGGATGGGGTGTGGGAGTATCTCAGCGACAGTGTGTCGTCGTTTGTCAAAGGTTACAATGTGTCAATCCTGGCATATGGGCAGTCTGGTTCTGGCAAATCGTACACGATGGGCACATCAGGCCCGGAGGATCAGGACAGCCCGCAGATTAAGGGCATCGTTCCAAGAGCAGCGCAGAAACTTTTTGAGAAACTGGTGGGCGCGCCGCACAGACAGTCGGCGCTGCAGGCACCGAAGAGATATTCAATGCAAGCTCTGCCTACCATGGCCAGCTTTTCGAAGGCCGGCAGTGGCGAGAAGAACTGGACATTGAAGGCTACATACGTCGAGATCTACCAGGAGCAGCTTCGCGATCTGTTAGTCGATGAGACAATCCCACAACAGGACAGAGCACAAGTGCAGATTCGAGAGGATCCCAAGGGCAGGATCATGGTCACTGGTCTCACACAAATAAACATCAATTCGGTGGAAGACCTACTGAACGCGCTCAACTTCGGATCCTCGATACGGCAGACGGACGCTACGAACATCAACGCCCGAAGTTCTCGATCGCATGCTGTTTTCAGCTTAAACCTCGTGCAAAAGAAGCCTGATGGTTCCATGACCCCAAAGCAAGAGAAGCGGGCGTCAACACCAATCGACGGAATGTCTGGCGCGGACAACATGGTCACCTTGGACAGCAAGCTGCACTTCGTCGATCTGGCTGGCAGCGAACGGTTGAAGAACACTGGCGCAACTGGAGACCGCGCGAAAGAAGGCATCTCCATCAACGCCGGCCTTGCGAGCCTTGGAAAGGTCATCGCCCAGTTGTCGTCGAAGGGTCCGAATGCACACATCTCCTACCGCGACTCAAGATTGACAAGACTACTGCAAGACTCGCTGGGCGGCAATGCAATAACATTCATGGTCGCCTGTGTGACCCCAGCAGTCTTCCACTTGAGCGAGACTCTCAACACCGTCCACTACGCACAACGAGCGCGAGCAATCCAGAGCAAGCCCGAGATCCAGCAGTCACATGAGGAAGGGGACAAGCAGGCTGCAATCGACAGACTACGCGCAGAGGTCTCTTTCCTGCGCGACCAGATTCGGCATTCGGAGCACTCGGACAACAAGAGTGCGGACAGTCGCGGCCGCTCGGATAAGATCCGAAGTAAGGAAGCAGACCTTGAATCGCAGCTCATGGACATGCAGGAGAACTATAATGCTCTCAGTGGCCGGCACGCTAAGTTGATCTCCGAACTCTCGAAGGCCCGTGATGGCGAGACCACCGATACACCTCTGCTCAACGAAGCGGTTGGTGCGAATGCATCGGAGAGAATACAGCGGTCTAATTCCTTCGCTCAAGCGGTCGAGCAGATGGTTCTGGAGTACGAGAAGACTATCCAGACTCTGGAAGGGTCCTTGTCAAAGACGCGAAGTTCGCTTTCCAACTCTGAAAGCACGTTGTTGGAGAAGGAGACACGAATTGCGTACATGGAGACAATTCAGCACCAGCTGCAAGCACGGATTCAGAAAGCACTCGACCGAGAGCAAAGCAACGAGTCCTACCTAGAGGATCTGGAGTCCAAGATCGAAGGTACCACTTCTGGTGAAGAGAAAAATGCTGCGGTGATCGTTGAATTGCGCAAGGAGCTCGCTCGTGTGCGGGAGAGCGAGAACAGCGCGGAGGAGTACATCTCTACCCTCGAAGAGCGACTTGCGGAGGCCGAGCACGACCAGGACGTCATGCAGCGTGAGCTGGAGCGCCTGGAGCATGTGGTGGAGAGGCAGCGAAGCATTGGCCGGCTTGACAATCTCCTTGGCGAACTCGACACCATCAGAAACGGCGAAGATGATGGGTCGCACCATCGGGGTACGAACGGAGATGGACCACTGATGAATGGACATCGCGAAAGCTATGATCCCTACAGACCTCAGTCCCAAGCTTACTCCAGCACCGAAAACACCCGCGACGACTACTTCGAGGATGCAGAGGCTGAGCAGGCAGAATCCGAGTACCCTGAAGAAGAGTTTCACGACTCTACCGCTACCCGAGACATGATGGAGCAGTCCACACCTCTTGCAAAGGCGCACAGAGCAACCCAGTCCGACTTCATGGCCGATAAGTTCGAGAACATGACACAAGAACTGTTTGATCTGCGCTCTGAGCACGAAAACGTCATGAGCGATTACGACAAGCTGCAGCAGAAGTACCGGACCGCACTGGAGACGTTGGCCAAGCTGGAGTACGACAAGGAGATGCGCAAGCAATCGAAGGACACACCTTTTTTAGCGGGCGCGGGGATGAAGGGAGAGGAGAAGGCAGAGGCCGATGGGCAGCCTTCATCCTCGCGATCGGCGTCGCCGGAGTTGTCCTCGCAGCATCAATCGACTTCCTCGCTCGACGATCTGATCGAGAAGGCGGACTCAGCTGGCTCGGAACCAGAGCAGGCTGAAACATTGCCCGAGATCGCGGAGAAGGATGCGGTTGCTACCCAGGTACCGCTACCTGTTCCTAGCATTCAAGAGCCCGCGCATCCGGAGGTAGAGCTTTTGAGGCGGCTGAACTCTGAGCAGGAGGTCAACGCAGCTCAGCTCACCAAGACGTACAAAGCGCTGCACGCCCGGCATGAGGCCACGCTCTTACAAGTCGAGGAGCTGAAGCAGGAGGTCGCCAAATCACGGGATAACCGGCCATCATCACCGAGCTACTCGCCGAGCTACGCCAAGCCCTACTTCAGCAGGCGGAAGTCTGACGATGTCATGGGTTCGGCTTCAGATCGTGCCTCGCGGTCCATCACCTCCCTCAAGACCATTGCCAACCACAATCTGGAGGAGAATGTCGACGCCCGTCAGAGCTTCGACCTCAACCTCAATACCGTCATGTCGGAGCTGTCGAACCGGTCTGAGAGGGTACAAGCTCTCGAGGCCGAGCTGAGCACTGTCAGGAAGGAGATGGAGACTAAGCAGACCATCATTGCCGGACTGACTCGTGAGCGTGGCAGTCTCAAGGCCTCCTTGGGTGTTGACTTCTCGGTCGTCCAGCAAATGCGTGAGCAGTTGTTGGAGAGCGAGAACCAGATTCGTCTTCTCCAAGAGCAGCACATGGCCAAGGAGAAGGAGTTCGAGAGCCAAGTTGATAGTCTCAAGGCTACTCTGGCAACGCAGGCACGACAGCTTCCAATTCCTGGCGATCACAGTCCTTCTCGGATGCCTGGTGGTTTTGAAGAGACGCCCGCTCGAGAGCTTAGTGACGATCAAGCCATGGGCGGTGCGAGGGAAGCAGAGCAGGTTGCAAGGCTGCAGAGCCAACTCGATGCTTGGGAGCTAAAGCACCATGAGACCGTTGCTAGCATGAAGACTTCTGAAGCTCAACTGTTGGAGACGATAGCACAGCTCGAGGAGTCTGTCCGCAACGTTGAGGATCGTGGCACCAACCGCGACACTCCAGTTGAGGCCTCGGACGCCGGTGCCGCCGCTACTGCCATGCTGGAGAAGGAGCGGGCGAAGCACCAGGAAGTGGTCGATGCATTGCAGAGGGAGATCGAAGAGCATCGTTCGACCTCGAACAACCATGTGCAACAACTGCAGGAACTGGAGACGGCTTACTCAAAGATCTCGCAGCAGGTGGAGGATGATTCGAATTCGCGCGATCTGAGCTCGCAGGAGCTACAGACGCACAAGAACTTGATCGCCAACTTGGAGAACCAGCTGCAGGTGCACAAATCGACGATCACCATCCACCAGGAGAGCCTTGAGTCGCTGCAGTCTTCGCACAGCAAAGAGATCGAAGAGCTGAAGGTGGCTAGAGATGACTCAGAGAAACAGGCGACTGAGCGCTACGCAGCTCTTGAGACCCAACACAGGGACACCGCCGACAACTTGCAGAGCGAGCTCACGAAGGCCCAGAGCGAAAAGACAGAACTTCTACGAAGCGCATCTTCAGCTCTTGGCTACCAGACGGATGCTTCGACCCTGCACTCACAGATCAAGGGCTTGGTTGAGGAGGGCAAGGAGATCCATGCTCGGCATCTGAAGACCACGAATGAGCTCAAGGCTGTTCAGGAGGAGCTGCAGAACGCGATCAACAAGACCGTGGATCTCGAGAACAAGATTGCAGAACTCAAGTCGATCAACGAGGAGACAATAACCAGTCTGGAGAAGATGACTGAGAAGGAGAAGAAGAGCTCGCGGCTGGTCGATGAGCTGGAGGAGCAGTTGAACAATACCTTTGACTCGCATCAAGCTACCAACAACCGGCTCAGCACGATGCAGGGTGAGGTTGCGCAGCAGAGGATTGAGATTGAGCGGGAGCTTGAGAGCCAGAAGTTGCGGAACCAGATACTTGAGGTGAGTGTTCTTTGCCAGCCACCATGTACAGGACATATGCTAACTGATAACAGCAACAAGTGGAGGCCTACAAGCGTGCTTCTGTCCAGTCAGAGGCCGCTGTCAACTTCAACCGCGAGTCTCTATCACCAGAGGCCGCCGCCATTGCTCTTGCTCGCTCTGGTTCAGCTTCCTCCAACGCTCGCAAGTCTCTTCCGTCAGCGCTACCTACACCACCTCCATCGATACCCCTACCTCCATTGCCAGGCTCACCTACATCCGGTGCAAACCCAATACCAAACGGCATCGACGGCCGCGCTACCTCCCCACCTCCACAGCGAACAACCTCTCCCATCCCGAACAACACCTCGCCACCAGGCTCACGCCACGCTTCGCGCGACATCAACCACCGCGGCTCGCAGCAAGTCGAAGAGCAAGAAGCTCGCATCCGCACCATCGAAAAGCATCTCTTCGCCGAGAAGCAGCTCACCGCCACCCTCGAAGAAGCGCTCGTCGACCTCGAAACGAGCGCCAACCGCACCAAAGCCGAGGCCGAGCAATGGCGCCGCAAAGCCAACGGCTTCGAAGACGAGCTCAAGAACTTGCAGCGCGAGAAGACGAACTCCCGCGCAAGTCTGCAGGCCGTGGAAGAAGAGCGCGAGATGCGTGTCCGTGCGGAGAGGGCGCGGCAAGCTCTTGAACAGAGGATGGAGCAGCTCAATTCGTCGAAGAAAAAGAAGAAGAACAGCCTGAACTGCTTCTAGTCGAGGCAGCAGCCTTGAAGCAAGGACTGTGCTTCGCAATGTGTAATATTACGAACCGAACCCGCCGACGACGCGGCGAGAGATTTTTTCCTTGGGTTATGCTACGTTCCAGCGACGACTTCATTCATCGGGACGGGAGTTCAGAAAGACTGCATTGGCGTTTGTCGTTGAAGCGAAAGGAAAGACATAGGGTACAGCTCACGCGTGCACATTGGGCGTATTGCGGAAGGAAGGGGATCTACCTACTGCGGTGCTTTGCAGACATTTTTCTTGAGACGGACGAATACCCCTTTTCGCGACGTAATGCAGCGGTACCTTAGCTGGTAGCGGCATCTGCTTTGTATAAATAGATGTGACACATATCTTACTTCATCAACAACATATTTACATGACGTTGCTCTTCGTACCCGTGATATCGTGACGTGAGGTTTGAGTTTGGTGGAGGATGAGCAGGGTATGGATACAGGGCGAAGCTATCTATCATACCGTTACATCCCGCTTCAGCATGTCCAGAATGCTTTGCGCATCGACTTGCTTGGGCTCGACGGGAGTAGGCTTCACCTCGTGCCTATCACCGCATGCATTGCCGGCGCCGATTTGGGTAGGGCTGATATCCGGACTCCTAGCAGTCTTCATCATGTACTCCTCGTCAAGCATGAAGCCATCCGGAAGCGACCCCGGTGGTTGCTGCAGCACGTAGATCGTCGGATATTCCTGTACTGTCCGCCCTTGCAGCGAGTCGGTGAGCGTGGCGCGAGGATCCAGCTGGATCAACACGCGGTCCTTTCCTGTTGTGCCGGGCTTGAGGAGGTAGTAGTAGACATTCGGCTTGGAGCGTTCGGCACGTCGGGTCTGCTTCGACATGGCCTCTGCCGTTTCGCCGACTGCTGTCGTTGCATCATCTGGATGAGTCTCTGTGATGATTTCAACAGGAGGTGAGGAGCGGTCCGACTCTGCATCATCTTCTCCTGTCGAGGTGGGTGTGGTTGGCCCTTCAATGCTTCCCCTTTCGTCTCCACCCTGTGCACTCTCTTCACCCCCACGACGTCGATCGACTATGGTGACTGACTGGCCTGGCTGGTCTGCGCCCATCGTCTGTTGAGATTCGAGTGACGTTGACTGCCCAGCAGATGCGGCCTCGGGAGCACCATCTTCCAGTTTCTGCTTGCGAACCAAACGACTTCCAGCTTGATCGGCACCATCCTGACTCTGTCGCCGCTTTCTCGCGTTGCGCATGGTCGCCTGCAGTACTTCGTAAAGATCCTCCACACTCGCAGACTCCGAACACTCATTCTGCAGGTGGCGAGCAGAGTCCTGGTCAATCCACTCCGCAGTCCAGGTAACCTTCCCCTTCTTGCTAATCCGAGTCTGGTTATTCTTCTGACGACTCATTCCCAATGGTGCGCGGTCGACGATGATCTTGTTCCGGCTGAGATACTTCATGAGCCCGCTGTCTGGTTGCCACGCTTTGGCCGCACCTCGCGTCGAGGCTGCAGCAACACCGATCCCTCGTTCCTGAGCATCTTGCCCAGCATCGCCGATGGAGCGCTCGACGCCCCTGAGATAGTTGTAGTCGTGGTCGACACCAGCCGGCGTAGCCCACTTACTCTTCTTCACATAAGTAGTAGGGTCACGCTTGCCATTGCAGGCGGCCCGCTGCTGATGTCGCTTGTAGCACGCAAGCGAGCATGTCTGTGTCCTACACCGTGGACATCGGTACTTGGGCGTCTCGGCATGGCTGCCAGGGGTTAGCGGTGGGCAGTGATTGAGATAGCACGTGACGCTCTGCTGCTGCTTCCTATTTCGGGTGTTCTCACTTACCAGATCGTGCAGAGGTCCGAAAGCGACGTTTTGTCCATGACGATACTATGCAAGTGCTAGCAGTACACTTCTGCTATTTGGAGAGGAGCCGATGGATGGAGTTCAGATCGATAGGTTGTGGTTCGGAAAGAGCCTGTCAAAATCTTCTCGACGAGGCTTGGCGTTTCCGACTGTCACATTCACTCGAAGTCCTGTCTTGCTCTTGCTCATGTCAACTGACAATGCTATATCCTCTTGCAATGAACAATTACGGAACCATCTGTTGCCTCTCGACAATTACGGTCATGACGTTCAGCAGATGCGCGTCGCTCAACTAGTTGCATGCGGTACTACACTACTTCCAGGTACCGTAATTCTTTAAGATGCGGGGAGCCGAGAGGCCAGACGTGCATTGCATATGCATTGCAGGAAGGCGTTATTGCAGGGCTCATTTCTCACTATGCTACAGGTGTCTCTACAACGTGTGTCGAGTCAGAGGACAGATCGATCCAGACGATTCTGGCCCAGGTCTACCAGGTAGCACGTTGCGATCTTGATTGATATAACACAGGGAACCGCTGTATAGACAGACTTTTCCCCATTTGACGCAAGGGTGCCCGGCGTGATAACCGAGGACCTGTTTCCGTCTCAGATCAATCTCACAGGTTGGAGAGCCCGTTGATATGCGGAGGCTGTTTCCTCCAGCTGTCAGTTGCTGACCACCCAGGAGTGTGAGCGGAGACGGAGCTGAGAAGAGTGTTGTTGGACAGTCAACAGTCAGCACTTGTTGCCGGAGTTTCATAGCACGCCGTTAAATGTATCACCACGTGCAAACGAACAGCCGTGGGTGGTGCTGTAGCCGACCGGCCAGGGTTCACGAGCTGGTGTGTCTGCCCCTTTTGCCCATGACCGTGTCCATCTGGGAACGTGCACGCGCTTTGGTGTGATTATTCCCCGCGGAGAACCCGTTCCATATTGATGAGATGCATGTGATTGAGCTTGCCCACGACAGACTCTTCGAACGTCGAACGTCGCTGTCCCGCTCTGAGGAGACCGC
Organism: Saxophila tyrrhenica; assembly: GCF_035928015.1. Classification (NCBI taxonomy): domain Eukaryota; kingdom Fungi; phylum Ascomycota; class Dothideomycetes; order Mycosphaerellales; family Extremaceae; genus Saxophila; species Saxophila tyrrhenica. Next base: position 457,039 of record NW_027041748.1, on the reverse strand, counting down.
AAGTCGTCGGTATTCGTGCAAACAACCACTTGCCGGTCGGTCCAGGAGGCCGAGATTTGGTGCCAAAACGCTCTCCACTCGGCTGTCAACCCCTGCGCCGCCCTGCGTTCTGTTACTCCGACGGATCTCAAACTAAAACTCCCCTGGATCTCTGCCTAAACCAGCGTCGGCAAGCGCACGTATCAAGGTTTAGTCGCGACCTGCGGGTGCAGTAAGGAGTCCGAGCATATGCTCATCAATTGCGCTTCTCTCCGAACTCCCTCTCTTCCCGTTCCACTTCCAAGCACTCTGTCCGCCCAAGCTGCTACTGTCACCGGGCTCTTCTGGTCGTCATCTGCTTCTTGGGACGGTGGCAGCGTCGGACTTCTGACAGGAGGCATTCGTTCTACATCAGAGCGTTTGCAAGGAGACACAGCGGCAGAAGTGCCATTGGGGAGCGAAGGCAGAAGTCAACACGTCTGCGCGATAAACTGCACACGAAACCATCAACATGCCGCCTTCCTTCACCTCAAGGCCTCGGTCTGGCGAATCCGCACGACCGACAAGCAGAGACTCCGAAAACCTCGTGATTCCCAATCGGACCTCATCGCTGCACTCCCGGATCGTGCAGCCAATGCCGAACACGATGCCTCAGCAGAAGACCGCGCAACGTGCGCCCAAAACCTTGACGCATGCTTACATGGTGTGCGGTGTTGGCAGAGAGCCTTCGCAGTGGGTGAAGGCCCCTGTTCCTCCACAAGGGAAGATTGGGCACATGAAGGGCGCAGTTGGGCAGTTCTGGTTACCGGAGATCCTGGGAAGCAGTCCGAGGCTGGAGCAAGACAACGAGATTGCAAGGTCGCTTCACTCTGCGATGAGGGTATGTGTTTGCACACTGCCTCCCATCTCTACAACGCTGACAATGCATAGGCCTGCTTTCCACATGATGTTGAGATCTGCACTGGAGCGAGCCAGCCACATTGCGTTCACCATGCCTTCATACTCCAACAGGACTCCTCCCACACGCTCTACGGCATTGCTCTACGCGTGTGGTCGCGTGCCGATGAGAAGCGTGCAGAGACGATCCGAGAACTACGGAAGCGAACGGAGCCAGACTACTACGATGCGCCTGGCGAGACGTACTGGATCCCATACTGCCTGAGCTTTCTTTCGAGATATCCGCTCTACAATCTGCTCGGCGATTACCTTCGCGGTATGTGGATTCATTGGAACAAGGCGACCAACCTCTTCCACGCAGAGGAGGTCTCGCGGATCTTAAGCTTCCCAGCCCCTCGCCTCAACGATCTTGTCCGGATCGACATGAAGGACTACGCATTGTGCTACCAGTTCCCTTCGACGCCCAACGGCTTCCAGAACTTCGCCATGTGGCCACTCTTCTGCTGTCTCGCAATACCAAACATCGTCGGTGTGCTCGAAGCAGCCATCTCCCCAACGCGTCGCATCATTTTCATCTCGCACTACCCAGCGATGCTCACAGTCGCCGCTGAGACCATCCGCTTCATGGTACGCGTCTACGAGTGGAGTGGCCTCTACGTTCCGGTGGTGCACGCACGACATGCCAAGGAGCTTGTGCAGGAACCCGGTCCATACATTCTGGGTGTTACTGCAGAGTGTCGCACACTGTTTACTGCACCATCGGATGCCCTGGTCGTTGACCTTGACCGCAACTTTGTGCTGACCTCCAGCCCGCCATCGGTCTGGAGCGCGAAGCAGCGGTCGAAGCTGATCAACCGTCTTACCGAGTCTCTGAGCGGCGAAGTTGCGCCATCCGGCGTGCCACAACATTTGCGATCTGCATATGGCGGTGGCAAGCTCATCCCGGCTGGCCAAATCATTGTCATGCGTGGCGAGGTCGAGAGCGTGCAGGATCCAGGTTGGTGGAATCAGGACAGCGTCATGAAGGTCATGGACCACGCATGTGAGAAGTTGGTACGACGCTTTCCTATTGAACCGTGCAGAAGAAGGCGCTGACACGTTGACAGGGAAAAAACACGGGCGTCAAAGCCGTTTTTGGGGGCGCTCAGAAAAAGCCGCTCATGACCAAGGTGTCTATGCGCCATCTCAACGAGATTGTACGCGAGCGCAATCAATATTCGCGAGATGCAATGGAAGCTTGGCAGGACTTTATCAACCTCAAGGGCAGGATGGACACGGAGCTTACGAAGGTTACGAAGCGCAACAATTTCTTGGTGGAGGAGCTCGAAAGCTGGAAGCAGCAGTTCCTCAAGTTCCAGGCGTTTGCTGAGCAGCTTACCAAGGAGACCAACGAGCTCAAGATCAAGATCGAAGGACATAAGAGGGAGAACCGTCGCCTCAGTGCGCTCATTGATCAGCAGAAGGACGACACTGCCAGGCTCACCGTGCGGCTGTCTGGAACTGAGAAGCAACGGGACGATGCGTTGGAAGCACTTGTGCTACAGCAAGAGATTGCGGAGGAGCTTGAACGGGAGCGAAAGAGGAACAAGAAAGACCTTTCAGCACTTCAGCACACCAACACAACCTTGCTACGCCAGCGCGATGAGGCTCAGCGTGTGGTCCTCCACCTGCGTGCCCTGATCGATGGCCAAGCGCACCACATGGAGCATATCGTCAAGTCTCTGAACGACACTTCAGAGCCCGGAATGTTCACAGACGCTGAAGAGGGCGAGATGGTTGAGTCACCGAGAGACAAAGATCAGCACGAAGGTGTCGCGGTCAAGCAGGCTGGTGGGAGGGACTCAATGCCGTCGTCGAGGTCAAGCACAAGAATGTCGAGTCGTGCGGACGGTGAGGAAGCCTCTCAAGCAGCGGAGTCTCGATACTCCAACCACGCTGCCCGCAAACGCTTGTCGGAATTCAGCATGACTGATGTCGCAGATCGCCATCTCCGCGACAAGACGGACGCCATCGCCTACATCATCCGGAACATCTCCGAGCAATGCGCGGCAGCAGTAGAGGGACTGGACCTCGCTCGACGTGCGGACACCTCTAGCACGATGAGTGGAGACGACGATCGATCAGAGTCCGGAAAGAAGAGAGGCAAGCGGGCGATGAAGACAATGTCACGAGAATATGCCGATGGCGAGTACCACGACACCCAGACCAACGGCTCGGAGTCAGAGTTTGGAGATGCCAGCGACACCTCTGGCTACCTACGTCCTAAGCGGTCGTCGTCCCATGTGCCGCCCACGCCGGATCTCGTGCACGACCGGAGCTCGACCAGCATGAGTCTTGGCAGTGAGAGCACCGCTGCCACACCTCAGAGACAGAGCATCAACAGCCAGTACAAGACCCAACAGGAGGACATTCCCGAGGTGCCGACACGCATCCTCGACCAAGATGAAGAGGCGGACATGGAGGTCTCCGAGCCGGTCACGAAGTATAGCGCACACCGCGTCTCCAGCAGCCACCAGCAGGCCGCACGGTGAGCCTGACGGCGGCTACCATTCTTGGAACTTTACGGAGTATGAGTTGAAACGGCGTGGCGTTCGCGGCGCACACAGAAGGATGGGCCATGTATCTGGACGTTTTGCTTTTCGAGGTGATGCCATTCCTTCCACGGCCTTTGTGATCTAATACCCCATTTGAAGTAGCATGTTTCGTATGTAGCGGGGCACTTCGAGGGAGGGGGGAGAATGTAACGAGCAATATCACATATCGTCCAGATTTCGGTGCGCCTTCGTCGCGCCTTCCTGGTAAGTGCGTGCCTTCCTCATGTGAACGTATGCAAACTTTATCTCGACTTCATCCCTTCTACACTTCAGCTTTTCCACCACTTCCACCTCTTTCTTAGTCCTACGTCCGACCGTCTCGACGGCTACGCGGGGCACACGGCATCGCAATGGAGCAAGCGCTTCGATGCAACCACCTAAAGTGCCGAACGCAGCTAGAAGACAGTGCTGTTGTGACAACATGCTCTCATATCTTCTGCATCCCCTGCTCCGACTCCTTGGGCCTCTCGACACCCACCAGCAGGACTCGCATCTGCCCAGCCTGTGAAGCACCGCTATCCAATCCAGACGATGCGGTGATTTCGCAGCTCAATCCATCTGAAGACTACAAGACGAGCGTCCTGAGCGGTTTGAGCCCCAACACTATCCTGGAGTGTGCTGGACGAGCGTTGAACTTTTACAGCTATCAGACGAACCAGGAGATGTAAGTCTGCGTCAAGTCTATATCGATGGGAGGCTGACAGCATGTAGCATGTACCAGGAGTATCTCGCCAGGAGTCTTACCGACAAGTATCAGTTGCTCAGCGATCAGATGGACAACATCATCAAAGATGCCAACTCGCAAATCCGGAGCATGAACAACAGGCTCGACGGTCAGTGCCTCTTCGTACATTATACCGATGCCCACCCGCTGACATTATCCAGCGTTGCAAGAAGAGAAGCGGAAGCTCGAAGAGAAGAATGAAAGACTCGCTGAGGCTTACCGCAACAAAGGCAAGAAGCAGCAAGAGGCACTCCGACTGTAAAAGACACTCAAGCAGCAGCAGTTAGCAGCTGGCCTGGAGGTTGCCGCTGACGTCGATGCCGAGAATGTGCTTCACGACGCTGCCGCTGCTCCAAGGCATGGCGGCAATCCGCGCGGCGGTGTGCCACTGCAAAGCCGAGCTGGCAGCAATGGTAGTGGTGGGCGAGGTGGTCGACGACAACAAGGGATCCCGTGGGAGAATTATTCTGCACCTCAGCGGCCGGTGATGCAGAGCTCGCGTACGTCTTCCTTGCTCGTTGTTCGAGGCCATTTCTGACATCGTTGTAGGCAGCAATCCGATCCCAATGACACCGTCTGGCACACGCACACGGCTACCGCAGGCGCTCTACGGGAACGAGAACTTCAACAGCCATACGTACCAGGGCGAGAGCCTGCACTACGGCACGCCACGGACCCAGCTCAAAAACCTAGATCCGAATGTGTACGGCAACAGTAACAGTCAGCGCTATGGTGGCATGAGTGCCGGTATGAAGGTCGGAAGGCCCCAGAATCAAATTTACCATGGGGCGGTCGGTGGTGGAAGGCCGTCTGGTCTCAACATGCGGTGAGAAATGGCACTCCTGCCTATCTGAGTCAATCAATTCGCTTTAGGAACAATTTGGCTTTGAGCATTTTCTAGCTGCGCAAGAGTCTGTTAGAGATGGCCTTGTCTCGCCGCTGTCATGCAGCCATTCGAGGCAGGTTGATGGCATCTACAGATTTGAGCTTACCGGACTTATTGTCTGTATACCTCACATACATCTCAGCCATTGTATACTACCACAGCCCATCGTACAATACCATCCCTGTCCCCCTCCCCATCTGTCCTAGCAACTCTCCGCCGGCAACGGAAACACCGCCGGGCTCTTCTTCCCATCCTTTCCCACACTCCTGACTCCAAACTGCAAGTCATCCTTCGGCAAGTTCACAGTCACACTCCCGACATCCCCGACCTCCAGCACATGCGACCACTGCAAATTCCCCGTCGACCGAAACACCAACTCATACCCCGCCACCATTTCATCATCCCCCGTGTTCCAGCAGAACTGACTATCATTGCTCAAAACCTCAAGACTCGTACTCCGATCCGTGGCAGGAAAACCAATGCTCTCACTAATACTAAGATTCCGCGGCATCGCCGGCGCATTAGCAGCAGAATACATACTTGCGAGATTCGTCCGCGCAACCCTCGCAGTGAAATCAAAGTCCACAAACTCAATCAAATCCCCATACTGCGTCCCATTCTGCACCCGCACATCCTGATGCTGATGCAGGAAATCCTCCACCGGCTCCGTGAAGCGCACGGCGGGGAAGCCTTGCTCGAGGAACGACTCGTGATCACCCCCGCGTAAGAAGCGGTCGGGGCGGTAGATGAGCGCTACCTGCATGCCCACGGCTTCTGCGGCGCCGGCGGCGATTTCGGAGACGAAACGTCCGAGGTTCTGCGCGGGGGAGTCGTTCCATCCGCCTATGAGGCCGTATTCGTTTTCGGTGGCGGAGGAGGAGACGTTGGGGTAGAAGATGCTTGCGCCGAATAAGCGGACGGTGTGGTCGTTGATGGGCGCGAAGGGGGAATTTTTGCCTGTGCCGACGATGTCGTTGTTGAAGTTGCCTTCGACGGATTTGCCGGCTCTCTTTAGTGTTTTTGCTAGGTGCGTGGCGCCATAGCTCGCTTGTTCTTCTGCTGCTGTGGCGGCGAAGACGAGGGTGGATTTTTGCGCGCCGTGGAGAGCGACTACACGCGCCATTTCCATTACGACTGCTACGCCTGAAGCGTCGTCGTCGGCGCCTGGGGCGTCGCCGGTGTAGTCCATGACGTCGAGGCGGCGGGAGTCGTAGTGCCCCGTTACTACGTACACGCGGTCGGGGTCGGCTGTGCCGGGGATCGTGGCGACGACGTTGGAGATGTTGACGGGGAACGAGATGCGCTCGGCCACGCCTTGGATGTAGCTGTTTAATTCGACGGTCATGGCGCCGTTCGCTGGGCGGGCGTTGTTCGTCATCTCAGCCAGGATCCAGTCGCGGGCGGCGCCTATGCCACGGGTGGAGGAGTTTTGGGTGGAGAGGGCGTGGCGGGTGCCAAAGGAGGCGAGAGTGGAGATGGTGTGTTGGATTCGGTCTGGGTCGATTTCGGAGAGCATTTGGACGAGCTCTTCGTCTGGCTCTTGGGGTTGGATGGGCTGGCCGATGGTTGTGGGTGGCCAGCTGGCGTCGGGTGCGTAGGCCCATGGTTCGGAGGGCGGGTTGTAGAGGCTGCCTGGGAGGCTTTGCCATGAGAGGGAGGAGTTGCTGTATGATGACTGGGAGTGGGCTGCGGGTAGCAGTGCTATCGCTGCCGCGAGGATAGTTCTTTTTGCCATGTTGTCGGTGGAACTCTCGAGATGTGAACAGAAAGAGAGAGGAACGGTCGAGGTGAAGAGGAAATGCCTTCCCTTGTCATTAAGCAACTTACTGGTGATCATCGTCTTCACAGCTGCCTTTCAAGGCCTAGCATTCAGAGCTTCGGTGCAGGTGCAATGCTGCTTTCAATCAAACCTCCGGGTTGGAGATTTAGAATGTCGTCAAGCTGGCCAGGGCAGTATCTCTTAACAGCTTCCTCATTGGGAAGTCGATGGGTCTATCATTTTCGAGACGTCGTCGACCCACGAAGGACGTCTGATGAACGTCGAACGGAGTCGTATTCATGACGAGAGAGACGGTCGTATAAATGTCGTTGCGTGGTAAGGTACGACACGATGCGTCCGGCTGCTCGGCTTCAATGTGTCCTGGCGAACATCTGCCATGTGAGTGTCCTGCAGCAGCACAGCCCTCTCTCCCGCATGAGACCAGATCTCGGCCGGGAGATCTGCAGGTCGATGTCTTTGACCTCGGTGGGGTGGCGATTGGAGCAAGACAACTGGTATCAGAGTGGTCCTGCTCTCTGGCCTGCTGCGGTGTCGAGATGAGACGGAACATCAGCAGTCGGCGTCAACGGCAAGAAGGAGACTGTCTCCGTACACCCCCAGATCTCTCAAGCCACCACGCACCCATTCAGACATGCCCCGGCCGATGAGGCTAAAGACAGGTGCAGATGCGGGTCGACGGGAAATGGTGTGAAGAAGAAAGGAATGGGAAGGCACATGCACCCCCTCCTCTCTTCCCCGTCTCTTGTCGCATGCCCATCCCATCCCGCACGCTCGGAGCTGGCGGATTGTCTCCCCCAAACCAAGGGACTCGATCAGTCTAGCCTTTTCTTCTGCTGCAGCCCACCTCGTGCCTGTCATGCCAACCCATTGCGCCTTGCCGCGTGGCCCGCTGTCTTCTCCATCCTTTCCATTCCTCTTCTTTCGTGTAGGAAGACTTTCATGTGTATGAAACAGAGAGAGCAAGTGGCAAGCGCATCCATCCCCGGTTCCCGCTTCTTGCACGCCTCCTCGGACCTGACTTGACAGTGGCATTGGCCGCGGATCGCTTTGACTTTACAGCCCTGACCTCAACATTACATCCGCTGCCATACAGTCCACTATCGACGCCTGCTATCTTTCTGGTCTATCCTTTGCCGCCTTCCATAGACTGCTCGTGTGCTGTCGCAAACCCATCGGGAGCGCCACCGTCACCCACCTTGGACCATCGTCGGCAGCGCTTGGCAGGCGATCGGGATACGGCTGACAGATCCAGCGGCGGTACGACGGGACACACGACAGCACCTCTGGCCGACAATGGCTACCCCGGCACCACAAGGCGCTGATGCCTCGACCTCCGCTGCCGCCGACACCCCCAAAGCGCAGGACGGCGTCGAGATGAGCACGCTGCAATCGCCTTCCGCGCCCTCCGCCGAAGCAGACGCCCAACCAGCACAGCAAACACCACATCCACAGCCCACCTCCGAGACACACGACACCACCGCCGGCGCCGAGCAACTCCAACCAACACCCTCCCTCCAACCACCCCTCGCCCGCTCCCAAACCGAAGCCCTCGGCCCCGCCACCGAATCCCCCATCGCCGCTCCCCCAGCCGACCGTGGCCCCACGCTCAGCATCACCCTCATGCTCACGAGCGGCGCGCGACATCCGTACAAAATCGACGAAAAGTACCTGCGCAACCGCAAAGTCGAGATCCCGAGCAGTGGGAGCTTCGATCCGCGGGATATCAGCGGGTACAAGTTGAAGGAGCTGATTTGGACGGATTGGCGGACGGAGTGGGAGCCGAGGCCGGCGAGCCCGAGTTCGATACGGTTGATTATTCTGGGGAGGTTTGTGGAGGACAAGAGTGCGCTGAAAGGTGAGTTCATCTTAATACGCCGGGTTGCGGTTCCGTCTGGCACTTGTGGATGTGGCAGTATGGTGTCTGAATGACTGGAGGATGGGTGCTAACGGTTATGGCAATCAGACTTCCCCTTCAAACTCGACCAAACCAACGTCCTCCACATGACCATCAAACCCGCCGACTTCCTCGACGACGAAGAGACCGCGGGCAAAGGCACAGGCAAAGGCCACTCGATACGAGGACGGGACGACGGCGAGGGAGGGGCGGGGTGTCGGTGCGTGATATTATGACCGCTTCACGAGCGCATCATATCAGTAGGGAGCGCGGAGCATGTTGATGGGACGGCTGGTTTCTCTTTTCGGGCGACAAACAAGCGTGGGAGTGTACAGTGAGGCGTTTTAGGTGCGTTCTGGGGACTGGGTTTTGAGTGCATTGCGTGGCGAGCAAGGATGGCGTTTGAGGGGTACATTTGTGTGGCCTGGTTGTATGCGCGTGATGGTTATGAGTGTATGGATAGAGAGCGCTGAGTATGAACATTCGTCACAAGCACAGTCAATGTGTTTCTCAAGTGTAATGGGTTCAGTTGTGTTGGATTCTGATGACTTCGTACTACTAATGCAGGTTTCTGAACGCCTGAGGGTGGCGATAAAGTACAAGCATGAAGTTGAAGTCCGTCGCAGCAGTCTGTTGTTACACTCGTCTTCGCGCCTTCGCCTCCGCAGCCTCGTGGTCATCAAGACTGGCGAGCCAGAAAGCTCCTTGCATCATCCACACCCCCTAGCCATCGCCCCATCATCCTCAATCCACCACTTCTTCCCTCACAACCTCATCCAATCCCCTACCACCCCATCCCAAACCTCCCCTCCATCTCCCTATGAAAGTCCACCTCCCCCCCAAACTCCCCACCCACAAACACATCCTCCCACCCCACCTCCTCATCCCTGCCGCTCAAAATATCCTCATGCACACCCCCACCCATCCCGACATGCAGACACCCCGGCCTCCACTCCCCCTGCCGCACAATCGCCAGTTCCATCCCTCGACGGACCGGCTCCGCGATGCCGAATTGGCGCCGCAGCATGGACATTTTGAGGCGGTCTTGGTTGTTGCGCCATTGGGAGAGGCGGGCTTCGAGGGGGTGGGAGGAGGCGAGTTGGAGGGTTGAGGGGGAGGCTTTGGGGGGTGGGGCTGTGAGGGAGAGGTTGGAGCGGAGGGTGTCGTGGACGCCTGGGGCGGAGGGGGCGCCGGTTGAGGGGAGGGTGTTGGTTGGGTGGGACGAGGAAGGCACTATGCGGAGGGCCTGTGGGGTTTGTTAGTGGTTGGTTGATGGAGGTGATGGGGAGAGGCTTACCATCGTGGCGGCTGTGGGGGGTGTTTGTTTGTGTGAGCGCGGTGGGTGTTGCTGTAGTTGTATTAAGAGTGTCTCGGAGGTCGTAGTCGATCGGGTGATGAAGGCTTGTCGGTTCCCTCGGTTGTGTTGATGGTGGTTGATGAAGAGTGAAGGTGTCCTTGAAGCTTCGCAAGGCAGAGAGAAGCACGCGTCAAGCGAAGGCGTTGCGCAAGCCTGCAGGAGCTCACGCTTCCGGGCCGTTCCGATGGATCCCGCTGTATAGCCGGCAGGCGACGTAGGAAAGGAGTGGCAGTCAGGTTCTGTCTTCTCCGTGACATTATCGCCTACTATAAACACTCCTGCTAGGCGATGCCGTTTCTCTTGTCTCGGGGAGCTATACTGTCTGCCTATTGTTCCTCGCCTCTTCTCCGATAAACAATCTCCTACCTAGAGGCTTACAAATGTTTCCTTATAGTCTAGACTGCGAAGACTGCAACTTCTTCTACTACGTCGCCTCATAGCCGGCCCTGCTGGCGCGAAGAAACAAAGGTGCACATGGTGAGGGATGCTGGGGGGATTGGTTCTTGGGCAGGACACGCTTTTTTCGCGAGGCTTATACAGTCAATGGCTTCATCGAGTTCGTCAAAATGTCTATCTTTGAGAAGCTACAAAGGGCGTAGTCATCATTGTACCACTGCACGACCTCTTGATACTTCCTGCTACGTAGATAACTTATCAGCTCGTGTTGAACAGATGGTGCATACATGTAATGAATGTGTTTGACTTATGATCTGACTCCCGGTGAGCCCGGGCAGGTACGGGTCTCAAGGCTTACGACGGTTTCGTCTTCTTGCGCAGCTCTTCCTTGCTGAATACGGTCAGCGTGTGTTCCAAGTACATGTACATCCTGGGCATTGTACGTGAACTTACGCCTTATTAGTAAATGATTTGGTCGCACTCATGTAGCTTTCCGTGGGCTGGTCGCCGACTTTGGACGCAGCGCCATCGAGCCAGGCTGCACGGCTTCTTCCTTGTTGTGTGCTATCGCCGGCCTTGGATTATCGGTGCCGGCAAGCTTCTTGCCGTCGTGGTCGTCTACGTCCATTTTGTTAATCCCAGCAGCAGCGGCAGCATCCCGGTCGTTGTCCTTCTCACCGTCGCCTTCCTCCTTCCCACCGCCGCCTTCCACCCCCCCCTCGTTCTCCTCAGCATCGCTGTCGCTGTCGCTGCTGCTGTCGGTGCGGAACCCCATATCGCGGAGAACCTGCCCCTCTTCGTCGTCCATACCGTCATCCGAGTCGTCCGCCACTTCTTCCCCTGAGCCGTAGAAAGACATCAGCAGTCTTTGGTGAATCTTCTTTGGCGCCTCGTCCTCCTGGTTCTTCTTCAAGGTATCGACATCAATACGAAAGGCCTTCAGCACTCTGATGGTTTCCTCCTGGGACTCTTTGGTGAGGCGGTTTGCTTTGTGCCGAAGCGACTCCAGCTCCAGCCAGCAGCGTTCTGCGACCTACCAGAAATCCGTGGCACACGCCACCAGCAAGAGCGTCTTCATACGCTAGAAGCGTGGTAGGGCCGGATTGGTGAGGTTGTAGTTTGCAGCTTCGATGCATTCTCCGAAGGCCTGCTCATCGAACAGTTTCAGCACGTCGCCATACTGTGTTCTGTGTAATGACTGCGGCTGTTGTTCGACATGGTTGTCTTTTTCGGTAGGTTTGGAGTCCATAGCGTGGTAAGCGTGGTCTTTCCGAAGAACTTTTGGTTTTGGGTAAGTGGGAGGAAGAGGACAGAAGGTCATGACGCTTATTACGATGTGGAAAGCGCGATACACCGTGTGAAGGCGTTTGCGCTTCGTCTAAATATTTCCGACTCACCGATCCACTTCACCAGAGAAAACCACCCACAATTGCCTCTCTACGCTTTCGGTCACACGCCTGACCATCCTGTCGTTCTGTAAATTTTCTCCAGGCAATCACGAGCCATCTTCCGATGCTTCATTGCGATTCTTGCACCTTTGAAACCCTCATCGCCTCCGAGCTTCAAGCTCACAAGGACACTGAGCGTCCAGCACCTTCTAGTACGCCCACCAAGGCGGAGTTCGATGCTCTGAATGCAGACTTTGCGAAGGGGAGATGCTCAACTGCATCAGGCCCGGGCAGACTTTGGGGCCAAAGGTGACAAATTACGTCAGGCTCGTGAGGATATACTGCTATGGGCCGGATGCGGGATGTAATGGTTGGACTTCTTGAGCGGCAGAGCAAGGAGATACTTGAGACCGCCGGGAAACTGAGAAACCTGTAGGGCGGGCGCAAATGATTGTGCAAGAGAAGACGAGCAGGTGCATTCTGAGAATGGCAGACGACTGAGAGCAGAACGTATTGAATATGAGCTTTATAGAAGGCATAGGACCAGTAGACTGCATGATCGGGAGTGTCCGTAACAGAACAGGGGTCAGGTATCCAGCTTACACGCTTACCAATTTGACGCTGACCGCCTATGTGAGAGAAGTAAATACTGAAGGTCTATATGAGGCGAAGGCGTCGCGCAACCCCTGCAGCTCACGCTTCCGGGCCGTTCCGAACGTTCTTGGCACATGTTTTATTTACAGCCGTTCCAAAAGTTGGCTTCATCGGGTACTTCCGGCAAGGTTGGTCAACACCACCTCGACGTGCTATCGTATCAACTCCTAATGAATTCTTAATCGAAAAGGTGTCCGAGTGGTTATGGAGCTGCGTTTAGGTCTACCTAAGCTTGATCCGCAGTGCGAAAGCGCGTGGGCGAGTTTGCACCGTCTCGTTTCGTAATAGCTCCTAATGCTAACGATACCCAGGTTCGAATCGTAGGTCGTCCCTGAGTATCCTCTGCCCTTCACTATCTAATCAACTTTCAGCCACCCTTGTCAACAAATACGACTATCTTTTTTGCCCTCTTGTCTTCCCTTTGCCTGACCGGAGAGCTGCTCTATTTCTTTTGCCGTCTTGCTGGTTTATCTCGAAAGGAAAAGCCAAACTCACAGGAATACCATCCATACATCAAGCTATCAGTCGATACACTAGCTCAGAAACCTCCCCCTCACCCCTGACTCAACACCCCATCCATCTCCCCCATACTCAGCACATCCAAGTCCAATTCATCGATGGTCCTCCCTAGTTGACTCTCAGTCATCGACGCTTCCCGCTGCGCGGCTTGATAGCTCGACATCTCTTCAAAGCTATCGTTACCACAGATTTCCCGCTCGACCTCGGAGACGAAGCTTTGAGACGCCACCGTAGCAGCAGGACGTCTCCGAGCATCAAGTGGATTCGTCGGCAGTGACTCGTCCGTAGTGGACTCACCGAAGGAAGGAAAGCTGCTGCGCTCGTGTGCTGTCGGTAATGGCTGCGAGGTTGCCTTGGCAGTGGGAGAAGGTATCACCAATGACTCGAGGCTACTCCTAGCCAACGGCATCGACGCTGGGGTGTCAAGCTCGGTACTTGATATACCTGCTGTCAGGCGAAGACTCGATTCCATCTTCTCCGAGAACGTTGCGGAGCGATCTGGTCTTGTCAGCGTGTCTGTTGACGTAATCGAATGGCGGAGACAGCTTTCTGGTCGTTGTGGCTTGCCATATGTCGATGTGCCATTTGGCTCCTCCATGGAAAATGTGAGCGACCTTTTGTCCTTATCACGCTGCATCGCCTTTCGCAAGACTGTCGGAGTAAGTATAGGTGACTGCACGCGGTTACCTCTTGGCTTCTTGATGGTGGAGAAGCCTTCGAACGCAGCGAGCATGGCTTGAGTGCTTTGCATTGGTTCCTGGGATAGTTGCTTTAGCGGCGGTCTTGATATAGCATGCGCTGATGTTTCGTCTGCTCGTGTGGATGGTGGATCGTCTTCTTCAACAATGACTTGCTTCTCCGGCAAATCGAAGAAGTCTTGTTGAGCTTGGTTGAGAAGCACTTGGGTTCCCGGCCAGAACTGCGACAGACCAGCAAGACGACTCTTAGTCGTGTTGTATACTTCCGCAGGTGATGGCGTGTCTGCTGTCTGTAACGTCGTTGGCGGCTCGCTAGTGCATCGAGGTGTCTCGGCCGTCGATAACCCAGAGATGCTTTTAGGAGGCGCCTTTCTCGGCAAGGACGCCGGTTGAGATAGAAACTTCATGGGTCTCCTGAGGACCACAACAGCTGGGTCTCTGGGAGAGTCTTCGTCGGATTCGCCATCCTTAGTCGTAGTATTGAGGCTCGAGAATCGTACGCTGTTCTCATGCCCACGTCCCTCCGCTGGCCCAGTGTCGATGCCGGACCCTCGCTTGCGGAACACGAAAGGTGTAGACCCATTCTGCGCTGCTTCTTTGCCTGCATACACACGAGGGCTGTAGTGGTGCGGGCCGGTTGTTCGGTCTGGAAGAGAGGGTTGCATAGGTGTGACCAGAGGCCTATGGGTCGGTAGTTCTTGTGTCTCGCATTGGCCACTTTCTCTTGTCGAGCCCCGGTCTGCAGATCCAGAAGAGTCCACATGATCCGTACTCGTAGGTTCCGACGAGGCTTGTGCATTCCTTGTAGAGTCATGAGCGACGCCGTGGTCATCTCCAACTGCACTACCACGACTCGAACGAGGCACGGTCCGGAGGGAATGCCTCGAACGGCCCGCAGATACGGGTGTCACTGTCTCTTGGATAGTCGTTACCTCAGCAGGCGTGCTGTGATCTGACCTCGGAGACGTGTGCTTCCTAAGCATCATCCCGTGCGTTCGTGGGGACGAGTCCGCAGCCTGCTGGAGCTTTCGTAGTTGCCTTGACGGGGTATCTATCCTCGACAGGCGAAGCTCATCCAGGCTCTCGTCGCCGAGCTCGGCTAGTGGGACGTTGGACATCCTTCGTGACAGCCAGACAGACCGCTGCTCGCTAGGCTCAGGGGTTTGCCGTAAAGAATGGCTGGCTGGTGGCGCACCGTTCTTCTGATGAGCAAAATGATGGTCTCCATACACTGGGTCGCTCTGTATCGTGTCTTGCAATTGTCGTGTTTTGCGAAGGCGAAGCGCAGCCGCAATCCTGAGAGCCTCTTCGCTGGGGCCAGCTGACACATAGGCAGGCCGCAAGCGCTTGCTTTTGCCACAGCTGGCAGATGCCTGTTCCTCGATCACACCGTGGTCTTCGGCGGCATCCGATACTTCATGCTCAGCCTTCGCTCCCGCCTGAGCAGCCCGTCGCAAGATCTCGAGCTCATCCTCCACATCCTCCCACAGACCCGCAGCATCCCCTAAATGGTCCACCTCCGGAAGAACAAATTTTGGCTCATTCGAGCTCTTCTTGTTCCAGACAATCGTCCGCCTTTGGGCTTCCGGGCACGGTCGTGCAGATGTGATATACAATGGCTCCCCATTCAAGAAGCCATCTGCCAATTGCTCGATGCGCCTCCGTTTGGCGCTTCGCTCTGTCGCAGATAGCTTTTCCTCAGGGCCTGGAAAGTACGTCCGCGTGGGCGGCGGCGTGCACTCTTCGAAGCTGATTTCCCTAAAGTCCTCTGATTGCTGGAAAGCAGAAGCGTTTGTCCAGAAGTGGCCCCGTGGTTTATGGGTCCGGATCATGGTGCTGGAGCATGGTCGGCTTCACCCAGCGGAACTCCAGCATCTACGACGGTGTCGGGTCTGTGTTTTATCTGGTGTCCTACACAGATGCTGTCAGATCCTTTTGTAGCTCTTCTCACTTCCCTGCAGTCGCCACACTGTCGCCTTGGTGGTGGTTGCCAATCGAATAGGGTTGCGGGAATACCCGCTGTTGCTGAGGTGACGTTCGGATGTCGGAAGATCTACTGCAACAACACTTCGACCGGGTAGACCGCGCCATTGACGCGCCGTTTCAATATCGCACATCAATACACACATTGATTCTTCGACACAGGCTCTATCTCGAACCGCGACTGGATATTTGACCCTCTCACTAACACACGGCTTCTCGCCCGAGCATGCGCGCATGACCATCAACACTCGCCGATAAACAAGGCACATCTTCCATTCAAGATGACCACCAAAGTCGCCCCATGGCTGCAGGGCCTCAGCGACGATGCTTGGGAACTACCACAGCAGCGAGCTTTGGCAAGCAGTGTCTCTTCAGCCAGCCACGACGCAGGATCAATTCGAAGCAGCAAAATCCCCAGACGCAGTCTCAGCGGGCTCCCATCGTCGCTCTCCCGGCAGACCAGTTCTTCACAAGCATCCACTCAGAAAAGGCGGAACCCGCTTGCAGCCCTCTCAATGAATGAGACCAACACCCTTCGACGGCAGGAGGGCAACGTGCGACCTGCTACCACGCGCTCAGCATCGGAGGGCTCAGATGAATCTTTTGCAGCATGTGGTACGGTTCAACAGCGGTCGAAGAGCGCCTCGCCAGCCAAGAAGCAGGAAACGATGGAGTGGAAGAGGCGACTTGTCCATGGGCGAGTGGGCTACGGTGATCAGACAGACTTGTTTGGACCGTCTGGTCTTGAGAATATTTTTGCTGGTCCCAAGGAGGATGAGAACGACCAGCCCAAACCGAAGAGCAGGATGAACTGGCTGCAGAAGTCCTCCGATATACCAATGCCGTCTAGTCCGCCGCCTTGGCCATCGAGCTTCATCAATCCACACAACTGTGCGCAGGAGGAACCGTTGGATGTTGTTGGGGGGGAAGAAGACCGATCGAGCCCCAGTGCGAAAGACTTTGAGGCAGACGAGAGCTTCCGAAGCAATCCGTTCGATCTGGAGAGTGCCGCCCAACGTTCAGCAGACCTGGAGAACAGCCGCCAGCGGTCGAAAGGACATCTTTCCAGCCCCAACACGGCCTTCGCCGAGCTTTCTGAAGGCGAGGCAGCTGGCAATCGAACCGTCAGTGGGCAGACAGAGCTATCGCAAGAGGACTTCAGTCCCGTTTTCATCTCCAAGCACCACACAGTAACGGGACAGGTGGGCTATACCGCTCTCGACTCGCACACGATCAAACAATTCCAGAGCGTGAAGGTTGACCTACGCCATCCGAGCCAGACAAACCAACATCAGAGCAGCGGCTCCGAAGAGCAGGATGAAGTGGACGACTCAAACTTCACAGACGGCACCGAAGGGCAGGAAGAAGAGCAAGATGAGTCTGTTGCGCCTGACCTTTCTTTCTCAGAGAATCTGCCAACGGGCTCGCCGTTTCCGAATCTTGGAAAGCACGTCGAGCTCAGACGTGGTGGCTATTCACAGTACGGCTCTTTTAAGAGGAAGCCTTTGAGCCCCTCGCAGTCTACCATGGCACTTTCGAATCATCCGGAGGCGAGCACACTGCTGTCGCCAATCCTATCAGAGGGACATCAGAGGTCTCCGTCACCGACGCCTCCAAGGACGCCAAGCGTACGTGCTGACGGTGAGGAGCCAAAGTCAAGGCCATCTGGCAGTCCACTGAAGCTTTTCGGTGCTCACGATACCTTCACCAATAACAGGCTCCTCAGACGAATGAGCCAGCTGAATCCCGACGGCACCCTTCGGCTGCCAGCAGAGGCAGCCCAACAAGGTGCAAGCGAAGGCCGCCGAGTCACATCTAATGGCTCATTCGGCCAAGGCGAGCTCGATGATCACCAATTCGATGCCGAGATCACTATCACTTCCGCTTCTGACGATAGTGGCAAGAGAAGCGACAGCTCGCCTGGCTCAGAGGTCCCTGTACCTGGAAGCAAGATACCGATGGCTTTCCGTTTTGACGTCTCACCTCACATCACCGAAACATACAAGCTCAAGAGGAAGCTGTCCAAGCATAGCACTGCGACATCAAGAGGGTCAACATTGGACGGGACGTCGGCGCCATATGCGGCGATGCAACCAACGGTCGAGGATGCCTCGATATCGCAGCTACAGGCCGAGCCAGCCGATGAAGCACCACGAAGCTACGCAGAAGGCAAGCGACCACCAACATCGCCATTCAAGAGCCCGACGCCGAAACGACGTCGCACACTGCATGCATCCGAACTTGAAGATTACATGACGAGGGTCAATGACACTTACCACAGCCAGCTGCAGGAAGCAGTCAGCAGTCGCAAACGCAAGGATGCACGGCATGGAGACAGCCAGATCACAGCCGGTCCAGAGGTCCTGGCACAGCGCAAGATTCTCCGACCACGCAACCCGACGCCTAGTCAGTGCCGGCGCGAGCAGATCGAAGCTGAACTTAGGGAGGCAGCTGCAGAATTTGCCGAGCAGGAACCTGAGAAGCTGGAAGCAGTGCTGGAACAGATTGAGTCTTCGATGACATCTGAGTCGCCACAGACGCTGCAGCAACAAGCACAGGCTGTAGCTTCGGAAGTTGCTGCCTTTACGCTCAAAGTCCGCAGACCATCCGGTGAGCTCGGGGAGCGAAAGCGCTCGGTAACCACGCAGGACTTCCTCAATGAGGCGATGATGGTGATGAACCTCATTCGCGCCAAAGCAAGACCACAAAGCAACTTGGGCAGCGTGGAGGAGTCGGATGCAGAGCCATTGGCTCTAAGTGCGCGCAATGATGGGTCGATCCCAGAGGAGTCACTGCTGCGGATCTCAAGGCCGCCATCACGCGAGGGATCTGGGTGGAGGCAGCGCATGCCTGCTCAGACAGACGCTAGGGTCGTCAGCCACCTTCGCAAGTTCCAGGAGCAAGACGAGCGGGATGACACGGACTTCATTGCCAACTCGATAGCCTCGCTGCAAGTGGACGACGAGGAAATCAACGATCAGGTCATCTTCACCGACGAGCATGCAAACATCCGCATTACTGGGCCGCCGTCCGATAGAGGCAAGGCAAATAACGAGGAAGATTCCCAGCCAAGTTCTCAGCGGTCGCAAGGTAGTGCCACCGACACTCAGAATTCCAATGGGACATCGACTGGGCGCACGATTGGCACCAGCTCGACTCGCAAATCCGACAACGTTGGCACACTGGCCCCGGACGCAGTCGCACATCTCATTGGGGAACAAGTCGGGGGCATGACTTTCGACAAAGAACAGCAGCGCTGGGTACGAGTGGGCAAGAGTCCGGCGAAGAGCCATGGTAGCTTCTTGGAGCTGCCCAGCACTGTGACCAGCGATGACGATCCTTTTAGAGAGATATCGGACTTGCCGATCGACGAGCAGAACGAGATGCGCAGGATCAGCTCCCCTGCGAAGCTAGTCCAGGAGAAGGCTGCTGTGGGAACACTCTCTTCGGCACACGACCAAGCTGAGGATGGTGCAAGCCAGCAGCAGATCACCGAGAGCCACGCCACATCACAAGAAACCGTGATCTCGCGACCAGTCACACGGGAAGGGCCTGGCATCCGGCATAATCATTCCAGCTCGGTACCATCGCGGTACACGGCTTTTGCATCAAGCCAGCAGCAGGATGAGGTCCAAACGCGAGCGACGTCTTGGAGCGATGAGGAGCTGGCCCGTATGTCTGCGTTTGGCAGAGCGAAGCATCAGCCTCTGGAATACGCTGCTGCGCAGACTGCACTGGCAACGCACGGCAACCTCGAAACCATCGAGCAACAATCGGAGAGCGCGGATTCTAGCGTTGAGACGACGATTCCTGCTAAGATTGACGTTGATTCGATGACTGAGCTTGCCGGACTGAGAGAGGATACGATGCTAGACGCAGCGCACCATGATGTCGAAGATCTTGCGTCCCCAAAGCTGCGCCAGACGCCCACAGAGCAACCTTTCCAGCCTGCCAGCTACCAAACGGCACCGCGGCAGGTGTCGCTACGCCGCCAAACCTTGACCAACCGCTTCAATGCTGAGGCTGTCGACCATCGTGAGCTCTCGTTCGTGGCCCCACTGCCTGGTGACCGGATGATGAGCCTGTCCTTGAGTGTGTCTCGACCCGTCAGCAAACGACATCAGCCTTGGGTGGCCAACGTTCCGTCCTCACCGTCGAAGGTCGACTCTAGCTTTATGCTAAGCGATTTGCCAGACTTCACCGTACATGAGGAAGACGCGGAGCGGCCATCGGAGCGTGCCTTGGCCAATCGACTTGCGCACCACGCAGCAACCGAAGTCAACGATCGATATGCCCTGGCTGTGAAGGACCTGGTCAAGACTTTGACGGATGTCAACCAATGCGAGCCCTACTGGGAGGACTTGAAGCAGCTGGACCTCCACGGCCAATCTCTAGCATCACTGTACGGCCTCGAAGACTTCTGTACTAGGGTACAAGAGATGGACGCCTCGATCAATGCGCTGACGCACTTAGCTGGTTTGCCTCAGACTGTTCGGAAGCTCAATGCTCGGTCGAACCAGCTCAGCAGTCTGACGTCCTGGAATCACCTGATGAACCTGCAGTACCTGGATGCCTCTCACAACAACCTGGAGAACCTTAACGGACTCGGCTGCTTGATTCACCTGCGTGAGCTGCGAGCGGACGACAACAAGATTGCTAGCCTCGATGGATTGTTTGAGCTGGAGGGCTTGCTGAAAGTTCGTGTGCGGCGAAATGAGCTGAGCAAAGTGGACTTCTCGGGCAGCCAGCTACAGCATCTTACCTCGCTCGACCTGTCTCAGAACCACATCGGCAGCATCGAAGGATTGGATGGCCTGTGTTCGCTCAGAGACCTGATCCTGGACGGCAACGACTTGCAACAAGGCCTCCAGGTCGCGCATGTCATGCCACACTTGACCTCTATCTCGTTGCGGGACTGTAAGCTGCAGCACCTAGATGTCTCCAACTTCCCGGCTTTGACGCACCTAATCGTGGATGAGAACTGCTTGTCGACCATTGAAGGACTGCCTCTGCTTAAGAACCTGCAGGTGCTGTCGATCAAGCGGCAAGATCTTCCTGAAGGAAAGCAGATTACGCTCTTTGATCAGCCATTTGACACACGGACCCTGCAACTCTCGGGCAACGTAATCTCTTCAATCGATCTTGCAGCAAGCTTCTTGAGCATACAGCACTTGGAGATGGCTTCAGTCGGCCTACAAGAGCTTCCAGATGACTTTGGCCTTCGGATGCCAAACCTGAGATCGTTGAGTCTCAACTTCAACAACCTGAAAGACATCCGGCCGCTGCTTAACATCCACGGTCTCAAGTACTTGGCTGTCTGTGGCAATCGCCTGCATAGGCTGCGGAAGAGCGTGGCAACCGTCTCGAAGATGAAGAGCCTGCAGACGCTGGATATGAGGGACACCCCGATGACGCAAGGGTTCTATCCTTCCATGGCGTCGACACTGTCCAAGAGCACCTGCCTCATCCGCCAGAATATATCGCAGGCGCTAGAGGACGAGGACGAACATGCCATAGCTTTCGATTCGGCACGGTATCAATACCCAGCCGCCGATGTCGAGCAAGACAAGCAGTACCGCTCTCGCCTCGACGAAGACACGAAGCTGCGAAGGCGAGTGCACGAGATGCTGTTGGCGTACAGCTGCCGCTCATTGACGGAGCTCGATGGGATGAAGATAGATCGATCGTCGTTGGGTACTCAGGATTCTGTCTGGCGGCGCTTGGTGGAGTTAGGAGTGGTCAGGCGGTCCGGAGAGGGCGATGGCAATACCTCCGGAGGCCATAGCGCGGCCGGAGATGTTGGTATGCGGCTCTTGTCATGAAGTATACGATGGGATGTGTAGGATTACGAGCATTTGTTTAGCACTAGCGTGGTGTTTGAATTGGGTTAAAGCGTGATGTATACCAACAAGGCAATGGGAATGAGATTGTGGAGCGTTCGGTACCGAGCGGTACTTGTAACTGTCCGATTTTAATGCTCTACACCAAATTGCATCAGACAACCTGCCGTTTCCAAATCATGAAATCGCCTCGGAACCGACAAAGCAAGACGGTCTTCTCATTTACCCGATCTGCGGGCGCTGTACCGAAATGTCTTGCATCTTGAGGAGATCGGCGCTGTGCACGTCACGACTCGAAGGTAGATTGAGCGTGGACCATGCATTGCATATAAACACGGCACTGCGTCCAGCAACAGTCCATCAACACATTTACTATCGACCAGATCGAATATTTCAAAATGCAGCTCAAGTACATCTCCACAGCTCTTCTGAGCGCATCCGCCGCTCTCGCGCAGAGCTCTGGAAAGCCTGGGTACGACTGCTACCCGCATTGCATCGCCTCCACGGTCTCCAACAACAGCCTCTCCTTCGGCCGCCACTACGCCGTCCTGAACTTGGACCTAATCAACGGCATCGTCGGCGGCGTCGAGAACACAACTGCCGGCAAAGCATGGATCGATTCCACCGCCAACTGGATCGATGCCGTCCACTCCCAGAACCCGCCACCCTTGTCCATCTTCACGCGCATCTACTTCTCCAATTCCCACAAACCAGAAGTCGGACCAGATGCTCCTTTCGCTGCCGTCGGAGGCGCGCTGGGAACTGCTGCGCAGCCGGAGACAGAGCTGTACCCGGCTTTCAACGTGCATAAGAAAGCGGGTGATGTCGTCTTGCAGAAGACGCGATATTATGCTGGCGCTGGCAATGCTTTGGAGCAGATTTTGAGCACGCAGCATATTGACACTGTGGTGCTGTCGGGGATTAGGACGAGTGGGGTGATTTTGAGCACGGCGTATCGGTTGTTTGATTTGGATTATAAGGTGTAAGTCGAGACGATGAATATGCCCGTGGTGGCAATGGCTGACATTGAATAGGTACGTGATCGCGAACAACACCATTGAGTCGCCTCCGAATACGCCGGATATCAACAGGAACATCCTCGAGGGTATCTTGCCTAAGCTTCCGGTTGATGTGATTACGATCGAGCAGGCCATGGCGGCGCTGGAGAGGAGCGGACCGGCCATCTATTAGAGACCATTAGAAGAAGGTCGGATCTAATGTAATATGCGTCAGCATCAGCCATTGGCCAAAGCAAGTTTTTCTGGCTTTTCACACTCTTTCTGCCAGTAGCACTCCCAGTTGAACTTTATGCATTCGTTGCCCCAACTCCACCAGCCCGCGACAAGGTATCTTGCGAAGACTTCCAATGCTCTGTACCTCTTCGGATCGGGCATCATAGGCTCGATGAGCTCCTTCAGGCACGGTTTTCTCGAATGCAAGTCCGGCACCGCCAGCATGACCTTACGCTGTACGTTCGATGTCTTTACTTCCGCATCGTCGGGTGCTGCAACCTTCCGTCGCTTCCTCCCTAGCAACAAAACCTCATACGGCTTCCTCCACACAGCGTCAAGCGGCGAGACAGGCTCACCATGTATAGTCGTCTTCAGCCATGCCCACTCCTCGACAAGCTGAACACCCCAGCAGGCGAACAGGCCATCGTCATGGAGCACCAGTTCTCTCACTGCAGGCTTATTCGTGATCCAGACGCCGATCAGGCACTCCTCAGCCATGAGCAGCTCGATCTTCGTATCCAGTAGCATCTCCCGCAGATCCCAAAGTGAAGGCGAGGTGGCGTATGTTGAGCTAGGCGTGTGATGGGTTCGCTTCACGGAACTATTTGGCCACGGCGGATCAAGCAGGATGAAATTGAAAAGGTGAGTACTGTCTGCCTGTCGAGCTCGATCTCTGACAGCGTCACGGAGGGGCTTTGCGTCCGCGCAGTCGCCGAGGTAGAAGGACGAGCCCGGTGGTATGTTGAAAGAATGGCGATGCTCTTCGCTGTCTCCGTTGCCAGGTATGTATATTGTCGTTGGTTGATCGGAGGTGTTAGAGAACACACGTCGCTCCTCGGCATCAAACGAGACCCGGGTACGATATCCTCCAGTGGAAGTCACTGCTTCCCCATCATCGGCGTGGTCCTGGATAGACCGGTCGCTCAGAGCTCCCCGTCCGCCAGTCTCAATGGCCTGCGTGGGCTGTACCTTCGTCTTGAAGCCATCGACGTCGTGTGTTAACTTCCGCTTCTTGGATTGATGAGGCGTGCTCTCATTAGTGAACGGGCGCGGAAGACACCAAGCCTTCGGAAAGGCTCCCCGTATTTCTTCCAGAGCTGCATTGAGAAGGCTCCGGTACTCCTCATGCAGTCTGTCCTCGCGATCGTGCTGCTGTAGTCTGGCCTTCCCAGATGCTGACTTCGGCTCGTTCGATAGAAACGGAACTTCCAGTGGTGAGGTTGACTGCAGATGCCGTATCTCTGTAGTGCCTTGAGCACATTCGATTGAGCGTGGTATGTCTATCAGAGTGACGTCCTTTGCTTCGTTCTGCCAAATTATTGGCGAAGGCATTGTTTCTCTGCTTGTTCGTTTTCCGCCAGGTTGGTGCGATCTCAAACAGTACCAAAGAGCTTTTTTGAAGCACGATCAGAACCCGAAAAAGAATGTACCGAACTCAGACTTGCCTTACCATACTAGCATTCGATTGACCTACAGCTAGAAATGTCAAGATGAAGGAGGAATTTAAAACTCGAACTCACCACCTCTAGAGCAAAAACAGCAAAAGAACGTCGCCAAACCCATGGACCTCACAGACGACTCCCGCCAAGCGCGCGCGTAATCCAGCGCCGCCACTCCATGGTCTGAAGTTCTCTGCCCGATTGCTCGGCTGAAGGTTTCTTCAGAAGCTCAAGGCCGCGCCAGCAATCGTCCGTTACCGAGACGAGTGGACGACCACCACCAAGTTCGAACTGGGCACGCACGCCTGGATTGGAAAGGGAGAGGCTGCGAGTGAGTGAGGCTTCGTTCAGTGTAGCCGTTACAGCTGGAATCGTGGCATTTGACAAATATTATATAATACTTTAACATTGAAGCCGACATCTGCCCGATTAGCGCAGCTGGTGATGGCTCTGCGAGAAAAGTGCATGCTTGCCTTTAGCATTCTCAATGGCTTATATAGTCGAGCTATGTACATCTTCATCAGCTAAGCCTCCTACTTGTCCTGATCACTCCCCTCATCGTCATCCTCCCCCTCGACCTTAATCCTCCTGCCCTTAACCCCCTGCTCCACCTCCGGCACAAGCGACTCCATAAACTCAACATCCCTCCCCACCAGCGTCACCGTGTTCCTACTCTTCCCCCATCTCGGATAACTCCCCACCTTCACCCCCTTCCCTTCCACCTTGCCCGACAGCTCCGTTAGATACCCCGCCACCCCGCTCTCCGGCAAAGGCGTACTGAACAAGATCCGATGCACACCTTTGCCCTCTGGGTCCGTCAGCCGTGGCAGCAGACTCGGCTTCAGCCCCGTCAACATCTTCTCGAACAGCCGCGGGATGCCTGGGAGGATGTGGATGTTTCCATTGACGATACTGATCGGGACCCAAAGATCATCCGCCGAGAAGAAGATCTGCTCCTCATCGCTCTTGTTCTTATTCCACGGCAGCTCCACCATCCGCAGCCTCGCCGTCCGCTGCGGACTGTCCACGTCCCACGAAAAGTCCGGATCGTTCTTGCGCGGTTTACTCAGCGCCTTCATCTTCTCCAGCGCCACCTCGTGCAGGACCAATGGCAAGCCAAAGCCTTTCGCGATGCTCTGGTACGTGATGTCGTCGTGTGTCGGTCCGATACCACCGCTCGTCACCACAAAGTCGTAGTTCTTCGACATACGCTGCGTCGCTTCAATAATCTCGCCTTCATCATCGGCGATGACTTCGACGCGCTTGAGGTTGATGCCGAGGGAGAAGCAGTATTTGGCGAACCAGGCGGAGTTGGTGTCGACGGTCTACGTCTGTGTCTCAGCATTCAGCGCTTTGTCGAAGCATACGAAGATGTATTGAAGTGTGGTACCTTTCCGCCTAAGACTTCGTCGCCTATGATGAGGCATGCTGCTGTGTTGATCATTCTTTTGTTGTCGGCCATGATTCGTGACGTAGGTGATATGCTTGGCCGATGGGCGGCGGCGGAGGAGTGCAGGTAGTTGGGCAGTGGTCGCGAGAAGTGCCTGGCTAATTGGTTGACGCGGGCGAACATGGGGCTCGAAATGTTACGAAAGAAGATTTATTGCATGTGAAGGTCGAGAATGGAGAGAGCGACGTTCAATGGCATCGCGCGAGATCGAGGAAGCGGGGTGGATCTGAGGGACATCTGAGACAAGCTTCGATTCTCGTGGGGGCATCTGCCTGACATTGCACTTCTGACGACACTTCCATTCTCTCGGAACAACAACACGTCGATCAGTGTCAAAATGGTAAGGACAGGCTTGATTCAACGAGAGGAAGAAAAGATCTAATGTCAAGCAGGCATCAGAATCCCGCCTCTACACCTTCTCGCCGGAGGTTGGTACCATGACTTCAATATCAACCATATCTCTGTATACTGACAAGACGGTAGACGAAGGAGAAACTCCGCAAATTCCGTCTCAGCACCTCGCGAGCCAAAGACCCGCAAGCAGTGATATGTGCGTCTTTACCACCACCCTCATCCCAACTGAGCCCCCGCTGACCGTGGCAAAGAAGACCAGATCGACAAAAAGACCCTCGAAATCTCCCAGGCGGACGACGATGTCTACAGCAAAATGACCGAGCTCTCCGACGAGCTGCCGGATAATTCGCCGCGGTTTGTGCTGTTGAGCTATCCTCTGACGCTCGTACGCGCTAGTCTCAACTCCCCAGATGAGCGCGAGCATGCTGACGATGGATTAGGCTTCTGGACGCATGTCAGTGCCGTACGTAATGATCAACTATCTCCCGCCGACCTGCTCGAGCGAGATGCGCATGCTGTATGCGGGCGCGAAGGAGTTGCTGAGGAACCAGGCGGAGGTCGGGCGGATTATCGAGATCGACTCCACGGACGATCTTGAGTCCATTGAGGAGAGACTGAAGGGCGAGGAGTGAGCTGGCGTGCTGCAGCTGCTTTGCTGTGCTCCAGTAACGACTTCCGTCGAGGCCGGTTGGCGTTATATCTTCTGGTCTGGTGTAACAGGGAACGGCAACCTCCGATGCATCCTCTGCACAATCTCCACGTAGTCCTTCTCGTTATCCGGCGTGATGATGCCGTGTCGGATGAAGAAATCAATCATCACCACAGCGCTGTTGGTCTTGAAATCCTCCTTCGCTAGAGCCTCCTTCACTTCGTCCACGCTCATGAGGTAGAACTCCTTGACCTCGCCATCCTCAGGGACAGGCGTGACATTGGCATCAACTTCCAGGTCAAAGACGAAGATCACATCCGGCACGACACAGCTCTCCATCCCACCAGGTTTCTCGAGCTCGTAGCTGATGTACGTCAGCACACCAGTGGGACGTATGTGCTTCTCAATCAACTCAGCAGGCAGCGAAGCCTCCTCCTGAGCTTCGCGGATGATGTTCTGCATCGGCGTCTCACCAGCCGTAACACCGCCCGCAACCGTCGTGTCAAGCTTGCCAGGATACGTAAACAGACTCATACTCCGCCTGGGCACCCAGATCCTCATCCCATCACCAGTCATCGTGTAGACAGTAAGATGCGCCCCTCTCGCCGTGATCCCGAACAGGTCAGCCGCGTATCGTTCCAACTGGACAGGGTAGTTCGCTCCAAGGATCGAAAACATCTCGCTATGCTGCTTGTTGAGTGTCCGGAAGATGTCCTTGTCAATGGCATTGTTGATGACTTCAGCGAAGGCGGAGTTACAGGCTGTAGATGCACTGGAAGCATTTGCGTGCCCTCTGAGTCGGATGGTCCGTCGGCCGTGGTCAATCACGAAGTCCTCAGACCAAGGCATCCGCTGGACATTGGAGGCGAACAGCCATCCGTGCGGTCGTTGGTCGTTGGGTAGGTAGAGCTTATAGAGTCCTTCGTCTAGACCTTTATATGCATAGCTGGACAAGCGTCAGCATGGCTCAAGTTGGACGCATAGAGTGGAGAGCATCTACTTGTCACATAACGCCACCAGCTCGAGATTTGACAGTCGTTGGCCGGACATGGTTCTGAATTCGAGGCGAAGGAGGTCCTAGCTATGTGTCCGCAAAACGTGTAATTAGTCACGCTTGAAGTCCGAGAGTGTGGCTTCGAAGCGGGTGCACGTCCGGTAGTATCGTGTTAAGGCGAGGACGATGTGTGCCTTTGGAGCGCGGCCTCGAGATGTATGGGTCGCTCCTTCCGTTTATGTCAAGAAGTTCAAGCGTCATGACAAGGTTCGAGGCAATCGCGCTGGCACGTGCAACCCCCTGACTACACCACCACAGTATCGCAGAGGACGGGGAGACAGCAGAGTGAAAAGTTCTAATTCAAATACCCTATACCAGCCCCACGATCAGCCCGTCAGGCTTCGCCACCGCCTCGATCTCAAAGACGGTAGCTTCAGTGCTCTGCTCTTCCGCACCGAAAAAGGCTGTATCCCCATCCCTTGACACAAGAACCTGTTTCCCACCCTGCCCGCGCCGAACTCTGCCCTGATAAAATGAACCACACGCGCGATAAGGGATATCAAAACGAACTGAACAACAGGAGGGCTGCCTCCTGCTCCATGAGGTTGTGGTGTTCTCCGCCACGAGAACGCTCACTTCTATGCTTCTGCGCCTTTTTCTTCGCCCGATGCGCTCACTTCCACTCCCTCTGCCGCCGTTGTATTCAATAGCGTGTCGCTCTTTTCTGCGCGCCTATAGCTGCTCGCGCTCTTCCCATCCCTCACCACCTCTTTACATCACCACGCACTTGCTGCAGCACCCAGCATCTTCGTCCCTGTCCTCCATGTCCAGCTT
The DNA here is from genome assembly GCF_035928015.1 of Saxophila tyrrhenica. Taxonomy (NCBI): domain Eukaryota; kingdom Fungi; phylum Ascomycota; class Dothideomycetes; order Mycosphaerellales; family Extremaceae; genus Saxophila; species Saxophila tyrrhenica. Next base: position 428,498 of record NW_027041748.1, on the reverse strand, counting down.
CTGGTCCGGGCCGCCTTGCCTGCCGGACTGCGCGCCGTTGTAGCCGTGCATGTTCTTGTTGTATTTCCGGATCTCGCGAACAATGTCGAAGAAGGCGTTGTCGACGTTGATACGGTTCTTGGCCGAGGTCTCAATGAAATCGCAGCCGAAGGAGGCGGCTAGTTGGCGGCCCTCTGTCAAATTACATTAGCAATGCGCCCGCAATCCTGCGCAGGGATGTTGCTGTGTACTCACCCTCAATGCTCACCTGCCTCTCCATGTCCAGATCGCACTTGTTGCCCACCACGATGATGGGGAAGTAGTCCTTGTCCTTGACTCTTAATATTTGTTGCTGGAATGTGATGATCTCCTCAAACGACTGCCGCGACGTTATGCTGTAGACCAGCAGGAAGCCTTCACCCGTCCGCATGTATTGCTCGCGCATTGCTGAGTACTCCTCCTGGCCGGCGGTGTCGAGCACGTCGAGCAGCGCGACTTCCTCGTCGATCACGCATTGCTTGCGGTAGGAGTCTATACATTATTATCAGTCAATGGTCTTGCCGTCGGTGGGTTGAAAGGTATGCGAACCTTCAATTGTAGGGTCGTATTCGTCCACAAAGTGGCTCTGGATCAACTGAATGGTCAAACAACTCTTCCCCACACCACCGCCTCCCACAACGACCAGCTTGTATTCCCGGAGGAACTGAAGTACATGTTAGCTATCTCATCCATCTTCTTCAATCGCTCAATGGCATTTGTAGACAGCCGGACATACTTTTGAAGCCATTGTGTATAGTAGATCGCCGTTCGCAGAGGTTCAGGCGTGCTCGTGCAGATCAATGCGCGTGAGGGTTCGAGGCGGCGAAGGGATGGTTTGGCGGTCGAGGCAAGGAGGTGTTCCCGTCGAATGTGCTGGCCGGTCTTCGAGATGCAGCCAGGGACTCTGACTGTCGCTGGAACTGGCGGTCTCGGCGTTTGGCGTGGAGCGTCTGGAACGGGAACCCTGAGTCGGCGTCTTCCCTTCTTTTTCCCTGCGGGCCGCGGCGTGTCTTGCTGCAGGTTGCCACGCGAGATGATCTCGGGCGGTATGCGGTGGGATGTGAAGAGCGAGGGTGTGGTATAGGGAAGGGATGGGATGTATGGGACGTCGGGGAATTGTTCGCTCCAGCGGCAAGATGGGACGAGACGAGGGTCAAGGCATGCAGAGACGAAGTTCGAAGTGACAGGCTCGAGAGGCAGGGATTCTTCTGCTCCTACCACTATCTAGCATGCCCGCTAGCGATTCGCCAGTCTTCTAGTGCCCTTCCACTGCATCTCCCGCCGAACACCCTCCACCCTTTCTCCTGTCTGCCACGCTCCCACTCGCCCACACGTGCGGCCAGCAGCGTGCGCAAGAGCCTCCGCCAATTTCCATTCCCCAAACACCCTGTCACTTCGAACATGTTCTACAAACACACGGCCAAGCATGGATTATTACTGTAGATGAAGTTGATGAACGTGCGATAGATGGGAAGAAGCAAACGATATCAATGCAGGACCTCCTCACCCAATGGCCGTCGGCAGCGGCCTCCCGATCGCCTGCCTTCCGCCATCCCCAGACCATCGCTAGCCCTTCTCCATTTGTGAAATGCTGCACGGCAACGCGTTCGCGTGCTGATCGACGTGAAGCTCCGCCCGTCGGTAGCTGTCGCCGGCAGCAGCTTCATGCACATGCACATGCACCGCAGGATGCAGGACGCACACGTTGCGACCGGCATCAACATCCTCGGCTGGTTGTATCACATCTTACGTTCGAACATGAAGAGTCGAGGCGTCTTGCTTCGAGGGATACATGTGCCTGCAAGCGCTATCGTCTTCGCACCAGCCAGCGCTAAACAGCCTGGAGCTCTCCTGACTCTGCCTCTCAACCGCGTTCACGCCAGCACGCAGAGCTCATCCCACTACCGCCGATCGCTACCCCTTCAAGCATACCATCAATCTCACCAACATCGCCGCGCAATTCGGTCAGATAGCTGGTCGTCTTCAGGTAGATGGCACGAATAGCACGATAGAGTGAGGTCTAAGACATCCATCACCTGACCGGCAGCTCATGCGAGCTGATCGCGAGAAGGACGCGCTCGCACACCACCATCTCCACTGAGGCTGCAGGAACGGTTTGTGAGGCTCTAAGTGGGTATGCACGCGCTGCTGACAGCCAGCCTTGTGGTGTGAGGCACGCCTATAAGAAGTCGATCACAGCGCTTCTACTTTACACGCCTTCTTGTCGCGAACTTCCGTCGACGTGGAGGCGCAGCTGAAGGTGTTGGCGCTTCTGAAGCTGAGCTGTTGTATTCGTCTCGAACACACCACTTCGATTTGCAGGATGGCGACCAAGAAGACAAATCGATACATTCTACGGCCATTGCACCGACTGGTGTCAACAGTCGATAGGAATAAGGTGGTGTGGTCAGGCTCGCTCCTCCCCCACCAGTCTCGAGTACAGTAGGTGCGCTCCGCTGGATCTCGCTTTCCTTCACCCCTCTCCTTATACCAATACGTCTTTCCTATTGAACGAGAAGAAACACCACGCCACTCCACTGAGCGAGTAGTCTGCGACAACACTATCTTTAGCCCTCAGCAGCACCCTGTTCAGCTCCTATCACAATGCCGTCTACTTTCTCCCGCCGTTTCTCCATGGCGTCCTACTCTACGAACGCCGCAGGTGGCATTGACGCTGCTGTTAGCGAGAAGGATACAGAGCTGTACCCAGCACGTCCTCGCCATCGCAAGGGCAACACTCAGGACCACATCGACATGCAAGCGAGTCGTCTCCTTCATTCATCATTCAGCCTCGCCACTAACACACCACCAGCGAATGGGCAAGCGTCAAGAACTCAACCGCAAATTCCAGTTCCTCTCTACCGTCGGCTTCGCTTCGTATGTGCTGGGCACGTAGGAGATCGTCCTTACCGCGAACACGCCGGCCCTCCTCCACGGCGGGCTCGCCGGCCTCTTCTGGTCAGTCGTCTGGACGTCCATCGGGCAGTTCTTCGTCGTGCTGTCCTTAGCAGAGATGGCCTCCATGGCACCCACCGCCGGCGGACAATCTCACTAGGTGTCAGAGTTCGCTCCGCCGGGAAGTCAGCGGTTCCTGTCGTACCTCTCCGGCTGGATGACGGCGGTCGGGTGGCATCCCACTATTGCTGTTGACTGCTTCATCATCTCTGATGTTATCCAGGCGGTGGTTGCTGTCAATGACGCAACCTACATTCCTACGAGGTGGGCTGGGACTGTCATCATCATGGCTCTGATCACGGGCGTCTCTTCCTTTGACGTCTTCGCTGCCGGTCACCTTCGCATCGCTGAAGGCTTGTTCGCGACTTGCCGGTTCTTCGCTTTCGCGCCTATTGTCGTCATGCTGTGGGTGATGGTCTCGCCGACAAAGTCGACTAACGAGGTTTTCGGGAAGTTCAGGGACTATACCGGCACGTGGTCGAGTGTCGGGGTCTCTGTCCTAGCAGGTCAGGTGACCGGCATCTTTGCGTGTGCACGGAGCGATGCTCTTGCACATCTTTCGGAAGAGGTGGAGGATGCTGCTGTGGTTGTGCCTAGGTCGATGGTTTGGACTTATGCTTTGGTGAGTATTCTGGGCTGGTCTTCATGCACGCTGCTGATGCAACGCAGAGCTTTCCTTTCACGCTCATCGTCCTGCTCACCTATTGCTTCAATATCGGCTCTGTAGAAGAAGCTCTGCAGTCAACTCACCCTCTTGGTGAAGAAATCACACCCTCGTAGCTCCTTCGTCCCTTTGCTAACACCTGACCAGTCTACGTCCTCTGCAATGCCCTCTCCGCCGCCGGCCCCACGACTGGCTTCGCCATGATCATCCTCATCCTCCTCGCCATGATCACCATCAGCGCCCTGGCCTCCGCCTCCCGCCAAATCTTCGCCTTCGCGTACGTCTTCCCCACCCCCAACAAAACCTCACCTCACTTCACTGACGCAATGGTAGCCGCGACAACGGCCTTCCCTTCTCCCCTTGGCTCCGCCGGGTCGACCCTCGCTACCGCGTCCCCTCCAACTCTGTCCTCTCGCTGATCAACCTCGGAAGCAACATCGCCTTCAATATTGTCCTCTCCCTCGCCGCTGCAGCACTGATGGGCTCATACGGGCTCTCGGTCGGCTGCATCGCGCTCCGCCGCCTCCGCAAGCAGCCGCTCCCCCGCGCAAGGTGGTCGCTCGGGAAGGCGGGGCTGCCGGTGAATATTGTGGCGATGGTGTATGCGGCATGGTGTTTCTTCTGGTGTTTCTGGCCGGCGAGACAGGGCGGAGGGGTGGAGGAGTTCAATTGGGCGATTCTGCTGTTTGGGGGGGTTATGGGAGTGGCGGGGGCGTTGTATCGGTGGGGTGGGAAGGGGAGGGGGCATGTTGGACCAGTGGGGAGGGTGCAGAGTTGGATGAATGAGTGGTAGGAGCATATACGAGTGATACCTGGTTGCGACCTAGGCATTGATGTCATGTTTCTCGTACGGTCGGAGGTCATGCACGCATGCTGCCGCCTTACCCGAGGTGCATGGCAGGCATCTGAATTTCATGCTCTCCTGATCTCCCATCTCACATTGAGGATACTTACCTCCTCCCCCGCCTTCTCATCGTAATCATACCAATCCCCCTCAGTCAAATCAATTCCACTAAACTTTGTCCCCGACTCCGCTCCCACGGCCTTCCAGTCGCCCTGTCACATGTCAGCAACAACTCCACTCCATTCCACCACTTTCCGACCGGCAAGCATACATCAGCCCTGAACTCCACAAACTCCAACCCTCGACAATCCATCGTAATCAGATTCATCGCCTTTGCCGGATCCTGCTGCGGGTATGCCTTCGGCGCGTCGATGATGTTTGCTGAGTGCTCTCTCTACACCCACGTCAGGACTTCCGATCTGGAGGTAAAGGGAAGGATTCAAGTGGCGGACCTTACAGTTCTTACACCGCCAGACGAAGTTGGCTTCGCCTCTGCTGCCGGATTGTTCATTTTGTTCCTTGCGTTCATGTCAGCGAACAACCCGTCCATTACTGGGTGAGGGGGATGATCAGGGAGACACACGAATCGACTAACGGAGACCCAATTCGGGTGGACCTCGCGGCAGGAGGTGCATTGCACTTTGAAGGTGTAGAAGAAAGGGTTGTCTTCTGTGTCGTCGGGTTGGAGGTCTGTTACACTGGAGAGAATTAGTCTGGGTGTGGGTACAAGGCGACTACGTATACCCGTTCAATTCGGCGGTGATGGCTAGCGCTAGCATGTTTGAGGTGTTGACAGTGGATGATATGGTGAAGTGTAAACAAAAGTGACGTCGGTTGATTGGATTTAGAGTTTCGGTAGCGTGCTGGCTGTTGCCTTTCGTGTCACCGCGATTCACATGATACATCAACCAACATTCACAAGCAACACCATCTACCTCTTCTTTACTTGAGGCTGCGATCGATTAAAAGGGACGATGCTCTTCTCATCACAACAGCGGCACAGTCAAAACAGAACGCGAAGAAGACGCGTCCCACATCGCGCCTCTGCTGGCTGATCCAGCGTCACGCCAAACAAGATGCCGCGACGAGCACTGCCATGGGATACTGAAGAGACGGAGAAGAAGCCGAAGCAGAAGAAGGCCTCACCGCCGCCCAGGCGCAAAGAACCCACCGCCAACTCAGGCGACGACCTTGTCGACTCCGACCTTAACCCCATCCATCCACCCTCCCCCGAGCCGAAGAAACCCAAAGAGCGCCCCGACCGTTCACCCTCTACGTCTCCCGCCCCCGCTCCGCCTGCCGTCGTCTACATGCGCGAAGGCTACGCCGCCGACGACGCCTGGCGCATGGTCGAGGACGAGTTCTACACCACCGCGCAGACCTTTACGCAACACATCCACCGCGCCGAGTACGTCCGGCTTAGAAAGCTGGCGTGTTCGCGAGGCGCGCATGTGTTGAAGGGAGTCACGCACGGGACGGATGGGAGGACGAAGAAGAGCGATGAGGTCAGATTGAAGGGGGAGGTGGAGGAGCGGGCGCAGAAGAGGAGGGAGGTGGTGGGTGGGGAGAGTAGTGAGGAGGAAGACGAGGATGAGTACATGCATGATCCGTTGCTGGCGGTGTTGATGACGAAGGACAAGGGGATGGCGAGGGATCTGGTGAGTGTGAGGAGGGGAAGGGCGAAGACGAGGGCGGCGGCGGGATTTGAGCAGAGTCCGAGGAATGTTGAGAGGAGGAGGGATCTGGTGGGTGAAAGGGAGACATCACCGCCGCGGTTTGATCTGGCTAAGGCACGAAGGCCAGCGGGTGGAGAGGCTGCCAAGCAAGAGAGGTACAGACAGGAACCGCCAAGGCAGGAAGCGCCTTCGTCGGACGATGATGAAGACGGTCTCGATGCTCCACCAGTCCGTACAGCTCGGCCTACGTACGCAAAGGCGGACAAGCGGCGGGCTGAATCCGCTGCCCCTGGTACGGCCTCTAAGGACACGAACGGCGTCAAGCGCGAAGATCGCAAGGAGAGCGAGTCGGTCTTCAAGCAGTTTGCCAGGCCCAAGGCGGAGTCATCGCGAATCGCGCCTCCGACCTCACGCCGCCGGCATGAGCAAGCCGCTGCCGCTTCTAAGCTCACCAAGACACCCGGCATGTTCGGAGAGACCGACAAGAACTCTGGCACTAAGAGTGCTGTCTCTGACGACGCTGCGACTCACTACGCCAAGTACAAGGCCGACAAGGAGAAGAAACAGCAGGAGCAGAAGCGCAAGGCCAAAGCAGCGGACGAGATTCCCACGTTCCTCTTCTAGAAGGCTAGGTGTGTACATGTACAGTATGTGCTATTTTTCATCTTCAACTACCACTTCTCGAGCATCGGCCTGATGTCAATGTCGTTGGTGAAACATCTCTTGCTCTGAGTGTGGAGGTTCCAGTATGACTCCGCGATGTCATCCGCACTGATCTTGGCCTCTGGTGGCATGTCTTTCAGCCAGTCCTTCGTCCTCGGGATGTCGATGACACCGTCAATGACCGCGTGAGCGACGTGCACGCCCTTTGGCGCAAACTCTTTGGCGAGAGAGGTGGAGAGCGCCTTCAGCGCGAACTTGGGCGCCGCGAAGCCTGACATCTGCGCGTTGGCTTTGACGGAGGCGGTGGCTCCAGTGAAAATCAAGGTAGGTGGGTACTTGGCTGACTTGTCCTCAGCGTGCTTGAGGAGGTGAGGGAGGGCTGCTTGGGAGAAGATCACCGCTCCTTGTCTGTGCCGACGTCAGTTCCTTCTCATCTCAATTCTTCTCTTACACACTCACACGCTGACCTCCCAGCTTCCCCGAAAATCCTGCACGCTCATCTCCAAGAACGGCTTCCGCGCAAACCTCCCGGACGCATTAAACACCGCCGCCGCGCACGCCCCGCCTCCAAACTCGTCGGAGATCTTCTTGAAAGCGCTCTTCACGCTGTCCTCGCTCGACACGTCGGTGGAGATGCCGATGGCTTTGCCCCCGCTCTTGTTGATCTCTTGGACCAGGCCCTCGTAGTTTTCGGGGCTGCGGGCGAGGAGGGCGACGGGGTAGGCGGAGGCGAAGCGGCGGGCGCAGGAAGCACCGGTGCCGGGGCCGACGCCGGCGATTACTGCGAAGGCTTTGGACATGGTGGGGCAGGGTATGAGGTGGGTGGATAGGGCGGAGAGGCGGGTGGAGGGCCGGGATGAGGGGACCGTGGTGGGGTTGGGTTGATTGCTCGGATGAAGGAGGTTTAGGAATTCTGCTCACGTCAATCGAAAAGGAAATGAAGACGAAGGACAAAGACAATATATGAAGAGAAGGGGAGGAAGGAAAGAGTTGATTAGCAATATACTCGACCATGTCCGAGGCCGACCTCGAGCTCTGGAGCTCTGAGTCTGTCCGTGTGGGGAGAAGATGGCGTCAGATCAGTAATTCTGAGGAAGTGGCTCCGTTCCGAAGAGTCGATCCTCCTGCTTCATCTGTCCTTCTGCTCTCTACGGTGTGCATAGATGCGGCGAGATAGTCATGAAGCCACCTTTCAACAAGCAATGATATTCTGCAAGCCAAATGTAAGTCAAATCAAAGCATGACGTCAGCTTTTCCATTGTGACTCTTTGTCGGAAGGAACGTCGTTCTTCCCAGGTCACGCGATGAAACATCCATGCCAAATTTTGAGAAAACATCAGAAAGAATAGAATTGTGATGGCTCTTATATCTTGTGGTTCCAGTGCAACAGTGGAGCGGACGGCATGTCGCCGACGCTGACGCTTACGAAGGGAAGCGCTGGCATGCTGTGATTACAGGACGGGCTATGCTCGGCCGCGAGAGTCCTATTTGTATATATACTCAAGAGGTAATCCGTTCTAACGGACCTCGATAGCGACGATGCAGAGACGCTGGTATTGCGTTGAAAATCAGCTGACGTTATACCTTGCCATCATGGTACGCCTTCCGGCGGTGTATGAGCCTATACATATAGCGACAGACACAATGCTATTCGCGGCTCAGAGGAATCCTCAACATCGCCCGCAGACAGCATGGATCTAAAGCAACGACTCGAGGACCTCCCACCTGAACTCTACGACCACATCTTCCAGCTCACATTCACCTCTCCCTCCGGCATCCGTACAGTAGACAGCTCTTACAGACCGCCGAGCATCCTGCAAGTCGACAGACCCACCCGAGAAGCCCTGGCATCATCCTACTACGGCGACGGCGCGACCTTCTACTGCACGAACCACGAGCACTGCATCCGCTGGCTTTCCTCACTGCCCAAAGAGCACAGCCGCCTGCTTTCAGGGGTGCAGGTCGAGTCCGTGTCAAACTCGTGGAAGCTGGTGGCGATGGATACGCATGCGAAGATGCATCGCTTGTATGTGGTGAGACGGTTGGCAAAGGAGGGTGTTGCGTCCGATGCAAGGGTTCTGTTCTTTAGAGCGTTCACGGGAGAAGGGGAACCGAGCTGGACGAATTGTTGTTGAGAGGAGCAGCCAGAACAGGAACTGATTCAACGGTGGCTTGGGATGAGAGAGAGGGCGATGGCAAAGTGGGAAAGAATTGAGCCCGTGCGAATGCTCTCTGTTTCGAGCAGGTCGTGCTTGGATTGCAATTGACGATGCCACCTAGAAGCCATCCCCAGCATGATCATGATAAGCTTCTCCAATTCGAAAGGCTGTGAAGGCGACAGAGGGTTGGATTGTCGAGAAGTCAAGGTATAATTGGCGAGCAACTCGAGTCGGCAAGGCAGACTTGTGCTTCAATCTGTCAGTCTCGATTGCGAATCGACAGCACTGCTTATGTTCACTTTGCAGCGCTTTTCACGTACGCGCCAGGCTCTGACGCAAGCTACGGTGTTGTAAATCGCAGCATGCTGGTTGACCGCGGTCTGGTAGCTCGGAATCTCGTGTCACGTGACCTGGTTGACTTACCATCCGACGTCTTGGTTGATCCATTGGAGGGGGAAAAGATGGATGGAAGTCAAGAATAATCGTTATGATCCTATCCAATGAACGTCTTATTTCATAAAACTACGTACCCAACTTTACCCGTCTTCCTTTGGACACCCGCATGTTCTTTGCCTAAGCATGGCTGGGGCTAGGGAGTTACACAATTAGCCGTACCAAGGCCATCTCTCCTTCTACAGCAAACATCATTGCTAGAGGTACACCCGCAAGGTCCTCCTCCTGCCCCGCAGCCAACGGCGTTATGCCATGTCGGGGGATTGCCTGAGCATACAAGCTTTTTTCACGTTAATACATCGTAGCGTGTTCTCAAGAATGAATACTGACCACACCATTCTGATTCCCGGCGCCAGACTTGCAGCAATTTTTTCCAGCATTTCCCGCACAACTTGCCCCAAGGTTACAATACCGACTGCAAATGTCGGCAAGCCCTTGAAGTAGACTCAGTAGGTGGCTGACACAACCCTCATGGCCTTCTTGGATGAGACTTACCACCAGTGGCGGAGAGAAATACCAATGCCATAGATAACTTCATGGTTGCGGTAGTCTCTTTCTGTCCGGGAAAGAAGCAGGATATGTATGCAAAGACATTGGGACAGGCGGGAGATTGTACCACCTTTATACAATTCCCACGCAGCGTAGGCGCTACGATCTTCAAGATCCAGAGCGTCCACCCCTCTTCTTCTCCCTCCCACCGGCTGCAGCAGACGTCTTAGCGATCTGTGTGATGGGCCTGTTATGTGATGCTGGCTCCATGCACTCACGATTGGGAGTGCAGTCTTCATCAAAGACCAACATGCCCCAGACCTGTTTAAGAAGGAGCGTGACTTGGCAGGCAGGGCGTCTTAGATGCTAAAGTACGCCCAGCGCTTGCAGACATCGCTTGGCACCATACTCCCCTTGTCCGCTGCATGCAACACTGTATAGCGCAGCAAGACCTCGCTTATAGTGCTCATCATCGGTGGTCTTGATAAGGCATTGGTGGAGCGTCTTGACAGTCTGGAGGATCATGCCTGGCTAGGCCACATCTCCGACCCGTTGAGACGTTGTCGAGAATACGGTTGGCTGGAGTCCTGGCTTCGAATGTCGAGTGGTTGCCATCTGCTTATGCTAGGTATACCTTGCATCAGATCGATCGTCCACGCGGCCCAACTCGCCTCTCTCTGTACAGAACCTACTTTCAAGGGCCGATAGGGGCAAAGGTCCTGCATGTTTGATCTGTTCATTGCCATCAGTGGAGCTTTAATCAAGTCTTGGACCGCGTCAACGGCTGCACGTTCGTGTAATCTGGTGCCTTCGGGATCAACGCCAGAATGGCTGCTGAAGCTGGTCAACTTCCATGCGCGTCGAGATATATGTTTGGAGGAGCGCCACGTGGTCGATATTTGCTGTCAAAGCCTTAGTCACCCACCGTTCTGCGATTCACAACACTGTTGCTTGTGTAGCAGTGACCAGCTGTTCTCCGCTACGGAAAGCCTTTCGAAAGGCTCATACGCTGAAAGATCAACCTCCGGTTCCATTGCTGCAATGAGAAGCTTCTCATAGCAACCCAAGTGTGCATTTGAAGCCACGAGAACAGCGTCAAGTGAAAGCGACGTATGAACGGTAAGATCAGCAGGCGCCTCCAGAGCCAGACGACAACCTTGAAAGCGCTGCTCTCGGCTATCTCGCACATTTGTGCATTCACCTTGCTTTCGTCTCGTCTTTTCGTCTCGTCTCTTTTCGTGCCATCCCGTCTCAACATGCCAAATTTGATCTGCGATCAGGACGGATAGTAATTGTTCCATCCAGAAGCTCGCTGCTGGAGTAACAATAATGTTCTTCTTGATGCTGTGATTGAATCTCTCATTAGATATCGACATTGACTGATACATGCTTCTCATACAGCGTCGCCTAAACCATCCAATGCAGTGCTTAATCAAACGCAACTTCCTCGCAGTATTCCTGTCACGGATAACGCCCCGCTTGAACGAAGAAACGACATCGCCTCTGTTACCCCGATCACATCTCCTCCACCGCACAATTCGGATGCACGATATACATCACCCGCTCTTCCTGCTCCTGCTCCTCATTCGCATCATCAACAAGACCTTCGCCTCGGATCTGCAGGAGAACATTGTCCTGATCTAATCGTTAGCTAGTCGTTCAATCGTCGATATAAGGCAACCCACCTTCACCATCCGCTTCAACACCTTCTTCGCCAACCCTCTCTGCGCCTCCATATCTTCCTGGCTCTCGAGCTCATCCTCCTTCTGCTCGAGATACCACACCAGAAGGTCGTTCTCTTCCACGCCATCCTCCGCCGCGCCTTGATCGTCATTCACCCGCTGTAGCAGCATGTTGTGGATCTTTACGTAGTCGTCGTATTTGATCTGCGTTCTTCGCGTGGCCGCTGGTGTTGCTTCCGCCTCGTCGTTCCCGTTCATTGGTGAGTCGCCATCTTCAGCAGCGCCCTCCGCAGCATCAACCATGTCCGCATCTTCCTCATCCTCAAACTCGACATCATCCTTCTCAACACTAATGATGCTCTGCCTCAGCAGGTTGAACGCCTCGTCGACGAACTCTGGAACAACCAGATCAGTACACGTCGCCTTCGCGATGGCCTCGCTCAATCGAATCAACGACTCCAGCTGTCGAACAGTGATGCGGTAGGAGTTCCGTCCAATCCCGCCTTGCGCATCGTCCGCCCGCAGCTCCTTATACCTCTCGACCAACCTCTCCTTCGCAGCGTCGTTGAAGACAGGCTGGTAGAGCCGTGCGAATCGAATGAATCGTTGCAGCTGCTCGGTGCTGAACTCGGGCTCGACGGCGTCGTCCTTGTGTTGATGGATGCCGACGATGTGCCTCGCCAGATGCTCATCGACCTGCTCGTTGCATTCGTCGAGGACGACAAAGAACAGATCGAACCGGGACATGATGGGTGCGCTCATGTTGATGTTGGCTCGCAGCGTCGTCTTGCGGTTGTATCGTCCACCGACAGGATTGGCGGCAGCGAGGATACTCGTCCGAGCGTTGAGCGTTGCCTGAATACCAGCCTTGGCGATGGAGATGGTCTGCTGTTCCATTGCTTCGTGGATGGCCACTTGATCCGCTATATCCATCTTGTCGAACTCATCGATAGCGCAGATGCCGTTGTCAGCAAGCATCAGGGCCCCAGCCTCGATGGTGAACTCCCCAGTCTCCTCATCCTTGACGACGGCCGCTGTCAGACCTGCTGCAGAGGACGCCTTGCCAGAGGTGTAGACCGCACGTGGCAGGAACGAGCAGATATATTTCAAGAACTGCGACTTGCTGGTTGATGGGTCGCCGACGATGCAAATGTTGATGTCACCGCGCAGGGCCATGCTTTCAGGGGTGACCTTGCTGACACCACCCATCAGCTGGAGGAGCAGTCCCTTTTTGACGACAGTATGGCCGTAGATCATTGGCGCCAGCGAGTCGACCAACCGCATGAAGATATGAGGTGTCCGGACCATTTCCCGCAAATCATCCACCTCAGCCGTGGTGAGGGTGTCCAGGTAGTCCTGCTGTGCTGCGTCGCCCGACATCTCGCTGACTTCGTTCATCTGACCTAGCGAATTCAGAATGTTGCCAGCCTGGCCCTTGAGGTGCTGATTGTTGCTCTGTCCTTGGGTCGCGGTATCCATGGTCACCATGTTCGCCAGGAAGGCCATCCGGTAGGTCAGGTCCCGCACGCCAAGCGCCTTGAGGCCACTGACACCACTCCCTCCAGCCTCTCCACCGCGAGCACCTTGAGGATCACGCATACCCTGCGGTCTGACGCCAGGCACTCTGAACTGACTGACGTCTGGCACGACGATGAGGGTGCCTGTGAAGATGCACTTCTCACCAGCCTTGGCGCGGTCAACCATCTCTCCTCGCAAGATGACATCCATCGTCCGGGGCATGCTGCCGGTAGGAATCTCCGAGCTGTTCTCCTGGATACGGACCTTCTGCCAGTCGATGAATGTGCTCTGTCTGATGTCGAGACGCCATGCCTGTCGGTTCATGCATTGCGCGTTGGGGCACTGCGTGGGCTCGGAGTACTTGAAGATCTGCTCGACGTCCGGTATGACGCTATTGCAGTTCTCGCAGATGAAGGTGGCGAGATGAAGCTCTGGTCGGACCTCTGACGTCCGCGTCACGGTGCCGGATATTGAAGCAAGCTTGCCGATCTGGTCTGTCCTCAACTGCCGCACTCTTGAGACCAAGGGCATATTATAGAAGGCGAGCGCAAAGATCTTGTCGGTCTGCTGGTTTGGCGTCTTCTCATTCAGGCCATCTTCATCGCTCAGTGTATTGCCGGCCAGCGACGTATCTGTTCTTGCGGTTGTGGAGCCAGGCTGCCTATGCTCTCGGTAGTACTGTGGCTCGTACTTGGCGATCAGGCTGTTGAGGGCTCGCAGCATGTATGGAAGGAAACGGTAGAAGTCTCCTTGGATAGCAGTGGCCAGCACTCCTCGTTCGCTGTCCATGAGATGTGTAAAGTCGACATAGAGAGTGGACAGCTTGAACTGACAAAGGCCGTGTATCTGCGCGATGTAGTATTTGTTGGTGGTGACGGCGCTGGACTTTGGCTCTGCTGAGGGCGTGGGCTCTTCGGTGAATCTGCGTGCATTAGTGGTGCCTCGCTGAGGGAGGGCAGATAAAGCCATACTCCTCAAGGAACTTCTCAAACTGTATCCCCAACGTCTCTGCTGTTGTGTCGACCACTCGCGGCACCTCTCCGCTGCCTGGAAGGTTCCTTCTCAGACCTCTCACACCAACGACTTCATCATCGGGGAAGCCCAGCTCGCTCTGCATGCCGGGCGTGCTGACAGATGGCGGGCCCCTGGGTCGCGAGGAGGAGCGGGCTTGTCTTCGTCGCGCTGACGGTGCATCGCTACGAGGTTCTTCTGGCGCATTGTCGGAGCGGAGGACTGCATCAACGAGAGAGGACATGGTTTTGGTCGGCAGTAGTGTGCGTGGTGGTGGTGCATGTTAATCGAAGAGGGGTGGTTGAAGTCGAAGACGCGTCGCGTAAAAGCGTGTTTCAATCATCTGTCCAAATTCGACCACTAGCGCGAAAGCTCAAATCCACCGAAAGGATCGCCGGCCGCTTAGAGTCGATACACGACCTGGAGATACCAACACTTTCGCAATGGAACAGCCAATCTTGCCATGGTCTTCAATCATATCCTACGGAGACCCGTGAGAACCACAATCATCACCGTCCTGGTCATCCTCGTCGTTCTGTTCCTCAGCACTGGCGGCACACACAAACTCCAGCCTGCGTTGTTCGACATCACTCCCGGCAGACGACTATCATCTCAGAATGCTGCAGCAGTCTGCAGAAAACATGGCTTCAGCCCTTACCGCCCACCTGGGCGTAAAGTCTACGACCTCTTTCCCTTCAACGTAGAGCTAGATTGGCTGGACATCCGTCTCAACACTCTCGCCTCTTACGTGGACTACTTCGTTATAGTGGAAGGCCGAAACACCTTCACCAACCTGCCTAAGCCGGCCTATCTGGAACGGAACTGGGAGAACTTCACAACCTTCCACCCGCAGATGCTGCATTACGTTGTCGAGGACCCGATAGATAGCACCCGCACATGGGATCACGAGGACTTCTTCCGCGACGCCTTACTCTACAAGACCTTCCCGCACTTCCGAGGAAGCGCGAAGCAAGCGAACGATGGCGACGTGATCATCCTATCTGATATTGACGAGATCCCGAAGCCAGAGACTGTCGAGCTGCTACGGCACTGCGACTTTCCTGCCCGGCTCACGCTGAGAAGTCACTTCTACTATTACTCCTTCCAGTGGCTACATCATGGCGAGCAATGGGCGCATCCCCAAGCCACCATCTTCCGTGGATTGAAGAACACCATATCACCGGTTCATTTGCGTAATGGAGAAGGCGGTCCGTCCTGGAGCTTGCTGCCCTTCATGCGGCCTCTACAGCGCTGGTGGCAGAAGTCCGATCTTTGGAGCTCGACGTGGCACTGCTCCTCCTGCTTTGCAACCATCAAAGAGATGCGGACGAAGATGGAGAGCTTCTCTCACACGCCTTGGAACACGGAGGAGAACCGGGATGCCAAGACCATGGTTGAGCGGGTCCGGAATGGTGTCGACCTGTTTGGCAGGGAGACAGAGGTCTACGACAAGGTGGATAACAACCCTGACGTTCCATCGTATATCCTCACCAAGCAGGAGGAGTACGGCTATCTCCTTGATCGAGACGGACAGGATGCGGCTTTCAAGGATTACGACCTGTTTTTCTAGCATATGGACAGCGTGAGCTACGATCCATACCAGAGCTCTCTCCATATTTCATAATTGTGCCATCAACGGTTGTGCACCCTCATATTGCTCTCCAAAGCCTTTAGTCCTGGGAGGACCGCGCGTCTTTACAAGCGAACGTGCCTTCTCCCAGCACGTGACGCGCCTTCATCTTCTCACACCATCACAGCAATGCCTTCAACGCTCACTATGCCCATGCAACGCTATGCAAGTCTCTTCATCAACAGCACTTAGGACCCGTCACGCATCGCTCATGCTTCGCAACTTCTCTTGCTCGTCCGGCGTGAGGGCGTTGAACTGAAAGACATTAGCACTTTCTTAGAAGATGCAGTCACTGTACTTACCATCTCCATAAACCCCGGCTTCTGCGACGCCTCCCGGAAAAAGTTCACCAAATACGTCTGCGTCTCATCGTCCCGCGACCGCCTGCCAGTATTGCCATCCTCCGCGCCGAACGACATGAGTTGAGATTTGGTCATACCTGTCGAAAGATCGATGAAATCATCGTCTGCTGATTCCCATCCTCCCTCCTCATCATCTTCGTCGTCGTCCAAATCCGCTGCTGCCGAAGGATCCAGAGTACGGTTCCCGGATGCTGACAGCAGTTCTTCCACCAGGATCTTGATGATCTTCAGCCGGGCTGAGACGATGGTGTACTGGTCGGGATTCTGCTTGGCACGTGAGCGGGTCATGATGCGGTCGGACTTCTGGACGATGAGGTCGCCCTTGACCTGGATGTCGTTGAGTCGTGGATCGTTGAGATCGTATAGCTTTGAGAGTGCGACGACACTAAGAGACGGTCAGCCTAAGGATCTAAAAGTTGGCAACAAACACTCACTTCTGCCTAATGTCATCATATCCCGCGAAAGTGATAGAGTTTTCGAGCCACTTGCTCATGACCACCGCAAGCCCGCTTTGATCGCCCAATTGAACATCAGCCAGGAAGCCGACGACGTCCTGGGCAGATACGAGAGAGAGGCGGGCGAAGACGAGAATCAAGCTCTGGATGAATTGAGCTTGGGTGGCAGTAGCAAGTCGAGCAGCCACCGCGCGCAGGAGCTGCATCAGGTATGGTCCAAGGCGCTCCGATCCAGCCTTTTCGACAGTCTCTGCTGCAAGGCCACCGACTTCTGCAGCTCCATTTTCGTCCACTGCAGGGTTGAGAAGTCTGTCGATGATGATGAGCACTACCTCGAGCCCAGCTTTGCCGGCTTCGTCGTGGAAGCCAAACACTTGGTCTGGGTCGTGTTCGATCATGTGCTTCACAGCGGCAGTCGCAGACTTCAGTAGCTCGTCGTCTATCGAACCGAGCAGCAGCCTGTTGAGGCGTGGCATCACTGTCGAGACGAAAGCTGGTGGCAGTGGGGTTGACCCATTCGCAGCGAGGACGGAGAGGAGCTCTGCTGCGAGGTTGGCAAGCGCATTCTCTTCGGTCAGGCCAGCTACATCAAAGGCACCCATGAGCGATGGAAGGACCTTGGATGTCAGTTCGGCGTACTGGTTACTCCCTCCGGCAGCGATGGTGCTCGCAATCTCTTCGAAAGTCTCCGTGACAAGCAGGGCAATCTGGAAGTTGTTGGCACCTCTGCTGGCCACTGTGAATAGCAGGTCGATTCCGCCGCTGCTTAGGCAAGCTATGGTGTTCAGGAGAATGGCGTCTCGCAGTGTCTCGACAATCGTAATGAGGAGATCGTCGCTGTCATCCAGGTCGCTGAAGTCTTGGCCGCTGAGGAAGTTCGAGAGAGTGTTGATGATGATCGGTTGCTGTGGTAAGGTCATTGAAGGCGGCAACGCGGCGAGGTAGTATTGAAGAGCGCGGATGCACGACACTTTAACAATCTCCGAAGCATCTCCTGTGATGGCCTGCAGGGACGCCTGCATGAAGCTTGCTGCGACCGGTTGAAGTGCTTCACCTGAGGTTCTGGTTAACGTGCCAGCGACAAGATAGCCGCGGGCGCGTAAGAAGACAGCTTCTTCTTGCATTGCGTGCTGGATGAAGTCGACGTATCCATTCGCAGATTCAGCACCAATCTTCTTCTCCACATCTTGGAAATCGCCCAGGAGCTGGTTGAGCAGGTATAGAGCGGCTTCCTTGGCCTTCCAACCGGCATGCTCGGCGTAAAGCGTTCTCGTGTACGCCAGTAGGCCCTCGACGGTTGCAGCATTCAGCCATTCGCCAAGTTTGATTACCAGATCGCCGCATGCTGTCCGAGGGGTGTAGTTGGCGGTCACGTTGGCCTCTTCGGACAAGAACACATTGACATCGATCTCCCACAAACCTTCGTCCTCAATCGTGATCTGAGCGTAGGACACGGCCAGCTTCATCATATCAGTGACCCAGCTGCTCGATACCGCGTTAGAGGTTTGCAATTGCTGTTCAAGCTCTTTGCGGACCGGTGGTGCTCGTAAACACGCTTGCATGAAATCTAGTTCTTCTATCACCAGGAAATCTAAGGTGTAGGGGAGACCATCGGCATCGACCAATCGGCTCTGACGGTCGTCTTCGATGTACATCTGGTGATGTTGTTGCTGAAGTGTCGTAAGCTCTTGCCATGTTGCCGAGAAAAGGACCGGGCTGTGAGGAGATAATACAGACGGGAACACCGAGCGAACGCGGACCATGACCTTGACCACTTGAAGCTTGAGCGCGACAGAGCCCCTGAAGAGTTCTTCGCCTGGTAAATCCCGGTTCTCTTGGTCGTCCGGTGGAGCTGGTGGCAAGGGTGACTTCAGGGTGGTGATGAAGAACGGAATCCAGGCTGCCAGGGCCTCCTCAGCAAACCGCTTGACTTCGGTCTTGTGATGTTCGAGCACGACCTCCAAAGTGTCGAGACAGGACCGGAAGACTGATACTGCCAACGCTCGAAGGATGGGCCTCTGAGTGTCATTCACAGCAACATCGTAGACCACCTTGACAAGATCTCTTGCCACCTTGAAGAACTGCTCGTCGTTGAAGCAATCGTCCACGAGCTCGTTCAGCACTTTTAGCGCGCCATGCAGTTGCGCTTCTGTGCCGGTGCCGACGACGTTGAGGACGGTGGGAAGTAAATCAGGCCATTGATCTGGAAAGTCCGCTGTGGCAATCTTGCTGACAACTAGGCTGGCAGCATTCTTGATCTTTCTCTCATCTCTCCCGCTGACGGCGAGGTCCAGTAGGGACTGCCGGATTTGTGCTTTGTTTCCTTCATCGGCATAGAGTGGCCCTGTGAATTCTTCTAGCTGTGCGGACCAGGATGCCAGTACGAAGGTCTTGAGATACAACAGCGCTGCCTGTCGGACGTCGATTGGCACATCACTGTGAGCGCCGACAGATATCAGAGCGACGGGGAAGTCGGGGTTCACATGTTGCTGTTTGAGTTGCCACTCTGCGTTCTTCCGTGTGGTCTCCTGCGGAGATTGAGTTTCCGAGAGCAGGCGCACTAATTGCTCCTCCATCTCTGGAATCGACTAGCCTTTAGCGCCACGGTATGTTGTGAAACATTGAAGTAAGTTGGTTTAAGCTTTCGAGATTCCACGTGCTCTGCCGAAGCGCGGTGACGGTGGTGGATGTGCTGGAATCTCTGTTGAGCCTGGTGATGAAGCGGACTGGGCCACAGCGTTGGTAATAGGCGAGCGTCCAGGTATCGATGTCGACTATCCGATAGTTGGTGAGTCCTGTGCGCTTATCTGGCGATTGTTATGTCCGCGAGGACTTTCTGGAGGTTGTAGGTTTCCGCAAAGAACGTCGGAGAAATGGCCGGGCCGATGTTCCTGATCCAGCGCGAAGCTTGGCATATCCAGCGGCAACGACGACCATGTGAATCTTGCACGTGTACTCTCGCTCGCTTCTTGATCAAACGTGCGAGTATCAAATGGCGGACTCTGAACCAACATTCCGCAGCCTCGCCACGAGCTTCACCGACTTTCTCACCGTGGCAATACACACAATCCTCTACGAACGCTCCGTCTACCCGCAGACATCCTTCCTGTCCGCGCGGAAGTACAACTTTGCGGTCCGGCAGAGTCGACACCCCAAGGTCTGTGAATGGATTAACGACGCTGTCGCCGCGGTGGAATCCGAACTTTTCAAAGGCGCCGTCGACCGCGTGGCAGTCGTAATCTACAGCAAGAACAACAAACCCCTGGAGCGCTACGTCTTCGAAGTCTCCCGATTTCCAAAAGTCCCGGCTTCCGACGTTGATGTCCCCCTTGAGCGGCTCGATGCTGATGGCCAGCAAGGCAGTGTCTTGCCACTGGTGGACATGGAGGAGCAATTCCGAGCGACCATGAACCAACTCGCTGGTTGCAGCTCTATGCTTCCTCCCATACCGGTGGGATGTGCCTTCACGGTTGCTGTCGAGCTCAAAGAAGATGGAGAAGCACCAACCGCCCATCCTCAACCCTGGATGCCGGTCCAGCCTCGAGCTCCAAACGACGGGGCGAGTGGCAACGGTGTGGTCACTAAGCCTGTGCGAGCTGTGGCTGCCGGGTCTGTTCTATTTGAGACGTGGATAGAGCAGGTCAACAGTGACGATGGAGATGGCTGAAGCCTGAAAGGTCACTGATCGAATCGAAGTGTAAATACTGCAGCAGTGTGTCAGCATCCCCGTCTCTGTCAACAGGACGATGGACATGGCTGCTCAACTGCGCCGACAAGACGAAGAGGAGAGCTCGCTTCAGGGACGCTGGCCACTACCTTCGCACGAACCATCACCGACCTGAACACCCCTCTGGAATGCACGAATGGTACAAAGCACTGATCAGATATGCGAGAACTACCCCTCCCTGCGATTTTGGAAACTTGATCGATTCAGAAAGTGTGGACCTTCACGCTGCTGGACCCTGCGATACTGGAGTTGCTTTAGAACTGAACCCCCTGACACAGAGCACCGTCCGCGCAGACGTTTGTGCCCGACACAAACGATGCTCTTTCCGAAGCAAGGAAGCACACGACGTCCGAAATTTCCTCAGCTTTTCCCATGCGCCCCATGGGATTCTTATCCATCTGGCTCTTGAACAACTCTGGCATGTTCTTTTCTACGTTGCCCCTACAATTCATGGGTTGGAGATGTCAGCATTCTTTCATTCCTGCGTAGGTAGAGGAGGGAGGAGTGTCGGCCATCATGCCTTAGACGCGGACCATTGCTTGAGAAGCTCACTCTACCTTAGCGGCAAACTCTTCCGATAAGTCTCTCGAGGTCTTTCAAGTCTAAGGCGTAGCGACGACATGTTGTACTTACCAGACTCCATCATTGATGTAGATATTTCCAGGCGAACAGGTGTTTGCTCTCACGCCCTTCGGAGCCAGCTTACGTGCGAGTGAAGCAGTGTAGTGCTGTTAGAACAGAAAATTCAAGGGTCAGCTCATCTCGCACTGCCGAACGGCTTCTCATCAGGCTTACGATGACGGCGGCCTTGGCTGGTCCATAGGGGCTGGGTGTCGTGAAATCGATGTCGCGGCCTGAAACTGATGAAATGGTCACAATGTTGCCTCCGGTCTTCTCCAGGTGCGGGATTGCGGCCTGGGTCAGAACGTGGAGGCCGAGCAGATCAGTCTCGAAGGCCTTCCTCCAGCTTTCCGCCGTATCTTCGATAGCCAGGGCAGACACGTTGGCCACGACAACATCAAGTCTGCCGTTCTGCTCTGCGCAAGACGTTACCCAGTTTTCTAGCTGCGTCTGATCTGCAACGTCAACCGTGCTGCCGTAAGCCTTTGCTTGAGGATAGTCCTTGGCCAATTGCTTCTCGCTCGCTTCTACATCTGCTTTGGTCCTTGAGCAGAAGTGAACGATTGAGCCTTCGTCCAAGAAACCACGTGTTATTGATCGTCCGATGCCCTTGGTACCGCCTGCCGTAGTTTAGCTACCATTTCGAATCGATGTATGTAGGCGACGTACCAGTGACCAGCACTACTTTGTTCTCTAGTCCGAGATGCATTTTCGACAACTTCCTGATTCAATAGAGCTGTGATACCGAGTCGGGATGGGTGGGAGAACTGATGGAGGTTTCAATGGGGTCTCGCGGACGGATGGGGCAGTTGTGCGGGCGGAAAAGTCGATTTTGACGTCACTCAATGCCCGCTGATAGCAATCTACGTCTTGGAGAAGATGTTGTGACGGCGTGAATGAAGCGATATAGAACATCTTTGATTCGGTAGAACAGCAAATTGATCGAGACTGCATGGTCTCATTCGTACTTCACATGTTGAAGACGAGGAAGACACGGCGGTCTCCAGTGATGAACGAAACCTCTCTATTTCGACAAGCATGGCGCACAATCACAGAGTGGAATCGAGATAGAAAACGTGTGCAGCTTCCATGGGGATACAGTGAGCTACACAGCTACGCAGGTGGGAGACCGATCAAGCGCACTCCAACTTACTCATCTAAATAATCCCTTCGTTCTCGCCCAATCTCACTCACGCCTCGCTCAAAACCCTTCTCCAGTACGCGATCGATCCTGTCGTCTCGATCTGCTTGTCATCCCTTCCACCGTCACTGAACTGTCACCCCTCGATCCTTGTCCTGTCCTCCTTGCCCCACAAAATCAGACGCCATCAAGAGCCTTCCGTCCAACACCTTGCCCATGTGCGTCCTGCTGATTCCAGTGCCGTTCCTACGAATGGTCGATGTCAAGGTCTGCAAGAACTTCACCGGTGACCCCCGCTGAGCCAACTTACCACTAGCATCTCTGCGAATAAAGCCGTCAGGGTCGTGCTTCTCCTGGCCGATCGGCGGTCCGGTGGCCAGGTCGACAGACCGGCAGACTCTGTGATAGTCGCCGATGGTCGCAAAGTACAGCTGGCCGGCAAACAAGTTCAAGAGGTCAATGAGTCGTTGCTCGATTTTCGGCGGCGGGTCTCGTCTGGGCCAGGTGAGAAGAGAAAGGCTGTCAAGCGGGGCATAGGATGCATTGGTGCGCGCTTTGTAGACGTGCAGTGTGGTTTGCTCATCTTGCTCGGAGGCCATCGTCTTCTCCATGAAGCGCTGTGCCTCGAATGGACTGACGACCATAATGGTATCGACGGTGTTGGTCGCGGGGGTGCGGCGTGAAAGGATCCACTGAACCGGGCGTTGGTAGGAGTCCAGATTGCCATCTTTCTTGGCCGAGCCAGCGACGGTGCGGGCGAAGTCCTGGGATACCAGAAAAGCTTCCCGGTCATATTGGAGCTGGCAAGCTTCCAAGTCCACCCGAGCGCTCGTGCGAAGCAGAGAAGCGAACGCTGGCTTATAACCCTCTGGTTTGCTGGGAAGTTCGCCCTTCGACATGAATTGCAGCACGTCTGGATGCAGGAGCGACGGTGCTGGCTGCGCGGCACGCGGGCGCTGTACTTGATGCTCTTGCTCTACCTCAGGCGCGAGCTCTCGCTCCTGTTCCTCTTGCAACATACTCGCGTTGAGTTGCAGGCCTTCGAACTCCTCACAACGCTGCTTGATGTCGACTAGCGTCCCGTCGCTATCAGGCAAGATCTGGAGAATGCCGTCTCGTCTGGATCGCGGCCTGTACCGGTGATTGAGGGACTGAGCTTCATCCTCGACGAAGGCATCAGCTTGCGCCTTCAACATGGTCGTGATGCCTTTTGATCGCACAGCAAGCCATAGTGCTCGTTGGCACAGGAAACGCTTGCCCTGCACCGCCCACAATGGCATCATCTTGCGCGTCATTTCGAAGGTCTCGGATATGGCCCATAGGATGACATCTTCAACGTCAAGAACTTTGTTGCTCGACTTCCGTGAGTAGGATCGTATCTTGCTCTCTATATCCTCATTCACGCAGAATGCGACTGATTGGCCTTTACCAAGCTGCCTCATTCTCATGCATGCTAAAACTCGTTAGTCATTTGACAAGCCTTCAGGACTATCCCCCACATACCTTGGACCACTTTGTCTTTTGGAGAAGCAGGACCAAGTGTCACTGCGGCCCGATAATCCTGTGGTAACCTCAAATCAATCCCTCGCGTGTGCGCCTCATCAAGAAAGACCAGGCAAACGTCAAGCTGGACGGCGAATGGTGATGCGCGAAGGGGCTCAACCCGGCCCTTGCGATCGAGAACTGAGACCTCGTCCTTATCGTCCACGAACACAACTGCTCTGATTTCTAGACTCTCTTCCAGCTCGAGCCATCTTGAAGCGACCTGGAGGTTATTAAGCTCCAGGATCTGAGCTCCTGCGTCAAGAATGACCCTGATGGGCGGGTCTTGCTGAAGTGTTGTCGAGAGCAAGAAGTCTGCATCCGACACCGAGTAGTCTGATCGCTTTGGCATCGTAACGACTGCGTTCTCAGGACGGAGGAGGTATTCCAGCACAAGCGCATTGGTATGCCGTTGTGCAGGAAGATCCAGCTGTTGCACGTCCAATGGAAGGAGGCTCCTTGAATCGTTTGTCCCGCTGAAACCAGTGGTCGATTTGCCTTTGGACTGCCCGATGTCCCAACCGGATGACGACAGCTTGGATGGAAACTCCTTCATCTCTTTGGGAAACACAAAGTGCGAGAGAAAATAGTCGATGACGCACTTGCCATAACGCAGGTTGGGGAAGAGAACTTCTTCGCACTGTTGGCGATCTCGAAGGTTGATTCCCTCAAGCTGCCGGAGCTCATGCGGCATATTGGGCGCATCCTGGAGCCAAAGCGAGTATTCAGCACCCGCTTGGTCAGAGTCCATCACATGGCTGAGCGTGATGTAGAGGTCAGCATCCGTGAGACCGCCGTAGTAATAACTGAGCGACGTCAACATAATGACCACATCAGGATGGCTGAACTCTGAGCGTGCTGATGGCTGGTCCTTCGACGTGTACGGCACAGCAAGCTTCGTTCGAGGCGTATCCGAGGGCACAAGTCCGTAATTGACCCTCCAACGCTTCTGCTGAAACACAAAACCAATGATGCCCCCAGCCAAGAGCCCGCGGAGCAAGAGTAGAATCCCTCTGACAGATTCCTGGAAGAAACCTTGGTTATCTTCGCGCTCGACTTGGGCTATCTCGTCGCTGTCAAGATCCGGCTTCGTGATGTACGTCTTGACTGCATTCCGTATGGCTTCGTCCTGCCTTGAGATCGGGAAGCCATCAAGACCATTCTCGCATACATGGTCCGCAACACGAGCGACGAGAAGGTCTTTGGCTTCCTGCTGCAGCAGCCGAATCCTGGGGAAGCTGCCTTCGACCACATGATTGTACTCCAGAAACTGTGGGAGCTTCGAGATGTCCAAAGACAATGTCCGCACCAATTCGAGCACCTGCTGAATGCATCCCCAGCGCCTTGTACTCAGCTCTACGGAGCTCTGCTGGCCCATCGTGTAAATCAACTCCCACTTCGGGCTGAAGATCTCGTCTGACTCGTCAACAATGTCTCGCGCCACAGTGTCGAAGAAACCTTGTATGCGCAGAAGTGGCAACGCTACGGTCTGGTTTCTTGCATTGGTGGTCTCCAAGCACATCAACTTGAACGAGAGTATGCTTTCAGGCTGGAGTAGCACAACGCCTCCATCAGCCATGCACTCCCGCATCATGGCTTCCACAGAGCAAACTGCTCGTGCGTCCAGTTTGAGCGATCGGGAGAAGGGCATGAAGTAGACTCTCCTGTTCAACAGGCCTCCCAATTTGGAACACAGGGTGTGCTGCATCTGCTTGGATTGTGCTTTGGCAACCAATACCCTCACCAACTGGGTGGTATCGGCAAGGGCAGAGGCAACCATAGGCACGATGACAGACGACTTTCCTTCACCCATGTTCAGCTGCATGACTGCATTCTGCTGTGCTTCTGGGGCCATCATCTCTTTGGCAATCTCGACCTGGACCTCACGAATAGTGATGCCTGCTTCAACTTCGAGAAGAAGCCAATCCGGGTGTTCGCATGGATCCCAATTGGTGTGTGGAACGTGCCTGAGCTCAGACAAAAGGTCTTCACGCTTATTGGCATAGACGGCCTTGGAGATGCGCTCAGCCCTGTGAACTTCAACGACGGCTCGGCCATACTGTACGAGAGTCGCCTTCCAATCGTTGCTTAGTTGCTCTCGAATGCCATGCTGTAACTGCTGGAGGAGGAACGTTGCCGACACTCGAGGCCACTGCCTACTGTTGCGAAGGATTGAGCTGTTCATGAATCGTGGTGCTTCCAAAGGTGCCGTGTCGAAGTGGGCAACGATACATTCGTACAATTTGCCAGCATGGTCGCGGCAGCTGTCCAGATACTCAGTGGCAGTATGAGTGCTGAAAGTGCCATCGAGGACCATCTGATCTCCGGTACAGTCTGTCAAGGAGTTACGGCTGGCCTCGAGCTCATCTGTGTATCGCATCTCGTATCCGGAGTTGCAGAGCTTCCGTAGCCGGTCTACCAAAGGGCCCAAGCGACTCGTGGAACTCTTCGCCAACGTATCCAGGCTGAGCGACGGCAGAGACGCTACCAGAGATGGTAAGCCTGGGGCTGGACACGAGAAAAGGATCTGCTTTGACATGAATCCCTGCCTCCGGCGCGACACTGACATCTCCTTTCGCCGTGGCCACTGCGGCGTCCCAATTATGCCAGCATTCACGCAGTTTGCTACTTGCTCGATCCTCTGGAAATACTGCAGAAGTTGACGGTTGTCGTACCAAACCTGGAACTTCTTTTTGGAAGCAGCGAGAGCAGCGTCAAGCCTGATGTACTTACCCACGTCGACGCGAGCATGTTGCAAGTCCGGCATGCTGGGAGAAGCCGATGTTCTCTGGGCAAACAGCCCATTCGCCAATGCTTGAGCAGCCGTGTTCTGCTTCTCCTTGAAAAGCTTCCGTTGACGAGCTTCGAAAGCAGACGGTTTCTCCTTGGCCACCGCCTCGAGGTCACCCTCGGGTGAAGACTCGAGTGGGACCAGGTGAGACTGGATGATGTTATTGATTCCCTGCATGGTGACTTCGTGTCCTTCAGCTGGGCGGCACGTGTCAAAGACGGGGACCTTTATATTGCGGAGCGCTGTGACTGTGTGGAAAAGCGCAAATGTCTGAAGAATTGTCGTGTCGGGATTGGACCTGGCTGCCTAGATGAGGGTCAGTACTGAAGTTTCAAAGCTTCAAGATCAGGGGCATGTACGTACCAGGAAAGATAGCCATGTCTTCAGCTGGGGGCTGGTGATCGAAGTCGCAGGGGTGCTGCCAAAGGCTTTGAAAAGTGCCAGGAGACTGCGGATGTCAAAGCCGTGGTTCACCAAGGATGCCGCGTTGCTGTCAAAGAGCTGGGTCCGCGTACGAGCAGCCTTCTCTGGCCCTTCGAGGGCATCGAGCCCCGAGACCAGACTCCAGAGGTGTTCAGCCGTTGGGCCACTATAATGCCGAACGCCTTGTGTGCTGCCAGCCAGAGTAGACATCACGTGAGCATAGGACGCCTTCTCGGACGATTGTGCGATGTCCCTGCCCCGGTATGATTTATCGAGCAGTCGGGAGTGATCCTCCGCACCGAAACCACATACGCGGAACGTGGACGCTCGGATTGCATCACGCTGCATCAGATGCACGTCTACTTGCGCCAGTTGTGGGCGACGCCACTTCGAGTCTTGATGCAAGATCGTAGCGCTCTCGGCCTGGTCCAGGATAGATGATACGCATGCCGAGAATCCGTTGTGCTGACAGTAGAAGCTCAAGTTGGCGTCCCATGAAACGGTCTGCATCTCCTGCAAATGGGTTGGGTAGTAGACTCTCCCTGGCGAAAGACCCGCGATGCGACAGAGCATGGCGGTATTGGCTTGAGCGAGTTCTTCGAACGATCTGACTGTGCTTGACTTCAAGATGTTGAGGGCCTGCTCTGTGCCACTAAACCCCAAAAGAGGATCTGGCAAGACAGATGCGGTCAGCGCATGGATGTAAGCCAGGAAGAGCTTGACTTGTAGACTTCCGTTGTCTACCAGCCGACCAAGTTGACGATCGACACTCAGATGGTGGACTCTGGTTTCACCTTGCTTCACTGCACGGACGAGCACATGGCCAGGGCTGACTTCGTGCGCCACCGCGCCCTCCAAAACCAGAACTGCTCGTTGAGGACCAGTATCATGCCTGAGAAGCAATTTGTTCTCGAAGCCGACAAGGGTGTCGAGTGACTGGTCTTGATCCACCGACATGCCTCGGAACTCGCGTGAGCGTAATGATGACTGGCCATGGTGCAAAAAGAAGCTGAGCTGAAGGGTGGGCAACTCGATCTCGATCTGGTCGCCGGAGCGTTGGAGAACGCAGTGAATGGACGGCCCATCGACCAGAGGGGCGAAAACATGCGCGATCTGCTTCGCGGTGGCAGCCTCCAACCCAACCACACAACTCCCGTCTTTCTCCAAGCGCCACGAGGACGTTGACACATGACGCATCACCCAGACTGCACGCCCCCAAGGCTCGCTGACGGAGCGGAACTCTACAGCATCGCGCGCAATGTCGTACCAGTGCACAAAGTCCTTGATGAAACTCTCCGGAAATTTTCCACTGAAGAAGCGAGGCGGGAGGAGTTCGTACACGGTGCTGGGTGAAGAGGCTCTCAGTAGCAAGTCCGTGACGGATCCAGATTTCTGTAAGCCGAAGTGTACAACGTAGCCGTGATGCTTGGTTTTGATGGAACAAGGCATTCCCGGCACATTCGAAGGCATCACTTCGATCACCGCCTGACCGAAGAGCGTCCGCCAGAGTGTATGCTGCTGGTATTCGTCGCCGGGTTGACCAAGAGTGAGGCCATTGACAAGCAGCTCACCACTCAGTAGATTGTAATGAACAGCCAACGGCTCATTCTGACCTTCAACCCCAGTCTGTGAACGGATCCAATGGCCGCTACCACCTTTAGTGGCCTGCCAACCGTATCCCGGCCGGTATGCGGACCAAGAGCCTTGGATGGCGGCATTAATGCCTTTGACATTCGAATGCAGTACGGAGATTGATCGATAGAGAAGCCGGGAGAATCGATGTCTCAAGAGCTGGAGAAAAGATCCTCTGGAAGCCGAACACTCTTGAACCACAACGCAGCACTGTATGAAGGTCGAAGCAGCCTCGCATTGGCGGAGAATGCGGGCAAGGAATTGAGGCTCTACATCAGCGCAAAGTGCACAGATGAGAGCCACGCCGGCGCTCTTCGTACGGAACTCCGCGCGGTCTGAGCCTGTGCTCGCTTGCTGCGCTTTGGTACGAAGCTGTTGGACCCAAAGGAAGGCTGTAGTACGGAGAGTATCCAGAAAGATAATGCATTCGTGCTCGACCTTGTCGGATTTGGTGAGCGGCAACAAACGGCAAGCCACAGCTGCAAAGACGCTAAGTGCTTGTGCGGATTCCCAATTCTCCTTGACCCTGAGGAACGCGACTTTCAAGCTGTCGAGCAGTTCCAGCCCGCTCTGCTCGTCTGCGAGAAACAGGTGTGCAGCACGGTGACATGTGCCTTGCCTCGGAGGTCCAGCCTGGTACATGCATTGCAGGAAGAATAAGGCTGTCTCTTCTTTCTTGTAGTCGACCGAAGGTGATGACAACTCGGTCAGCATATTCAGCCACTGTATGCAATGTCCGAGTGGCACGGTGCAAAGCCGAACATACTCTTCAAGCACCATGTGATGGGGGCACTCCGACTGGCCAGCGATGACTTTGTTGTGTGACGGGCCATCTGGTGATTCAGAAGGTCTGAGGAGGTACTTCTGAAGGGCTTTGGATTGCTGTGGGAGCCGATACATGAGAGATCGCGCAACAGTGTCTGTATTGCCCCGCGCACCAACCAATGTGCTGGTTGTAGTGTCGTAGTACTTGTAGTTGAAGCCATTGGGAAGACATACTTGGTTCTCGGAAGCAGATGAGATCTCGATGCGGTTGTAGTGTGACTGAACATTTGCCTTCTGTGGAGAAACCAGTGTGATGCGAGACTTGGTGGCTCTCGTGACATGCTGAAGATGTGGATCAGAGGCCAGCAGCTTTGCGTTGCCTGTGTCGGACAAAGTAAGCGTTTTCATCTTGAGAACGGTTTGCGACATGAACACATCAGCATCCCGTGAAGCTGCAAAAGTCTCTGGCATGAGCAGCTCAAACACGATTGCTCTGATTTTGATGGCATCCGTGGGCAAGGGCCATTCGTGGATCGTGATGTCCAATTGGCCGGCTCGAGTCTTCGCTGCGCACTTTTTGCATCCAGGATCATGCCTCGTCTCCTTCCAAGTGTTCCTCCGGTTGCGGACGACCTCCTCATAGTACTCGCATTCATGCGTGGCATGATACTGTATCAGATCCTCATGGGTTTTCTTCAAGCGTTTGAAATCTGCCACCTTCTTGATTCTCGCCTCTTGGGCAGCATTCGTGAGGGCTTGAAGCTTTTCTTGCAGCCGCGGATCCTGGCCGAAGTAGCGCGCTGCGAAGGAGCTCGCGCTCTCGATGTCGAGGTAAAGTCTTGACCATTGGAAAGTCGCGTTAGTCCGGCGGGTGTCAAGATATCTTTCAACATCGGCAAGTCGCTCCATTTGGCTTTTGGTAGTCAGAAGAAGGTTCTGCAATGAATCGTAATTGAACCCAGGCGGGTACGAGCGAAGCATTGGCAGGCGATGAAGAGCTGCTGTGTCCAAGACAGACCATAGCTCGGCCATTGTGAGGTGCATCACTGAAAGAAGTTCGGGATTGGAGTCGTAATACTTCAGCGCCAGGTCGTGGTAGCTCTCCATGAGATCCAGCAAACGCTGGCAGATATTGGCTTCGTCCAGATGAATCGTCATCCAGGTATGAGAATGCTCATTTACCCAGCTCTCGAAGATGAGCAGATTGGGAATCGCAAACTTGTCGTTGGTGCGAAGTTGGGGCAGGGCGTCGGGCGACAAATTGACAAGCCCCGACTTGGGCATGAAAGTTGTTCGCGTGCTGTCTGAAGTACGCTTGCCAATACTGCCGATGAATGTTGCAAGCAGTGGAATCTTGACCTCAGCGTCACGCTCGAAGTCAAGGTCTTGGAGGAGTTGCAAGTCGATTGAGCGTGCATCGTGGGCTCGAACTTCTGCCCAAGCTCGCTCAAGATTGAGAGATGCGCGTTCGGTGACCTCGCTGACGAAAAGGACGACACTCTTCTCGACCTCGTTACCGAGCTTCAATAAACGTCTACCAATCTTCGTGGCCATAGCGTGCAGCATGTCGCGCGAGAACGGATCCTGCTTCATCAGTGTAGCAGAGTCCCCACCCAACTTGGCTATGACGGCCTGCAGCATACTGGCTTCGATGAACAGCATTGCTTGCTTGTAGAGATTGTCTGATCCGGTTGCTCTTCCCATCAGAAGCTGGAGGGCGACACGAATGAGCAACCAGCGAGGAGAGCGGCGCCAAGGGCTCCTGGCACTCTTCCACAAAACTTCCTCACGAGTGCACTTGTGAATCTCTGGGGTTGCAGCAGGCTCGCCATGCGCGGACAGAAACCCCGCAAAGATCTCTGTGATCATTGCAGGGTTGACGGTATCCCTGGCCTCGACCTGGTCTCTTCCAGACTTGCGGGCGGTTGGTTGCATACCTGATACAGATTGGCTGTCCAGACTCGATAATATCTGCGCCACAGCCTCTCTGAAATTCTCGTCCTGTACTTTGCAGGTGGGAAGGGTCAGCGAGGCCCCAGGGAAAGTGCGCTGAAGGCGCCCCCTCGTGGTGTTGACGGCATGGTTCTGCGGTGAAAGTTCGAACAAGTCGAACCTGATACGGCCTTTGTGATCTGCGGTGACCAACACGCCCGCATTCTGAGCACGGATATGCAAGGCAAGAGCACGACCACGCGTGACAACGTCTTGCAGAAGGGTTTGCAAGGTGGTGTCGCTGATGCCTTGAGAGTTGCCGGCGGCCGTGTTCTCGAGCATGTCGAGAGCTTTTTGGATGTCGTCACGGCTTTGTGGCGGCATGGAGAATTTGAAAGCAGTCAGAGCCCTTATCGTCTTGGAGAGCAACTTCGCCTCCGCATTCTCGTCGAAGTCATCCTCCTGTGGTAGCTTGGGTGGCAGAAAGACGTGATGGAAGATGTACCTTGTTGCAGCGTCGATGCCGCCGTCGCCGTCGGGCGGCTGGCGACCGGGAGCCATGGTGCTGGTTGAGGAGTTCTTGTGCGCTGAGCTGACTGCAATGGTGGCGAGCGTGCGTTGCGTCTGGAATGGGTGCTGTTGCGGTGCGAACGAAGGATGGTGTGGTTGTTGCGAAACGTAACGTAGCGAAGACGTGCCGTGTGAGTGAGCGATGCGGTTTGTTTTGGAGAGGAAATCGAAGCCACTGGTGCGCTGAAAGTCTTAGCGTGTCACATGCAGCACGGGAAATGAAGTGACGTCGATGAACCTGCTGCTTCACTTACAGCCCAGATGAGCCCTTTCAGCTCCTTCACAGGAAAATTCTTCCATTTGCCGGAAGAGTTGCAGGCCATGCAGTTGCCCGAAACAAGGGCCGCAGATGTCTCAAGGAGGAAGAAATCTCAATACAGGCAATCCATAGCCGGCCTCGCTGTAATGCTGAGACCTCGCCACAAAGTCAGCGCATGCCCGGTGATCACCTGTGAAGAGACGGACTTGCCGTTGTCACAAGTACGAAGCGTTCTCCAAATGCAACACTGCCTCTACGAGCAATGCTCTGCCTGTCAGCACCTCACCGCCCGTCACGAGTGAAAGGGAGAAGACCGCCTTCCAGCGACCGCTGCGTCAATCTTGTCCTGAGCCGGCCAGATGTTTCAAAACCAGCCCGCCACACCAAGACCTCCTCAACCGTGGCAGGAAACACAAGGCCTTCTCCGTGCTCGCGACGATGGAGCAACCTCATCCTCCAGTGCCTCAGAGGGTACAACCATTTGGGAGATGCACATCAGCACACAACCACTGTTTAAGCGGGAAGAGGTGCACTTACACGGCATTGATAGCAGCTCTAGGGCATCTAGACAGCATCATTTCGACCTCCACAATCCAGAAACACCGAAGGATGACCGGAGGCTGTCCAGCTTCTTCCCACCGCCACCGTGAGCGGCTGCCATGATGTCTAAGACAAGACCACTATCGACATTTCTGTTCCACCCATAAGCCAGGATCAGGGTGACGAATGCTCTCTTCGTGCTCTGGTATCACCCAGCCTTTCCGGCAGCGACACTGTGGTCATTGAATGTCTTTCATCTTGTCTTCGCGACTTCTCTCTCGCCATATCCGTCTCGTTCCGGGCTGATCTCTCCTTGAGCAGATCTCCCGGTGCGGTCTCCACTGGGATGGCGAACGGCAACATGATAACATGGGAACAATCACGACTTATCTCAGGACATCTTTTGGTTCAACACGGCGGCACTTCCTCAGGACCGTCTGCGTTCTATCGTGAGAGTGGCTCCGTCCAGAAAACCGCATTAGGAGGCCCCTAGAAGTTCTTCACCCAGCGCAGGCAACCTTCACTGAGGTCCGACCGAGTGGGAGTACATGTGGTTGCACGCATAACAGGGAAGGAGCAAGCAAAACCAGCCAGTTGTGAAGGTGGGCAACCGCAGGCAGGGCATCACGGTTGCTTGTGTAGCCCTCGAGAAGCACGTATGTATTTTGCTTTGTAAAGTCTCTCCGATAGTACCGCCATTTTGCATCACTTCATCGCTCGTTTGTATGAGAAAGCATGAAGTACTTGACGCATCTCCTCCTCGAAAAGCCGGGACGACGCGGAGATACTTCGGCCTGCTGCTGGTGCGGCTTCTTGACTTCACCTGCCAACATCACTTCACCTAAACATCCCGAGACATCTCACATCGCGCCGAAGACTCGAACATCATCATCGATCAGCTCTCCAACACCAGCGAAGCCATCACGTGCAGTCACAAGATCGACAAGCTCACCGAACGGGAGTGAGGCCTTGGACAGCATCGAACTGAGCGACCTCTCCAACTCGCAGCATTCACCTTCCTCGAGTACAGCAACCTCCATCGCATCCCCACCGCCACCACCATCATGTCCACCGATCCTGCCGAGCCCTCCTCGGAAGGCGCACTGCAAAGCCAGCAAGGCTCCAACACCCAACCTCACACCAGCACAACCACCCAACAAGAACCCCCCACCGATGCCGAAATGAGCCTCCCCAACGAAGCCGACCTAGACGCCGAGTTTCAACCAACACAACCCTCCGACCCTACAACCGTGAACAACTCCTCCGACCCTCTTCCCGCGCCCTCAGCCTCCGCCGACCCAACAGCCCCCGCAATCCACCCAGCCCACCCCGCCATCATCGAACCCCGCATCCCGCAAAAGAAAGACGCGTCCCTCCGCGAATTCCTCAACAAAATGGACGACTACACCCCCCTCATCCCCGACGCAGTTACAGACTACTACCTCACCGTCGCCGGGCTCGCGCCGCCACCCGAGACCGACCGTCGGCTGGCAAGGCTCCTCGCGCTCGCGACGCAGAAGTTCATCGCGGATGTCGCGGCGGACGCGTATCAGTATTCGCGGATTAGGAGTACGAATACCACGTCGAATAACCCATTGACGGGGTTGGGAGGCGCGGCGGGGTTTGGGATGAATATGCCTGCTGGTGGGGAGGGAGGGGAAGGTGCGGCTGGGAAGGGGAAGAAGGATGCTGGGAAGGCGGCGCCGTTGGGTGGACCGCGGGCGGGGTATGGCGGTGGAGGTGCGGGAGGTGGTGGGCAGGGCAGGACGGTGTTGACGATGGAGGATCTGGGGATGGCGGTGGGAGAGTATGGTGTGAATGTGAAGAGGGGGGAGTTCTATCGGTAAGATCACCGCTTCGTGTGAAGGCATTTCAGGACGGGTTTTGCATCGGATGGCGTTCGGACAGGAGGGATGGGTATACCCGAACAGGAACAGATGCTGCAGAAGCAGTGTCGTATTAATAGCAACGCTGTATCATAGCTATGACATATCTACGAACAACCCTCAGCGGTAGGCAACCAACGCCGCGCTATGTTAACATCCACGCTCGAACGCACAATTTCTTTTCCCGTCGTTCATTAGCAATGCAGACGCACTGTCCCGTGCAACCATATGTACCGACACGTTTGGACTCAAACATGCAGTACAATCACCTCCTCGCAGTCCTCGAGCCTCTCGCAGTAGCCGGTGGTGGTTCAAACGCCTCATCATCACTGATCTCATCATCGCTCGGCTCCTGCATCTTCTTGGGCGCCGCAGCACGCGAACCATTCGATCTCGGCGCGGTCCCGTTCGCCTGACTTCCGAACGCGATCTGTGTCTGGCGTCCGCTGCCACTCGAGGCTGCTGTCTTCCCACCGCGTGTCGACTTCGCCGGCGCCTTCTGCGAGCGAGCGGCCGCAGCCTTTGAAGCAACCGGCTTCTTCTTCTGCTGGACAAACAATGTCTCACCTTCGTCGTCATCGTCATCATCATCATCATCAATCATAACCACGTCTTCATCGTCGTCTTCATCTTCGTCCTCCGAGACTTGCTTCTTCCTGCTCTTAGCCGCCGGCTTCTTCGCAGGTGCCTTCTTGGTGGTTGCTGCAGGCTTCCTGGTAGTAGCGGCACCTCCCCTGCCGCCTCTCCCTCTCCCTCTTCCAGACGTGGCCGGCCTGACGCTCGACTCCCGACTCTCCTGCATATCTTCATCTTCACCTTCATCGTCACTCCTAATGATGGATGCGGGATTATTCTCCCAATCCCCATCCATATCAGTGTCCCATCCATCAGGCTTCGGCTTCCGACTGCCCTTCCTCCTCTTCTGCTTGAGCTCACCCTTCTCGTACGCCTCTTCCTGCGCCCTCTTGACCTTCTCCATCAGCTCTGCCGTCGCTTCTTCATCAACGTCATCGTCTCCATCGGCTAGAAGCTGCTTGAGCTGATCTCCCAGAGATTGCTCGATGAAGTCAAACATGGCGTTCTTGTCGTCCTTGTTCACGAACTGGCCCACGGACTCGCTGAATTGGTTCTGCGGCAGGATCTGAAGTGATTGTGCGGTGAGGAACTCCTCTACCAGCTTATCGACCTTCATATTCTCGAGCGAGAAATTATCCACGACGCTCGCTTGGGGCATGTCAGCCTTGGCCTTGGTTGCTCGTTTCGCTGCGACGCGCTTGCGGTGGGTCTGAACAACATCCGTGGTGTTTGCCACTCGATCGACGAAGCGGTTGCTGAAGCGCTGTGGGTTCTCGATGTTGTACTTGCCACCTTCTGGAGCCGTGATCTCAACGCGGAGGCGAATTAGTGGCAGAGGAGGAACAATCTCTTCATCTGGCTCTTCGCTGGACTCTCGTTGCAGCTCAAGCCACTCTTCTCGAGCTTCTTCGATCATCTCATCCACAATCTCAGTCAGAAAGCGATGAATCTTGCTCTGGTTCTCCTGGTCAAGAGCAATTTCGCGCATCTCTTTGAAATCGTTCAGCACGATCTCCTTCTGCTTGAAAGGCCGAACGCTCTTCAACCGGATGGGTTCGAAGTCGAACGTCTTGCCGTGGATGCTTAGTATTGCGACTTCCTTGGCCACCGCCTCTCCAGCGACAAGTGAAGTGGCGACGGAAGATCCAGGCTGCATCACACGAAAGCCAGCCTCTGCGCTGAGGCTGGGCTGGATTTTGCATTCGTGCTCGTGGCCCCATACGACCAAGTCCATGAAGTCCGGGAGGAAGTGTTCAGGCAGGTATCCAGTCTCGGTGTAAGCGTGGTGGTTCTGGTGTACGCTCAAGATGTTGAACCAGTTACCCTTCTGCATGTTGGGTTGGAAGAATTTGACGTTCCCGTCTCGGAAAGTGCGGAATAGTCGCTCGTCGCGAACGTTGCTCATGCCGTAGAGAGCAAGCTTAGTGTTGCCTTTCTGCAATAGCACCGGCTTGATCTGGATGTTGTCGGATTCTGGCGTGCGGCCGTAGTAGTTGATAAGACCCGACATCTGTAGAATGTCCAGTGCGGCGAGATGACCTTCCTGTGATCTGTCAGTACTATCTCGACGGTATTTGCAGCGGCAAGCTTACGCCGGAAGGATCGTCATGGTTTCCGTGGATGGAGAAGACGGGTATGGCAACGTTGATGTCTGGATCCTCGTAGTTGACATGGTTGAAGGCGCTGGCCAGTGTTAGCTGTTAA
This sequence comes from Saxophila tyrrhenica, assembly GCF_035928015.1. Lineage (NCBI taxonomy): Eukaryota > Fungi > Ascomycota > Dothideomycetes > Mycosphaerellales > Extremaceae > Saxophila > Saxophila tyrrhenica. Next base: position 391,810 of record NW_027041748.1, on the reverse strand, counting down.
AGTCGTAGCCAGAACGAAGAGGTGGAACAGCTCACCCAGCAAACGTCTCGCTGGCATCGCTCAGCATCTCCAGCTCGCATGGTTTCTCCCCATAACAATTCATACGGAGGCTGCGCATGACCTGGTACATCGATTTGCGGCTGGGCTTGTTCTCGTGGAATAGATCGCCAGCGAGCAGAACCATGTCGACATCGCGCTCCTTTGCTAGGCACATAATCTCGTGAAAGGATCTCCAGCTGTCGTCGCCACGAATCGCGTCTCGTTCGTTGTAGCCGACATGATTGTCCGTTGCGACCAGCATGCGGATGGTGTCTGCTGCGGTGAGGTTCGGCATGGTCGCGGTGTCCCTCTCATGCGTGGCGGTGGTTGTTTGTGGAGTACATAGGGAAAGAAGAAGAAAAAGACTTAAGATGGCCAGCCTTTCGTTTGCATGTGAAGTGTGAAAGAAGTTAATTGGATAGGATGTCGCGGCTGCCTCACGCTTTCACGTGACCAATGAACAGGAGGGAAAGTCGAGCGACCCGGCCTTCCCGATGGGGAAGGAGGCTGGGATCACCACCGCAGATGTGCGCTCTGCTCTGCGCATCGAATCTTGACTTCGAGAACCATAACAAAGCGATGCGATGAGACCTACCATTGCGCTTTTCGCGCGGTCAGTGTGGAAGGGTATGTATGGCAACATCAATGGACAGGCGACATTACGTTAACACCAACCTCAGGACCACACATCGTCCCGTACGCTCATCCCCCAAATCAACGATAACCAAGAGCAACACTCACTCCAACCAGCCTCCCTATCATCCGCCCGAAGCCCGGCGAGAAGGTACCCCCGATCAAGACACAAGCACGCAGCGCGACTATCCTTCCAAACTTCGTGGGACTCGTCTTTCAGGTGCACAATGGCAAGGTCTACAACGACGTGCGGATAACGGAGGATATGGTGGGACACAAGCTTGGAGAGTTCTCACAGTAAGTGATTCTGATGAATGTCTTCGAAGGCGGGACATAGCTAAAGTTTGGCGCAGGACACGGAAGCGCTTCTCGTATAAGCAGACGAAGAACAAATAGAGACAATCTTCCATCGCCCGCTTCCGCTCTGGTGGTGCTCGTGGATTGGTGATGGTGAAAAGTAGATGTCGAAGATGTTATACGGCTGTGGTTTTCGAGTGTCCTCTTGACATCCCTCACGCCTTCCCAGCCCACGGGGGAACCATGGCCCCTGCCGCTTCCTTTCAGCAACGGACCTGTCCATGCTTTCCCACACCTGACATGTTCAGCAGCTCTTGCAATACACCTTGACCAACACCTGCAAGACCGACCAGAGGCGGAGGCAGTGCACAAACAATGGCACTTCTCATTGACAACCTTCTCGGGCCCATCCATCTCTCCTCCATCACAAACAACCACCATCGTCCACTCGTTCGCCCCACTGTACTTCACGCTCATTGCAAACCCAACCATTCCCAACTCTTGATAACCACGTTCACTTCTTCCGTCGCTCGACCGTTATCCACCACTGTCTCGTGAACTGACCAAACCCACTTGCTTGCGCTGGGCTCGCAGACCAGGTACGTGAGCTGCCCTCCAAAGCCCCAGTGACGTTGTGCTGACCATGCTGGCTGTTCTAGGCTGCTGTTGACACAGATTCCTCCTGCCTCGACTCGTTCACTGCCACGATGAAGTCCCTCTCAGACACCATGACTGTCGACAAAGCGCCCCGTCGGGTGTACTCGGCAGAACAGATGCAGCGTCTCAGGGCATCGTGCTCCCAACCAAAACTCAGCGAGGCGATTGAAGAGTTGGACGGCGAAGATGCCGAGCTTGTCAAAGGTACAATTTGCCCCCCTGCAGCCCCTCGACACGCTTCGTAAACAAACACCGCGGGACATCTTCACAAGCACAACACAACATTCTCGTCCTGCACGCGCTTTGCTCCGCACGACACTCATCTTTACCTGGAGAATTTCTTTTTCATTGCTCAAGCATGTGCAAAACCCTCTCGCCCAGCTTTGAGGTTCATCAGCGCTGGATTGAGGACATCATCAGCACCCCTGAATCTCCCCCCGATCACGTTTCACCTCACTCGAATTCGCTGACAGAGGTTGAATCGCCTTCAGAGCACGTTCTCCGTGGGTCCAAGTCATGGGCAGCGCGCTCATACAGGTCCCGCACATCCGGCACTTCACTTCGCGTACCTTCCAACAAAGAGAACCGGTCGACCATCGACGAGAACAGCCGCCAGTCCTCTGGCAACCACATCCCCCTTTCTGCCCCGGCTCTGCCGATACTTGGCGAGATCGCACCCAATGGACAGCTCCTGCGCCCGACTGGACCTTGGAAGTTCGGACGCTCGCCGACTCCCTCGTTGAAAAAGAAGAAGGCGGAAGCTATCGTGAAAGCCCATGGATCACCCCAGCACATCCGCGTCACTGCTGGCGGCCGCATCGTGCCCAGCGAGCAGTCGCCTCTCTGCCACCCACGCTACGGCTACAGCGCCATCAAAGCCAACGGCGGCCTCGTCAAGTTTGCCCCGAACCATCCAATGGGCAAAGCACAATGGACGCAAGCAACGCAGAACGGCTTCGTCGCTCAGGACGTCAACGGTCGTCTGTGCCAGATCGTCAACGGTACTATTCTGCCTCTCAACGAGATCGATGGCGCACTGCGACTCTTCCTCCCTGCACCCAATCTCAACATCTCGTCGCACGGCTCGTCGTTCGGCCCTCTGGCTCCAGAGCGTGTCGGCAGTACCGGCCATCAACAGAGAGCTGCTTCCATCAGTAAGCCAGCTGCCTCCGCCTCTGCCGACCCACCTTTGCCGGCCCAGACGAATGCATTGGAGCTTGAGTACTCGAAGCTTGAGCACGAGCTGAAGGAGCTTGACAAGACCGAAGCCCTTCACGGTCGGACGATGACCAAGACGGCCAAGGACGCACTTGTTGGCAAGCGCCGCGAGCTCGTCTCGACCATGGACAACATTCGCAAGGCGATCAAGAGCATCAAGTCCGCTCAGCAAGCGGAGGCACCTTTGTCTCCGCGGGTCATGCACAACCAGCAGCAGTCCATTTCGTCACCACCCAACCGTCTGCCGGCTTTTCTGCAGCAACGCCCACCACAGCCCAACGAGGCATCGGCACCGCACTTTCCAGCGAACTTCAATCAGTTTTTTGGGATGCCGCAACCGCAGCTCCCGGGCAACCACTTTGGTGGCCAGGCTACGACGCCATCAGATGCTCCCTTCAACCCAGCTTATGCGATGCCGCCTTTGTTCGTACCGCCGCCGGCGTTCGATGGGTCGATGGCTCCCGCGTATCCTGCATTCCCTGAGCCACCTGTTGGCGGCGACATCACCGCAGCTCAGCGTGTCCAGGCTTACGGCGCTGCTACCAAGGTAGATGAAGCGTCTACAGCAGGTCAGCTACCCCAGAACGATGGCGCTCGTTCCGTTGCGGACCTCAAGAAAGTGGCTTCACCCCGTCAATCCCGTGCTGTCGACATCAAGGCGCCGGTGCCGAAGCCTGCCACGGCTTTCAAGTCGAACCTGAACCCGATGAGTCCTGCCTACAAGCCCGGAGCTGGGTTTTTGAAGGCTGCTGCCAATGGAGATCGCCCTGCGCCAAAATCAGTCAAGGACAGAGCACCTACTCCACTCTCGCCTCTGCACCAGCTGCGTCCATCGTCTACTGCCATCAAGGCCTCTCTTGCATCAGAAGACACCAGCAGCCCGACAAAGAAGAGTCCTCACTTACACAGCTCCAGCGTGTCGAGCTTCGAGACCGTAGACTTCTTCCCTCGCGACACGAAGGAGTACTCTACCCGCAAGTACGCCTACCTTGACCAGTCCGAGGACAAGGAGAACACGGCACCGCCGCAGTCGTCCACCGAAGCATCAGCAGCAGTGCCGCCGACAACGCCACTCAGTGATCTCGCCAATGGCGCATCTAGCAAGGTTGCACCGGCCAGCGGCTTCAAGGCACCTGCGCCTCCTCCAGGCACTCCTGTTACTGTGAACCTCTCCACCGCGAAAGCGCAACGCTCCATCCAACACACCGCCTCGAGCACGGACAGCCGTCACTTCGACTTTGCAATCCTGCCTGATCGCCTTGCTCACAACGTCAGCCCCAAGAGCAAGCGCCAGAACTTCGTCTTCGTCGAAGAGCATCCAAGCGAGTTCACAGATCAGACGTCGTCGTCATCTCCGGAGAAGCTGCATCAGTGCCGTGAGGAGCTCTGTGCCACTGCCAGTCCGGTCGGTCAGATCGACTTCACTGAAGCTTCCAGGGACTGGATCGAGGGCTACCGTGAGGGCCTTGCTCGTCGGCCGGTTGGCTCTGATCGTCAAGAAGACTACTTGGACGGGTACTGTGCTGGACTGTTGAAGTCGAAGCACGCCAACCTCGGCCCTTCCACCGGCAGCCCAACGAAGCCGCCTCCGCGTCGTCCAAGTCCGGGCATCGCGCCATCACGGTCGTCTAGCCGGCTTCAGCTCGATCGTCATGAAGCAGTCACTGCACGCCCGCCCTTCGAGAAGGCTCTGCAATCAATGGACACTCTGAAAGAGGCCGTCTTCGCTCCGAACAATGAGAACGCAATCCTGACGCCTTCTGCTGAGGGTCCATCTGCCAACGAGCTTACCTTCAACCTTGGGACGTGGGCCAAAGACAAGGAGCAGGCTGGTGCTTTTGAAGGACGACCGACAAATAATGGTGCTCCTCCATCCGGCTTTCCGTTCCCAAGTCGGACCTCCTCAGTCATGCAACGTCAGACAAACTCATCGGACCGAGAGCTGGCGGCAACCCAGCGCATCACTTCGATGGGCTCTGTTGTCAACAAGCCGCCACAATCGTCTACTCCCACTGCCACCACCGTCGGCAGTGCTGGTAGCAACAGCTCGAACGCTGGTGAGAATCGTGTCAGCAGCATGACGAGCATCGACTCCAATCTCTACCGTCAGTGGCCCGGCTGTCGTGTCTTCAGCCCGCATCTGGAATGGAAGTCTGCCAGCTCGATCGCTCAAGCTGCAGGGTTGGCAACTGGCCACATGACCAACGCTGAGTCTGAAGGTGGGAATTTCCATCGGCAGTACTGCTCACAAAATGCTGACATCAACCACACAGATACTGGAAAGGCCATCGAGCCACAGCGCATCGTCTCCTTCACGAGCGAGAAGATGACCCACCACAGTCGCTTCCAGGAGGGCTCGCTCGACGGCATCACCAACCCACCGAACTCACCTCAGCCAATCTCGCCTCCAATGTCTCCGACGCTGTCTGCCATCAACAGCCCAGGCAAGACCTCCAAGCGCAGCAGCCCTGCCAAAGGCACGTCCCCGGCCAAAGTCAAGTTCGAGCACATCGCCGAGAAAGTCGGCATCAAAGTCACGACCGGCGGCAAGAAGGAAGATGGCTCCTCGCCTTCCAGCCCGAATGGCAAGCGCAACTGGCGCAACGTCTGGCGCGGCGGCTCTCGCAAGGACAGCAGCCAGGACGAGGGCAGCGTCGCTCAAGCCAACTGAGCAGACTTCACGTCGACCTCACATCGACTTCACCTTCCTGAAACATCGGTCGTTTCTTCGCCACAGGATATCAGGCAGTCCAGTTGGGTACGTATATCATCATCGTATGCCTGGCATACCTTTTCGTTCCTTCTTGGCATGGTACGTGGGCTTTTGGTGGATGGTTGGAGCTGTTTCCGATAAGCAGGATTGATGGAAGATTGTTTATTGTGTTTTGATACTGCTTGGAGACATCCAGCATGTAAGGAGGCTGTAATTGATTGCTTTTGATGGAATTGTAACGTTAGCATGTCGGATGTGGAGCAATGTTATGTATTATGCCTCGCCTTTGCTTCCACTTCCTTCTACATACTTGTCCGCCAACTTGCATCCCAACCCCAAAACATGGCTGGCCACTGCAACAGGTGTTCTGGCGAACTTTCCGACCACTGTCGTCCACCATCACGACTTTGGCTATGACAGTCAGGGGACCCAGACGACATATATTCGGTCCGTACCTACGGGTATCTTTGCAAGGCGGCGGACTGAAAGCAAATTGAACGGCCAGGACGTGTTTCATTGCTGCTGACACCGAGGAACATCAAGAGTTGTTGGACTCTGCGCATGCGCCTGGTTTGCCAACATCAACTGGTCTGAAGATAGCCAAACGCGATTGCGAGCTGAGCGATGAATAAACTTCGGCGCAGGAACGTGCAACTCGTCAGCTTGAAACGGCCTTCTCTCGAGCCTCTGCACCTTATTATCGATCGACTCTTCGTTGCCTCCTAACGCGAGCGCTGGCCTCCGACAAGCAGTTGAAGTGACACCGAGACGCTCACGAACTGCTCCACCTTATACCAACACATGACTTGCATGTCGCAAGTATTTCCGGTCGTATAATTATACCGCCCGGGCAAGTGAGCGACAAGCATTTGAGGACCCGCAAGCCCTACACGCCAAAAGATCGAAATAGTCTTTTAGCCTTCGCGGCCATTGGACCTTTCATCTCGCTTCTCCTCTCGCGCGTTCGCAATGATCCTTCGCTCTTTACAGTCCCTTGGCCATGAGTCCGAACGAGAGCAGTGAGATACCACCCCAGCATCCCCTCCCGAAAGCGCTGCACTAGACAGGCCCAGCTGAAGCACGCGTGGCGAAGACCGCGCGCGTGCGTTTTAAGATGGCCTTGCGCTCCCAAAGGTTGGTTCCGGTGGCTACACAACCTCACGTTGTGCAACCATGGCCTTGACGAGCATAGGCCCTTTGACCACGGTGTTCACGCCTCCAGCGGGTAAGGATGGCATGAGGATCTACCCGAAGGATACATGCAGCTAACACTGGACCGTGAAGGATGTCTTTCCACGAGGACGTACAACGGGAACGCCATCTGGGCGCCGGATGTATCGAAGGGATCCCTCAGTCCTGCAGTGCTGCTGGGCGCGACCGGCCAAGCGGCGGATTTGCTCTGCTATCCTCCCAAGTTCACGTTGAACCACTACTACTCGCCTGGAATATGTCCCAGCGGTGAGTTCCTTCAAGTCGAGAGGCCCACACAAGCTGACAAAACCGTCAACAGGCTGGTACAGCGCCTGCGAGCCCACCGGCTCAGCATCATCAGTAGCTCCTGATGCAGCCAAGACAGTACAATGCTGTCCTACGTGAGTACGAAGATCCCATGCACCTGCGCTGGTCGTTGACCGTCTTCTAGCGGTCTCAACTGTGACGGCCTTGCGTGGTGTAGAGGCGATCCTGCACCCCCAGGACCTATCTGGTCGCTATACACCGATAAGTATGGCATCGAAGGCAAGATGACCGACATGGTCTTCCCAACGTTATCTGTGATGGCAAAGCCCATATTCGTCGCATATGAATCCAGCGACCAAGATGTCCTCGCTGCCGCGACTCGAGCTGCAAAGACGGCCGAACCAACAAATGGTGCAAACGCCGCCTCAAGGACCTCAGCAGGTAGCCTGGAAAACGGTGCTGGACTGTCCAGTCAGTCGTCTTCGAGTGGCGATTCTCTCTCCGGCGGCACAATCGCCGGCATCGTTATTGGATCTCTCGGTGGCGGCATACTGCTTGCCACCATCATGACGTTCCTTGCTTTGCGGTGGCTGGGGTACCGAAAGATGCCCAAGGACGGTTTCGACGAGAAGGATCAAAGCGGGCCCTGGAGCGAACTGGGCGCTGGGCAAGCGAACGAGTTGCAGAAGAGTCAAATGGGACCCTGGAACGAATCGGGAACTGGACGGGCGAACGAGTTGCACGCGTGGCCGCGAGCTGCTGAGCTTCCGTCACAGAACCCAGACAAGCCTGCGTAGCCTGAGTTAGACCACTCTGGTGGAATGAAGATGCAGTCACTCAGACCATGACAATATTGCCCCCACAGCGCTTGTGAAATGTGATGTGTTTGATTGACGAAGCCTTCCGGTTGGAACGAAGACTCCTCCCTCTGCGCCTCAGAGAGATGCACTACGAGGTGTTGCAGTCATGACCATACATTCCCACTCATAGTCAAGTTCAACAGTCGATGTCAACCAGGCAGTCCTCCTAAGATGGGGGCCGAGGCCGTCCTACTCAACTCGAGCAAGCCAAGAACGACCCGACTTGACAACGTGCCATCTTGTCTTCAGCCCGCTCGTAGTCAAACTATATGTGAAAATCACAAGGCAATCTAGTGGCGAGCTTGTGCAGCATACCAAGTAAGACTTCGAGGTACTGCTCCAGATGACCAATGCTCCCACCCTCATCTCCATTTCGCGGCAAGCCCAAATCCAGCCGAAGCTCAGAAGCTTTCGAGAAGACCGCTTGCTACATATACAGACCAGGACAGTCCGACGCAAATGTCCCTCGCACCCGTGTACTTGCTGGAGATATGTCGGACAAGCATGGCGGCAATGCCACTGGCACTGTCACTCATGCCGGAGCTGTGCGCCCAAGGACGTCAGCACAGCGCAGCCCGCGAGGCGTACGCCTGACACGAAGGTGAAAGCACCGGCACTGTATATCCCACATGTTCCGAATCTCAGCTTCGCTCGAGGTTTGTAGCGAGTCTGCAAAGCCTACAGTTACAGAGCTCTTTAAGCACACTGCGACCCTGAACGTGCCATGATGCCGCGTGAGCTAACGTGGCGCGTCACAGCGGTACGCCTTCATCCCTGCGCGCCTGGGACATAACACCACCAACGACGCCGTCGCCGAAGCAATCATAAAAGCACAGGAGTACTACTTTAGCGGTGACCTGACGAAATGGCGGCAGAGCATCTACTATCAGGCTTTAGCAGTCTCCCAGCTACGGAAGTCGCTGGATGCATCGGATACCACACTCATGACGGTAGCCATGCTCACACTGTACGAAGATGTCGCGCGGTTCGACGAGCTCTCCTGGTACCCACATCAACACGCCATCGTGAGCATCCTACAAGCAAGACCCGAGTCCTGGCCGACGAGTGATATGGCTACCGCCGTCCTGTATGCATTTTGGGGTCCTTCCTTTGGTTTCTCGTGCTTTGAAGGAACACCGAGTCCATTCGATGAGAAGAAGTGGTTGTCCTTGGATCCAGTCTGGCAGACTTGTGCTGCTTCTCAAGCGCTCAGTAAACTTCGGAAGCTCGCGCATCAGCTTCTGATACAGACTCCAAGGCTAGTTGCGATGCTCTGGGACATCAATGGCCGGTCGAACAGGTCCGTCGATTCGGCAGAGCTTGAGAGACTCAGCACCCTGGCACAATGTCTGTACGACAGAGTCGATGCAGAGTCTGAGGGTGTCTTGCTACACAATGTTGCTGTCGTGAGGAGTCCGGACCGTGCTGGCAAAGCATTGGTTGCATACGTCTTCGAGTTCCATTCGATCGACGAAATGGAAACCGCTGTGCTGTACTGGATCGCTCGTATACACATCAACAGACTCTGCCGGAGTATCTTGGAGCTTGCAGCTGTAGACGAAAAGCCATATCCAAACCAGGGCGATACTGCGAAGACTATGCAGTCCAGTCTACCTTCGATGCTTGCTGGGCTCACCCACGAGCAATTGCAGGCGGAGCAAACACGCCTCGCGACCAATGTTCTCATGTCCTGACAGTACATCCGAGCCCGTGGTAGCTTTTTTCTTACTGTGTCGATGTCCACGGTCCTGCTGTTCGTCTGGGGCGCGTTCCGAGATGTTCAATTCTATCGCGGCCGGCCGGTCAAACATGTCCGCAGATGGATTCTGCAGAGATACCAGGAGGCCGCTCGTGGGCTCCCGGTGGTAGTGGATGAGCAGCCGGTGGACCAGACCAGTGATCTTATTTGTGGTGGTCCCGTCAAGGGGTTCGTGGTAAAAATCAGGGAGATGGGACGTCAAGAAGAAGGGCTAAATCGTAGCTCCGATCTCAGATCATGACACAGCATCCTAAGACTACTTTCGCGCCCGTGGACAAGTCTTCTCCTCCTCAGCAGCATGTAGACGCCAACGACCGAGACGACGGGGACGTCAGCCCGACCCTGGTCGTCGGAGACATCAGCCCGACTTGTGGTTGAACGAACACCCTCGTGACAGCACAGAAGGCAGAGCAATTCAACCAATCCGAAGATTTGAACGAGAATAGTGTGCTGCAACAGTACACTACTGGTTGAGAGCAGAAATCAAGCGAGCCAACAAGCAGAGACGACAGAGAGGGTGTGTGGGATGGCCGTGGCGTTGGGCGAGGAAGAGTGGTCTTGTTTGCTGCGGACGGCGCTGATCGCGGTTCGAGCTGGGATGGATGGGTGGGAGCAAGGACAACGCTGCTGCAGTGCATGGGATATGCCGAGTCTATCCGGACTTCATGGGATGGCGGACTGCACGGGATGGTGGGAAGAGATGGAAGCATGGGCGTTGAGGAAATTTAGGTTGTTCGCAAGCTAAATGACAATGGTATAACCAGTATTGCCCAAAACACCACGCGGCACCGTAGTACCGCTCTCTCCGCGCCAATTGTATCCTCTTCCCCACGACCCAAAAATCTAATACAAAAGGGTATATAACGAACTTTTTCCAGCCCGCCAACCATCGCAATGCAAGAAGCGCCGCAGCGTGAGGGAATTGCCTGAACAACATGTATGCGTAGCCGTGCCATGCTCCATGAACCAACCCATCCGCGCGTGACAGGCCAAATTAATCGTACACTCGTCCTTGTCGCCGGATGAAAAGAGAAAGTATGGTACACTCTCGTCCAGCCGATAACTCCGTCAAATCAAAACCCAGAATCCAGATGTTGTAGAAATTTAGCGTATCTTGCAAAAGCATTCGCCACCCATGGCTAGGCAGCAGGATGGCGAAGGATGTCCTCGCAGTTCGCGTCGAAGCGCATGGACCACAGCCGCATGCTGGTCATCAGCTTCTCCGTCCGCTCGAGCTCGCGGTCGCGACCGAAGATGGCGTCGACGAACTCGCAGCCGCTGTTTTTGCCCATGCGGACCTTGGCCGTGCTGCCGCTCTCCTTCTTCGCCGCCTTCCACATGTAGTTCTCGCAGATCTTGAGCAGCCTGTTGAAGCGTTGCCACAGGCGCTCGCCGGACTCCAGGAAGTCGTCGACCAGTTCTCGCGAGGCGGTCTGGCGGATCCGTGGCATGCACTCCTCGGCTCGCTTGACTTTACCGGCGAGCTGGATGAGCAGCAGCCAGAGATCGCCGGCAACCTCTGACATCGGCGTTGCCGCGCCGTAGAAGAACACGGTCCAATCGTAGATCCACTTCCCCAGCGAGTTGGCGTCGAACACGCTGCCGAGGAGAAGTATTGGCTCTTCTGTCGGATCCCAGTTCTTGTAGCAGTAGCCGGCAGGTATGCCAGCTTGACGCGCATCCTCTGCTGTTGCCTTCGGAGGCGGTTTCGTGGCTGTGCTCGGACGCCGAGGCGTGGATGTGTATGTCGGCTTGGCGTTCTGCTGGCTGTACGACGCTCGACGAGGGCGCGTCGACTCCGTGGGCTCGGCGTGAGTGTAGATGGGCACCTGATCATAATAGCGACGATCAGTGCGTGACTCACAATAACTCTGATGGCGTCTGTACGAAGGTGGTGGTGCTTCGTACTGTTCGTAGCGTGGCAGATACTCATACTCGCGGTCGCTGTAGCCGTCATAGACGTATTGCGGGCGTGTAGAATAGTGCTGGCTGCTCGAGTACTTCCGCTGCTTCTTGCCGTCGTCGTGCGCTGGCATCCGACGTTCGTGGGTATAGGCATAGCCACTTACATAGTCGGATTTGCGCTGCGGAGTGGACTGCGCCGAGGTGTTGTAGTATTTGGCCGACGCGTAGTCCGGAGTCGAGTAGTAGTTGCTCTTGCGGGGCGTGGAGTAGGTGGTGGTGTTGTAGGTGTAGGTTGCGTCTGCAGTCGGCCGTCGAGTGTGGCCCTTTGGCGCTGTCGCCGGAGTCGAATACTGTCTCGGCGAGAAGTAGGCATATCCGCTGGCCCTCTGGGGTGTCTGAGGAGGGGATCTGTAGTCGTAGCTGAAGTACGGTGGCACCGCATATCCGGCTGTCTGCATCGGAACAGGTCCGACGAGGGCGTCAAAAGACGCCCTGTATGTTTATGGTGGAATGGTGTATTTATCGGCGTTTTTCCAGCGTTCTTATCTCTGATCGTATGGTCTTCTACAAGGTGATTGTCGAGAACGGGAGGAGGAAGCGGTTCTTCGAGAATACATCTGGCTGATGGGGTGACTTGCGACGAGTCTGCAAATCAAGACGAGATCGATAGATCCCGTGACGTGGATGGCGAGTCTTCCGTAGGTATGAGTAATTGCACTGCCTGCCTTCTGGCTTGCTGTAGAAGGGAAGAGAGCGAGATGGCTGGGTGCGAACGCTGTGGTTTTGTCTCCCGATGCGACGAGTCGAATCAAGGGCAGGGGGGTCGACGCTAAGGGGGGAGCGGTGGCGCGGCGCTGTCGGCCCAAGGCGGTCAGTGCCCCCTAACGAATCGCGCTCCCGAGATGAGAACCCAGAGAGCCTTTGATTTTGATTGAAAGACTCGTCTGGTTGGGAGGGCGCGACGTCGAGGACCACTGAGGTGGCTGTGCCGGGATGCCCTTGCGCTGGGGATGCGCACTCGCTGCAGAACGTCTGCGTGGCCAGCTGCACAGCTGCCCGTTCCGCCCTTCTCGAACGTCTATTCGCGCAGAAAGACGAATCAGGAGGATGAGGAGTTGCTACCAACGTCAGCTGGGCTCTAGTCACTATAAGATCAGACGGGACGACTCTCACTCCGCAGCTGGACCGGCGGGAGCGGGAGCACAAACACATGGTGACATGGAAGCTGGGAGGGGGTTCGCGAATAGAGTGGAAGCGTCGTTGGTCAGCGTCGGCGAGCCGCGGGTGGCTCATCCCTCCCACTCCATCACCTTCAATACTGCGAGGCACTGTTCGAAGATGTGTGGTCATGTTCTTCGGCACGCCGGTATCACACTCGCACTACATCTGCCGTTGCTGCAGCTGCCCGACAGAGCTCCTGCAGCAGAGCGTGAGGCAGACCTCTGTGGTTCATGCCAGCACACCCGTTTCCGCCAATAGAACTGCTGCGTGGCCATGTGCTACAGGGCGAGATGCATCTGACTGAAAGAAGCAGCATGCTGACTCGGGCGTAGGAGCTGGTAGGTATGGAAACCATTCACGGAAGCGGCGCGTATCTTCAAGCCTCGTGACTGTGATTGAAAAATAAATGCTTGTGCTATCTATTCGAACTGATTGATGTCGACCATCAGACCAGGCGTCCGTAATACCGGCATGGATGGGTACCGACGACAGGGCTGACATGCAACACAAGCACCAGCACAGACCGACCAACCCCAAGCAAGATGAGCAAAGGAGCAATCTTCTGGAACGAACACATCTCGCTTCATCCCTCTGTCGAAATCGCACAAACCCTTTTCGTAATCTCGATTTGACACCGTTCCCATCCTTCATATTCCCTTCATCTCATCACCCCATCGTTCTGACGATGGATCCTGTCTCGTATTCCTGCTGCGCTCCCTCAACAATCACAACGAGCTTGCGAGTCTCCCGACATCCAGGCCTCATACCGCCTTCTCATCCTCCCAGATCTATTCACGCTACGGATGCGTGCAGCAACATCCGCCTCCAGCCAACGCACACAACTCCTAGGCATTTATTGGCTGAAATCGATCGGAGCGCGTTTCAATTGGTTGGGTTTAAAGCCCAAGCGCTAAAATCCATATGAGCTTTGATGAAGAGCACACGACAGCAAAACACTTCTCCACCGCTTAAGCAGGCAGACGCACGCTAAGAGAGCTCAGCAAAAACATTCCCTGGTTTGAAAACTCGAGAGCTCTGCATTTCCTAGCATGAACGACATGTCTGCAAGGTGGACCGGAACTGGAAATAGTGGACCCCCATGCGTATCACTGTGCTACCTTGGGTCGGACCGGTGTGTTCAGTCCTCACCAGTGCTTCCACAATGTCAAGGACAGTGTGATGCACACCACCAGGCACCAATACATGCCGTGCGCTTGGACGCCGTCGCACTCTCAGGAGAGACATCGGGTGCTTGCATACGCTGTGCGGCCGACTGATGAGACAGAACGGTCGTTCGCGAGACATCGGGTCGTGGCTCCCGGTGGCACGTTTGACGGCAAGAAATACGTTCGCGCTCGTGACCGCGGAGTTGTGCAACAGTCCAGTAGGAAAGGCGAAGATTGACTGGCTGAAAGACTTGATCTATTTGCCTGGATAGTACGACGCTATGGTAAGAACTGGTGGTACTCTTTCAGACTCGTGGAAAGCAATCTTCATGCGCATCGGCCAGCTGCCTGGAACGATCAAGCCTGGGGCAGACGTTCTCTGCGAATACGCACCCGACCTGCAGCACTGCTGTTTTCGTGAGAACGTCGAGGGGACATGGTAATGATGTCTGGCGGCCTCGTGGAGCAAGGGCATCCAAAAGGTAGGGTTTGTCAGGTCGCGCGAGGTATCGATCCTTCCCTATTCAGCTTCTCTTTCATTGCCCACATTTGCCAATCTCTTCACGCCTTTTGCTGATGGCATCCGAGTCAACATGGGTGCAAAGGGCTGGCGAGTCAGCAAATATGAATTCCAACTCCGTCAAGGACAGCTGCTCGCTGGCTCGTCGTTGCCCTGCATATCTATTGAGAACGGATGGGCATGTCTCTTCTGATCACGATGCACTGCTCTACCAACAGTGTTGAGTGGGTCGCATTGGAAAGCGCTCCAAAGTCCTCGCCACGATGTTCTCAAGTCCGGGCTGTGCTTAAAACACGATGCTGAAGCAGTCGGCGAGGATGAATGAAGCGTGAGCTGCCGAGCTTCGCTACACTACGATGGACAAGATACTACCTAGATGCTTTCCTAGCGCTGCCAGTCAGCAACTTGCTCTGGACATGTCGAAGCAGTCGACAGGATCTTCCTATCGGCGGATCTGTAGGACTACGCGTCCAGGCACGACTCCGTGCTGCAGCATGAGGGATGCATCTCGAGCAATGGAGACATGACGACGTATCTTATGGAGGGTGAGTTACTGTCCTACCGCGCTTCGCAGTTACCTCAGACTAGGGACGATGGGGGCAGCGAGGACCAGGGAGAAGGGGCGGATACCCGGAATGGAGGGACGGAGGGGATTGACAGGAGCTGATGGCGTCTCGCCTCCGCACAGTAGATCACGCACTCCAGTGTATCGTATACAGAACTGTCAGACGTGTTTTCCAGCACTTGTCTCTTCTTCACCTTCTTGTTGTTAAGTCCGAGAAATCTTCGTCGACGTGCATCGGCTTCAACCGGCTATCTCCAAGCAAGGCCGAGCAGCCGAAGACCACACCTCGAGCCTTCCGTCATCGCAGAGAGAAGAGCATGTGCTTCCATTTTCCCTTTTAAGACTTCCACACTTTCACGGGGACACCACCATACCGCACCCTACATAGCACAACGTAGCCTCCTACAGAAATTTGCAAGAGTTCAACGGCGGTACACTTACCAATCATCCACACCCTAATGCCGCAATCGCATGCAACCATCCTCCCCTAAGTATACACCTCCAACCCGTCCCAATGCCTTCCTATCAGAACTAACCCCATACCCAGCGATGCCTCCACGCTCCCACCACCCACGATGACAGCAGCGCAATCCCGCCCCCTCCCCTCCGACTCCGACTCCGACATCTCCCTCCCCTCCCAAGCCTACCCCCAAGCCCACGAGCAACGCAAAATCCCCCGCCAGTCCCTCGAATACGTTGTCCGCTCCGGCATAGCCGGCGGCCTCGCCGCCTGCGCCGCCAAAACCGTCGTCGCCCCGCTCGACCGCGTCAAGATCCTCTTCCAGGCCAGCAACCCGCAGTTCCAGAAATACACTGGCTCGTGGTCCGGGGCTGTGAGGGCGATACGGGATATATACGCCGCTGATGGATCACGGGGGTTGTTTCGGGGCCATAGCGCGACGCTGTTGAGGATTTTCCCGTACGGTGGGATTAAGTTCTTGGCTTACGAGCAGGTGCGCGCGGTGGTGATTCCGGCGAAAGAGTTCGAGACGCCGACGCGCAGGTTTGTGGCGGGGAGTCTGGCGGGGTGTTTGAGCGTGTTTGCGACGTACCCGCTGGAAGTGATACGGGTACGGCTGGCGTGGGAGACCAGGACGGCGAAGAGAGTGTCGGTGGGGGAGATTTGCCGGGTGATTTACAACGAGCATCCGCCGCAGGCGACTACGAGGGCGAACGTGCTGCAGGAGAGCAATGTACCGCGAGCGGCGGCCGTGACGGCGGAGACGGCGAGCGCGGCGGTAACAGCCATTACGCCTTCCCATGGCCTGTCAAACTTCTTCCGAGGATTCACGCCGACATTATGGGGCATGATACCGTACGCCGGCGCATCCTTCCTCACGCACGACGCAGCGGGAGACTTCATGCGCCGACCGCTCCTCGCACCCTACACCATACTCCCCATGTCCGAGCGATCGCAAAAGCAACTCGCGCCCAACAAACCACCCCCTCTCCGAGCATGGGCGGAGCTCATAACGGGAGCAGCAGCCGGCTTCGTCTCGCAGACCCTCTCATACCCTCTCGAAGTCATACGACGACGCATGCAAGTCGGTGGCGTAGTGGGAGACGGACACCGCCTGACCATGACAGAAGTCGCGCGCAGCATTGTGCGGGAGAAGGGGTACAAAGGGTTCTATGTGGGCCTGAGTATTGGGTATGTCAAGGTGGTGCCGATGGTGGCGACGAGTTTCTATGTGTACGAGCGGCTCAAGGTCGTGTTTGGGATTTAGACGGACTGGGCATTGGGAAATTGCATGATGGAACCTGAGAGCACCTCGCGAGGGTAGGTATGCAGGTCGGATACTTTGAATGACATTGCGAATTTTGTACAGGTCTGAAGAATGCTAAGGTGTCTGTCTGCCCTCGCTAGTAGTTCATCATGTCTATCACACGCAGTCAGCATACGGCCATCAACCAGATGAAGCGGGATATAGGACTCACCTCTCCCAAACAACGCCCTCTTACTCCAATCCATCGCAAGCAAACACCTCGTCCGCAGACTCACGCTCTGTGCAAAGTAGATACTACGCCACAAGTACACCGCCAGCAGTCCACCGCCAAAGTTCATCCCGTTGATATCGAAGATGGCCGCATTGCCAATGTACGCCAGTGAGCCCAGATGCTTGTACTCAAACGCCTTGTAAACAGCTTCGTCAATATCGCCATCGTTGATGCTGTTCATCGCCAGTCCGGGCGAAGCGTGCGCGAGCTTGTTGAACTTTCGAGCCAGGTACTCGCCTTGCTGATTCGCGCGTTGAGCGGTGGCGGGGAGGGAGGTGAGCTTGCTGTCGATTTGGCGAAGTAATTCGGAGAGTTCGCCAAAGTCGAGGGAGCCGCTCTTGTCCTTGTCGTACTGCTCAAACAGCTTGTCGAGACGTCTTAGATGGTCAGAGGCTTGTGGGAAGCGCGACTTGACGCGTTTCGCGACGTGACGCCAGTCCGGGTAGGAGATCTTCATGTTGGTAGGGTCCTTGCCTTTCTCCCACGCGAGCGTGCGGAGGAAGGAGATGATGTGGTCGCTGACGTTGTTTTGCACGGTGCTGGCATCGCCGATGACGTACACGTCGCCCATCGGCGCTCCGACAAGGCGAAGATGAGTGTCTGTCTCGAGGGCGTGGCGGTTGTTCTGGGAGTCGATCTTGGCAGCGAGGGTCTGGCAGAACTCGTTCTGGCTGACACCGGTGGACCAAAGGCAGAAGCCATGTGAGAGCTCTTTCGTGATCAATTTGCCCTCGTCGTCCTTCTGGGTGTAGATGATGCGGTCGGCTTGGACTTCCTTGACTCGGGCGTTGGTCTGAATGTCGACGTTGTCGTGGGCAAAGCGGGCTTCGGCGAATTTGGACAGCGCTTCATCGTAGGTGTTGAGAATGTGACTGCGCGACTGGATGACGTGCACCGAGATTTCGTTGCGAAGTACTCGTGGATAGAACTTGCAAAGGTCTTCGTTTAGCATGTCGTACAGCTCGGCCGCAAACTCGACTCCAGTAGGTCCGCCACCGGAAACGACGAAGGACAGAAGTCTTCTTCGCTCCTCGTCCGGAGTGGTAGGTAGGCAAGCAATTTCCAGATTTCGAATGACCTGGTTTCGGATCAAGCGCGCATCGCTGATGTCTTTGAGGAAATGGCAGTGTTCCAGGCCTTTTACGCCGTGAGGGTTGGTGACACTGCCGACTCCCACCACCAGCTTGTCGTAAGGTAGGTAGAATCGCTCCTCCTTCCCATTTGCGGCGGTCGACGAAATCTCAAGCAGCTTCTCACTGAAGTCGACATCCACAGCCAATGCCTTCAAAAAGTGACCCTTGACCCTCTTAACGATCTTACGAACTGGCTCCACCAGCGACCTGAGTTCCAGAGTCCCCACCGTCGCCGAAGGCAGCATGGGTGTGAACAAGAAGTGATTGCTCGGGCTCACAACCGTCACATGATAGTCGCCCGGATCCAACTGCTTCAGCAATGCCACGCTGCCCCATCCCGTCCCCAGAATGACCAACTTCGGCTTGTGCTTTTGCGTCTTCATGTCGTCGGTGTCATCGTCGTCGATGAAGTAATCCACTATCGGCAGGTTCTTCGGTCCACCACGCCTAGGGTTGAGAGCATATTCGGAGACGGGGATATCGGAGGTTTCGGGGTCGTCTTGGTAGGTGCTGGCGTCGTAGATGAAGAAGGCCACGACCAGACCGCCTGATATGACCATGAACAAGCCCAGCGACGCAAGGCCTTTGTAGGCATAGTGTAAGATTCTTGACCTCGATTTCGGGGGGATCGGTGTAGTTGGCGCTACTGGTGCTTCTGCATCAGACTTGAAGCGTATCTGATGGCATTGGATGCCGGCTCGTCGGATGCCCCTTCGCAGTGCGCGCGGAAGGACCTGAGGTTGCCGAGAGGTGAAGCAGCGCTGCTGGCTTCGTATCGATGTCGCTGCAGTGCCATTGGGTCTACTCTTGGGTAGCTGGCGCGGTAGAGATCGAGCGAACCCTGCGAGGGCTCGCGGGAGATGGGGCATTGTGTCGCTTCTACCGCATTGAAGCACCCGATTACCTGCGCATAGAGGTCGTCGATGCTACCGCGAACCACGCACCAGGTTGAAAGGCAAGAGAGGCTTGAGTAAGTGATAACTCAGCGGCTCAGTCGGATGGGCAGACGCATCAAGCTGCGTTCATTCCCAACCAAGCTTCTGCCGCATGACGTGAGCGGTTTCGAAAATTTGGTCGGCGCGTCGCGACTGTCACATGCTAGAAACACTTCATATGCAACACTTGTGATCGATACTACAAACAACAACGACCAATATGGCACCTGAAAAGATCACGACCATCTCGCCCACCACCAACAAGCCCGTCGTCG
The DNA here is from genome assembly GCF_035928015.1 of Saxophila tyrrhenica. Taxonomy (NCBI): domain Eukaryota; kingdom Fungi; phylum Ascomycota; class Dothideomycetes; order Mycosphaerellales; family Extremaceae; genus Saxophila; species Saxophila tyrrhenica. The sequence goes on along the minus strand of NW_027041748.1, from coordinate 372,458 downwards.
AGCGACAAGGACTATCCGACGCAGAGCTTGCACAGCTGCCCAAAACGGCACATCAAACCTTCCAGGCATGGAGCAAGACGCCCCTTGAGGAGAGGCAAAGGGTGGTCAAGAACGCCCTCACGATCCTCACGGATAGGCAAGATGACCTGGCCGCCGAGCTTACGGAGCAGATGGGGAGGCCTATCTCCTACGCCTCCAAGGAAGTGGCAACGGCTATCCTACGAGGGGAGTACATGCTGAAGATCAGCGACGAGGCGCTGAAAGACACTCCTGGTGAGCCGCAGGAGGGCTTCAAGCGGTGGATCAAGAAGGCTCCTCTTGGGCCAGTGCTTGTGCTGTTCGCATGGAACGTACGTATCTGAAAACGTATATGAAGACATACTATGTGCTTACATCTCGACGCAGTACCCATATCTCATACTGGCCAACTCCCTCTTCCCAGCCCTGCTTGCTGGCAACAGCGTCATCCTCAAGCCTTCACCCCAAACACCGACCATCGTTGAGAGAGTTAATGAGATCTTCCTCGAAGCTGGCCTCCCAAGGGGTGTCATCCAGTACTTCCATTGCGGTGACTTCTCCACCATCGAAAAAGTTGTTCAGTCACCAGAGATCAACCTCGTCTGCTTCACCGGCTCGGTGGCGGGCGGTCTAGCAGTACAGAAAGCCGCAGCAGGACGAGTCGACTGCAAAGTCGGCCTGGAGCTCGGCGGGAACGACCCAGCCTATGTTCGTCCCGACGTTGATGTCGACTGGGCAGCAGACGAGATCGTTGACGGGGCTGTCTTCAACTCCGGACAGAGCTGTTGCAGCCTCGAGCGCGTCTACGTTCACCAAGACATCCACGACAACTTCATCAAAGCTGTGCAGAAAGTGCTCTCGAACTACAAGCTCGGTGATCCGCGAGAGAAGTCCACCAACGTCGGTCCAGTCATCAGCAAGGCAGCAAAAGAACGGGTTCAGTCCCACATCGACGATGCTGTCTCGAAAGGTGCAAAGGACGCCACGCCCTCCAACTCCAGCTTCGAGTCCCCACCAGCAGACGGCAACTATGTCAAGCCCACCCTTTTGACCGGCTGCAACCACACCATGAAAGTGATGCGCGATGAGACTTTCGGCCCAACCATCCCAGTGCAATCCGTCTCCTCAGATGCGGAAGCAGTCAAGTTCATGAACGACAGCCAGTTCGGCCTCACAGCCTCCATCTGGACGAAGGACGTGCAGAAGGGTCAGCAGCTGGCCGAGGACGTCGAGGCAGGCACAGTCTTCGTCAACCGCGCAGACTACCCAAGCCCGGATCTGGCGTGGACTGGATGGAAGGACAGCGGGAAAGGGCAGACGCTGAGCGTCTTCGGTTTCGACCAGTTCGTGCGGTTGAAGAGCTACCACGTCAAAGACTACCCTGCGAAATAGAAGTTGGAGTCTGATCTGCTTTTTCTGGAACCCGGCACTGCTTCTATCTTTGCGGCAGCCAGGTACGGACTGGCATTTCGCGACACGAATAGATGTATGATTGGCTGCGTTCCTCACCCTCATGATGCCACGGTTTCAAAATCTGGTTGAAACGTCGCCGAAAGGAGACGAACGCGTCCCAAGGCGCATTTGGCGGAGTGACGCAAGGCATGTAGCACAGCGTCGCCGAAACGGGCCCTGCACGAACAGAGCAGATTTGAGACCTCCTCTCCTCTCGCAGCCACGAAAAGACTAAGAGCACATGTGTTATTTGTGCTCGATCGCACGCAGAAGCCATAGCAAGAGTCGTTCATCATAGCCCTGCAACGCAATTGTGCAAAAGAAGCGAGGTTCGTCAATCGTTTATCGTTATATGAAGTCAAGCACCCAACACATTCCAGCCCAGCGGGATCACCATCAAATCAATCTCAAAGAAGTAAACCCCCAAAAAGCAGGATCGTGCAAAGAATGTGCCCCAGCGCCTCGCAACGGTAAGGTCGAACCGCCGCAAGGCGCTGTGCTGTCAAAGACTCGTCTGCTGCCACGCGAGACTCCAATCTCAAATGTTGCAAGGCGTGATGGTCTGTAATCTCTCTCCTGCTTGACTTGCTATATCACGCTTTTCGTCTTCTTTGACTTCACTCGACTCTCATCATCAATGTTGTGTTAGTTGAAGCTCTTGGATGAGCTGAGTTGTGCTGTGTCCACTACTGAGATCTGTTTCTGCTGCTCTACTGCCTGATTTTAGCCAGCTATTGTCATTCCTTCAGACGTGTTCTGTGCTCGTATTTTCGTCACTCGTTTCAGCATTGGACATTGCCACATCCTCCTCCAACATCAAAAAGCACGCCAGCAAGAACCCAGCGTCAAGACGAGCGCGTGGTGACTTTCTCAGACCACTGACCTCACCGGCGGTCTCATCCCTGTGTCAGGCCGGACAAGACACACTCGACCTCAAAACACCTCTTCGTCCGCCTATCTCCTGAAAAACAAATCATTGGATTCCGCTCCACCTCCTGCAGCCATGGAGAAGAAGTCCGCCGGCACGAAGATGGGCAACTGGTTTCGCCACATCCTGTCCTGCTGCGACCGGGACGAGGAAGAGGAACAACGGCCGGCGTTGCAAATTGTTCGTTATCCACCTCTTCGATCTTCACATGTTTGTTGAAGGGGCAAAGCTGACCAGTGTCGTCATCTCGCAGAGCGCTCCCACAAACTTCCGTCGAGAAGAGATCCGCTTGCCTGGGTTGGATGAGGAGCAGTAAGTCCCTATCGACTCCCAACGTCAAACCCTTCTATTTTCTGCCTCATCATCATCACGCCAGCTAACCGCCCTTCCTTTCTCGAAACAGACAGCGCTCACTCCGCGAAAAAGCCCGCCAAGACGCCCAAAAACTCTACCCGGGCCTCCAACCCCTCCGCTCCTCCCCCTCCGGCCACTTCGCCAGCCCCACCGACACCCTGCCCTCCTACGAAGACTTCACCACACCCCGGCCCAGCCCTGCGATCCCCAGCCCCGGGCTCCGTGAGAGCAGACTGATGGAGGGCATCAAGCGGCATTCCAGAAAACTGAGCAATTCGCTGACGGATCGACTGGGCGGGCTCGGGAGCGGCGGGTTCGGAGGCGCGGACGGGCTTGGGTTGGGGAGGGAGGATAGCAAGTATGAGATGCGGGCGCTGATGGAACCGAGTCGGTCGAGGGTCGTGAGTCCGTTGCCCGGGCCGAAGATGAGTGGGGAGAGTTATGGGAGTAGTGAGAGTGAGCGGGAGAGGGCGGTGAAGGCTGTTGGGACTGGGGTAAAGATCTGAGACGCGGGAGCTCGGTGGCATCTCCTTTGTTAGAATAGTATAGAACGGATTGAGATGCCACGATATGAGAAGAAGGACTGGTGTACGAGTACTCACCGGAGACACGAGGGTGATAAAGAGTGTACAACAGCGAGTATGCATATCAAAGGGTATCACATAGAAAGCAAGTCTCGGGCGGCCACATGCCCTCCGCAGAGACGACACAGATTCTCTTGAGCCTGTCCGAGTGATCAGTTTGTGCATTGCGTATCGTCATTTCATAATGATCTGCTACCTTTGCATGAACTTCTTTGGCGCGCGCACAACTCCTCCGGTTGGCGCATGCCCTCTTTGATGCGGCGCGCAGCTTTCTGACATGCTCTCCCACGATATCGAGCTCCCCTGTCGCGTTACTGAAAGCAAGTCGATGCTCGCCAGAAGGTCTCTCAATCAGACTAGATGCCTCGCCACATTTCATGTTTCGTCCATGACGTCCTCATCCGCGACGCCAGATGGTAGCCGCCCTTCCGCGAACGCCTTCTCCAGCTTCTGCACCTCGCTCAGCGTCTTCGCTTTCCTGACCAGAGCCTCGAACCTCTTCTTCTCCTTGTCTGTGATCTTGACCTTCGGCTTCTGCACCCCGTTGACGTTAGGCGTAGCAGTGAATCCAGCGCCAGCATGTCTTGATCGCGTGGCCACGATGCTGCGCGCAAGCTCTGTGGGTGCGTCGTGGGTGCCGAATAGTTCGGTGGCCTTCTCGCGCTCCGCGTCTTTCACCTTCTGGAAGTCGAGGAAGCGGATGGTCGGGCAGCGCCAGAGGACGTAGTAGCGGTAGTTCTGTACCATCTCGTGTCAACAACGTGCCTCAGCCTTTCCTGATATATGATATGCTCACCTCCTTACTCGTCACCGCATTCTCCACCAAGCTCAGATGCACCAACTTTGTGAAACCCTGCAACGGGTCCAGATCCGCCAGCTCCTGGAACTGGTTCCCTGTCAACACCAGCGTATGCAGACTCGGCAAGCTCTTCCCTAGACTCGGCTGCAGACTGCCTACGCGATTGCGCGCGAGCAGCAGCGTCTGTAATCGTGGACATAGCGGGAAGTTGCCGAGGACTTGGATGTCGTTGTCGGTGAAGTCGATGGACTCATGGTCGCGGGCGACGACGCCCAGGTTCTCGATGGCGGGGATCTTGTGACCTTAGAACATGTCGTATGAATCAACTAGCTCGATAGTGTAGTATCTGTCCTTTTCGGGAAGGAGGAGATGGGGTGGTGGTGGTGGCTTACCTCGTAGGTCAAGCTCGCGCTCTTTCAGTGGGTTGAGGTAGGAGAGAGAGGTGTTGATCAGTTCAGTCGTGAGCCGCATGCTGGGTGGTGGTATGGAAGAGAGTGTGATCTGCTTGAAGTCGACGTTGGTATAGAAGGAAGCACGTGAAAAGTGAATGTCGCAAAAAACAAGCTTTTCCACGCGAGTCATGTAAGAGGCAGCACAACTTGAAGCTCACCACTGTCTGCGATCTCTCTTCCTCCGACCCACTCACCACTGCTTGCCACTCACCCAACACCGACAATACCACCAAACACCACACACATCGACAAAGCGAACATCCACCAACATGGGCTCCGTCGTCATCCCCCATCTCGTCACCGGCTGGCACGTCGACCAAGCCATCATGTCGGAAGAAGACCGCCTGGTCGTGATCCGCTTCGGCCGCGACTGGGACCCCGACTGCATGCGCCAGGACGAAGTGCTCTACAAAATCGCCGACCGCGTCAAGAACTTCGCCGTCATCTACGTCTGCGATCTCGACCAGGTACCCGACTTCAAGCAGATGTACGAGCTTTACGACACCGTCACCCTCATGTTCTTCTTCCGCAACAAGCACATGATGTGCGACTTCGGCACCGGCAACAACAACAAGCTCAACTGGGTGCTGGAGGATAAGCAGGAGCTGATCGACATAATTGAGACGATCTACAAGGGTGCGAAGAAGGGGAGGGGTTTGGTGGTCAGCCCGAAGGACTATTCGACGAGGTATCGGTACTAGAGGTGCAGCGCAAGCGGAGCGACACGAGCAAGGCGTTGTGAGGTGGCGATGGCGAAGCTCTTAACGAAGGACTTACGATGACATGTTGCACGGCATGAAGGGGACGGCGAACAGTGAGGGAGTGGCAATGGCGTACTGGCGAGCGGTGGAATCTGAGGTGTTCATGCATGGTTGGTCTCTCTCACATATGATCGAAATGAACAATATGGCTAATGCACAAGTGTTCGCAAAGCGTGCAACTGATACACGGTAAGCTAAAATCTTTCCTCGCGTACTAACCTTCTTGCCACGGTTCCTGCAACCCTTGTGCAAAGCACAGATGCTGTTGCACGTTCTGGCGTGATATTGTTGTGGCTTCCTGAAGCCCGCCGCTCCCCAGGTACGCCCCAGCGTGAGGCAGGAGCTCATCGGACGCTGTCGCATCCCGAGATCTGGATACCGACGCCGACTCGACGTGTCCGCGCGACCTCTCCTCTTATACACGATGTAGGTCACCCTCAGTTGTGCGCTCTGGACTCTATGCACTCATACCATATCTACCACACGTTCTCATGCTCTTGAAACCTGCTGTTCCCTTCCTTTCCTGAAGCACCTTCTATTCAAATTACTACTCTTGCGCTACTCTCATGCCTGCATACCATCTGCCACTGGGGGCCGCCTACGTCGTCATCGTCGCAGTGACCGGCATGATCTGGACACTGCAGACGTAGTGCATTCGCATGTTCATCAGAACCAGGATCCACGGGCCGCTCAGTTGGGATAACTTCTTCTGCTCTCTCTCGACATGCCTCGCGCTTGCACACTCCTGCCTTACGATTGTTGCCACACGACATGGTCTCGGACATCGACTCGATACTCTGAAGCCTTCTACGGTCAACCTACAACGACTACTGGCATGGTCAAACAATCAGATTTACATCGGCACCCTCGCCTTCTCTATGCTTTCAGTGTGCTTTCTCATCGCAAGAGTCTCGAAGCAAACTGAGCAAGCCCGCTTCGCCTACATCATTGCTGGCCTGACAACTCTATGGGCTGTGATCTGCATGCCGGTGCTTGCGCTAGAGTGTGACCTGCCGCGGCCATGGATCACTAGTCCCAGGAGTCGATGCACGAACATCGTACGTTCTAAAAACTACCGTTTTCTAGCAATGAGGCGTCTGGGACGCAGGACTAATCAAGACAGTATCACGTTTGGATTGCTGTCACCATCACCAAAACGCTCCTCGAAGTCGCCAATGTTCTTGCGGCCGTCAAACTACTTTGGGGCGTCCGCATGCCATGGAAAGCGAAAGTCGCAGTAGTGGCTGCATTCACGATCAGACTCCTGTTGCTCTCCACCGCCTCCGAATATGATCGTCCTCACGCTGATACGTTTATAGCGTCATCCCGCCCGGCCTCACTCGCCTTCGCTATATCCGCCAGACCCTCCACAGCCAGGATTGGAGCTACTCCCGCATCCGCGTGGTATGGGCAACACTTCAGAATGTGTTGGACGCTCGCTGACCCTCTCTCCCTAGGTGATCATCACCCAGGTCGTCCTCCACGTCAGCGTCATTCTCGCAACAGTCCCGTGCATCAAGCCCTGGCTAGTCGCCTTCGAGAGCGGCGGCCTTCAGCCTCACCCGGATGTGCGCAAAGAATCGCACGCACCTCGCCGTACACCTCTTCCGAGCCCACTTCTCCCGCTGCCCGCGACAGCTCGTTCCCGGACCACCACGCTCACTCGATCTACCAGCCTCGAGTTTCCGGCCAGGCCAAAACTTCTTCACCGCTCTGCGAGCCACGACCCGGATGTCATGACTCCCGGCCCAGCTGGCCACCGCAAGCGAGTTGAAGCCTGGCCGGTCAAAACCTACCAGACTCAAGCAACGTACTCCGTCACAGCAGAGTACGTCCCAGACCCCGAGCAAGTCGGCGGACGGAAAAAGTCAGCCAGTTCGGTCAGGAGCGACGGCATCACGAGGACGAAATTGTTTTCGGTACAGCACGATGAGATCCAAGACTATTTCCTGACTTCTGAAGCTGAGCAGGTGACGCCGTCGACGTTGGAGGAGGGCACAGTGGAAACGGTGCCAAGTTTACCGCTTGAGGTTGTGGGTGGGTTGCTGAGGGATGATGCAAGAGGGAGTAGAGGGACGGTGCAGACGCTGAGGGGTCTTTGAGTAGCCCGGGGAGGCCTGGGGTGGTGAAGCTTGCAGCTGGGCGGGCAGGTAAAAGATTCGATGTCCAGCAAAGCGCGTTTTCCGTGGGAAGTCCCTACTACTAGTGAGTATGATCGGACAATGGCGAAGTCAAGGAAGGACCTAGTCATGGTACCAGAGCGTGAGTTATGATTCTTGCACTGACCTTGTGTGACTTCTTTGCTGTATGAAGCAAAAGAAACCATATGAGTCCTTCCGTCAATGCAGCATCTTATTTCAGCAAAGGAACTAACGAGAGACAGGGTCAGCAAAAGAATAGTCTCGAAGGAGTTCAAGAAAATCTATTGATTCAGATGTCTTGAATAACGCCATGAGCGTACCAACGGGCATCGCCTTTATTCAAAAACCGTCTCACAACGTACAGCCGATGCATCTTCGCAATTCCTATCGCTCGGAGACATCCAGGCATACTTGCAATCAGCCGACCGCTTTGCAACTGATTAGTGATACTGCTTGTCCGTCGGCCGCATCCTGTCCGCATAGGGCTGAAGTTCGCCCTATGGCTCGCCAGGGTCCAGCCGGGCTACACCTCCTCCTTCGTGACTGAGCAACCACATACACCAATGTCTAAATTTGAGCATTCTACCAGGGATCTTCGAGTTCTCTACATAGCCAGTCTTATTCAGCTTCAGCACTGGGACTTTTGGAGACGGCGGCCAAGGCTAAGCTACTGCCCTGCCATGGCTCGTCTCGTCCAGTATATAAGTCTGCGTTCTCCTCGAAGGAGGTAGCTTCACGAGACTCCAACAGCCACAACAGACATCAACAACCACCGACAGACTCGTACACGATACCTTACAGCCGCCTCCCTTCCCAGTACCCTCTCACGATACCATGCAACTGCCGACGTCCTCTCAGGCCCTCCTGCTAGCCGCAACCCTCTTCGCCGGCTCCGCCTTTGCTGCCGATTGCTTCCTCGGTTCAGAAGGCGTCGCGCCATTCACTTCGACGGACGGACTTGCCATAGCCGACGATATCACGGCTGGCACTGTCTTCACCTTCCCACTCGAGGTCAAGGCTCAGCAAGTCGGCTCAGCCACGGCCGGGACCGCAACTTTGTGCGTAGTCAACGGCTTCTTCTTTGACAACACGCATGTGGCGGCGAGCGATGTGGATTTCGCGATCCGCGACATTATCAGTCAGTGTTCGGAGGATGGCACAAGCAATGGGTAGGGCACTCCCGTCGAGTATATCTTGCTGCCTGACATCCAGATACTGATACCATTCTTCTGGCATTAGTGGCAATTTCAAGATCAAGGGTGACACTGGTCTCGAGATCGCCATCGATGTGATCCCGACCGCGTTTGGTAGATGCAGATCGAATTAGGACCTGTCCTCCGAGCCGCCTGGTGGTTTAAAAAGACATGCGCTGTATCTTGGTTAGGATTTCGATGAATTAGGAGTGTTAGAGGTACTCGGATAGTGGGGAATGGAATCTGAAGGAGGGAGTTCAGGCGTTCTATCAGTGGGAACACATGCGTTGGCAAGATGCACATACTCTCATTCAATATTGATACATCTCTAATACAACCTCATCAGCCGTCAACCCACATCCCGCAGCCCCTCCAGCCGCGAGGCCATCCTCTTCCTTTCCGCTACAAGCGAGTGAGAACCGAAAATGTTCACTGTATATGTTCCCGAAACGACCGTGCCGCGCTCAATGCTGCCCCATTCCTCCAACCAAAACAAATGCTCGCTAACGATCGGCTGCTAAAATGGTGGTATAAAAATGCTGATGATGAAGTGAAAATGCAATGGGGGTATCGTAAACGTCATAACCAGATGCTCGCTTAGATAATGAAATGATGCGTGCTCGATTTCTCAGAGGAAGCCACCCTGAGCACCTTGTTGCATAGTAGAGGGCGGCATGTTCGCTCTGATCTCCTTTGGGTTGCGGTATCCGCCGGCGGCGCTGTGGCTTCTCGGCAGCATCGAGGGCGGGATAGAGGTTTCGCTGATCCTGCCTTCCATCCCTGACGCGGGAGGTGCTGGAGGTGGCGGCGGCGGCGGCGGAGGGATCTGGTCTTGTGTGCTGTTGTTCTGGGCGGCCATGGCTTGCTCGTAAGGACTCTTGGCACGACCGACGCTCTCGCCGCGCTGATGTTGGTATGGGAAGGGCGGAAGCACAGTCTCGTACGGCGGAGGCTTGTACTCTTGCGGTGACTTTGCTCCGTTGCGGGATGTGCTTCGCATCCTGTCTCCAAAACCGCGGAAGCGCGAGCCGAACGTCTCGCTGACCGACCCTCGTCCGCGGCGGTGTGTTGATGGTGATGCTGTCGTTGCGCGCTCCATTGGCTGCGGGTACGTCGTCGAAGGGAGGGTGTTCGGGACATCGACGGCGGAGGTGGGCATGTTGTCGTCCATGGCGATGCTGATGACGCCGGAGCCACGTGGAGGGCTGGGATGGCTGTACATGGTCGGCGGCGGTGGTGGAGGTGGCGGGCCGCTGAGATGTTGCAGCTCCGGCAGTACAGGAGGGTCTTCCGGCTCAGCAATGATGATGATCTGCTGGTCGCCACCTCCGGCAAGAGTCTCGTCGATACTCGACACCGCGCCACTCGATGCCTTGACGGCTTGTGATGCGTCTGGCGGAGATATCTTGCGTACGTGTGATAGTCGGCGACTGGACTGTGGCAGGCTTGGCTTGTATGCATGATGAATGCCAGACATCTTCTCCGGCGGCGCCGAAGCGGAGCGCGAGGGTGCCTGTGGGCCCTTCTGCCCAAAGACGGTAGAGGGCAACAATGCGCCGACACCATCGTCAACCTCTGATGACGCCAATTGGCTCAGGTTGGAAGTAACGTTGCTCGAGTTTGACGTCACGTGGCTGTAGTTGGATCCCAGGTAGCTTGTATTCGCAGTCAGGTTGGACGTCAAGTTGGAGGTAAGGTTTGATTCGACATTCGAGCTGGTCATCTGGCTCAGGTTGCTTCCGATAGATGACAGCTGGCTGGCGTTGTCAGGAATCTCCGGCACGGGAGGGGTGAAGTCACCTTTGTTGCTCTCAGATCCCATGTATCGTGGGTGTCGCATCGCTCTTGGAGTTGCCGGCAGTCCAATAGGAGCAGTCATGGTCGAGGTGCCAGAAGTCCGTCCGTACTTGGCCATGGCGTCAGGATCGACTGTTTGAGACCGGGAGTATGGCGGCGTGAAGGATGTCGGGCTGTTGCTGAGCTCGGTATGCGACCGTGGGCCCAGGCCAGGCCTCACAACTCCAAATTGAACTTCACCAGGCATAGGGATGCTTGGTGCCGAAGGTCGTCGAGCCAGGGACAGGCGACGCTCCTCCAACTCCCTAGCCGCCAACTCCTTCCTGCTGAAGCCTCGAGGCTTGAGAGGGTTGCTCTCAGAAGCCGACGAGACCTGCGAAGCATTGGTCACGCTGCTCTTGCTAAGCTGGGATACCGCCAAGCTCAAATTGCTCTCGTCACCGATAGTTTGCTTGCGACTGGATGATCTCTCCCGTCTGCTACGGCTCTCACCTCTTCGTGATTGAGCATCGTCTGCTTGGCTGCCAGCCCTGAGACGAATGCGCCGGCCGTCGCTGTTGGTATCGTCTGTTTCATTCATGCCTTGCGATTCGGATGCCATGGGCAGTGGAGAAGAGGGTGAGCGAGCCGAAGATCCAACAGTACGTTCCTCTCGGCGGCCCCGGAGGCTGTCTGTCCTCATGCGTGTGCTGTCAGGACTCGGCTGTCGGCTTGGACCCCGGCTGCGTGCACGGGTCACTGGCGTCGGGGGAGCAATTTCACCGGTATTAGCAAGTGATGGCCTGCGTCGTTCAGGCTTCGGCTCTGATCTCGCCGAACGCATGCTCTTATGCGAGTCCACCGGAGAGGCCATCTTGTAAAAGCTCTCGTCGTCCGTGGTTGCTGGCTCGACCTTGGAAGCCTGGGTAGCTTGAGCAATTTCTTCCGGCGACATTGGGACTGGAGAGGATGGCGAACGCTTTGCTGGCTTGATGTAGCGCACATCGCGGTGTGAACGTGTCTCCGAAGGCTCCCGGCCACGGCTGGTGCCTCTTCCAGTACTGCTGCCGTCCCGCTTGCGGCTCTCACCACGGCGTCTGCTTTGTGCTCGCCTCTCACGGGCCTGCTCTCGCGCCTCATCAACGCTGCTGATGTAGTTGTTGACCGCGCGGCCCGAAGTGCTCCGTGAACCATCTGTGAGTGGAGGAGTCAATGCGCCTCCTCGACTACCGCCGGTTCCTGGGCCAGGTGAAAGCGCCTCAGAGTAGCGTGTATCCATGACCTGGACGGCCAAGCCTTCGGGCTTCCTGTCATCAGAACCATGCCGGGCGTGAGAGTCCTTCAAACGGGTAAAGACTCCTTGGGCGGGAGAAGGAAGGTGAGAGTCGTCTCGAAGGGCTGTATCCGGTGCTAGTCGGTCGACCTGGCTCGTCGTTCTGAGCGTTGTCGATGGTTCTTGATTACTACTGACAGAAGAGGTCCTCCTGCTATGCGCTGGAGCAGCAGGTCCGGCAAAGTCGCGAGCGGCGGTGATGGGAGTTGTCAGGTTCGCTGCCTCTTGCTTAGCGCGCTCGATGTCGGTTCGTGACGGCAGCCGTTTCCTTCTGCTGAAGCCGCCGGGCGTTGCGGTCCTGGCAGAAGAAGGGTCCCGCATCATACGCGATCGCTGCTGCCAAGGATCGATGCCGCCTGGTGAAAGGGCAGATGGCATGGCAGATTGAGCAATGGGGGTGATTCCGGCAGCGTTAAGTGGAGTTCGTGGGTCCACCCCTACCGGCACACCTTTTTCGCCAAACGTCGTCATAAGCTTCAGAGAAGCATTCTTCACTGTCAGCCGCCCGGACGCAGACCTCGACGGTGGAGAGTTCGGGGGACTTGTCATGCCTCCAGCGCTTGGAGGCTGAGTGAACCGTTCGTGCTGAGCAGCGTAGACCGCGTCCTGCGCTCGTGGGGAGAACCAAGGCTCAGAGGTCTCAATGCTCGTGCAGGAGAAACACCTCACAGCCAGCTCTGCCTGACCTTGCTGAACGGCAGCCTCACCCCACTTGCGGATCAAGTAAGATATACGGCCCCAGTCTGCTGCGCAAGTCAGACAGGTCAACAGCACAGCCTCGAGCCAGTAGTGCTGCGAGACGTAGACTTCAATCGCGTCGTTGTGCTCGCCGAGCCCGAGTAGAATGGCCACTGCAGGGTGCACATCGCCCTTCTCCAGTAGTCGCTGGACGAAGGCCTCGCCGACCTTCTTCTGTGAGTCGCCTCCAATCGAGCTCAGAGCCAGCAACATCCAGTCGGACGAAGTCATCGACTCCGAGCCTACCATTGAAGCCATGCTGTCTGCGCCGATGTCGCCCAGCCATTTTGAGAGCAGCACGCCACTGGCAGAGCCTGGTCTGTGATGTTCCATCTCAGCGCGAACCAGGGCCTCTGAAGTGTCGTTCCAGCCAAAGACCACGCTCAGCATCTCGCGCTGCAGGAGATCTGGGGTACGCGCGGCATTGCCATAGTGTGGTGTCCGGAATGCCACTTCTCGTAGTTTTGCTCGAGTGTGTGGGAAGAGATCCATCGCCGCTGTTCCTTGCGCGTCTTGTGGACTTCTCATGATTTCCTTTCGCAAGGTTGTGGGTCGATATCTGGAGTTCGAGGCCGAAGCGAAAGAAGAAACCGAGCGGATCGATATGCTCTCGTGTCCTTGGCGAGCTGAAGCTGTTCCCGAAGAAAACTCTGTGGGCTCGTAGCTGGAGTTGGTCGAAGCGCGGGATGAGTCCGGTCTGTCGTAAAGATACTTCCGACCGCGCCGCCGCGCCCCCGAAGACCTTGAGCTTGATGATGAGGCGCGACTTGAGGTCGGACTGAGCGGCATCACCTTATCGCGGATCTCGGACTGAAGCGCGTCAAGTGTATCCATCTCATGAGCAATTTTCTGGATGGGCGACATGTAAGCAGCCTCATCTGCGCTGCTCTCTCCAGTATCCGTAAAGGTAGGTAACACTGGAGCATCCGATGTCGACGACTCTGACCGAGCATATGGATTCTTCTGCTCTTCGAGAGTAGTCGGAGGCGTCGGCGGTGTGTTGGCAGGTACATGCTGCACGCTGGCCACCTGCATCGCAACTTGGTTGGGCTGGATGTCGTACTGCTGTACAAAGTGACTTCGGCTCAGGGTGAACAGGGTCGCGGATGGGCCGAAGTTCGCCATTCCTATCACGTCGTTACCGGTTGGGATGAGATCCCATGAAACCTTCTTCGTCCGTACATCCCATGCTCGTGTTTCGCTGCAAGTATATCGTTAGCTAGACCCATGCGCTTTGGAATAGGGAATACCTACCCTTCAGCATATTGAACGATGCGCCCACTCTTAGACCATGCAAACCAGCACGGTCCAGACGATGGGACATCCGCACGTTGCAGAACTCTGATGATGTTGGGCTGTTCGCTATGCGGCGCCTTCGGTACACTCCAAACCCGCAGATCACCATCCTGGGTCTGAGTCGCAAGCATGTCGGTTTTCTGCTTTGAAGATGAACCGTGCCAGGAGAGGCCGGTGATTCGCGATGGCGCTCTCGTCGTCGTCAGGGTGTGCAATATTGTGAAGGATGGTTGTAGGGTCGCGATAAGTATGGAGCCGTTCATATACCCAATCGCAAATGTTCTGCAGTCTGCCGATGGTGCGATGGCCGTGATCGGGTCGTAGATCGTCCGCGCAGATATGTGCTCTGATGTGGAAGGCTCGAACAGCACGATGTTGCCCTTCTCGTTTCCGAAAGCGATATTGCCATTGCGCATAAAATTCGCAACCAGCATATGCTCGTACGAACTGAACCGCGCGATTTCTCCTCCCGTCAGAATATCCCAGACAATCGTTGTTTTGCCAGCATCACTGCTGACCGCCAGCCGACCCGATCCTCTTTCGCTCGCATTGTCCACCGATATCCACTGGACAGCCTCGGCATGGCCATGGAATCGTCGCTCGATCGCAAGGGTGTCGTGGTGGAGGACAAGCACAGTCTTCTGTTGCGCGTACAACAGGAACGAGGCTGTCGCGGCGCATGGCTCGAATTGCGCCTCGAGGTTTTCGGGTGTTAATGTTGTCGGCGGTGGTGTATGTCTTGCGCCAGTCGAGTTCTTGGAAGCGGACGACCTTGACTGTCGCAGGGAAAGGCCTCCGCTAGATGACATGTTGCGGCACGCTGGTTCCACGCTGCTGTCAGTTGATGGTTGACACAACGGTCATGTCATGGCCAGAAAGTAGGCCGTGAGGTCGCTCAGTAGGTCGGTTTCCCGAAATAGCAGGAACAGCACATGAAACGCTTTTGTATACTGATAGAAGAAGCTCCTGGACGTACCCTGACATGCGCGCCAACAGCCTTTGTGTACCTGGCGGTACCCCGAGGGTGCACGTCGTATCCAACAGCTCTCGTGCGCTTAGGGCCCCGCGTCCTGCTGTGCTGCTTGCCGGGGTGGTGCAGCACAAAGATGCATGCAGCCGCTCTCTGCGAGGTTGTCGAGGGTAGAGGCACAGAAGACGCACCTGCAGGCAGTCTCCGATACAGAAGGTACGGAGCAGCGCTGCAGGAGAAGCGTTGAAAGTGAGGTACCCCGACGTAATCTGATGCAGAGTCAATCAAGAAGCTGGGCGGCTAAAGCGGTCGAGAGGTTGGTGCCCAAGCGCAGTCGCCACAAATATGAGCTCGAGGGAGCCCGCCCAATGCAGTGCTGGCCGGGGGGAGGTGTAGCTTAAACGAGATGTATGAAGCAGTAGTAGGAAAGGCCTATGAAGGGCGAAGCTGGATGGTATACTCTACGATTCGTCGGGTGGAGAGGACGCCATTGCGACGGTGCTGTCGCGAACGGCCCTGGTGACCCTCGAAGCGGCCAACAAAAGCGGGACTGCCTCTCGACAGACTCGCCGAGTTTCATGTGCCATGCTTGCAAAGGCCTGCCGCTGAGAACAGGTTGACTGGGTGAGAAGCGCTCGAGAGACGAGGAGTCACTTCGCCAATCTGTTCAAGTCTACGTGACCAGAGGTGGGATTGGTCGCCGGAGTCCCACGCTAATGATCCGGGCGCCACATTTCACGCTCGTCTGATTCTTTTTCCGTCTCGGTTCTGGACCTCACGCTCTCTAGTTCTCTCGATAAACGGTATGCGGCCTTGATGGGTTTTCTGTCCTTCTCCGTCGACATGATCTCAACCTCAAGAAGCCAACACTACCTGGAACTTTTGCAACATCCATTGCGCCAGCGAGAACCAGGCGGTCAAGGCCACTCGCTTCGACCGAACTCCACACCGACCCAAGGACTCGGATTCCAATGAATATCCTTGCTGCCCTGTCACGCTTGCACTCGCTTTCACATCGACTGTCGTACGGAACTCATGCGCGCTGCATGTTCTCCCGAACAGAGAGGCTGGGAGGACCTGTGGTGCGCTGGTGATGCCCTTGCAGGCTCGTGATGTTGCCATGAGACGCTCGGACGAACTATCTGGTTCCTGCGTGCACTCGGCTGCATCTCTGCGGCCAGGTCGATGGTACTCCGTGCGGTAGACCACGTTCGAGGCAGCTGACGCAGTGTTCTCCTCAGTCGCAGCCTCACGATAAGTGCAGATCTGTGATGTGAATGCCACTTCGTCATTATCTCCTCGAGAGAAGTTGTGTCGCATTGTGATAGTGGAGACCGGAAAAACGTGCCATTGAAATCATGTGTCGAAGCGCCCTGTCAGCAGATCATCTAGACTCGTTTGGGTGCATCTCCATCCGGTATATCGCAGCCGCGTCAACATAGTGATGGGTTCTGGCCTCATGTAATCTTGTTCATATGGTTGCTATCAACGGTATCGACTTCGCAAGAACGACTTCACCATGACATGACCTCCCATTGCAATGGAGTCTCGGATCGAGGTCTCCCGAGATCCAAGGAGCGGTCCGCATCCCTTCCCCAGGGCGCTTGGGCCTCGTCACTCCCCAGCCATCTCCAGCCATTTTCTCCTTCCCCTCGAACACCACCTCCACCTTCCCGCTCGAGGTTAGGCAGCATCGCCCTTCCATTGAAAAGACCGTCTGATAGTCATGGTCCGAGCAGAGGCGCGAGACGTCGGACGCCGATGCATACTGAGAGCAGCACTTCGGGCATATCTGGCAGCCTTCTCCTGGACCCGATGGCACCCGAAAAGACCATATCAATCTTGTCGGTGGGCTGTAACTGTCTGGGAGGAGTTCCATTGCATGGCTCACTCTGACCTAGTAGGCCACCTTCACTGTCCGCAGCTTGACGTGCTTGGTGGCGCAGCGACTGTCAGGTCGTTCTGCGCTCCCGAGGTCGGCATAAGGTAGCGTGCCTACCAGTCACTTTGCTGCCTTTGGCAAATGATGGTTTGTGTCCGGCCAATTTTGATATGGATACTGTTTCGACCTGCTGTTGTTTCGCCAATTCTCCTCAGCAGGCGTCAGAATGACCCATGGCGTTGAAGTGCACAAGCATGCTACAAAGCTGATCAGTAAGTCATTCTTGATTGCATCAATCGGCAGACCCGACTTACCTTGGATAAGCATATTCCTCATCTCTCCGTGGCGTCCTCACTTCTTCGACAACGAAGACGACTTCCTCTGCTTCTCCTTCTGGCCACTGCTTCGTCTCCGAGATTTCGTGATAGGCGGAAGAAGAGGCTGCGCGACTGCCCACTGCCACGCCTCCGCTGATCGTGGCGGTGGCGGAGGTTCGCTTAGGTAGGACTCATTGTCGCTGCCGAGAAGATCCTCGTCGCTCACATATGAGCTGGGTCGCCGAAAGCCAGCGGTGGTGAGTGCTGATCCACTTGGCCAGCTAGGGCGTGCGCAAGGTGTATAGTATGGTGAAGTTGTGTTGGATGAAGAGCGGATTTGGATTGCGTGCGTCGGGGCGGACGATGAGCACGAGCCTGCTATCGAGCTATGACTTGAAGAGTACGACGACATCTTGAATAGTCCTGCAATGGCTGTCGGTTGTTTGGAAAAACTGTTGCAAAAGTGGATGAAGGCTGCAATATATCCACTCTCGAAGGAGCGGTCTATATATCAATATAGCCGCGTGCGGTGTGCGGTGTGCGCGACAAGCTATCACAGGAGCTATCGGCTGACATGTAGTAATAATACTTGTTGTAATCTGTGAACAGAAAAAGCGACAGATACGCGCGTGCCGGACGCAAGAGATCACATACCTTATGTATACTGGTGCCCTGGATCGGTACATTTACACCGTCGCATCATGACAGTGCTGGCATGAGTAAGACACCTCGACACATCCGTAAAGAAGCCGCATCGCCTTGACCGCCCGCAGAGCCGACGCACCATACGTACCGCACGCATCGCCCACCCGGGGAAGTGCGGGCGGGCGAATCTCGTTCTCTAAACGACATCCGAGATCTATGATTGCACCATTCTTTTGCATACCGTCTCGTCTGTGTGATAAGTCCAGAGCATTTTCCACCTGTCAACCAATACTTGCCACTGCTGGGCAGCAGTCGCCACGCCAGCACACTCGACCATCGAATGGATGACGATACGTCCTGTCGACAGCTCATCAGGCAATGCGACACCGCCCGCCCAAGCCACAACCCGAACTTCAAAGAACTTCGGCGGATTTAGGGCGGGATCACAACAGTCTGAACGCATCACTTACTCACTCTGCTGCCCTACCTCGCTACTCGGAGCCCGCGTTCGTCCACGGAAGAAAGGTGGAAAGTACTTACGAACATTCTACCGGCTGACTGTGTCATGATGACTGGACAGCTTGACCGTACGGTGAGACTGCTGTGCGGACGATTACTCCGCGTCGTACTTTTACCAATGTATTGTGCGAGCAATGTCCGGCGCATGCGGCGGGTGTTGCGACAGCATCGCACCATGATGACTATTTCCGCGCGACCGTGAGTTGCTTGATCCTGCGTTAGTGCCGACGAGGTACAACACTTCTCGTGGATGTTGTTGCGAATGCATTTGACTTTCCGACTCGCGGCGAGTCTTTGTCTGCTCCGCGGTGCGGAGACGTGGAGAGATCTCGTCTCCAAACCCGACGGCGCGGGCAGCCGAAGTCTCCGATGTCTTTCCATATTGCCATACACCGAGCAACTGGGTAAATCTCCCCACTCCCCACTCGATCCCACCCCTCACTCACGAAGATTGTCTCCGACTGTGGCCGAGCATGTCTTGCACTGCCAAGGATGAGATTTTGAGACGGGTATGACTGAGGCGGGTCGAGCAATGCTTTCTCCATCCGAAACCAACGGCGATAGGTTTACATGGCTTTAGAGCTCCATGGTCGCTCTTCCCGAATATAAAATTCTCTGGGGGTAAGCCTATCGCAGGTGCTCGCACGCCTTCCTCGCTCTTCGAGGACTCTCCGTCTTCTCCTTACACCTCTACCCCCCGAGACAGTAACTCGCTTTGCACTGTGAAGACACCCCGTCGATGTCGTGGAGAACATCACCAACGATTCGCAAGCTGTGCCAAACCAGAAGCCTTCGACGGATGTCCACCACCCAGCTTCTGTGCGATCTCAGTACCTGCCAGACGACCAAAGGTCATTGACCTGAGACAGCTCGTTGCGGGCGGGTACTCGTTGTAGAAAAGTCCCGTCATTTCACCAGCGGCGTATAAGCCAGGGATCGCAACGTCGTTTGTTGACAGTACTCGTGCATGGAGATCGGTCTTCACACCGCCGTATCTGCAGCGGGTCAGCAAAGATCGTTCTTGACTGGAGAAAACAGCTTACGTGAACGTGAGATTAGATGTCATCGGGAAGCCGAAGAAGGGTCCTTTGACAATCGGAGCAGCCCAGTTCGTCTTGTTCGGGTTGAGACCCGAGGTGGACTTGCCGTCCAGCTTCATCAGATCAAAAGGTTTGTCGTTGACGGATGCATTGAACTCGTCGACAGTCTTTTTCAGCTCCTGCGGGTCGAGTCCCATCCTCTGTGCCAGCTCTTCAATGGTATCTGCCTTCTCCGGCGGCACTTCAGTGGTCTCATACACCCAGCTACCCTTGAAGCGTTCCATGATCGACTGATCAGTGACGAAGAAGCACGACATGTCCTGACTCTTCCAGCATTCCAAGGCAATCATTTCGAAAGTCGAGAAGAGATGTCGTTGGCCTTCGTCGTAGAAGCGCTTGCAGTCTTTGTTTACAACAATACCATAGCCATGTCCTTCCTGCTCGTTAGCATGGATAAGTGCAAGTTGGTGGGAGAATTGCTCACCCCACATGACAGCATCCGGCTTGCCTGACCGGGTGTCGACCAGCTCGCAGTGCATCCCATCAAACGAACCTGCAGTGCCCGCTCCGACGTCCAGACACATTCTCAAACCTGCACCGCGGTTGTACTTCAATCCGGGGGCGATCAAAGGCAGCCTGTGTGTGTTTCGACCAACGTATCTGGCCAGCATCTCATGGTTGCCTTCGAAGCCACCGCAGGCAAGCACAACATTTGGTGCAAGCAGGTCGTGCAACAAGCCGTCGCCTTTGCGGACTTTCAAGCCTCGAATTGCACCGGCGTCGTCAGTCAGGAGTCGCGATGCTTCTGTCTGATAGAGGATGTCGAGATTCTGGTACTTCTTCATGTGACCGAGCAAGTTGTTGATGATGGCGTTGCCGCCGCCTTCAGGAAAGACCTGCAGGACGCAGAAGCTGCTGTCAGCCGGCGTCTCGAACAAGCGCTTCGTGTCCATGTACTAGGTTCCATCTACTTACGAAATGCTGTGCCGTCTTGAACTCGAGAAGAACGTTCGGCTCGTCATGGTGCACGAACTTGACTCCATGGTCTTCCAGATACCGTGCAGATACAGGTGCTTCGATACGTAGCTTCTCGCAGTAGTCCTCGTCTGCAATACCGTCGCTCACTCGTCGCATTTCCTTCACCCAGTCGGCATCTACACCTCACCCGTCAGTATCCAGCAGCACTACTCTCTGGGTGCCTGACAGCCATACCAAAGTCCAAGTTCTTGTCCAACCTCAAATAAGCCATTGTCCACTTGGAAGCACCCGAGCGCTCGCCCTCCTTTCCAACTTCGACCAGCGCGACCCGGCCATTCTTGCCCAATCGTTCGGTCTCTTCCAGGAAATTCAGCGCCGCCATGCACCCAGCAAAGCCGGAGCCCACCACGACCAGGTCGTAACCCTTGAACGAAGCCATGCTACTAGTATGGAAGGGATGACGGGAAGAGCAGGAGAATGTTGGAGCTCTCAAAGTGTCCAGCGAACCGTACAACACCCACATCACCCTCCTAAGGCCACGGCCATCTTTTTATGCACATCGTGAAACCCCGCATAGGATGCAGCTCCTGTCAACCGATGCAGCCTATTCGGGAGGGGCAGCAGCAAGGAAGGGCAACCCATGTCGCAGATCCTCTTTTTGTTCTTGACTCTGTGAGCTCGCAAAACAGGCGAGCTGTTGGAGGTGAGGTCTGGTTATTTCCGTTGAGCGGATCTCGAGATCCGGGGCAGTGGAGTCGTGGGGAACTCTAGCGGGAGCGGGAGCGGGCGGTCTAGCTTCTTTCGATTCTTTTTCGGGATCAAAACCATCACATCTTCAACAAACATCCTGGCTAGAGTGCACACGCTCATGGCGTTCAGGAAGCGCAATGTCGCGGTGGGCGCCTCTGCTCCGGGATCCCCTGCGATAGCACCACAGAAACAAGAAAATCTTCCAGGCGTCCGGCCATCGCCACTCACATCTCATTCTGTCACATCAACTGGAAGCTCATCGCTGGATGCCCTGCTCGGAGGCCATGGAGGACTCGCACTCGGATCGAGTGTTCTCATCGGGGAGAACGGGACGACCGACTTCGCTGGGGCTTTTCTCAAGTACTACGCAGCCGAAGGACTATGTCAAGGACATACCATTCATCTCGTAGGCATGGGCGACTGGTGGTTGCGAGAACTTCCCGCTGTTGCAGCTGAGAGGTCGGGAAGTAGGCGGGAGAAGAGCCCAGCTGAAGAAGAGAGAATGAAGATTGCTTGGAGGTATGAGAGGCTTGGTCAGTCCGGCGAAAGAGGTGCGTGGCGAGGCCGAGCATCAACCAGGTTTGTGATTTTCTTTTCCAACTGACGGTAAGTACAGCACTTCCTATACGTCAAACACCCAGTGCAGCAGGCCCTGCGAAAGAAGAACTACCCTTTTGCCACACCTTTGACCTCGCCAAACGCCTCACCATTCCACAAAATGCGAAGATCGACCACATCAAGATCTCACCCGGCGACGCCCCCTTCGCCCCAGTCCTACAAAGTCTCGAGCGCATCCTCAAGAACTCACCACCAACCAGCGTCCACCGCCTGATAGTCCCCACCATCCTCAGCCCAGCCTCCTACCCACCCCACGCCAGCAAACCCGAAAACATCATCCGCTTCCTCCACAGTCTCCGCAGCCTCCTCCGCCAACACCCCACCAAACTCACCGCCATGCTCACCCTCCCCCTCGAACTCTACCCCCGCGACACCGGCCTCGTCCGCTGGGCCGAGATCCTCTCCGACGGCGTCCTAGAACTCACGCCCTTCCCGCACTCCATGGACGAAGCCAGCGACCTCGCATCCAGCGGCGGCGCGCGCAGCAACGAAGACCAGCCGCAGGGGATGGTGAAGGTGCATAAAGTGCCGATCGACACTGAGCGCGGGGAGGGTGGCGCCGGGGCCGGGAATAGCACGGGGCAGGATCTGGCGTTTACGGTTAGTAGGCGGAAGTTTGCGATTAAGCCGTTCTCGCTGCCGCCGATGGAGGGGGATCGCGAGGCGCAGAAGGAGGGTGGGGGGCCTACTAAGAAGGATTTGGAGTTTTAGAGGTGGTAGTCAGGCTGCTTTTGTAGAGATCTGTAACACCTGTCTTATCGTCGTCGATCATCCGCTGCGTCGAGCATATCCTGCATCTCGATCTGTTCCCAGCCTGCTGAACTTCCACTGGAGCCCATCATGCGAGCGTATTGTAGTGCGTAAGTAGTCGGAAGAGTCTGTCTCCGCCCTCCAGAAAAGTGTGCGCGGATTTCATCGCCGAGACATGAAGAGATGGCGAAGAAAACGAGCACGAGGATCACGAAGACGATGATTACAATCATCAAGGTGCTGAATGTTGACATCGTTGATGCAGTCGTTCAATGGACAGCCAGAGTTCAGGAAGCAGAAGCCGTGAGGTTGACTTTCGAAAAGTCTCTTGGCGATGGAGACATCTCATCCAGCAGACTTCATTTGTCCAGCGAGACGAGCGACGCGAAGGGTCAAAGACGTGATACGTGTTTGTAGTGTAGTTCTGTCGATCTAGACTCGACGAACAGGGCTATGTTGGGTATGATGCCAGAATCCATCACCGCGAAAACGGCCCAGCCATCACAGTCCTGAACAATCAACCCTGCAACCCTGCAACGCCCGAACATGAAGCTCACGCACCCTCACCTCTTCTTCGCCTTCTTCTCAGCCTTCTTCTCCATCCGCTTCACCTCCTTCGCCATCCTCTTCTCACACGCCCGCAACTTCACCTTGTCCTTCTCCGCCGTAGCCTGCACATGCTTCAACCAGCTCGCTGCATTCCCCGACCCGCCCATGTAGTCAGTCTCTGGACCCAAGCAGCACAGCTCCACCTCCGCCTCCTTCTGCGCGTAATCTCTAGCCTTCTCCAGAACGCCGAACTGGAGGCTGTACTTCGACGCCCAGCGATACGCCTGCGCTAGATCCATGCCGAGCAGGCCTTCTTCGCGCAGGAGCTTGATGAGGTCTTGAGCCCTATCGAGCGCTTCGCTCGGGCTGCGGGGCGCGCAAATACCGTCGGCGCGGGCATGCTCGCCTTCGAAAGCGTAGAGGCTGCGCTTCACGACGTTGATCTTTGCACGGCGGAGGTCCCTCTTAGTGGCGTCGGAGGTTGTTGGGCCAAGCAAGGACGGCTCGTGAGACTGGCAGAACGCACATGCGCATTCGAAGCCGTATTTTTTGAGATCCTCATCACGCCCTGCGAAGAATTGCGAGCTGTCGATGTAGGTGGTCAGGATCTCCTCCCCTGCTTCGATGTCGCGGATGGCGTGGACTGTGTGCGTGCGGAGGGACGGGTTGTAGTTGGCCTGGTGTTCTTTGGTTAGTAATTGAAAGTGGGAATGGTGAAGGCACACGCACGTAGACGTTCGGGGTGCAGCTGTGGTTGATGCGACTGTACAGCGGGAAGACGGCGGAGCCTGACTTGTTGACTAACTTGGTGGCGTTGGTCTCAAAACTGAAATAACGTTATCAGCAATTGGTCATCAGTGTTTATGTTGTGGATGGGGTAGCAGAAGACAGACATTGCCATCGCCTTTGCCTGAGTTTGCACAAAAGACTTCAGGCCATCCTTGTCCTTGGCGAACTTCCTGATGGTGACAGCATAGTTGCGAACCTGCCTGACCTGGTTCCGACTCAAGAGCTCGGGATCATGCTGCAGACCGTAAAGCGCCTCTCGTTCCGCAGGGGACGCCTTCTCCAGTTGCTGCTGAAGGTCCTGATACGTGGTAGGCCCACTGCTTGGAATCAGAAGTAGTGGTGCTTCGGAGAGCAGGCGGGAGCCGCGTTTGACGTCGCATTTGGCGAACAGGCCTAGGCCAGTGGTAGGTGTGAGACGTAGCTCAAGTAGCGGATGCCGAACTGTGAGGTTGCCAGTCTTGGTAGAGGCGAAGTTGGTGAGCGGCGTCTTACCATCAGACTCGTCCACCACACCATGTCTCTCTCTAGTGCGCCCTGGCCCATTCCTGATTACAAGGGCCATCGCGCCGGTTGATGTATGGTCACGAAGAGGATGAAACAACGCAAACGATGCAAGGCCTGTAGTTCGAAGACATCAAGCTCTGCCTGAATGTGTGAGGAAGGCCGAGAGATCGAGTGAATATCAAGAAGATCCACTTTGACATGTGAATAGAACGTGATGTTTCAAGATTCAACCAAACCCACCCGCAACTGCAGGCATCCGCGCAGCGTCGCTCACCTACAAACGGACGCGTTTGGACACATTTGGGGATTTGCAATCCATGGGAGCCGCGAGATTTTCACACCATATCGCGTTTTCATCTATCTTTCCTCGCGTTCTGTACAGCAGACGAGCTGAACGGCTTCGTTGCACGTACCGGGTGCGTGCAAGAACAGCACTGGCGCCAGGAACGGCTTACGTTGAACGCAGCGGCGCATAACGTAGAGCATCGGAGCACTGTATGTATTCAATGCACTGGGGACTGTTGATGAAAAAGCGTTGTTGGACGCTCGTGAAAGTGATGTCTGGAGACCCCTGTCGCGCTTGTGGCGCACGTGGCTAAAGCTTAAAATCTTTTGGACCTCGAATCAATGACTGGACGTCACCCATAAAATATCCCAAGGACTTCTCAAGACACTCATTACATCTTCTAGAAGACAGCCAAGCTGAAGAGACTACTCACTTTACGTTCGCTCTATCGGGCTGTAGCGACTCCGCGCCGACGCATTGTACCGCAAAAGGCGTCTTCAATTCTCTGGCGACAGCCACCGCACACAGTCCGACGATTCGCAAACATGGCCACCCTCGACAACGACACCAAGAAGCTGATCGAATCGTCGTATCCGCAAGTTAAAGATGTGGAGACCGACCCGGTCAAGGCGTCCTCTTCCATCTTCCAAGACACTGAAGTGAGTGTGAATGTCAAGTACCTAGTACTCTTCGATCGCTGACCATACGTGCAGTACTCCAGCGCAGAGAAGACCGAAATCGAGCAATGGCTGATCACATCCCACCACATCGCCTCCAGCACCGAAGACAGCGCCAAAACATCCGAGCGTCTCTCCACCCTCAACACCCATCTTTCCACCCGCACAACCCTCCTCGGCAGCAAACCCAGCATAGCCGATGTTGCTTTGTACGCCCGCATGGCGCCTGTTGTGAAAGACTGGTCGGACGAGCAGCGGACAGGTGAGCAAGGCTACCATCACATCGTTCGACATCTCGACTTCGTCCAAAACGCACCGATGTTCGGCTTGAAGCTGTCCGACTCGGACAAGGCCAATATCGACCCCAGCAAGGTGGTCAGCCCGATCAAGCCAGTCGACGCAAAGGCGGAGAAGGAGCGAAAGAAGAAGGAGAAGGCTCTGGCTTCAGCGGGTGCCGACACAGCAGCGGCAGCCGGAGGAACGGTAACCAATGCTGCATCGTCCGACGCTCAGAACGCGGAGAAGGGCAAGTCGAAGAAGGAGAAAGCGAAGGATCTGGGTGACAGAGTCGCGACCGCAGTCGGTGCAGAAGTACCAGGCGTGAGCAAGAAGAAGGAAAAGGCACCGAAGCAGCCCAAAAATGCGCCAGCACCCGAAAAGCCCTTCTCGCCTGCCCTCATCGATCTGCGGGTTGGACACATCCTGAAGGCCGAGCAACATCCTAACGCAGATTCGCTATACGTCAGCACCATTGCATGTGGCGACGCGCCTGGAACGGACAATACCTCCGAGTACGAAGGCAAAGTCGTGCGGACAGTGTGCTCAGGGCTGAACGGGCTGGTGCCGCTAGAGGAGATGCAAGGTCGCAAGATCGTCGCCGTCTGCAACCTCAAGCCCGTGACGATGCGAGGGATCAAGAGCGCGGCAATGGTGCTTGCGGCGTCGCCTAGACTTGCGCCTGGAGAGACGGACAACCATGCCGGGCCAGTGGAGCTTGTCAATCCGCCTACTGGTGCCGAGGCAGGAGAGCGCGTGTTCTTTGAAGGATGGGAGGGCGAGCCAGAGCCTGTGCTCAACCCGAAGAAGAAGGTGTGGGATGATTGCCAAGTGGGCTTCACGACAACGGAGGATAAGGTGGTGGCGTTCGATGCGAGCGCAGTGGAGAAGTTGAAGGAGAGTGGGAAGGGGGTTGCGCAGTTGAAGACGAAGGAGGGGGTGTGTACGGTGAAGAGTCTGAGCGGCGCTACTGTGCGATGAGGAGCAGCCTCAGTGGGTTTTGAAGGCTTGGTGATTGATGACGTGTACGGCAAGGATTACGCTGCGAAGCGACTAATCTGCGAGACAAACTGCAATTTCCGCAGTCTTGCTCATGTAGAGGAGAAGGTTGCTATATCCTGCTGTATTCAGCAGAGGCGGGCTGCTTGCTTTCCAGCACAGCTTCGAGCTCAAAAGATCACGAAGAGCCGTAACTGGCGAGATGCCTCAGAATACCCCCCAAACAAGTTTCATAAAGCACTTAACAACCCGCGACATCTCGCTTTCTCTAATAGACTCTGGATCAACGTAAGCTGGTCGATCCAGCGGTTATTGCATTACTCCAGGCACACATATATGCCAACATTCTGTCGCGAAGAGCTAGGGAGCTAACACTTGATTCTGCTACGCTCGATGCCATGGAAAGCTCTACCCTCCAGTCTACAGCGCACAAAAGCAACCCAGCCGAATGCACCCGTGGCTAGCGGATCTTCGTTGGCGACTGGAACCGCAGACTCGGCCTTCTGCGCACAGACTGACTGAGCGTTCCGTTCCCCTGACTCACTGCTCTCGTCAACGCCCTCAGATCCTTTGCTGCTGTAGATGGCTTCTCAGACGTCCACACTGCCTCTGCACCTCTTAGAATGACGTCGAGGTCGCTTTCAGTAATGTAGTTGGCCGTCTCAGGCGAAGTTTCCTGCACATCTTCCTCGTCGTGAGTGAAGTCCATCTGCTCAGGGTTGAAGTACGAAGACCGGCGCCGCGGCATGATGATGTGACGGGCTGGATCCGGTGCACGAAGGATGTCCGATGCATCTGCGAAGTAAGAGCTTCTCGAGGCATCGACGATGCTGTTGCGTCTGGTGTTGGCGGCTGTAGCTTCAGGATTCGATGTCAGATCGGATACCAGCGAGATGCTGTTCTTTAAGATTGAGCGCGGTTGGTGTGCTGCCATGCGATCCGATACATGTCAGCATGCGGATCCAAGGCTGGAAGGGCCGTGTCTACCTACCTGTTGTCGAGTCTTGCTGCCTAGCTTCACCATTCGGACGAGGTCCTGGCAAAACTCGGGGCGGCAAGCCCGGTAGTTGTGGAGCTTCTGGAGTGAACACGTCTTGTATGCCCTCATTCACTTCGATCAGTGCGGGCCGCCTTCGCGGTCTGGAGTATCTTCCCGGTTGTCTAGACCGTCGGGCTCCACGGTTGCTGCGAAAGTCCAGCGTGACACCTCTGCCCTTCGTTGGCTGCTCGCGAGGAGGTGGAGGTGGAGGTGGAGGAGTCACCGTCCATGGCTCTGAGTCGTCGGAGTGAACATCATCATCACTGACCAAGTTGATGACGTTGTCATTTTTCGCGCCATTCTCCTCAGAGTCGACATCATCCTCGTGGTCGCCGTCCTCATCCTGAGAGTCGTACTCGCTTGCTTCTCGTTCAGGAGCTCGGATTGTCGACAGTTCAGCCATGATGATCCTCGTGCGCTTACGAGCGCTGGAGCGTGCAATTGAACTCTCGCGCCGTGTTTGCAACTGTGGAGGGGAAGCTTCTGGCTGGATGAAGGTGTTTTCGCCGTCCAGCTGACGGACGGACCCAGAAACGCCCTGGCCGCTCACGTTAGACTCCACCTTCAACCGGCTCGGGGTGTCGCAGAAGTCAACGTCCGGCAAGGGACCGTTCGTCAACTCCAGAGATGCCAGATTCGGTATAGAGGGTGATCGCCACTTTCGTCGCTTCTTCACAGTGCCGAACGTGAGCTCGCTGTCTTCGAAACCGTCTCCACTGCGATGGCCCGCAGTGGAAACCTGAAACTTGTCCGTCTTCCTGATGGCCTTGAACAGTGGAGGGGGAACTTTCCAGCGGGCTCTTAGAGCACTGACAGGCGTCTTTGCCGGCACTTTTGTACTGTCGCCGTCATCGCACACGGTGGGCGAAGTTTTGCTCTTAAAAGGCGGGAGGGAGGAGTCGACGATTGGGTCCTGAACGGCAATGCTGGGAAAGCTGCTTGCTGGCGCATGGTACTCGAGAGGATTAGGCACCGAAGAAACCAGCTGAAGCTCATTGGCAGGCACAGTGCGAAAGATTACCGCCGTCTGCTTGGGTTTGGCACTGGATACGCTCTTGGTGCTGCACTGGGCTGTCGTCTTGGGTCTAGCCCCTGGAGCTGGTGCGATGGCCGTGGCAGGGCTTTCCTTGTGTGGTGTTGCAACATCAGTCTGCGTTCGAGTGTCTTTCGCTTTCACCCTGACAGCAGAAGCTGTTGTGGCGACTCCTTCAGCATTGTCATCCTGGTGTATTCGGCGGCGTAGCGTCTGCCGTGCTGTAACGTCTTGCCCTGGTACAGCATGTGAGCTCTCTGCGACCTCTGCGCCTTGTTCTACGGAGCGAGGATGCCCTTTCGCAGCTTGCCGGCCATCTCTGCTGTCTGAAGGCAAGTCGTACATACTGCTTCGAAACTGCTCAGCTGCCAATGGGAGAGGTCTCGCATTCTTCTTGCCATATGTGATCAATGGCCGCACCGATGTTTGGTGTATGAAGCGCCGTGCTGGTAGTCGACCTTGCCCTTTGATATGCTCGCCATGCCGACGCATTGTTCCTTCTTACCTAGCTGTAAGTTCATCTCAGTGGTCGAGCTGGTGCTGTGGAAAGTTGAAGTGAGGTCAGGACAGAGTTTGGCACGACTGCCTGCGGCGCGTGACGAGAAGGAAGGAGCGATCGAGTCGGACTATACCTTGCGAATGGAGAACGAGAGACGATCTAAATGGAACATCAGAGTCTACGTGTACTTCAGCTGCTGTTGTCAGACTCGTGCTGTGCACTGTCGCAAATTGGTATCATGGTATGCATTCTCGAACGCCAGCCGATGCATCAACAACCCACCCTCACATCCGCCTGATCTGCTCCTCGTTCATGTAATTCTCCAGTCCATCATTTAGATGGTCCCACCACTCGAACATCATTGTGTCGCAGATGAGCTTGAACCACGGCGTGAATTGCAGCTTGCCCTCCGTGAACATCTGCTTCAGCTGATCTGACGTCACGTACTTCGTGTCCTGCACCTCGTTCGGGTTCACATTCAGATCCACATCGGCCTTGATGAACAGGATGTAGTCGATCTCGTGCTCTCCCCACTTGCCGTCGCTGGGAGCCTTGTAGTGTATCCTCGTCAAGAACTGGAACATGTCGAGAGGGACTTGCTCAGGCTTGATCCCGAGTTCGTGGTCCAGCTTCCTCTGCGCAGCCCTCTTCGCGCCTGCGACAGCTGCCTCCAACGTCGAACCCGTCTCGGTGGGTATGCCCAGAGGATGCGAACAGCATGTGTTTGTCCATAAGTCTGGGAACGTGATCTTCTCTGTCGCTCGTTGTTGCAAGAGTAGTCGATTCTGCGAGTCGAAGAGGAAGCAGGAGAAAGCGCGGTGAAGGAGTCCTTTGTTGATATTTTCCATCAGATGGCAGACTTTCTTGCTCGCGCTGCCGATTGGCATGTCGTTCTCGTCCAGGACGATGCACACTTCGTCCATGAGCCGTATCTGCTCTTCGTCGTACCCGGCGAGGTCGGCATCTCGAGTCGCGGAATTTGCTGTTTGTTCCGCGAGTTGTGTGTTGATTTCAGGGAACAGGCGGAGGATGTTTTGTGCTGAAGGCTGCTCGGTCTGTGTGACCGTCGTTGTGGTTGACATGGTTGCGAGTTGCGAGTTGTTGAGTTGAGGAAGTCCTGTGGGGGTTCTCGAAGACCAGGAGGCGCTCTAGAAGAGGTGAATAGATCGTTCGATTCAATGGCAGACTTTCCAGAAGCCGAGACGCAGGGCAATTTCAGGGCAGGTGGCGCCGATGGAAGTGCACGTGACTACTGAGGCTAACCTTTTTGACTTCATCCCGTCACAGACCGCCGAGAATTGAAGATCGCCTCCTGTCGCGTGGGCACTTTTTCACCATCACCCACTTTCTCTTCGGTATATTTGCTTCGCTGGTGGAGGTGGTTTGGCAGTGTCACAGCTTGAGTGGTGGACATTGATTGTTCTACGCAGAGACATGCTGGTCCGGTCTGCTGGACGGAGACAGCAGCGGCGGACAGCACAACTTCTTGCTGCGTCCTTTGCTCAGCTTAACCTCCCATGGCTGGCGCCCGCCCAGTTGAGATGGAGCGCCACTCACTCGCCCGCGTCCTCACAGCCATCTCGGCCTCGACGGAGAAGTTCATCCCGCGATCGAACAACCACGACACAGAGCCGACGCTTGGCCACTACAACAGATCAGCAACCTTCACGATCCTTACCTCAGTACCCTCCCCCCGGATACGCAGACCCCTTTCGCAACCCATCGCATGACAACCATGTCCCGTGGGATGCCAACGAGTGGTCAAAGAGGCGACTGTCTAGCATACGGCCTTACGCGGCTCCGATAGTCCTCAACACCAACCTCGACTACCCCGACGAGACAGTCAAGATACTTCATGGCGTTCAAGGCACTGCCCACGACTTGTTGCAACATCTCCACACTTCATTGCGGGTCAGGCGGTTCAGTAGGGCAGAGGACATCATACGCCGCCTCAATGGCATATTCCGCCCCTATTCCGCAGAGCTCGTGCATGCGCATACTGCGTATCTGGAGGCCTGGTTTGGAGAGCTGTCGCTGCATGGGCGTAGCGAGGAAGCCGATAGAGTCCTTGATAGGATGCAGAAATGGTTTGAGGTGGAAATCCAACAGAAAGGGGTGCGACTTGATGCCAGGTTGTTGGTGGCCATGATTCGTGCTTCTATCAAAGCTTTGACAGGCTCTAAACGGGACCGGACAATCAGGCGTTACTTGGACTTGGCACAACAGCAGGGCACCGAGGTTTATGACGAAGTTATCGACTCTCCGGAATACGATGACCACGAGTTCACGTTGCTGGGCCGCGTCAGTTACGAGCACCTTCAGCCGCAGGAGCCTGACATGAAGGAAGCTCAACCACAACAGGACGAACCTGCACCTCTCCAACGGAGTGATGCTGTGCCTATGGAGGGCGTACCTGCCGTACTTCCTACCGCCTTGCGAGGTGACGGCCTCGCTGGGGTCAAGAGGGCTTTACAAGATTTTTCTGAAATACCTCCTCTGCCGGCCGATGCAACAGTAGAGCAAAGGCGCGAGCACGCTTTCGCGCGACAGCAGGCCATGGAAGAATCATCCGTACAGATAGCCATGGACAGGTGGCGCAAGGCAGACGACGAATTGCGGAAGATTGGAATAAACACTTCGATGCAGAGCAAGCCGATCAATGCTCTGATGTGGCAATGGTACCAGGCTCTTTTGCCAGCCTTGGAGCAAGAGCTAGAGGAATGCAAGAAGCTCCTCAGCAATCCTGGTAGGACAGATCACGAGCGGTATCACTACGGCCCATATCTCGAGCTTCTGCCGCTGGACAAGATCGCCGCGAACACAATCTTGTACACCATGACCAAGCTTGCAGGGAGAGATCGAAAGAACGACCAATATACTTGTGAGGTGACACTTACCGTACTGACAATGGGTCTTGCGAAAGCAATCGAGCAGGAGTGCAGTGTCAACTCAGCCAAACAGAAGTCGTTAAAGCGAAAGGGCAACAAGAACTACCATATGCAGAAGAAAGGAAACAAGACGAAATCCAAAGCTCACCAGGAGCAGGACGACTTGCTGGCCAGTCTCAGTTGGCCAATCGAAGCCAAGGCGAAGTTCGGGTCTATGCTGGCTACGAAGTTGATGGAAACTGCACAGCTCCCGGTCACTCGGCTGCATCCTCGAACAGGTGAAAACATGACCCAAGCACAGCCTGCGTTTCTGCATCGCTTCAAGTGGGAAAAAGGGAAGAAAATTGGCATGCTCAGCCCAAATCCTGCCCTGACGGAGAAACTCGAGAGCGAGCCTGTCGGCAGCCTCATCGCCAAGCGCATGCCTATGGTCGTCGAGCCTAAGCCCTGGACCGGGTGGGACAAAGGAGGCTACTTGCACTACGCCACAGACATTTTGCGTGTGCAAAAGGGTGACCGCAATGGAAAAGACTATTTTTTGGCTGCGCACAAGAGAGGCGAGACGACACAGATCTACGCCGGGCTTACAGCGCTCGGACAGGTCCCGTGGAACATCAACCACAACGTGTTCAAAGTACTGCTCGAAGCCTGGAACTCTGGCGAAGCGATTGCGAACCTGGCGCCTTTGCATCCTCAGCTTGACTATCCTCCAGAACCTGAGGCGTCCGCGGACCCAGCACCAAGGCGAAGGTGGCTTGAAGAGGTGCGCGAGGTGGAGAATAAGAGGATTGGCCTCCACTCGGAACGGTGCTTCCAAAACTTCCAGATGGAGGTCGCGCGCGCAATGCTGAACGAGACCATGTACTTTCCGCACAACATGGACTTCCGTGGCCGCGCTTATCCGATCCCACCGTATCTCAACCATATGGGCGCCGACAACGTGCGAGGGCTGTTGACGTTCGGTGAAGGCAAAAGGCTCGGCGCAACCGGCCTCAGATGGCTGAAGATTCACCTCGCTACGGTCGCCGGACACGACAAGGCCAGTCTTTCAGAACGGATAGAGTTCACCATGAATCACTTGGACGACATCTACGACTCAGCGCGCAACCCGCTAGGCGGCCGAAGATGGTGGCTGCAGGCGGAGGACGCTTGGCAGACGCTGGCCGCTTGCTTCGAACTCACCGCCGCCCTGGACTCGCCAGATCCAGAAGGTTTCATCTCTCATCTTCCCGTGCAGCAAGACGGTACTTGCAATGGACTTCAGCATTACGCAGCTCTCGGTGGTGACAAGATTGGCGCAGCACAAGTCAACCTCGAGCCGGGTGACCGACCTGCGGATGTCTATACTGCTGTGGCAGAGGCTGTCAAGGCAGATGTCCACCAGGATGCTCTCGATGGGAATGCGATCGCGAAGAAGCTGGACGGCAACATTACCAGGAAGTGCGTGAAGCAGCCCGTGATGACCAACGTCTACGGTGTCACCTGGTACGGAGCCAAAGAGCAAGTGCGCAAGCAACTCGAGGTCATATTCCCGGATGTCCGGAAGTTCGATGAGGTGAACTATGGCAACATGTCGACCTACATCGCGACCAAAATCTTCAAGTCGCTGGGTACCATGTTCGGTGGCGCGCAAGCCATTCAGCACTGGCTCGGCCAGTGCGCGGACCGCATCTCGACATCTTTGACCCCGAAGCAAGTGCAGGAGCTGTCAGCTAATTCCATGCAGCCGATCCAAAAGAAAAAACCCAGGCCAGGCCCCAAGAAGGTCGAGGTTGTCAAGGACAGGCCACATGGAACTGGTTCTACCGAAGGTGACCGGAATCAGCAACGCGCCGCAAAGCCCATGTTCAAGTCAACCGTTGTGTGGACTTCGCCACTCCGCTTACCAGTGGTCCAGCCGTATCGAGCGGACACAAAGCTGGTGGTGAGGACGAATCTGCAGGGCTTGACGTTGCAGGAACCGCGGACGTGGCACCCTGTCAGCAAGCGGAAGCAACTGCAGGCCTTTCCGCCGAACTTCATTCATTCCTTGGATGCGACGCACATGCTGCTGAGCGCGCTGAGGTGCAAGGAGAACGGCATGACCTTTGCCAGTGTGCACGATTCCTTCTGGACTCACGCCTGCGATGTCGACCGCTTGGGTGTGGCTTTGCGCGACTCCTTTGTGGAGATGCACAGCGAAAACATCATCGGCCGACTGAAGGAGGAATTTGAGACGAGATATGACGGCTACATGTACCTCGCGACAGTACTAGCCAACAGCAAAGCCGGCAAGAAAATCTCCCAGCTTCGGAAGGACAAGAAGCTGAAGTCGTCCGAAGAGCTGGCGTTGGAGGCCGAGCACACCAAGCTGCTCAACAGCGACGACCCGGCCGAACGCAGCAAAGGCGAAGCCATGCGAACTCCCGGCAGCATTCTCGCCAACGAAGGCGACGACAAAGCCTTCGCCGTCCCGTCGGAAATCGAGGACCATCAACTAGGCAATATCCCCGAGAACCTCGACATGCGACCGGATTCCGAGGCGACAGGCCTCACCGCCGAAGCAGACGAGGGTGTCGTCGGCGGCAGCGCTTTGGCCACGGATACCGACGCGATCGATGCCGAGAAGGAGACCGCTGGGCGAAAGGGCAAAGCAGCGGCCACGGTGGGCAAGTCGGGAAAGCCGCACAAGCAGTATCCAAGGAAGCTTTTTGTGTGGATGCCGTTGACGTTCCCGGACGTGCCGCCGAAGGGGGAGTTTGACGTGAGGAAGATTCGGGAGAGTGATTATTTCTTCCATTGAGGGGGTTGTTGTTGTTGTTGTTGGTTGGTTGGGGAGGCTGAGGTTTGCGGTTTAGCGAGCATGGAGGTGGTGTTTGGGGATTTGGAGGGGGTGCATAGCGTGGTGGGATTGTACTAACATGTGTGTTTATAGATATATACTACTGTACTGTACAAACACCCTTCACTAGTTGCGAGAACGAGACATGAAGCAATACTGTACATATGCTCACCGTCCCGACTCCTCGGTGCGCCTGCAACGCCATGAATCGCGTTCCCTTCTTCACAATCGCCGGGTCGTGCCACCGACGATCCTGCCAACCTGACCGCCGGTACCAGAACGATTGATGCCCTACAGCCTCGCGCACAACGCTGCAAACGAACACTCACTTTCCTCTTCTCAACACCTCCAAAGCGATCCCTTCCTCTCGTGCAAATCTATCACCCGGCGCAGCGTCCCGAATCGTCCTCCTCCCCGTTCCTTCTCAGCTGCACCACTGCAAGCGAGCTGCGAGCACCGCAAAAGCCGTTGGGGCTCCACTCTCACGCTCCAAGCGAGCGGGACGAGCGGGTTTTCCCCCTCCCTCCTGTGCGTCTCCGTGCCATCCCTGCCGCGGGCGATGCTTAGCTCGCTTCTGAGTTTGAGGTGTACCGTGTTCCGGCTTGCTGGGCCTGGGAAGTAAAGTTACTTTTTGCTTTGCTTTGAGCTGCTGCTCCGCACTTCATTGTTCGCTTTCGACTTTCTACGTCCTCGACTCTCTCTGCTTGAGGGACACTGAGACATTATCTCTCGTGGTAGATGGAGGGTCATACGGATAAGCAGGAGAGGAGGAAGGGTGGGTTGAGGAGGGTGATTGCGAAGTTGAAGGGTGCGTTTGGAAGGCGTGGTGGGAAGGTTAATGCTGCTGGGTCGAATGAGGGAGCGGCGAGTCAGCAACGTGAAGAGCCAGTTGCGAGGGAGGGAGGTTTCAGCGAAGCTCCGGTTGGGAATACTTCGTCTCCTGCGGAAAACGTGGTCGAGGACACATTAATATCGATACCACCCGCGAGCTCAAACGCTGTTCTGGTTGCAGAACACGACAACACGATGTCGGTTCCTGAAGACGAGAAGAAGACCGAGTCTGCTCCTCCAGCACGACAGAATCGCAGCGGGATGGCGGCAGAAAAAGCACAGGCGCTGTTTGAGAAGTACGGCGTGACATACGACCCGAGTACTGCACCCGCGGTATCAGAAACGAAGGCTCGACGGGTGGAGAAGCCGATTCGGATTAGGATACACTGGACGTGTCACGACTGCAACAGTCAATTCGGAGGGAGCAAGACGTGCGCGAATTGCGGACATAGACGGTGTGGTGAATGCCCGAGGGCGCCTGCGAAGAAGATCAGAGAGGCGCTGGAGAATGCTCAGAATGCAGCGAGGGAGCAGAATGGTGGTGCTGGTCCGGGCATGGGAGGGATGACTACGGCGCTGGTGGTCGAGGCGTCGGAGGCGGCGTCACCAGCGCTCGCAGCTGAGAGGACGCTATCTGGGAATATAGAGGCTCGGACTCCTGAGGATATGGCAGCGGACGACCTTCCAGCTGAGCTATCACTGTACGTCAAGCAACAACGTCCGTCGACGGGTGTGGAAGCGGTGTTTGAGTCACAAGATCGAACGACCCGACGGACTTGCCACGAATGCGAGACTCACTTTGAGCCAGGCCATGCGGATGAATGTCAACATTGCGGGCATAAGCTATGTACCGCCTGCCCTCGAGATCCCATCCGCCGCAACCAGTCCACTCGAGACGGGACAGACGACCAAGAGCGCAGTCGAAAAGTGCAAAAGACCTCAACCGTCCAACGCGTCTTCCGCAAACCCCGCCAACGCATCCGCTGGACCTGCCACGAGTGCGACTTGACCTTTGTCGACAAGCAGAAGTGTCGCGGGTGTGGACATGAGCGGTGCAGGCAGTGTCCGCGGACTCCGTGAGTCTTACTACCACGACCACCTTTCACCTAAGATACTTACTGACATACTGCCAGTTCCAAGAAAGTCCCACCACCGCCAGACCCAGCCGTGCTGCAATCGCTAGCCGATAAGCTCGGTGGGACGAAAGTGTGCGCCGAAGATTCAGAGGTCGAGGCTACTACGGCGGAGTAGCAGGATGATGTCAGACGTCGACTTGATATGATACCCTATTGGTTTTTACGAGCGGTTCTTTTTGGGCGCTTTGAGCGGGTTTTGGGGGGGTAATGGGGAGTCAAAATTGGGCACGGTTATGAGCGAGCGAGCGGCTTCTTTGGGAAGGACTTTTCGGAACTTTTTGAGAGGTTGGTAGATTACTGCAGCGGATGAGACGATGTGTGCTATGAAGAGTACCTACCTACCTTTAGAAGGGACATTGACTCGAGGTTCACGGCTATCCGCACCTCTCACGGTGCCAAACTTGATTTTGTCTAATGTCGATTCGAGCTGTCATATTCGCACCCACTCTCTGTACCACCCTTCACCCTTCACCGTCGCGTCCCAACCCAACCTTATCGATCCGTCTCTGTGGTCTGAAACTGGCCCCGTCCCACCGCCCTCGCGTGTCCAGCACGTGTCCCCGTCGCACAACCTCTATAAGTGGAGTGGGCAGTGGCTTGCCCTCGCTTAGAAGCTTTTTCACTTTTGGTGGACATCACGGATCACGGATGTGATTTGTCCGAGTAAGCGAGCGCCTGCTTGGTTGTGCTGGATGGCAAGGATGGAGGTGCCGGTGGATCCACTATATAATGACAACCCAACAACGGGCGCGCTAGGAGGTGGAGTGGACTAGAGGGCCGTAGCGGCAGCAGGGGTGGCAAGATGCACGGGCGAAGGATAGAAGCGAAACCTGGATGTCGGGAACAAGAACAGGAACACTGGAGGAAAGGCGACTACGTACTGTACGACAACTAACTATAGACTTGCCCACCTCATGCTGTTCAGACTGACGTTGACGTCGGGAAGGCTTCTCTCGTCAAAACACCAGCATCTTCAGGAATGAATGGCTGACGAATAGGTTGGCGGTCAGACAAACGTGCAAGCGAGAGTCGAATCGATAGCGCGTGGATGTACATGGGCTTCGGCTGCGTAACCGACACACCCTGCCTGTCTACGCTCTACCTTACCGCTCACGCCATGGTCCGGGAAAGGTACCACATCTGGAGCCAGTGCTATAGACGCGATGCTGCGGGTCTACACTACAACAAGGTACAGTAGCAGCAAACACCATTCAGCAAAACGCGTCCAAGCCTCTCCGTCAATCGTGAAGATAAGGTAGGGGATAGAGGTATGATGGGGATTCCCAAGGTACACACCTGAGCAATAATTCAAGGACGTGACGGTCGCATTGTGCAGTCGCCGTCTCACGACAACAGATGAGAGGCGAGTCGTTCATATAGTTCAGGGTAAGGTCGCCACACCACTGCTCTTCTCCTGGAAGAAAGTACCCTCTCCTCTCACCCCTTCCGCCCAAACCCAAAATGATGCCTCTTCTTCTCCTTCTCCCTATCCTTATCCTTGTCCTTCGTAAGCTTCGCCGAACTGTTCGCCTGCGCAGCCGCACCACCAGCACCTGGCGCGTTCCCATTCGCCCTCCCATCCAACTTCATCCCCGCCATCCCCTGCTCCGGCGGCCTCGGCGCCGACGGCGCTGCTGGCCTCTGCTGCTGCTGCTGAGCAGGTGCCTGCGGCGCGACTTTCGGCTTCGGCACTTCGTCCGGCTCGAAAAGATGCGCAGGGGCCTGCTGCTTCGGCTGCTCTGCGGGAATCCCCAAACGGCGTTTATCGACTGACAAATCCGAGACTTGTCTTACGAAGAGTTGCGGCGTGAGCATATGCGATGTCGTCAAAAACACTTCCCTTCCCGTAGAGCGGCCGACTTCGTAGCACGCCCGCGCTTCGGCGTACGTGGCGCCCCCGGCCATGAAGACGATGACACGCTGGCGGTTCTCGGCGCTGACGTTCGAGCGGGCAGATTTCGCCCACGTGGGCTTCGCGGAACGCAGGGAGGTGGCGGAGACTTGCTGCGCCTGATCGGCGCCGAGGTCGAGAGGGGGTTTGGTGTAAGGGAAGACGTTGGCGTCGAGGGTACCGGCGGCGTGGCATTCGAGGAGAGATTGCACGGCGGGTTCGTAGCGGGAGGAGAGGAATTCTTCCTGGGCGCCGGCGAGGGGCGGGGGTTTGCGGGGGAATAAGGGGGGAGGTGCGGGGCGGGGGTCTTTGAGGGCGCGGGAGGTGCGGGCGCCGAGGAGCTCGAGGTTGGTGAGGATTTGGGTGTCTTGTTGCGGGAGCTGGGCGTGGGCGAGGAGTTTGGAGACGTCGGCGGGGAGGAGGCCGTCGCGGTGCAGGAGGTAGAGGAGGAGCAGGCGCAGGCGGTCGGGTGGGGTGACGTCGTCTTCGTCGAGCGTGCGGATGATTTGGTCGGCGAGGCCTTTGGGTTTCTTGTAGTCTTCGTCGAGGCCGGTGGCGCATGTCTGCAAAACAGTGAGTCTGAGCTGAGGCATGCTGAATGAGACGTAGGTTGACGTACCTGCTCCACCGAGCTCAACTCGCCCAGCTTCCACCCCTGAAATCGATTCATACACTCCTGTGCCATGCCTAGATGCAACGCGTACGCTTCCTTCATCTCCTGGAACTGCGGCAACCCCGCGAGCATGTCTTTAATGGCGTTCAAGCTGTTCCCGCCCTCATCACCAGCTTTATTGGTGAAGTTTGGGTTGTCCTTGATGAACCGCTGGAAGTCTGCCATCAATTTCTCAATCACATCTTTCATGTGCCTGTGCCGGTTCTCAAGCCAGATCTTGTCCTTTTCGGTTATGGCGATGTCCTTGATTTCTTGGTCGGGCTGGCCTTCATTGATGGTGACGCGGTAAGTTATCTTGTCGCTCTCCTGGATAGGTAACAGATCGTGTGCCATGGCTTGATACGTAAACTCGTGTAATAGCGGTCCCATCAAATCGATGCTGCGATCGAGGATGTAGAGTGTCCCCCGAGGCCGTGTGGTCGGAGGTGGGAAATCGTTGTGGAATTTGGCGTAGAGGTCCAGCTCATCTTGTACAAAACGTGCCAGGTGTGAGCAAAGTATGCTGGCTTCGTGAGTGGGTGTTCGAGGGCGGTAGTAGCGTATTGTTGGGTACTCCCCTAACGCCACGCAGACCCCGACTATCTAGCAGAAGTATTAGCAATTGTCTCCAGTTGATGTGCAGAGACAATACCTTCTGAGCGACGTCCTCCATATGCTGCCTAACCAAGTTGTTGCACGCCGGGTGGAAGAGTATGGGAAAGCTCCATGGGTCTCGGAAGGTCACGAGATGTGACTCTCGTGGATAGTATTCTGTATTAAGGACGGTGAAGTGGTCAATCTGTTCTCGTGCAATCTGGCTCTTGTCTATTCGGTCTCGGAGGGCAGGGTGTAGTACTATTTCTATTCGTCAGTAGCTGCATCCTGCTTATACCTCCTCCAGCTCCACACGCACATGACGTCCACACCAGATGTGCCCTCTTGTACTTCCTCTTTTGAAAGTCGGCCATGACACAGTCCACGATATGCGGTTGCGGGGTGAGGAAGTAGAGGGCGTCGACATCGCGGTTGGTGGGCCGGCGGTCAGTGATCTGTTCGATGTCTGGAGTAAGTCAGGGCTGGTGTACTGCGGGCCGTGTGTTGATGCTTGATCGCGGAGGAGGCGCACATACTCGTGATGTTCTCGTTGAGGAGGGCATCTTCGTCTATGACATTGTCGAGGAGTCGTCTGCTGTCTCGATCGACCACCAGCACTTTCCACTGTCCACATCGTTAGGCTGCGAGCTCAGACTGGGGCGTTTGGAGCGTACATCATGCTTGGTAATGTGGTGGATATGGCCGAGAATCACTGGCAGACTATCAGCACTGCTCTACTCGGCGAAAGGGAGCCTTGCATACCATCGCGCTGGGCATCTATGAGCGAGACCCCCATATCGGGCAAGGCTGATTGCCGTGCCTTCGATGTGGTCAAGGTGCGGGTTGGACTTGGGCGGACATGCGATATTGGAGCTTCTGTATGACTTGAACTAGCCTTGAGTAAGTGAATAGCAG
This sequence comes from Saxophila tyrrhenica, assembly GCF_035928015.1. NCBI lineage: Eukaryota > Fungi > Ascomycota > Dothideomycetes > Mycosphaerellales > Extremaceae > Saxophila > Saxophila tyrrhenica. The sequence continues at coordinate 331,785 of NW_027041748.1, read as the reverse complement.
CCAAACCCCTCACGTGTATGGTATATGAATCGTTGCATGTGATCGAGAAGGTGTGGAAGTGGGATGTCCTGCTGCTGCTCGTGCGCCACAGCTCCGCGCCACGCGACATTGCCCTGCATCCGTCATTGATGGATCGAGAGTCTAGAAATAATCCAGCTTCATCCTCTGCTCTCCAGTCACCTCCCCCATCGACCACTCGGTAATGCAAGCTGCCAACCCTTTCACCGGCAGATGCATCTACTGCGCCTTCCGCTCCCACCAGCACGCTCTCCGCGCTCGCCGCCTTAACCTCCCTCCCCCAGGAAGCCTCCGCCTCCACTCCCAGTCGCAGCGCGCTGCCAGTACAGGCACTCTCAGATCGAAGCATCGCCGAACCGAAGGCAGAGAACATGGCAACGGTAGCACTCGCAGGTCTCCTTCCGGAAGCAAAGACTCTGCGCGCTCAGTCAAGATCACGAAACACATTCTCGATTACGAACCTTCAGACGCTGGGACATTCCGTCCCCTGACCAAGAACGGGGGCCACAAGGTCACCGGACGAAATGCCAGAAATGCTGCCCAACAGCAATACAGCTTCGACCAGGCCCTCAGCAATCGCCTGCAAGTCGCAAAGGAGGAGCTCAAGGATGTCCCGCTCCTCACCCAGCTCCGCAAAGAAGCAGGGGCGAGAGGAGACAAGGCCGAGCCGTTTGAGAAAGTGTGGAAGCGTTTCGTGGCGCCCCTGCGCGGAGAAGCAACACCATTCATTGGCTTTGATGAGAAGAGGAGCGGTGTTTTGAAGGGGCTGCAGGAGGCGTACAGCACGAGAGGACAGAATGGCTTGGACGATCGAATACGATATGCGTTCTACGCTGAGCTTACGGGCGCGCGGTTCACGGCGACGGATATACGGAATCAGCAGGCACTAGCCGATCTGCGGTATCCGAGCGAGTGGTATCCGGCGACGAGAGTGATGCACAGGACGATACATTTACATGTGGGGCCGACGAACAGTGGGAAGACATACCATGCACTTCAGCGGCTGGAGCAGGCCGAGACGGGGATGTATGCCGGCCCGTTGAGATTGCTGGCGCATGAGGTGTACTCGAGGATGAACGCCAAAGGCAAGTCTTGCAGTCTGATTACCGGGGAGGAAAGACGGATCGCAACTCATCAAGGGACCGACAACAATATAGCGGCATGCACGGTGGAGATGGCGACTTTGAACAGGACAATGGACGTGGCGGTGATCGATGAGATACAGATGATTGGGTCGGCCGATCGCGGATGGGCCTGGACGGCAGCACTGATGGGCGTGAAAGCAAAGGAGGTGCATCTGTGTGGCGAAGTGCGGACGATACCTCTGATTCGCGAAATCTGCGCCAGCCTGGGCGAGAAGCTAGAGATTCATCACTACGAGCGTTTGAGTCCGCTCAAAGTCGCGGACACCAGCTTGAAGGGCAGGCTCGCTGATCTCAAGAAGGGTGACTGCATCGTTTCGTTTTCCGTGATGGGGATTCATGCTCTTCGTAAGCAGATCGAGAAGATTACGGGGAAGAAGGTGGCTACGGTGTACGGCTCTCTACCGCCAGAGACTCGCGCGCAGCAGGCCAGACTGTTCAATGACCCGGACAACGACTATGACTACCTCGTGGCTAGTGATGCGGTCGGCATGGGTCTGAACCTAGCTATCAAACGGATCATCTTCGAGGAAGCCTCCAAATTCGACGGCACAAGACGAGGACCTTTGAGCGTTGCAGACATCAAGCAGATCGCCGGACGCGCTGGACGCTATCGCATCGCTGACCAGCAAATGAAGGAGGCTGACAAACGAGCTGAGCAGCAAGACTTAGCGGCCGCCAAAGGCGAGCCCACACCCCCCTCCCCATCAACCCTTCCCCCAACCCAAATAACCCCCGACGACGCCTCCAACGGCCTCGTCACCACCCTCGAAGACTTCGACTTTCCCCTCGTCCGCGCCGCCATGTCCGCCGAGCCCGACCCCATCCGCACCGCTGGCCTCTTCCCCCCCGCCGCCGTCCTCGAGCGCTTCTCCTCCTACTTCCCCCCCTCCACCCCGTTCTCCTACATCCTCACGCGCCTGCACGAGCTGAGCCAGATGCACTCGCGCTTCCACCTCTGCGGCTTGAAAGACCAAGTCTGGCTCGCGGATGTTATAGAGCCCGTGCAGGGTTTGACGGTGGTGGATCGCACGATTCTGACGAATTCGCCCGCGAGTAAGACGGATTTCGAGCTTTGGAGCAAACTCATGCCTGCCCTGGCCCGCTGCGTCGCGGAGCAGAAAGGTGGCGATCTGGTCGACATCGCCGAGCTCCCGCTCGAAATCCTCGACGCTGAAGTGAGCGCGAGCCGCGAGTACCTCCGCGCGCTGGAGCGGCTGCATAAGGGTATCGTCAGCTACCTCTGGCTCTCGTATCGTTTTGCCGGTATTTTCTCGTCCCGCGGCCTGGCTTTCCACACTAAAGGCTTGGTGGAGGAGAAGATCGAAGAGGTGCTGGGGAAGTTTTCGTTTACTGAAGCTACGAGGAGGAAGTTGGCGGCGAAGCGGGAGATGGAGGTGTTGAGAGAGATGGAGAAGGTGGGGGTGGATGAGGGTGGGATTGAGGAAGAGGGGGAGGCGAGGGTTGATGAGGAGGTGGTTAAGAGGGAGGGCTTTGCGCTTGGGCGGGAGCGGGGACGGGATGGTGGAGAAGGCGGGGAGGGGACGGAGAGGGAAGGGGTGGAAAGGCAGACGGAGTTTGCGTTCGGCGGGAACCGCTTTGGAGGGGAGGAGGAGATGGCGTTCGATGACCCGTTGCAGGCGGAGGTCGTGGACGCTGAGGAAGGGGAAGCGGGGGTTGGGGAAACGGAGGGCAAGGGCAGTTTTGCTAAGTGGAGGCGGCAGGAGACCAAGGTCGACTCAACTACTGGTGCAGAATCCGACGTTGACACCCCTCTGGCCGATTCTGCGCCAGAGGGTGAAGACGCTGCCCGCGAAGCCGCCGCCAACGACAGAATATTCGACGTTTCGAGGGACGATCTACCCGCTGTAAGCGACGTGCTGCGGGACGAAGCTGGCGCCGAACAGACCTTCATCCCCGCTGAAGCCAGCGAGGCAGAATCGGCCATGAGTCCCGAACAAGATCCCTCGAACATCAGCGCTCCAACCACGCCAGAGACCGACCTCGACTCCGCCGCCACCGGCTCCGAGAGTGAAACTTCCGCACCCCCGCTCGAGACGCAGGAAGTTTCGCCCTCGCCGCCTCCCGACGAGCTCCATGGAGTCGTGAATCAGGCTCCCCGCGAAGAACGACCTGCGCCGGCGTCTGGCATGCCGCCGAAGCATTTGCATGCGCATCTTGAGGCGGAGGTGAAGGAGGGGGGGAGGGGTGTTGAGTCACGGCCTTGAGCTTGAAGGGTTGGCGGGGAGAGATAGGGGGAGGGGTGTAGATATGGAGGGATGTGGTTGTGTATGATATTCGAGTCCGGCCCTCGAACGACGAGGGCGGGATGTATAGCGTTGGTCTATACTGTAACTTCTGTTACGCTCGTCTTGCATATTTCTGCTTCGTCTTCTCTCTCTCTCTGCTCTGGAGCTCGGTGAGAGCTATCGCTCGCGCATCAGTGCCAGCCATGCTTCGATCGTAAGACCAGTAGCCTCTGCTGTCCTGCGCGGACAGTCTTCGCAAATGTCTTGCCAGGCACTGCGCTCACCATCGGAAAGAGGCGTGGAATCCTTTGCCTTGAGCCAGTGGTGCCTAGCGAACTGGCCGGCATATCGACGATTTCTTCTCCATAAGGGTCTGCCATCCTCCAGGCGTGGTACTATGCTTCGGATAAGAGCATGAGTTGCTCGAAAATCCCATGCTTCTCAAGCATGCCCTCCTCACTCCCACTCTGTCCCCTTCAGCCTCTGCATCAAATACTCCACCTCCACAATCTTCGTCAACGGAATCACATGATCCTTATACATCGCCACCACCCCCTCCACATTGACCTTACTCGGCGCCTCCGCGTCCATCCCCGGATCCACCCCATACGTCTCCGCCTTCACCTTCAACCGCTCCAACACCTTCTGCTCCACCTTCTTATCCGTAATTGCCGCATCGATCCCCGCCGTATCCCCTGCCCTGATCAACGGCACAAACGTCTCCGGCGCGGACTGGAACTTCGACTCCGCCACAAACTTCCCGAAATGCACCCTCCGCGATAGCGACTGAAGACAATTCACATCCGCCGTAGCAGCCGACCCGTAATTCTCCTGCGCCTCCTCCACCCGCCCCCTCTCGCTCCGCTGCGGCTTCACACAGCACTGCGGCAGGATCTCCTGCACATACCGCCGCTTCAACTCCTGATTCACATTCACACTATTCGCCCACAGAATCCGCGGGTACTCCAGTTTGGGGAGTATGAGCGGCTGCATCGCATCCTCGAAAAACGGATACTCGTCCGGGCTCTGGAAACGGCGGATTTGGGATTGCAGTTTTTCTTGCTCGCGGAGGACCCAGTCGGAGAAGGAGAGGGTGCTGTTGGGGAGGGCTAGGGCGCCCGGGGTGTAGATGGCGGGGTTGAGGGGGAATTGGGCGCGTTCGATGAGGTGGTAGAGGACGGTGTCTTCGAGGCGGATTAGTTGGTAGCGGATGTGCGGGAGGGAGAGGGCGGTGGAGGGGTTGGAGAGGTCGAGGGCGAGGTCCATGGTCGATGCCTAGTTGGGGGAGGTTAAGGTGTATTTGCGATGTTATTGTTCCATAGTGAGAGTGCGCGGGTGACGTTGTTTTGGGTTCTGCATTGGAGAGCGGAGCTTGGAAGACCTCCGCGGCGAGGGCTGCACGCGACCTTGACATGTGAATAACTGGGCATCGACTTGGAGCCACTCATGACCACGTCTCGCGCTGTCGCACATAGTCTCGATATGCTGCGATAACAGAACAATAACCACTTCTGAGCAATGGCGGACCGTCGAGGTCGAAGTACCTCCCCCCAGCGAACCACTCGCCAACCACAACACCTCGCATACTCCAACAATGATGATGACTCCCTTCTCAACGTACGTCCTATTCCATGAAGCCTCAGAATTGTACTAACGAGGCAACAGACCCGCCAAATCGAAGCCTTCGGCCGCACCGTCCACGCCACCGCCTCCCAACTCATCTCCGCCAACCTCCCACACAACGATGAACAGTACCGCACGGCGATGAGCAGCGTGCACCGCTCGCTCCGCCGACCCATGATCCAGCGCTCCGTCTTCTCCTTCGCCAAAGCCAATCCCCGAGAGCTCATACGGTCGAATTTCAACACCAGCGAGATCGAGCACCGCGCTATCGCCTACCTACCGGATGAGCTGTTGAGAAACGTACCACCCAGCCGAAGTCCGTTTAGCTTGTTGGATGGCTTCAAAGCCAGTCTGCCGGACGACGACGAAGCGGAGAAGAAGCGGCGGCGGCGACATGGAAAACACGGTAGCAAAGGACAGAAGTTACTGGAAGACGAGAAGGGCCCGCCCAAGCTGGCAGGCATGAAGCGCGAGCGTGATCGGCTGGAGCATAAGCTCGAGATGATGGGTGTGCGGAAAACAATGTGCGCGAGCGAGATCAAGGAGATCGACGACAAGATTGCCAACCTGAACACGATGCGGAAAGTCATTCTCGAGCGGCTGGCGGATCTGGAGCAGGAGGAGCATGATATGGAGGGCGAGCTGGCGGATGTGGTGGAGAAGGTTGAGATTGCGCAGGAGGAGATGGAAGACGAGGCCGCGTTGGCTGCGAGGAGTGGAACGATGGGTGTGGAGGATGACAAGGTTGTCGAGGAAGATGAGGAGGATGAGTCCACGGGAGAGTTCATGTCGGAATCGATATATCAAAAACTGCCGAAGCCTGGGAAGGAGGCGCCATCACCGCGAGCGAAGCGGAAACGGTTGCCCAGGAGGGTGTCGATGCCTGTGTTGCACGAGCATATGGAGCCTGGGTCGCGGATACGGGAGTTTCAGGCGCATAACGATATCATCACTGCTTTGGATTTTGATGCGCCGTTTGGCACGATGGTGTCGGCTGCTTTGGACGACACGGTACGGGTGTGGGATCTGAATGCTGGCAGATGTATGGGTTTGCTGGAAGGCCATCTTTCGAGCGTGCGGTGCTTGCAGGTTGAAGACAATATCGTTGCTACGGGAAGCATGGATGCGAGCGTACGACTTTGGGACCTGAGTCAGGCAGACTACGATCCAAGAGCAGCGGCACCACCGAGCTCAAGTATAAGCGGCAAGCCTGGTGATCTGGAAGACGTGGAAGAAGAGGGTACTTCATCGGCAGGCGATGTATTCACACCCACCTCAGAGAAGCCAGAAGAAATGCTTGAGCCGCACGCAAATGCCATGGCAGACTGCCCGATGTTCACGCTGCAAGCTCACGTCGCCGAGATCACCGCTTTGAACTTCCGCGGCTCAACACTCGTCTCCGGCTCAGCAGACAAGACGATACGGCAATGGGACCTCGAGAAAGGCCGCTGCGTGCAGACGCTGGACGTGCTATGGGCTGCCGCGCAGGCTTCGACTACGAACCAGGCTTCTGCACCGAGTAGTAGCAGCGGCGGTGGCGAGGGGAACTGGTGGCGGCCCACGAGCGCGCGAGTACCTTCTGCTGAGTCGGATTTTATTGGCGCGCTGCAGGTGTTTGATGCCGCGCTTGCGTGCGGTACGGCGGATGGGATGGTGCGGTTGTGGGATCTGAGGTCTGGAATGGTTCATCGGAGTTTGGTTGGACATACTGGGCCGGTGACGGCGTTGCAGTTTGATGATGTGTTCCTTGTTACTGGGAGTCGGGATCGGAGTATACGGGTAAGTCTACAACGTTTTTCCTTGACATTCACGTGCCGGACACTAACGTATTGTACAGATATGGGACCTCCGCACCGGCACCATCCACGACGCCTTCGCCTACGACCACCCCATCACCAGCATGAACTTCGACGCGCGCCGCATCGTCGCCTCCGCGGGCGAGGACGTGGTCAAAGTCTACGACAAGACGGAAGGAAGGCATTGGGATTGCGGTGCTGGGAATCTGGCTACGGATGATGATGTGAAGCCGAGTGTGGTTGAGCGGGTGAGGATAAAGGATGGGTATATGGTGGAGGGGAGGGGGGATGGGGTTGTTGGGGTGTGGTCGTGCTGACCGTAGGCGGGTGGGAATGGTTTGGATTCTGTGGTGGGAGGGCGTAGATTGTATAGATACCATAAGTGACTGCGCTCGGGTGTGTGAATATGAAAAAGTCTGCTCAATATCAACTTCGTCTACCGCCTTCGCTGTCGTTGTTGCCGAAGGAGTTTTGAAAAGTGAGGCAGTTTTTCAGGCATCCAATCAGGCAGCACGACGCGACTTCACGCGTTTTATCGTAACTGCGAATCCATCAACCTCACCCCAATGCCAGATATACATCGCAAACGATGCCACACGCGATAGCGGACTCAGACGACGACAGCGAGTCTGAAATCTTCGTCAATGGCGGTGCGGAGGGCAATGGACAGGCTTCAGCGGTAGGCATGGAGGTTCTTGGGAGAACGAACGAGACACAGAGTACTGGATCAACTGGTATGGAAACTTGCCCCATCTTCTGCGACACCATCACTAACTCCATCATCAGAACGATTAAGACGACAGATGATGTCAGCAGAACAAGGCCTCATGGCGACCAACAACTCCGCCCCGGCCAGGCCACGAGCTTCTGCTTCATCACCGCTGGATCACGCGAAGAAGCGTCGGCATAGCGAACTTGCTGGACCCGACCATGGCCTAGGAGCGGAAACGAGTGTGAAACGGGTCAAGCGCGTGCAAACGTACGGAAGCCGTCGCCAAAGGACCGTTCTCGACGAAGAAGACGAAGACGTGGCCGTGAAGACGTCGCAATCCGCTCGCTTTTCGGAACACTCTGGTGTCCACTCTTCTGCTGAGCTGCCGACTGGCTCTGGCCCGATCGCGGGCGATTTTGCGAATCACGAGCCAGCTGTCATGTTCACGGACTCTGGGAGTACAGTGGAAGCGTCAGTGTCCGAGCAGCAGAGGTTGCTTAATGAGGCGTTGCAGCCTAGGCTTCCGCAACAGATGACTACTTATCCTGCTCCTGCTTCAGGTGCTGAGGCGAACAAGCCGAGCTCGTCGTTGGCGTGGCTGGAGTCGCAGCAGACGCCGGCTACGAATGGCAAGGCTGGTGGCGGAGGACTGTCCGAGGCAAGCGCTGAGTCGAGAGACAATGTTGAAGGGGTCGCTTATGGAGGCGGAGATGGACTGGGTGCTTCTGCAGACCAGCAGCAGAGTTCTGGTAGTGGCGATAGCGGCGAACAGCACACCGACACTTCAACGAACACAGACCCTGAGAAGGCTGATAAAGAATCAACACAGAGTCAGGATGAGCCAGACGCCACGCCTTTACCTCAAGCACCGTCTCTCACAGCTCGCCGAAGTCCGATGGTGGAGATCATGACCACGGCAACCGCCACGGCAGTCTCTCCAGCAATCTCGCCAACAGAATCCACAAGCGCTCTCAAGTCCACCAAAGGCCGTCGCCGTAAGTCTCAAGCTACTGATCCGGATTCAGAGCCGCTCAACTCGGACGACAAGGCTATTGGGCTGCCCAAGGAGCGGTATGTCCCACGCCCAAGCAGGAGACGAGCAACTGCTGCTTTGGAGGAGCCGATCGACTACTCTGTGGCACCAGAGAAGGTCGCAAAGAAGAAGCGCACGAAGTCTACTGAGGAAACTGCTAATAAATCACACGAGGACACCTCCGAGCTGATGGCAAACATCTTGAAAAACCTGGGCAACCAGCAATTCCAGCCGCCACCACAGCAGAATGTGGATGGTTTGCCACCCACGCCGAAGGCTCTTGAGGCTCGCAAGGACGATCCACCTCCTGATGCTCCGAAGCCAGACGAACAAGCTGGATCGCCACAAGCCGTTGCCGACGAGAAGCAAGGTTCTGAAGAGCCTTCATCATCAATTGCTGTGAAATCAAAGGAAGAGCACATCTTCGTCAAGCCAGCGATGCCGACACCCAAGCCCAAGCAATCTGCCAAAGCGAGGCGCTCCCACACGACCATCTTCGAAGATCACGTTGAGTTCATTGGCTCACAACGCTCATCGCCCAGCCTCAGCCAGCAGCAGGCGAAACGCAAATCAGCCCTGAAGAATCCCAAGGACGAGGCAGCTGATACGTCGTCGAGAAAGCGAAGAAAGGTCGTCCAGGACGATGAGGATGATGAGGACGAGCTCGCCATTGTTGAGGAAGACGAAGAAGAGCAGCCGCCACCGAAGAAGCGCGCTAGGGGACGCCCTCCGAAAGCGGCTGCTAAACCAAAGGCCAAGTCCGCTGAAGTCGTTCACGATAACTCTGACGGCGAGGCTCAGCCTGAGTCCGAAGTCGACGAAGCTCCGAAGAAGGCCACAAGAGGTCGTCCCTCGAAGTCAACTGCCAAATCACAAGCGAAATCTGCTGAGATCGTTCGTGATGACTCTGATGACGACGTCCGCCCAGTTGCTGAGGTCACGGAGGCGCCGAACAAGGCCACGAGAGGTCGGCCAAAGAAAGTGAATGGTGCTGAGAGTGAGAAGGAGAATGAGCCTGTCAAGCCGCCGCAAGGGCCTGAAACTGAGCCTGAGCGTGATGTCAACAAGACCACTGAGGATGCTTCCATCTCGACGCCGCAGAAGCCACAGCAGGAGCTACCCACGCCATCGCCCGACAAGCCAGCAGAGAAGCCAACTGAGAAAGCAAAAAAAAGCCCAGCCGCTGCAACGTCTCAGAAACCAACCAAAGCGAGCCCGACCTCCCACAGCCCGATCAAGAACTCTTCTGCTGTCCCTCACAGAGTTGGGCTTAGCAAGAGATCTCGCATCCCGCCATTGCTGCGTGTGATGAACCCGCCGAAGCGCTGATCAGATGATGCTGGAGCATTGCTGTGCGAATCTGGCTTTTCTGTCAACGATTCATGGCTCACGAGATGAATGAGACGGAGAAAATGGACTGAAGGCTTGGAAGGACTGCTCTGCTGTAGACCACAAGATGGCCAAGATGTATGAATATAGCTTCTACATAATCTCGCTCACGTTCTGTAAGCTTCCGCGATCCTGATGTTGAATGCACGCACACACGCAAACAAGCTCGAGTACCCGACTGAGGTACGAGCACCAACCAAAAGTCCACCCTGACGCCATGACAACAAGAAGTAGTCCTAGAAAGCCCTACTTCCCACCAACACTCAGCTCCAACCTCTCCGTTATCCCATTCGTCATCACCTGAGCCCCCGTCGCTGGCGTGCCCGGGAGCGGCGTCCCAGGAATCTGCTGCGGTCCTGTCAACCCTTTCCTCACTCTCGCCACACTATCCACAATCACCGCATCGATCCCCTCCTGCGCCTGCAACTTGCTGTTATGCGCATCGTTATTCAACGTCCCGTAGGAGAAACACACGAGATTCGAATTCTTCACCACCTGGATCAGCCGCGGACACATGACAAACGGCTCGCTCGCCGCCACGATCCCGAGTAAGTTCCAGCGACTCGCGAAGCGGATCGCTTCCTGCAGCGAGCTGGCGCGGATATCGCCCACCTCGCTCGTGCCGGCGTCTGTGAGGAAGAGGACGGGGATGGAGGGTTGTTTGAACGAGAGCAGCAGGCAGATATCCGGGTGGAAGGAGGAGAAGAGGATGTTCCTCTCGTTGCCGAGGTCGTAGACCATCTCCAGCACGGTGTCGACGAAGGAGTTGAGCTCGACGGCGTAGTTGTCCATGCCTTGCTCCTCGGATTCGAAGAGCATGGGGTACTTCATCTCGATGTTGAAACCGACGCCTTTGGGCATTTTCTTGAGCATTTCTTCGAGTGTGGTGAAGGGTGCTTGGATCGAGTCGCCCCGGCTGTTGCCTTTGAAGCCTTTTTCTTTGAAGTCGCGGGTGTGCTTCATGCGCTCGCGGAGGTCGGGGCGGAGCTGGCCTTCTGGCGCGCCCATTGAGTAGGAGCGCTGTTTCCGGCTTCGACCATTCGCGCGTTGTTCCATGCGGGTGGGGGAGGGTGTGCGGACTTGGCGTGGTGTGGTGTCGCCCAGGGCGAGGAACTGTTCGAGAGTGAGGGTGTGGACTGGCACGTCTGCGCCTGTTTCGCTGACCAGGAAGTCGTGGTAGATGACTGGGACGTGGTCTTTCGTCATCTGCACGTCGAACTCCACATATGAAGCGCCCAAATTCGCAGCGGTGATGAAGGACTGCATTGTGTTCTCCCCTAGTTGAAGTGAGGTCTTGGTGCTCATGTTTTTGCCAGAGCCACGGTGGCCGATGACCATGGTCGAGGATTTCTTCCAGTACGTACGGTCCTCGCTGATGCTCATGTTTGGATGCTTGAAGGGTCTGATGACCAGGAAGTTGAAGTTGACCTCGCCGATGACTTCGAGAGATGGAAGCGATAACAGGGCAACCGTCGACTCGCCTTGCAGTGTCATCCTGTTGACACCAACATTCGGCTTGATGCTCGAAAGCAGAGCGACTCCTCTGGCTACCCTGTTCTCCGGCTTATCTGGATCGCCAGCGTAGGTCGGCACAAGGTCGAAGTAGATCTTGACACCCATTGGATCTCTGGCCAGGAATGTCACTGGCGATGTGCTGATGTTCTCCTGGATTGGCAAGTCGAACAGGCTCTGCTCTCCTTTGGCTCCATGAGCAGAGACCTTTAGTGAAAGGGCAGTGTCCAGCTGGGTGGAGTGGACTTGTGTCAATTCAATTCCCTCCAGAACCACAGGAGGCGTGTTCTTGGATTTGCGGTCATCGATTGAACCCAGACTCACAAGAACCATGGATTCGTCTTGCAAATATCTATGACCGAACTCTTTGACAGGCTCCGCAGACTTTGTCGTCGGAATAGCTGTCGTGCTGCCATCTCTTGAGACAGCGTTAGATCGTCGATCAACAAGTGAGGCAGCCTTCAATCGGGTCGTCGAATCTTGCGCAAACAGCTCGGGACTCGACCGTATGCTGGGAGGTGGAGTGAACTGTGCAAGATATTTGGCGATGTGCAGATGTCCACGCAATGCGGCGTGTTCTTGGGCACTCCAACCGGACAAGTCGAGCTTCTTGAGATCTGCTCCCCTGTCAACGAGCAATTTGACGATGCTCAGATGGCCGTCGACACAGCCAATGAACAGTGGAGTCCAGCCGTACGTCTTCTCGGCGAGCTCAAGATTCATCTGTCGGGTCTCAGAGCCAGCCAGTAATATCTGAACACACTCATCGTAGCCAAAGCGGGCAGCCAGATGCAACGCTGTCTCGCCATGTTCGTCTTGATAGTTGATATCCACTCCAGCGTCGACCAGTAGCTTGACGATTTGGTGGTAGTTCGACTTTGTTGCCAACGCCAGTGCTGCACCACTCGTCTCGACGTGGTCGCTCGTCAATCGAGCGGAGGTGAACTGGTGGCGGTCATCTACCAGCAGAAGTGCTTTCGCGGTCCGGTAATGGCCGTTGATCACAGCAAGATGGTAGGGTGCGTAGCCTTCGCCGTCCTGCCATGCTGGCGCATCCAGACCATCAGAAGTGTCGAACAGTTCCCACATTTCCATGTACCTGATGAGGTCAAGGCTGACCTGCACGAGACCATACTGAGCAGCATAGTGGAGTGGCAGTCGACCGTAGGTGTCTTTGCTAAGAATACTCTGTCGCTGTGGCTGGGACAGGTGATCCAGAATGTATCGCAGCAGTTGCTCTGCTTGTTCGTCTTTCCCAACATGGACGTCCGGATCTCGTTCCACCACTCTGAACGAGCCTGGGCCCTTAACCGGAGGCTCCGCAGCGTTGATGTATGTAGCACCATTGGGAATGCGTGCAGTGCCTTCCTTCCCATTGGACATCTCGAGGGCTCTGGCACGTCCCATCGATATGACGAGGCGATGCAAACAATTCCGTTGGTTCATGTCCTCGTCTTGCTCGATCGAGCTGACCTGTCCTAGTAAGGCTTCGATGCAGGTAAAAGCTCGTTGTGTGATCGCCCGCTGCAGAAGGTCGAGATGGAGACTGTGTCGAGCCTCTTCTGACGCGTTGAATGGGAGATTGTTGAGTGAGGCAAAGAGCTGCTCGCTGTCGTCACTCTTGACTGCAGTCTCCATTGTCTCCACCACTGTGGGAGGAATCTGTAAGGTCGCCTTCGAGGCCATATGCCGAAGAGATCCAGAACTGCCAGAATGAATCGAGCTAGCATCGTCAGTAGTCTTGACGTCCTTCAAGCTCGAAAGATATTCGTTGATCCCACGCAAGTCGAACAACAGCTTGTTGTTGGTCGCAAAGGACTTGGGGTCGACCTTGGTCGTCAAGTATCTGCTCTGTGCCGTCGATGAGGGTATCTTCTTGTTCAACTTTTTCGTGATCTTGATGAAACCCCTTCGATTAACCTCTCCATACCACTGCAGCTTCCGATATTGCCCTCGAATCTCCAACAGCGCCTCCATCAACTCCTCCATATCTTGCTTATCCATAGTCTGCGGCATCCTCCTTGCCACGCCAAAGCGATCTTGCAGTAGTCGCAGACGACGCGAGAAGTCGCCATATTTCCGGTTGTAGAAGGTGTCCACGTTCTCGAGCTGACGGTCAAGAGTATAGAAGAAACCTACATTGTGTTATTGGACAACAGGACGCCGGCGCGTGCCTGGCAAAAACCATACCTGCTAGGTCCGGGTCCTCGCCCGCCTCAACCGTCTTCTGCTCGGTCTTGATCAACTTCTTCAGGGCCTTGTAGTCGATGTACGAGGATGCCCACTCGGGGACTTGGTTCCTGGGGAGGTTCTGTCCGAACTTCATCTTTGCGGTTGCTTGCAGACCTGATCCCTGTGAGAGCTTGTATATACACAAGCAGCGCTGCCGCGTTTGCTACGAGATCAAGGCCTCTATACACTGCCGCCGTTGCAGTCGGGTCAAGGGCCAGCAGCAAACGCCATATCGCGTGTCCTCGAGTTGTCGCGCAGCGTGCGACGGATCAGCGGTTCACCGAGTCTTTGCGTTTACGAGCAGCCCATGCTCATGTCTAGAGTGGACAATTGCCGGGTCGTGCCAGTTCTACGCGATCTGAGTGGTTGCTGGACCTGTCTCTCCCACAGCGGTGAATGGCAAAGGTAAGCAAGAGCGGCATTGTTGCGGTCAACGGCAAGACTCGTGCATGTAGTCATCATTCCTGCTCGATGCCGAGACTGCATCTGTGGTTCACCAGAAAACGTTGGTGGCTGCATTCACTTCGGGGTTCTCGCCGGATCCACTCGGCAGTCGTGAAAATCAGGAACATGCTTCCGCGCATCCGTCTCGTGTTTTCTTCCTCAAGTTCATGTGCTCGATGAGGAAAATTCAAAGCAGTTAGTAGTAAGTTACCATGAAGCCAGAGTCTCTGGCAACGCAGCGGTGGTCACAGTGCGTGGTTGGCGTCGACGCGGCGTGATGTGTCCCCAACGTCTCGAGCACAAGCTACACCAACGGTGACAAAGGACGCAATGGACTGATCGTGAGGAAAAACGCATCATTCAATACAGCAAATAGTAGGTACAAACTTTAGGACACGAGCCCTCCAGGAGCTAGAGAACGAAAACAAGCGAGGTCAGAACAAAAACAACACCCTCCCACACATTGAATCACCCATCAACCACCATCAAACTCACTGCTGTGCTGGACCCTTCGGTGCTCCGGGCGCTGGGTTGGCAGGTCTCGAAGTCGAAGGCTGCCTCTGCTGGTCGACCGAGGGACGCGGTGGATGGATGGCTTGCATGCCACGTGCTTGTGGGTGCGCCGACATGGGGAGGAGACTCCAGCGGACAGGTGCTGGTGCTGCAGGCTGAGCTGGTGCTGCGCTTGGTGCCTTACTGCCCTGGGTAGCAGGAGCTTGTTGACTGTTATTGGAGTCCTGAGTCTGGGATGGCTGAGTTGCTTGAGGTGCCTGAGGTGGGATGGTCGAGCGGCGTTCTGGAACTGGGAATGGCGGTGCGAGAGGTCCGCTTGTGGATGCTGCCGCAGGCCTGCAGATTATTAGTGAGTACAACACCAGCCGAGGTGTGAGAATGAGGTACTTACTCAGGTGCCGCCTGGCTGCTCTGTGGTGCTGGGGTCGGTGCCGGTGCCGCAGTTGGTGCTTCCTGTGAGGACGGCGCAGCCTGGGGTTGCGAAGCTGCAGTCTGGGTCTGTTGGACTACACCACTCTGCGGACCGCTGCTAGCAGTCTTACGGTCGCCGGCAGCTCCACCGGTGGTGGTATTCTCTGTCTGTCCGACTTGGCCAACTTGGCCACCGATGGAACGCGGCTCGCCCTCGAAAAAGTCGAAGCGCTCCTCGCGGCCAATCAGAACACCGCCCTGACGCTTGAATTCAGCCATGGTGACGGCAGGGAGGACTGAAGTCTGGTGATGGGTCGAAGCCAGGTGGTGGATCTCGTGACGTCGCACCAACTCGTGGATCACATGGGGCTCAAGAGTCTCTAGAGGCCGCCGTCAGTGTCAAAAATCGCTCCTGTCTCGGAGAAGAGGGCCAAAGACTTACGCTTGGTGACGATTGGTTGTATGATCTCCCTCACATGGTGATGCAAATGAGAGCCCTCCAGAGACTGCTGCACTTCCCTGGTCTTCTCGCCCTCCACGATCTCGACGTTGTCGAAAAACTTGGCCTGCTCCGCATCCAGGCGATGCTTGACCTCTTCACGGTCGTCATGCTCGAATACATGCTTTTCAACAGGGTGTATACGTTCATGGTGTTGAGGCTCAAGCGTCTCTTCATCAGTCACTGGCTGGATTGAGGTGTGAAAGTGGCTCTGGTGACGTTCTTGGTCAAGCACCGTGATGACCTCTGCTCTTTCGGTTCTCGTCCGTGTCTCGTGGTAGACAGCTGGGCGGACCTTTGCTCATGGTTAGTTGAGTTAGTCAAGAGAACGGTGAGCTTCGCTGACATATTCGTAGATGCTGGTGTCACGGTGACCATTCTTGATCCTGGGAGGCGTTAGCATTGGAATGGAAGAGAATTGAGTGAGTATACGTACATGAACTCCTTAACCGCCTTGGAGGCGTTTTCCATCGCTGTTTGGGACTCGTGAGAAACCATTTTGACAATTGTAGTGAAGAGATTGGAAGATGCTGATGTGACGGGAAGGTGACCTTGCTATGGAATAGGTGATTGGTATTGAATGAACAAGGTAGGCTGTGAAGAGGTAGTGAAGATGCTGTGCTGACGGGAATGTAGAACGCTGTGATGTATGAAGACTCAAGAAAGAAGGAAGAGAAGAAAGTGAACAGAGAATCGAAGTGCTTCGACTGCTGCTCTGTGCCTGCCTTCTGAACGATCTTGTTGGGCCAATGGCGTGGTCTCTGTTCAGGCCGAGGCCATATGAAGCGTGGGAAAGGAAGGGACAACATCAAAGCCCGGATGGACTGCGAGTTGCATCCTTCTGGAGCCGTACCTACGGATCTTCTACTTCCAAATGCATGACTGAGCGCATCTAGATGTACCCAACACAGCGTACGCCAAACAGACCGCGTTGACCGCAGGTACATATTGGAAATACGTACAGCATGGCAGCGCCATTTGCTCGACGGTGCTTCGCGAAGCTCTTCCAGAGAAAGACACGAGGCGCCAGACAGGCGACTGGCTTGACAGCAGAAAAGGTCGCAACCAGGCCCGTCGAAGCTTCGGTGGGCATCAGACGATCTGTTTCAACGATCGACCTACGCGACTTCTTGACGTCTAGAGGTAGGTTACAAAGCCTTCGATAGAGCCGTCAGCCACTGACCGCAATCGCATTCCAGAGGTTCGTCCATCTCAACTGCGCCGTGTCTCGCGTCCGGAACGTTCAGCTCCTCTTCCGGAGCATAGAGTTGCCACCAAAAATCGCTTCCAGCTGGATCAAGCGGTCCCGAGGGAGCTGCAGCAAAGTCAGACTTCCACTGACCTTCAACACGTCTCGCGGTCCGATGAAGCTGGTTGTCTGCCATTCTGCGAAGACGTAGCGCAGCGCAATCTCAACTCACAAAGATTCAAGCCTCTGGAATTGAAAAGCCAAGCCGTTCAACCAGGACCGAGGACGTCTTCACTCAACCAAGGCTCGCCTTCGCCGTCGAAGCATGTGGTGTCCAGGCATGCGGCAGACCAGTCCGCTATCATGAGTGACCAGCGAGAAGCAATCTATAGTGGCCTTCACCATCTCGGTTCCTTGCACTCTCCGGCAAAGCCTGCTCGCATTCAGCCACAGACATCGCCCTACGAGCCTATAGGGGAGGTGTTCCTGCCTCCCTTACGACAAGATGGAAGGCGGCGCAGTCTGTCTCATAAGGCAAACATAGCCGACCTTCGTGTCGCCTCCGGGGCTCCTCCGCCGGGTGACGTGTGGCCATCGTTAAGACTACCACGTCCAGTCTCCGAGCCGTTCAGCTTCTGCCCTCATAGCGGCGTGAGGCTTGACAAACCGCTCCGTCCTACGCCAGTGGAGCACATCAGGCAGGATTCCGTATTGAGCGCGCCTCCAGCGGGCCGGCAGGAAAATCACCTTCCAAATGACAGCCTGGAGTATTCCGTTTACGCAGAAGCACGCCGATGGTCTGCTCCACAGTTCACAGAGAGCACCACCTGGTCCGAACAATGGCGTCCAGCCGTCACGCACGAGACCATCCGCCAGGACGTCCACGAGATCCGCGAAGAGCGTATCCAGAAGGAGATCCACCAGTACCATATCCATCGCAAGATCCAGCCGATCATCGATTATGAAATCTTGCCCGCCCGGCACATTGTCCATCTGGAGGGTGGCGGGTATGCTGAGGTTGCGCAAGGGGATCTTCCTGCCGGGACGCCGGATGCAGAGTGGTTTACCAAGGAGGTCAGGTCGCAGCTGGAGTCCGGCCTGCGAATGAGTTCGAACAGTGAGCTGGTGTCCATGTCGCGAGATACTTCTTGCGATGAGACTTCTGCTTCTGAGCAAGCTGCTCCATTCAGACGGGAGTCGTGGGCGCGTAGCACCACCATGAAGCCTGCGGTGTGGTCTGATAGCTCCGGATATCGGTATGCGTTCAAGTTCGATGGGTATGACGAGGCTTCAGGGCCTGGAAATGTGCTCTTTCATGGGGATCAGCCTTCGCCGCTCTGAGGTCGTTTTCAATGAGGGGGCGACAGATGTTGGAGTCGGCAGCGATTAGGCCGCGGCGAGTCGAGCGTGGTTCGCCTGTAGGAGGGTCAGTAAGTTAACTCAGACGTACATGTCCGGCGCTGCTCAACTGACACACTGCCAGGATCAGACTGAGATGTCTCACGCATCACTATGAGTAGACAAAGCGTGCAATGTGCTTGCTCCTGGAGGGCAAACGATCTTAGAGCTGTACCAGATTGAAGAAGCACTTGTATGAGGCTAGGCAGAGAAGAGGGAGTATCTTCCGATACATGTGATATTCAACGAAAAGCACATTCCTCAATGTGGAAGTCATTGAAAAAGCTCTTCCGCTCTTCCTCACCACACTCACAACAATCAGGTGAGCTTCCACTTTTCCAACTCCCTTTCCCCTACTAACTTCCTGCCGACCATCACCGCAACACAAAGAGTAAGTCACTACTCGGTCCATGAGCAACGCGCCCGCTGAGCGTCACTGACAGCAGCCCAGAAGCAATGGCAGGACAAGAGAACGAGAAGACGGTCACGGGCGAGAGAACGGGCAACACGAGTGAGTCATACTGCGATACCTGCCTCTTCTCGAAGACAACATCAAGCCTCTCTCAACTCATCACGACCTCCGAGAACCCCACTAACCCAAATCCTCCTCACCAGGCCCCGCCCACCCCCCACCAACCCCCTTCCTCGCCCCCCTCCGCCGCGTCGCCTCCGCCCTCGCCTCCCCCTTCATCTCCACCACAGACGCCAAGAAGCCCAAGCCCGCCCAGCCGAGCCACTGGAACGACGCTTCGCACCTCCCCGCTCTACTGAAAGTCTGGGACGCCGTGAAGAAGGAAGGGAAGACCAAAGACGAGAAAGTAGCGATGGATGAGACGGAGAAGAGGTTTTTGCCGGAGTATGGGGAGTTGGGGTATGGGGACGTTGTGATGGGGAGGGAGTGGGTGGAGTATGTGCTGAAAGAGGGAGGGAAGGGGTTAAGCGGTGGGAAGGGGAAGGGGATGAGTAGGACTGAGATGCTTGCTGTAGGGGCTGGAGATAGGATGAACTGGGGGCCGTACTAGTGGTGGCAGTGATGGCGATGTTGGGAGTAAGTCAAGAAGGCTGGAGACTTTCTTATACTCTTCTTGCTCCGCCTTACTGACAAGTTTGTTTAGATTCTCTTTCAGCATCCACGAGGACCACTGACGCCCGCCTGCATGGCATTCTCCACTCTGGCAGCAAACTTCGACTTCAGCTGAATCAAGGCCACCCTTCTTCGACTCATCGACATTTCTGAAATGGTGCTGACAGCAGCGGTACATTGGGGACGGGAGTTTGCATAGCGTCTCGATACCAACGAATAGTCATGTTCTTCATAAAAGCCTATCGTACAGTTCCCGTGCTTCCTCCACTCCCACTAATACTCCCACTGCGCCTGATACAATTTCATAACATCCGCCACCAAATCCTCCGCCGAATGCCCACCCTCACACATCTTCCACTCCCCACCATCCCTTACACACCTCACCTCACCATCCAACCGCACCGTGCAACTCTTCGACACATCAGCATTCTTCGTCCGGTTAAAACTTTCCCGCAGCATGTCCGTCGCAAAACGCCCTTCGTCCCTATCAATGCACGAGTTCAGCTTATCCATCGAGACGCTGTGTTCGAGCGCACAGTCCTCGACCAGAGTCTGCTTCGGGATATCGTCGTATTGGCGACTCATGCACATGGTGAAGCCGAGGTAGGTCTTGGGGTTCGGGTAGAGGTGGGCGGCGCAGAGCTCGATTATGTTGCCGAGACATTCTTCCGAGCCGTGTTGGCAGAGGACGCCGTCGTCGTCGGCGGTGTTGCTTGGGTGTGGCGTTAGTAGGGGATGGTTTGATGGGGGAAGGGGGGAGACGTACGTTCCGATGTAGGAGAGTTTGAAGTCGACTTTGTCCGAGATATTCTGCATCGCGGGCAAGATCATGTCGTGGAGACAGTCCTTTGCGTCGGGGCATTTGCTCATGATGTGTGCTTCCAGCGGGACTCTGGCTGGATAATGCCAGACTTCGCCGTCGTCCGTCAAGGAGTCGGTCACGACCACGCCGAAGCAGAAGACCATAAACATGGTAACTAGGAATGTCGTCCCGATCATGATGCGTTTGTTCCACTTCCCAGATGTTGATTTGGACCAGGCTTTGAAGTATCGCCTCTGCGCTTCGCGGACCTGCTGCTGGAGCTCTTGGAGGGTCGGCTCCTGCTCTGGCGCTTCCTGCGGTTGCTCTTCGAGGAGCGGTTGCTTCTCCATGTCGACGGTTGTGTTCGCCATTTTTGATTGTGTTGGGTGGAAGTGGAAGGCACGTAGAGTAGAGTTGAGAGCGAGGTGTTGGTTGGAGTGGCGCCTTGCCCTCGTTGTGGCAAATGACGACTGCTTCCATTCTGAGACTAGCTTACGGAAACAGCCGTCCTACTGCTAGACCTCACATCTACACCTACACTTCCGTAGCAAATCACGAATATGAGTCTTCTCTCCGTTCAATGTGCACCCGGAAAGGCTATAGCACTCCCATTGGTAGACTATCGTGGTCTGTGAGAGTCTTACCCTGTGGGCCGATGTCAACGGCACCTGCTTGACCCTCTCGAACACCATATCCAAACGCCAGACTCCAACAGCAAAATCATTCCTTCTCATACGGTCCTTTCCCGTCCATCCTCGCCCTCTTCTTCAAATGAAAACCCAACCGCAACACCCCCTTCCAAACGCCAAAAAACAATCCAACCCACCACCTGCTCGAGATCTACCCTCAGTCAATCACGATCGCGTTCTCCATGGCCTGCAACCTCAAGCAGATCTCCACATCCTTCATCAGCTTCGGTAACCGCTTCATCCACTTGATGGCACGACCTGAACGGCGCAGCGCTGGCCAAAGGATCTCTCTGTGGAACTTGCTCTTATCCTCAATGCGCTTCAGATTCTCCTTCATGTCCTCCAAGGCGTCCTTCTCCTCCTCGAGCTTCTTCAGCGCCGTCTTCATATGTCCATGCCATTCGAGCTTGTGTCTGGTGAGGACGTGTCCCAGCGTGCCTTCAGCGACGACATTGAGTGCGCTGTCCGCCAAGCGTCCGCTCAGGCGCGGGTGGGGCTTCACGCTCTCGGAGAGCTCCCTGGACATGTTGGCGTATGTTTCGAGGAGGTGTGCTGTCTCATTTCCTTTAACGACTAACTCTCCCAGGTTCGCAAGGAAGATCATCTCCACGGGTTCTAGACTTTCGTTAGTTTATCGCTTCAATTGAGGGAGGGAAGGATGTATGCGTACCTTCGACTTCGATAGCTTCGTCTGTGGCCACGGAAAACCTATCTTGAGCACGCTCCTGGGTTGCCGGCTCTTCGTCTTCTTCTTTGAGATGCTCTTCCTCTACTGGCTCATCCTCGACTTCGAAATGTCCATCGTCCGGCTGTTGCTCGTAAGGCTCACTTCCGAGGAACAGTCCTTCGCGGTGACAGTCTTCCATTTCCTCCTCCACAGCATAGTATGCAGCCATGTCGAAGTACCGTAAGCTGTTTCCGATGGTCTGTTCCAGTCAGCTTTCGTCAACGGTAATTCTCACACCCAAGAACGAAGTGTTAACGCTTACTCGGATTGATATCTGTCCTGACTGGCGGTCGGTCGTGGTGAGGAGAACTGCCGTCGTGCTGGAATGAAAGCTGGACGGTTGTGCAGTGGAATGGAGTAGTTGTTGTGAGCAAAGGTTGGGAGTAGATGAATGGAAGATGCTGTGATGTGGTGATAGATGAGAAGGTAGATGTTGTGTCGAAAGGAAAGAAAGGAAACGTGGGTTGACACGAAGATATAGACAGACAGTGTGAAAGGTCGTCAGGCCAACTCCGACGTGCCTTCACTCAGCTCTTTCACCTGCTCATCACGTTGTGTTCAGTGAGTGCCGTCTCACTTTCACCTACCTTTCACCTGGCGGACAGTAAAGCTCGTTTGGCCGTGAAAGCACATCACATGCCGGAGGAAATGTGAAGCCTGCGCTGGCGATCTGGTGAAGCCATGATGGCAGGACGAAACGTTGTCACCTTTCACTGCGGAAGTGAAGGCCGTGTTGACAATCCGGTGAAGCTGTGGTGACAAGACCTGGTGTGAAGAGAAGGCCCTGTGAACAGAAAAAAGGATAAGCAAGTCATTCCTGTGGCGCGGAAGGCAGCAGAGTTGTAGCATTCATCATTCGTCCTAGCAACCTCATCATTTCGTTCACCTGCTGTTCCTTCAGATCGGCAGGCTTCCACCGCTCGACCGAGCCTGGCATAATACGTCGGTCCTCCCACCCTCCCCGACCGCGTTGCTCCTTCCAAATCTCGTAGCGCAGCCGGGCTGAGCCGGCAGGATGACACCGCTGTACCCATGAGCACTCATACGTACAGCAAAGGGCATCGAACTGCCTCCGGTCGATGGTTCACCAACCTGCGGCAGCATATTGCGGATGAAAGTGCAATCGGCGCCGTCTGCTCCTCGCCGGCACCAGAGTGAGGGCGATCGACATCTCAGTCCTCCTCCACCATCTCCCCATCCCCCAACCCCACCTCCTCCATCTCATCAATCAACTGCTCCATCGGAATCTCCAACCCCTCCTCCTCCTCCCCATCCGTCTCCATCTCCGTATCCATCGCCACATGCCTCTCCCCCTTATCTGCATTCCGATACAAACTCAACCCCTGCCGCAACTCCGGATCCGCCTCCAGATCGCGCAGGAACTGCTCATAATCCACCTCATCCCTTGCCTCGTCCTGCTTGCGCGGCTTCATCTCGCTCTCCTCGCGCGCCATGCGCTTGAGCTTCCAGTTGCGCGATTTGCCCTTTTTGCGCGCGGGATAGTGTTTCTTGACGAGGATGACGTCCGGGATGGTGCCGCCGTATTGCTTGCTGGATTCGATGGCTTCGAAGTGTTCGTTGTTGAATTGCGTGCCGGTCAGGTGGTAGCCCATTACGCTGTCGCCTGCGTGAAGGATGCTGCCGAGGTGCGTGCGGACGTTGTAGGAGGTATCGCTTTTCCCGAAGTCAGACGCGCGCATGACGGTCACGTCGGAGAGCAGGAACCGCCCCTTCTGCGGACCGATGGGTTCGATGTCCATGACGACGAACTCGACGAGGTCCTTGACATCCGCGATCGGAGCGAAGGGCGTGCGCCAGTAGATGGGCGTGCTGAGGTCGGCGATCTGCAGCGTGTTGGGGTCGAGGAGGTTGACGGCGGTGCCAATGCGGTAGCAGAGGACGAGCGGGGAGATGTTGCCGATCTGGCGCGCGAGTTTGAGGGGCAACGCGACGAGGTCGTCTTTGCAGATGGGGACGAGCTCGCAGGAAAAGGTGAATTTGTAGGATTTGCTCGAGGTGTGGATGTCCATGGAGATGAGCTCTTGGCTCTTTTTCGTCTTGACGGGGGAGACGGAGGAGAGGAAGTCGACGAATTTTTCGGCGTGGTTTCGTTGGGAGAAGAAGAAGTCGATGCCGTTGTTTACTTCCTTGATGTTGATCGTCTCTCTGTGCGCACCTTGCTTCAGGATGAGCTGCTCCAGGTACAAGAACGTCCGCTTGTGAGGCACTTTCTGCCGCACCTGCACCACCGCTCGCCAGGTGTTGTGTGTATAGCTCTTCGCGCAGTCCGGACACTGCTTGAACTGCTGCACAAACTCGACCTCGAACGTCTGTTGCAGTACCGTACCCTCAAACGCTTCCTGCTGCACCGTGATCTTAAGCTTTATCCGCCTCGAATGTGGCTCTGTCCAGATGAAGCTCGCATCGATGATTCGGCTCTTGTGTAGTCCCCTCAATTTTCTTAAACACAGCGCAAGCAGCTCTCTTGACTCTAGTGTAGCGACGACCCACTGACTGGGCGGCGAGAGCCATCTGTCGCAGTCTCTGCACATTAGAAGCACGCCATCCTTCTCGATGCCTGCTGTGATGTCGACTGTAAGCTTTAGACAGTCGCTGCAAAGTGCGCCGGCCGCTTGTGTGCCGTCAATCGGTGCGCCGCAGTTGTAACAGAGGATCGTGGGTGCCGTTGATTCACGGAGCTGGTGGGAAGGGAAGGCCACGCCGTTCGACTCGTCTATTTCCATCGACATGGTGGGCGAGACCGTTCACGAAGTGGTGTTGCTGTGTTGGCGAGAGTTGAACAGGACGGGATGGAAAGGCTCAACGGCCTGATGCCAGTTGGGGTAAAGTCAACACTAGGTGCGAAAGCAAGTTCGCCACGCAGATGTGTCACAAGCAAAGTTGCAGCTTGCTTGCAAATTCAACGATGATGTGTTTTGAGGCTCGAGTCATGCTCGTATCGATATCGGCAGTACCCGCGCAACGCGCTTCGGAATTCACGTGATCAAGTTGATCATTATCATGTTGCTCGTTTCCAGCTATTACATAAAGCTGCCATTGGTGACTTCCACATCCCAGCACCCTTTGCCTCGTCTTTCGTAGGTCCCCACCCCAAACGCCAAACTTTTGCTCCCATCCCAGGAAAACCGCTCACTTCATAACC
This sequence comes from Saxophila tyrrhenica, assembly GCF_035928015.1. Lineage (NCBI taxonomy): Eukaryota > Fungi > Ascomycota > Dothideomycetes > Mycosphaerellales > Extremaceae > Saxophila > Saxophila tyrrhenica. The sequence goes on along the minus strand of NW_027041748.1, from coordinate 307,160 downwards.
ATCCCCGCATAATCCCCCCACCGCTCCATCCGCACCCCCTCCATCTCCTCCCTCACCCCAAGGATCGTCACCTTCCCCCCACCTTCCTCACCCTTGAACTCCCAGTTCTTAAGCAGCTTCTCCAGCTCCGCGACCGTCTCCGCCTTGTCTTCGATCAGGAGCGAGATGGCGTCGTAGCCCCCCGCGCCGGGCACGACGCCGCCGACTACACCTTGCACGGCTTCGCAGGCATCGAGTAACTCCGTCTGAGCGGGTGGTTCGATAGGCACACCGCTCTTCTGGCTCATTGCTCGGATGCCGCGGCGGATGCGGGTGAAGCACGTCCGTAATCTCTCCAGTCCGAAGATTTGCGACTCAGCCAGCGCCTTCATCTCCTTTGCCAGACTCTCGTTCGCTTCGTGGAGGTCGGACCAGATGGCGTCCGCTTCCTCGGGATTTTCCTTCCGCCATGCGAGGACCTTCTTCACCATGCCTGGGGTCTGGCTTCCGCAGCTGACGTCACACATGACTAGTCGGAGGCCTTTGGGGACTTTGACGGCGTCACGGTGGATTTCTGTGTCCCAGGCTGCTTCGCTCGAGCTGTTTTCGGTTGTCTCGTTGATGAGGTGCTTGAGTGCATTGGCGAAATCTTCTGCTCCTGGGTCTGCTGATGATGCGAGGATGTCGGGCGAGAACCGACGGTACAGGCAGCTGCCGTAGACTGCGCTGGCGACGTCGAAGCCAGAGCCTACTTTGCCTTGGGCTGCACAGTGAGCTGCTTGTGCAAGGTTGTGGAGGCGGCGTCTGGAAGTCTCCGTTGATAAGTCGAAGTGCTCCTTCGGGAGGTAGTATGAGAGCACGGCTGCTGTGAAAGATGTGACGAGCGCTGCTGATGAGCCTAGGCCTGTCTTGTGTGCTTTTGACAGAGGGACGCCGAAGTTGTGGAAGCGTTGCTTTGGCGCGGTGTCTCCATTCGTATGGCCACTGGGAAGTTCATCCGGAGTCGAGTAGTAGTCATTGTCTGCCAGGATTGTGATTGAAGCGGGTGTGATTTGCGGGCTCCACACTGCAGCGATGTAGCTGAGGGCATATCCCAAGGCGGTCTCAATGAAAATGTTGCGGTTAAGGCTAAGGTCTGCGTCGCTGTATGAGCATGATCGTGTAAGTATGTGGTCGGTATATATACATACATCAAACTGAAGTTCTTGGTCGTGTTGCGAGACCAAGATTGAAAGAGAGATCAGAGAGACGATGAGACTGCACTTACACTCGCAACTGCGTGACACTCATCCCACCTCCCCTGCCCACCAGTCGATAGCCATACTCCCAAACGGCATCCTCAAACTGCGGCGAAGTCACCACAACCTCATTCAACACCACACCATTAGTCGTCGGGATCGGCTGCGCAACAACATGGATCCTCGCATCCAGCCCAAACACAAGGCCGGTATAGGCTCTATCAAGCACCAGGTAGCCGCCCGCCAGCAGGACCTTGCCCGGTGCAGAGACGGCTACCGCATCGCGAAGGACCATTGGAAAGTCCACGGACGAGGGATTTAGTGGTGTCGAATGAGAGAGTGGACCGAGTCGGCCGACTGTTTGGCTTTCGCGGGATCTCTTCGTGGAGATGGAGGTGAGGTTCGAGAAGTCGGGCGGTGTTAACGTCCCGTGCCCGGTTCCTGGGAGGGCTGAGAGCAGATGATCATGCGCTCGTGAGAAGACGGAGGCTAGCGGGGGACTGCCGGCTGGCTTTGGGAGCGAAGGGAGGTGATTTTATGCGCTCTCTGCGCAGGATTTCGCATGTGAAGGGGCGACAAGTCTCAAATGGGTCTCAAGGTGTATGGATAGGAGCAAGCATTGTTTTTGGAGGCTAGATGGATTGAAAGAGTGGCTTTGGAAGAGGAGTTGGAGCCAGGACCGAACACGGGGGCTAACGACTAGCGGCCGAGGTGCATCCGGACGATTCTCTTCGAGTCACGACAGCGCCAAAGTTAATGACACGCCCTTCTTACGCACCTCGCTCCCTCTCCCTGCTGAGGCACTCCTTAATTCAGGCCACCTTGACCCAAGCCTGACCTCTTCTTCTCCCATTCTCTTCATCCACCACCAATACCGCGACCTTTCTCGTGCTGGACTACACCTTAGCACATAATCGCCACCCTCACGACGGAACCACCTTGACTAATATCAACCACCTCATACCTCTTTTCTAATCAACTGCGCGTTTGTTTGGCGGCTTGAGTCGTCAAATGAACCTGCATCCTCGCTACTTTCACATCATCCAGGTGTGCACTACCGCCCATTCGAAGGTATACACCCCTTGCTGACAGCCCCCAGTCTCACCCTTCGCGACTGAAGGGTTCCTCCATCACCTGGATGCCTTACGTGAAGTCCACGGTCCACATCTCGCGTATCGCAGGCACCGCCCTCAAAACCTTCACCCACGGCTACGCCCAGACCGTCACCGCGCTCGCCGCGCAGAACCACAACTCCTCGACCCCCCTCGCGGACACCTTAGTTGGTCGCTTCCGCAAGACCGAGAAGAGCAAGGTCGGAAACGTCTATCAGAATGTCGAGTCCGCACGGCAGGCGAGCACAACAGCCGGCGCGTCTTCCGGCGCCAGGCCTGAGACGAGCAGTGGCCAGGACGCGGGCTTAGACAAGTACTTTGTCGCGTGGCAGAAGCACCAGCGACAGCCGACCAAGGATTGGCAGCAGTTCCAGTTCGCGCGCACGATCGAATGGCAGCCTCCGAGTGTTGTGCCGGCGAATGGCAAGGAGCATACGGCGGCTGCTACGGCGGAGGAGGTGCACGACAAGAAGAACCAGGATCTGGCTGCGCCGCTTCTGAAGCGCTCGTACACCACAAGCGCGCTGGACAACTTCGGGAAAGCATTCATCTATGACGAGGCTGCGGAAGCTGCAGCGTTGGAGCAGGTCAATGATGCGATTGCGGGGGAGATTCAGAGGTCAAAGGACGATGCTGAGGATGCGGTTGTGCTCAAGGCGCAGAGCGCGTCATCAGTCTCGGATCAGACTGCGCCAACCTCAGACCGGCAGTCAATTGAGAGCCCGGCTACGAGTTTCACAGCGACAGACAGCTTCTCTACCGCGACACCAGAAGTCGAAGCATACGCGCAAGAGCTTGAGCAGCTCGTGGAGAATGGCCGATACCACGATATTCCTGGTGCTTTCCAGGCCATGCTCCGCGCTGGAGTGCAGAAGCCAGCACCATCCGCGTACCGCGCGCTTCTTACGTCGGCCGTGGAGCTCACCCATGGCAAGCACCAGAGGGTACCAAAGGCGCTGGAAGTCTACTCGGACATGCTCAGGAGAAAGGTGGTGCCGGACATTGCAACTTTTGGCATTCTCATCAATACTTTGGCGCAGCGGGCTAAGGAGGCAACGGCGATGCGGAAGGGTCTAGAGGAGAAGCTGACAAGATATGGTGGACTGGAAGCGCCAGGCAGGTTCATGTTCGGCTCCACCCAGTCTGAGCACACCATGCTTCTGGAAGACTCTTCGCTCTCAATCGCGATGAGGATCTTCGACCGCGTGGCGTCGATGAAGTCTCAGGAGGCCTTGCCTAGCGCGGCATGCGCTTCTTTGATCAGCGCCTGTGCCGAGCAAGGCCGTTTGGACGATATGGCCCGAGTCTACGAGCACATGGAGTCGAAGTCGCTAGAGCCGCATTCGAGCATCTTCCCACCAATGATCACCGCCTTCGGCCAGATTGGCGACCTCAAGCGAGCGGTCGAGGCATACGACGGATACAAGGAGCTGGCCATTGCGCACAACGCCGGGACGAACACGATTGTGCGTGTCGACAACCAAATCTACGCCTCACTCATTATGGCCTACGGCTCAGCGGGCAGATTGAAGGGCGGCTTGAAGTTCTTGGCGAGTGTCCAAGCAGACTTGACCGACGCTGCAGAGGTGGAGGATCTCCGGGAGATTGTGGCTTTGCAAGCATTGCTGCCCCTAGCGCTTAAGGATCAGACACTCCGCAACGCTTTCGATTTGACGCTTTCGCTTACTGGACGTGCACTGCACTCGGCCCTTGCGACTATCTGCAACACCGCAGCCGACAGGAACCTACTGGACGTCAGCGTGAAGGCTTTCGACATGCTTGCTGCTCAGACTCAGGACCTAGCTCTGCCAGCCACTGCCATGCTCGCGATGAACATTCGCAACGGCAATGTCGAGGCCGCCGAGCCATACTGGAGAGTCTTGGAGACGGCACCGGCCACAATCGCTTTTGTCGAGCCCACGACCATGCGCACAATCGCGTTGATTGGCATCGGACAAGCAGAGCGCGGCTTGAGACACAGCCGCAGGATGTTTGGTCGCATTCGAGACGCGCAGGTGGAGAGCAAGCAAAGTGAAGCTGTCGAGCAGATCGACGAGGCAATTGAGCTCATTGGCAACTTCATGCTCAGAAGTCAGGCTGTGCAGTCACCTTCGATCAGCGTCGAGCTTCTGAGGATGATGACTGAGAACGGTGCGCTAGTTGCGCCAATTGCGGACCACATTGTTGCACGACTCGGAGCAGATCAGATTGCTCGCTTGGCACCGGCAGACTTGGAGTTCTTGACACGGGTGCAAGGTGGCATGATCCTGGACAGTGCTTCAATGGCCGACATTGCTGGCCCTGCTAGATTTGGCTGCCTCTTGGAGAACATTGTCTCGCACTCTGTCATGCCGTCTGCCGAGACTGATACGCTCATCGAAAGGACGCTGATCAACATTGACCGCTCCGATCTGTCGAGGCTCTGGAACAACTACCGATACCCTTCCACCCCGGCCAGCTTCGCAGCGACAGCACTCTCCCCTGTCGCTCCGTACCAGCCTCCAACGCCTTTCCTACACGGTCAGCAAGCGTTCGATGAGTCGTACGATCCATACGCGCACCGCACCGATGTCAAGGGCTCCAACGCGATCAACGAGCTGCTCGAGCGCCCCCAAGGTCGCCGCACGCAGGAGGCCCTGACGAAGTTCCGCAACATGCGCCGTGTTGGCCGTGTACCTCGCATGTTCACCTACGGGAAGCTGATTGAGACTGCGGCTAAGGAGCACAACCTTGCGCTCTCGCATGAGATCCTTGAGCTAGCGAAGCAGGACGTTCCCTTCGACGCTCGTTACCGCGTTGTCCGGTTCGGCTGGCAGCAGATTCTCGACCACATGGTTGCTGGCTGCTTGACCATCGGCCGCCGCGACTTGGCTGCTCGCTACCACCAGGATCTCGTCGACATGGGCATGGCGCCTTCCGCGAACACCTTCGGCCTCTACATCACGACTCTCAAGGAGAACACCAAGACCTTCGACGAGGCCTCCGAAGCCGTCAAGATCTTTCTCCGCGCGAAGAGCGAGGGCGTGGAGCCCTCCTCCTTCCTCTACAACGCCCTCATCGGCAAGCTCGGCAAAGCGCGCCGCATCGACGACTGCCTCTTCTACTTCGCCGAAATGCGCAACCTCGGCATCCGCCCCACCTCCGTCACCTACGGCACCATCGTCAACGCCCTCGTGCGCGTGTCCGACGAGAAGTTCGCCGAGGAGATCTTCGAGGAAATGGAGTCCTGCTCCAACTACAAGCCCCGCCCTGCCCCGTACCACAGTCTGATGCAGTTCTTCCTCAGCACCAAGCGCGACCGCGGCAAGGTCCTCGCGTACTACGAGCGCATGCGCAGCAAGGGCATCGCGCCGACCGTGCACACCTTCAAACTCCTAATCGACACGCACGCCACCCTCGAAACCATCAACATGGACGCCGCCGAAGCCGTGCTGACCGAAATGCGCGCCTCCGGCATCGAGCCCGAAGCCGTGCACTACGCCTCTCTGATCCACGCGAAGGGGTGCGTACAACACGACATCCCCGCCGCCCGCGCCCTCTTCGACTCCGTCCTCTCCGCCGCCAAAATCCGCCCGCAACCCTGTCTTTACCAAGCCTTGTTCGAATCTCTCAACGCCAACCACCTGGTCCCCGAATCTGACGCCCTTCTTGCGGACATGGCTTCGCGCGGGGTGGAGATGACTCCTTACATCGCCAATGCTCTCATCCACGGCTGGACTTTGGAGCGGAACGTGGAGAAGGCTCAGCAAGCTTTCGAACGCGTCCCTGTGGGACGGAGAGAGCCGAGTACGTATGAAGCGATGGTGCGGGCGTATTTGGCGGGTGAGCAGAGGGAGAGCGCCAAGGGGGTTGTGAGGGAGGCGCTTGGAAGGGGGTATCCTGCGGCTGTGGCGGGGAAGATCGCTGAGCTTGTGCGTTGAGCACCGAAGACGACGGTGAGGTGCGGGGGAAGGGGCAGGTTTTCTTTTTGTCACGGCTGGAGGGTGTGGTGAGATTGCTGCGACGGCTACGGTTAAGATTTCACGGCCGTCTCTGTCTTGTCTTGTTTTGGGAGGGATGGGAATGGGCATGGGCATCAGCGAGGGCGTTTCTGGCGTTTCATCACCTCCGTCGTGGAAGAACACGGCGTCGCTGGCTTGGAAGGCGTTTTCGACATGACAGGAAAAGCACATTAGCCATGGCGGCTTTGCTTCGCATGGGAAGGGACGATGTGTGGGAGGATGTTTTGACACTTGTACTACTATAGGATACCCCCAATCTCCGCTCGGCTGGACTCGCTGCTGCCGCTACTAGCTGTTAGAACAGGTAGATGGTGCGTCGTGGTGGTCTGGGTTTTCATTGCAAATGAACGTCAACCACAAACTTTCACCCTTCGTTCCCCTCTGCTTGTCTCAATATCAATATGGCACAACAGTGATTCAACAGCGTCCTCGGTGAAGCATGCTGACTATCAGATATATCGTCTTTGCTGTATAGATATGTATGTACATCACCGTCCTGTACAATCTCGCCACCACCATCCTATCCCCCCCCCAAGCCATCCCCCTCACATCGGCCGCGCATCAAACTGCCTCTCCGCATAATACCGATACACCCTCGCCGTCTTCACTCTTAACCCCTTCCCCTTCCAAATAAAGAACCCAGCAAAACTCAACACCACAATCCCAATCGCGCCGATCGTGTTAAACACATTCGCCACCCCCACCGCGGCCACCCACGCCGGCATGGCGAAGACGAAAATCGTACTAAAGAGGTTGCGCACGAAAGTCAGCGCCGTGAGCGCGTCGCCAACGATCTCGTTGTAGGCGTCTAGCAGGTAGGTGAGGGCGAGGGACTGCAGGGGCGCGGAGCCGAAGTTGCACAGCCCGTAGGCGACGGCGACTTGGGGCCAGGGCATGCCGCGATCGAGGGCGTAGCCGAACCAGAAGGCGCCGGCGACCTGGAAGGGGACGAAGGGGAGGAAGACGTAGAATCTCATCTCCGGTTCATACACCCCGTTATTGCGCTTGGAGAGGTAGAGGGCAATGCGGTCGGAGACGGGGCCGCAGACGAGGGAGCCGAGGGTGTTGCCGACGAAGGGAGCGAGGCTCATGAGGCCGATTTGCGAGGCGGAGAAGCTGTAGGGGGGGTCGAGCATGTAGAGGCTGAGTGCTGCGGTCATGACGGTATTCCAGGCTAGGAGGACGGCGTAGCAGAGGGAGCAGAAGAGCACGCCTGGTATTGTGCCGAGGATCATGAATGGTTGGTAGGAGTGCCGGAGGAAGTGTGACCAGTTCCCGGGAGAGGTCGTGAGGAGCGACAGCTTCTGCCAGTAGGTCTTGCGTGGGATGGCAGGGTTGACTTGGATGGTGCTGAGCTTGCGTGTCGTCTCTTCGTTCGAACCGGCTTCTGCATCTGGAGACGCTCCGCCGTATGTTGGATCTTTGCTGTCCTTGTCATCGGTTGGTCCAGAGCCTTGCTTTGGTTGAGATTCGGAGACGACGCTTCCCTGTCTTCCCTCCAGAGTCCCGACATGCATGAACTTGGTCTCTTCAAACCCGAAGACGAACATGATAAGCTGGACGGCAAAGAAGATCGCGCACCACCACCACACCCACCTCCAACCTTGATCCACGGTGATGAAGCCAGCGGCGACAACAGCAAGATTGCCACCCATGTTCAGGACCCAGATGTAGATCGAGTTCATTAGGCCACGCTGGTGCACGAAGTACATGTCCGCAATCGTCATCTGAATCAGAACCTCACAGAGCGCTCCCAACCAGCACTGGAGTGCGTTGACGCCCCACCAGTCACCGGCTGTCTGCGTCTTGGCCGCCCAGATTGAGATTGCGAACTGGGCCAGACTGCTGAAGACGTATACCGGTCTTGATCCGTATTTCAGTGCGAAGGGGATGAGCATTGGCGCTCCCAGAGCAAGCGTGGCACATCCAATGGCGTAGGTGTTCGTCAAGGTGGACGGGGAGAAGTTGAGTTCAGTGCCCATTGGGCCCCATGTTGGCGAAGTCGCGTTGACGAAGGCGTAGACCATCATGGCGTAGAACGAAGCCAGGAAGTAGTTGATGCCCTTCTGCCATTTTGACCAGTTCAGAGGGTCGTCTGATGGGGTGTGTTAGCGTCAACGACTGTGTTGTACATGGTCTGAAGCAATACTGACTCGGATTGTCAGTTGGACGCGGCTGGAGAATAATCTCTGAGTCTTTTGTATCTCTATCGAGTAGCTGTTGTAGCTTGACCGTGCCCGGAGGCCAGTCTGGGTCATAGTAGTCGTCCATTGCTCAATGTGTATAATACGTCCTTACCGCACCCGTCCGCTACGAGATCTTATTAATCGAAAGGAAAGAGAGAGATGGTCGAAAGATCAGAAGTAAGAAAACGAACACTCGATGTACGTATGCGCATCGCCAAACCTTGCCTGCCTTTCTGGTCAACTGGTAGCTCGAGCTGCCGCTGAGCATTGCCTATCTCCGCCTGCACGCAGACGTAACAGCTCTGATCTCAAGCCATTGCACATGCTTGAGATCGGTGCTGCAGGGGTTCAGGTCCCTGTCAAGCCTGCGTTACACCCCTCCGCGTGTCTGGGTGTCCAAGGCGCCGAGTTGATAAGGCTGGCTGAGAAGAAGACGTTGACAAGATGAAAAGCCTGACAAAAGCAAGTCTTTCAATACAGAGGTATGCTGGTGATAGGCGACTGCCTCACTTAGGAAGGTATCGTCAACCCGCAGCTCGAAGATAAGGATTGAAGGACCGATTGTGCGATGACAAGGTAAGTTGGGGTACAGCTCCGAACTATATGCCCCTCGTTCGCCGATGCAGGCATTGGGTGAGGTATCAGCTTGAGGCGCTGCTGTGGGCGATGGACCAAGAAGGAAGGAAGGAGGTTGAGAAGAAGTCGAAGTGAAGTGGCGGTGCATGTGACAGCGCTTAGTCACGTTCACGCAGATCATCCATCTTCCTCCATAACATCTTCCTCCAGAGACTCTCACAACACGCAGACAGCAGCAGCATGTCGAGCCACGCGGAGGAGGAAGACTACGAGGAGGTGCCCCTGGTATCACGGCGGTACTTTGGCGCTGGCCTGAAGCGCAAGCGCGTGGAGTTCGTACCCTCCTCGTCCCATGAAGCAGCAACCAGAAGCTTACCAGCGACACCCTCTGCATCAGCTGCCGACAGATATCTGTCGATCGTCTTCAACAAGTCTACACCGGGGTCTGAGCGATCCGCATCTGCGCCGCCCAAGGAAGGCGAATCGAATACGCCGGTCGATGAAGGAGGGAGGATAGGCCCAAGTGAGGACCCGCCCTCTGGCAGGAAACAACCAACGTGCGAGATATGCCACCGTGCGATCACGGATCAGGACTCATCAGCCGTTCATGAGAGCAGCATCGCCCATCAGATCTGCTTACAGCACTCACACCCTCCGTCGCACCTAGATCGAGCGCGCAAAGGCCTCGCAGTGCTGGAAAATCACGGCTGGGATCCAGATAGTAGGAAAGGGCTCGGAGCGCAAGGGGCTGGCATACTCTATCCGATCAAAGCGAAGGAGAATCCGCAAAAGGCTGGGCTGGGGTTAGATCTGAGGAAGCAGCCCGCTCGGGTTGAGAAGGCGGCAACGCTTGACGCTGGTAAGGTGCGGCTTCAGGAGAGGGAGGGTAAGAAGAAGGCGGCTAAGCTGCGTGAGGCTTTTTACCGGAACGATGATATGGAGAAGTACTTGGGTGCTGAAGGGGAGATGAATGCCAACCTGGATCTGGCTGCTTTCAAGCGCGCACGACGGAGATGAGCGGAGGAGATAGTTCATCTTAGCATGCAAGTCTGGGATGTACCTGCATGATACCGGCAATTTTGCCTCAGTATACTATGCCCTGATTTTCGTGTCTCTTCTGTGTTTCCTGTCTCTTGCCACATGTGAAAGCCCGTGCGCTCCAGCTTTGAACCTCACTTTACTTCCAAGTCAGACAGACTTCAACCCGTCCTTCGACTTTTCGTTCCAAACAACAACAGAGACAATGGACGTCGCCGCCTTCGCAAAAGATCATGTCCCTCAAATCACAGCCGTCGTTGCCCTTGTCTCGTACGGGATAGCGAGGAACAAGTTTACGCCCGGCGGGCTCGTTGCTGGAGTTCTGGTGTCAATCATACACATGCTGCATCCGTGGCCGGTCTTCTTCTGGCTCTTAACCGTGTTTGTATTTCTCGGGACGCTGGTGACCAAGGTAAGTACCATCCCTCAGAACAACAAATGCTCTCGCTAACAATTCAAGGTCGGCCACGCAGCAAAATCCCACCTCACCCAATCCTCCACCGGCGGATCCGGCGGCGAAGCCTCCCGCAGCGCTGCACAAGTCTTCGCCAACTCTGGCTTCGCTTGCATACTGGTCGGACTGCACCTCTACCTGCTCGCCAGCACGCCGTTCATCTCCTCCAACCTGCCGATTGCCCCCGGTCCGCACGCCCCAAGGCTGCAGAAACTGCTTCCCATCGGCATCATCGCCCAGTACGCTGCTGTGGCCGCAGATACGTTCAGTTCTGAGCTAGGGATCCTGGCGCAGAGCGAGCCTTTCCTGATCACAGCGCCCTGGAAGCGGGTGCCGAAGGGCACGAACGGGGGCGTCACTGTTGAAGGCCTCATCTACGGAGGTCTCGGCAGCTTACTCTTAACGCTTGTTGCGATCCTGTATCTCTACGGCTATGCACCAGGGATTGCGATGAACGAGAAGACTGCCGGCATGCTCGTGTTCATCGGACTGATGGGAAGCGTCATCGACTCGCTTCTGGGCGCTCTGGTGCAGGCTACGGTGACAGATAGGAAAAGCGGTAAGGTCGTGGAAGGGCCAGGAGGGCAGAGAGTGAAGGTGGCGGAGGGAGGAGGGAGACTGCAGATAGGGAGTGATCTGTTGACGAACAATGGCGTGAATTTTGTTATGGCCGCGTTGACAAGCATGCTTGCAATGGGAGTTGCGCATGTACTGGGCTTTGAGCTTAGCTCTAGATGATATAGCCGCATAATCAACATGTCTGGAATGTGAGTGCTTCGACGCGATCTCAAGACCTAGATGGATTCCCAGTCGTTCTTATGTGTCCCGATCGCAGCCTTGCAACCGAGCTTTTAACGTTCAATTAACGCAATGGGAATGTAGACAGGAGGCGAAGGTGTGGGAAGAAGCAGTTTCGACTGTGCACAATCAATTGCTCATTTCTCCTGATGCAGACGCAGAAACATGTTCAGCCTGGGGTATTCGCATTTCTCCAGAGTAATCCATCTTCAAATGAAACTCATAGCCATAGCACCTCGCTGCCGCTGAGATCCGAGTCTGCCTGAACGCCGTAAACTCTCATGCCAGAACCGAGCAGACCTATGCGCTGTCCTAGCTTAGAAGTACGCGCGGTCGATGCCGAGCATCTCATCCATCAGCCGGCCCGCCTCGTTGGGCGCCTCGACCTCCTCACGCTTGACTCCGTCCGTGTCCTCTTCTGCGACTGGTGTGGCTTCCGTCGGCTTCGGCGTGGTGTCGACTGGCTTCAGGGCGGTGTTCTTCGGCTTGGGTGTGACTGCCTTCTTTGGCTTCTTGTTGAGATTTGCGGTCTCGGTGTCGTCGCCTTCGTCTAGAAGCACGTTTCGTTAGTACACGTTGTCAGAGGAGGGGAGGGTGATATAGTTTACCTGCGGCCTTGCGCTTCTTCGGAGTCGCATCCTTCTTCTTCGGTGTCGTCGTAGTCGTAGCGGCCCCATTGCTGCCCTTGTCTGCCGCTGTGGTGGCACCGCCCTCGTTACCCGCTCCGAGAAGCTTCGTGCGGACGATGGCCCACTGGTCGCGAGCGTACTTGGAGGTGGACATGCCGGCGATGTCCTTGACTTCCTCCCAGTCGATCTAGACAGCGTAAGCTGGGGTAGGAGTGAAGCCAGAGTAGGAGATACTGACTGTGCCCTTCATGACCGTGACGACTGCCTTCAGCAGCTTGAGGTTGTTCTCCGTGAGGTTGACTGATGCCATGGTGGATGTTTGCTATTGAATAGGTCTGTCAGAGTTGTTTGAAGGTAGATTATTTGTTGAAAGTTGGCTGTTCGACTGGCTGACTATGTGTTGAAAGAGGAAGAGTCCGTGAAGGTTGGAAGTGGCATTAAAAGAACACTCTTGAAAGGTCACGACTTCACTTCATCTCCAAGTGATGTGGCTGCAGAACAGCCAGTGAGCCCAATTTTGGTGAGATCCCATACAAACCCAGCTCACTGTTCAGTTCATCACGTGCCATCGTATGCTCTCCGTTCTCCGCGAAGAGCTAGGCCACCGTATTGGCTGATACGCCGTTGTGGAAGAGCTTGTGTCTCGGAGAACCCCTGAAATGCTTGCAGATGGATGCAATGCGCCCTCACTGAAATTCTTCTCCGGCGTACAGAATGCCCATATCATAGCTGCTATGCTGATGTCGAGGAGCTCCGGGTCGTGGAGAGGAGTTGATGCTCGCTGGTGGGTGCCATGTGCGCTCGCTGGTGCTCTTCTCCGGTCTGCGAAGTGCCCGCATTGTGCCTGCTGTGCCTTCTGGAAGAGCTTCGCATCCAGGAGATGCATCAATTCGCTTACTGGCGTGTGCGATATATTCGCTCGCCGGTGCTCTTCTCCGACATGCAAAGTGCCCATAGCATGCCTGCTGTACAGTTGTGGAAGAGAGTCGTGTCCAGGAGAAGCCTAGATATGCTTGCTGCCAGAGGCGTCTTGTTCCTCGTCGGTGCTGCTCTCCTAAAAACCAAGGGCTTGCATCGAGCGTGACACGACGTCTTGAAACGCCTTCGTGTCTTGCAGAAGCTTTGGTTTTACTTGATGATGTGTGTCTCATTCCCCATCACTGCTGTCCTTCAAGGAAGCCAAGGTGGTCGCGTGGATTGTGCTGCGCCATCCCGAGTTGGCCTTGCTTGCGGGAGAGGCATGTATGTATTCGCCTGGGCTGTGCGCATCCTCTCCATGATTACTTCTGCCTTGCCATTCCTGCCATTCTGAATGCCGCCGGTGACAGCAGGCGGCTTGCTACGCGCGTAGGACCGCTCGCAGGCGACTTGTGTATGGAGGCACTGAAACGCGGTGGGCGAAGGGTCTTTGGCGGGGTCATGGCGGCGGTGAAGGAAGGATGGTTAAGTATTTTCACCTGTCGTCAAAATTCTCTTCGCGTGGGGCTTCACCTGGGAATGACCTGAAACTGGCACGCAGTGGGAAGACCAAGTATTCGGTGAAGAGATTGATATCATTGCAAAAGCTACGTACAGACACTCGAGGAGGCGCATGACCGCGACAGGTATCCAAATATCCAACCATCGGCCCTCGCATCTTTTCAATACCATCATGTCGAAAGATCCTGTCAGCCTTCCGACACTGCCTTCCCAAGCCAAGCAGGCCGAAGCCGAACCTGATCGGGACGAGATCATTGCCAGCCCGGGGCACGAAGCCAGTGCGGGCGTAGAAGCGGCATCACTCTGCGGCAGCGCGGATCAACTCATCAGCCAGGGTGGTATTTGTGGCTCATGTAGAGAACACAGTTGCGGATGTTTACTATAGAATAGATTCCATGAAGTAACTAATGGTGTGGTTAGCAGTGCGTCGAAGTGTAGGGGTGGTTTTGGGAAACTCACAATCGCTGAAGAAGAAAGGTTGGGAAGCGGTGCGAGGTCAGGTTAAGTATTGCAAAATTTCGCGGCAGCGCTAGTGGCGCGGGCCGTGGTATGGATGCTACGCCAAATGCGCACTTCTGAGGCCGGGCTCCCCTTCGCTCGACTCGACTTCGTCGTTGAACACTGGTGAGTGAGAACATCCTGCTTTCAATGTTCGTGGTGATGTTTTTGGCCAGGAAGGATCTTGTGAGATGCTTTGCTTGAGGTCCTCAAATCATCATAATGCGTCTTCCGTAGTTCAACGGACAGCCTAAGTGAGATGTCATGGTCGTGCACTGTTTGAACAGTTCACAAGGGCGCCAGCCACATTGATACTGGGAGAGATATTTAGGCAGGTCATACCATCGACTCGATCATTATGCCTCCGAAATAGGAGCGATGCCTGGTTGAGTTCAACAGCATGCAATCGGCGGCGCTCCCCAATCTCCCCGTAGGTGACAAGCTGTACTGAGGAAGGACGACCTTCACGGTATGGTCGGACTGTAGTGCCTCTGTTCCCTGCGTATCGTCTACTTCGCGGCAGGCTAATCTTCTGGCACTTCACTGTGGTGCCAACTTCTGCGATGAAGATATCTCTGCTACAGATAGCGAGGCAGGTGCGACCGATGAGCTTGTCCTAACCTCGCGTCGTCCTGGCTTCCGTGCCTGCGACTTTGTTCTCCTCCACGTTGCGAGACTGATGCGCGTAACAACTCAGTCGAGATGGACGCCGTTTACCCGACGCCCGGATACGGCAATGGTCACCAGCAATTCGGCCACGACGGCCACCCCTCCTTGTCAGGTATGATGGGATACAGCGACTTTGATGGAGGTCACCAACCAGAATCGCCGTCCGGCAGTACTCCTCCAGCTACCATGACTGATAGTGAGCTCGACGATGACGATCTCACTCCCCTGGAGTACGCGCGGAACCACGGCCTCACGCGAGACTACACCCGGAACTACGTGCAAGAAGCCATGGACTGCCTTCCCCCCACCCCAGAGAGCATGCATTCCGACATGATGCATCCTTCTATCGAACTCGATAGTACGGATATCAGCCCAGATACACTGGGTGAGAAGCTGGTCCTCGAGACATGGGACGTCGATAGAGAGACCGTCAAATTCCTCACCTCGGTCATGGCTCTGGCTGCCGACCAGCCTAACATGTGCGTTGAGGAGCTGGATGATTGTCTACTCTCTCGGTCTCTGAAGATCGAAGAAGCCGTGCTGTCGAGGGATCCGGAACTGGAGTTGAGGCAGCTGAAGCGGCATAATGCTATTAGCCTCCCGGCGGAAGCAGCGGCATTTGTTCGAACAACCACGGAAGATGAGCAGCAGCCCCTCTGGACCACAGCTGAGCTCGCTCTACCACACAAAATGGATTGCAAGGTCGCACAGGAGAGACTGGATATCGGCAGGGACGTCATCAGCTATCTCGAGGATGTGCTGAGCTTGTCGGAATCTCAGGACGTGGACTTCTCTGATCCTGATTCTCAACGGGTGACTTTGCGGTCTCCTACGTCGCAGATCAGAGCTGACCATCTCCAGCCTGCTGTTGTCAGACACCTGACTCCTCCTTTACTTCCGCTCCAGCCTCCACCAACTGTGCAGGGGATCTCAGCGCACGCGGCTGAGCTTGACCTGACGTCTTCGCCGGAAGATCTCATTGCTGCGGAAGCCGAGGCTCTGGAGAAGCAGATGGCTGAGCGAGATCGTCTCTCTCCACCAAAGTCTGGACATACGCCTACGGACGAGCTACGAGACAGCGATCTTCTGGCAGGATATCGCCCGTCATCGACGACCTTGTCTTGGGGTTCGCCATCCCCAGGCCGGCGTAAAAGACTTGAAGATCTCAGGCCCGAAGTTCCTTTACTGCCAGTCGCCGATGAACGTCCTGCAAAGCGGCCAAAGACGGTATCCTTTTCTGATGAACTGCTCGCCATCATTCCCGACAAGATCCTCGATGAGCCCGCTCTGAGCATGGACGAGCTCGAGCAGGATTCAGATCAGTTCATGGTTGACGTCTTAGCGCCTTTCGCCGAATCTGGTATCAAGCAAGTCAACAATGAGCAGCTAGTCGAGTCGGACACCACCTTGCGAGTGCCGGTGCCTGGGGTGGACGCCGTGGAGCTGTATCGGCCGTGGCAAGATCTTCGTGCTGAAAGGTCCACACCAGAACTACCTACCAGCCAGAAAGCATTCATGTCGTTGATGAAGAACGACTACTGCCGGACTCAGCAGAGATGGGCTGGGGTTTCAAAGCTCGAGCAGACACTGCCTTGGACAGCATTCCCATCCATCCTTGCCAAGGTTCCAGAGGAAGAGTTTGATGACGGTTCGTTTGCAAGATACATGTCAGGGCTCTCGCTGGATGACACGATCAATGTTGACGAGTTGATCTGGTATCAACCTCTGGATGAGGAGTCGGACGACGAGCTTGACAAACTGGAGCCTCTTGCGTTTGAGAGCGACGAAACCCTCAACGCACCGGATGCTCTAATAGAGCCCTGTCTAGAAAACCGGTTTGGCAACGACGAGGCTTACACAAATTTGCCAGCACCTGCGCCACTAGTCACCACAGCCCGCGGCGGCTTGGATATGGCAGCATTGCTGAGGAAGCGCAAGCAGAAGCTCGAGACAGCCGGCAACCGTAAGAATAAATTCCAATCGCCGGACCAACACCACGCACCTCAAAGGGCAGCCCCGGATGCTCAAGTCCCAACATTCGGTGGCCTGTCCGGCTTCATCAGGTTGCATGGGGACATCGATTTGAACAAGCAACCAGCAGTGGCAGAGCTGCCAGAACCGGTACAACAAAAACAGCAACCTGCACCTCAAGCGGTGATGGTACAGACACACCCTGCCGATGCTAATCATGCCTTTCTCAAATGCCCTGCTCCGGAGGTATTGCCAGTCAAGCACGCAGCATCCCTCATCATATCATCCGCGATGCTCACGAGACGCGACCTCACCCGCTCATTTCAAGCAGCCCTACCAAAGGTAGATCTGATCGAACGGATATCTACATCTCCCGCCAGCGGGACAGGATCGCATGCTGCCGCCGATCCTTTCGAGGCTGACATCACCATCTCACCAAGCATTGGCGTCCTCACCACGACACTGCAGAAGCTGAAGCAGAAAGCTCTGCCTGGACAGACGGCATTCTTCGGCGTCAAAGAGCGGATCGTCTCGGTCTCTGCTCGTTATCCAAGACTCGTTGTTCTCGTGAGCGAGGGGCAGCAGTCATCGAACGAGATTGCGGCCAACGGCATGTCCGCAAATCTCGACGAGCGAGACTGCGAAGCTTTGTCAGACTTGTACGGCCTATCCACACAACTGGACACCGAGATCGAGGTCGTCTATGTGCCGGGCGGCGAAACCAAACTTGCAAACTGGCTTGCTGCGCTGCTTTCTCGCAATCTGCAAGCAAAGCAGACCACTCAGCTGCTGCAAGATGAGACGATGTGGGAGCGTTTTCTGCGGACGACTGGGATGAACGCATTCGCTGCTCAAGCTGTGCTGGCGAAGTTGAACCCAGACAAGGGGGTGGAAGGCTCGTCTGGTGTTGGCGAGCCGAAGCCGTATGTTCACGGCCTTGCTGCCTTTGTGCAGATGATGGCGGACCAACGTCTCGAGATCCTTGGGACTGTGGTCAACAGTAAAGGCATACTTCAACGGGTCAACGGCGTGCTGGAAGGGCCTTGGAAGGTTGCGTAAGACGAAGGGTTGATGAGGGATACATGGCTGTCATTTGTCGCATACTTGCTACTCACTTTGCTCATTTGATCGTCATCTAGCTTCGAGTCAATGGACGATGGATATAAGGGACTGCCGCGAATATCCAGCTACTTGACGCGCAATGCTCCCTGTGCCAATGCATAGACCCACCGTTTCAGCGTCATGCGTCTTCTTATACCGACTCTCCAGATACAATCGAGTTACCAAGAAGTCTTGCGCCGGGTGTCTGCATGACGCCGTCTCGCACAACTTCCACGCTTGCGCGCCGTATCGTACAGTGACACTCCGGCGCAGGCGTACAGCAGGAACAGATCTCAAGCGTGCTCCCACATCAACACAGGCCCCACAAGTATCCTGCGAAGCAAGAACAGTAGCAGTAGTATACAGTAGTGGTATACAACATCAGGACATCGCATGCGAAAGGATTCGATGAAGTCTGCAGGTCGATAGACGAGATGAGGCTCGACAAGGAGCCGCCGACGATCCAGATTCTCAATGCTCGCACCGCCACACCGTCTCACCCCTGCTCTGCGCAACCACCCCCCCGTCACTTATCCCTGACGCTGCCCGGTTTCTGGGCTCGCTTCAGATTTTCTGCTATGCGTTGCTGTGGCTTTCACATGAAAGTCTCAGCTGAACACCGTGGACATTGGTGTTCGCATGCACCAGCTCTTTCGGGAGTCTACCCATACCGCTGCGCACAACAAGGAGGTTATATAGCTAAACACTCCCGTCGTTACCGCATATAGCACCAGAAGTATTGGAAGGCGGTTGAAGCAATTTAAAAGCGCCTACGATCACCCTGTCTCCCTGTGCCGATGGCTGCTGGGTGACGCAAAGTGGAAGATCGATCGCTGTCTCCAAGCGCGCTAACGCGTTGCCCAATCCACCACTTTCGATACAGAGATAGCTGCATTTGTTTGCCCGACCTCCCTTCTCTGCCGTCGTTGCGAGGACCACACCTACCCCCATTCCTACGGCCGCATCGAGGGCCCCAACAGCTCGAGGAGAGGTCCCGAGAGTCGGCAGAGCTCAGAGGAGCGCACAATGGCCGAGATGGCGGCAGAGCTCTTCGCCCGGCAGGTGGTGAGTTCGCACTAGCAGACATGCATACGGTGAAGCATGTTTGCGCTCCGCGGCGGGCAGCTACTGACTGCATCTGTAGGACCAGAGTCAGGACGATAACATTGGTTCGGCGACCGAAGGACCGGAGAGCAGCTCTTCCGCTTCGCAGTTGCTGTCGACGCTTGCGCCTGTTGCTCTGTTCGCGCTGGTGTGGTTGATTCTGTTCCTGATCTTCAGGAAGTGGTTTGCGCGCAACTACAGGTGAGGTCTACAGGTCGCGGAAGATGGGACGGAACTGATGTGAGGGTACAGACCGCGAACATTCCTGGGCAGTCTTCGACCGAACGAGCGATCGCCGAACATCTCTGAGAGCTTCTTCGGATGGATAAAGGAATTTTATGCCATACCAGACACATGGATCCTCAACCACCATACCCTCGATGGGTACCTCTTCCTGCGGTTCCTGAAGATGGCGGTGGTGTGCTGCATCGTGGGCTGCCTCATCACATGGCCCGTCCTTTTCCCTATCAACATCACGGGCGGAGGAGGGAACAAGCAGCTTGACATGCTGACCTTCGCCAATGTGACGAACAACTATTACAAGCTGTTCGCTCACGCCGGATGCGCCATCCTCTTCTTCAGCTTCGTTCTTGCGATGATTACGCGGGAGTCGATTTACTTTATCAACCTGCGCCAGGCCTACCTCCTTTCGCCCTTCTATACGAGCCGCATGTCGTCACGCACTGTGTTGTACTCATCTGTGCCGGACGACTATCTGGACAAGGCACGTCTGAGGGCAATGCTTGGGCCGCAAGTCCGCCGCATCTGGTTTGCTTCGGAAACGAAAGAGCTGGAAGAGAAGGTGGATGAGCGCGACAAGGCTGCCATGAAGCTGGAAGGCGCCGAGACGAAACTCATCCAGACCGCCAACGGCGCACGTATTAAGTCCGAGAAGAAGGGCGAAGGCCCAATGGCAGACGAGAGCGGCACAGGACTACTCGCAAGCCGGTACTTGAGCCCTAAGAAGCGCCCAACGCACCGGTTGAAGCCATTGATCGGAAAAAAGGTCGACACGATTGACTGGTGCCGCTCGGAGCTCAGGAGACTAATCCCTGAAGTTGACCGCATGCAGGCCGACCACAAGGCTGACCGATGCAAGAAGCTCAACTCGGTGTTTGTCGAATTCGAGACGCTTGCTGATGCTCAGGCCGCCTATCAGAGCTTGACGCATCACAAAGTCTTGCAGATGGCTCCGCGATTCACTGGCATGAGCCCGAGCGAGATCATCTGGGGAAATCTCAAGATCAAGTGGTATGAGCGCGGTGTCCGCTTCACGTTAACCCTTGCGCTTGTCGTTGCCTTGATCATCTTCTGGTCGATCCCTGTGGCATTTGTCGGTGCCATCTCCAACGTTGACAAGCTTGTTGGACCGAATGGCTACATTCCGCAGCTAAACTTCATTGTCACTGTCCTACCTAAGCCGATCCTCGGTGTGGTCACCGGCCTTCTGCCGGTTATCCTGCTAGCAGTCCTGATGGCTCTACTACCAATCTTCCTCCGGCTGATGGCAAGAATCGGCGGCGACCCAACGACAAGCGAAGTCGAGCTCACAGTCCAGAACTACTACTTCGCCTTTCAGGTCGTCCAGGTCTTCCTCGTGGCCACCTTGGGATCTGCTGCTTCTGCTGTCGTGGAGACGGTGGCCGACAACCCCACCGATGTGACGACGCTGCTGGCTCAGAAAATCCCGCTGGCCAACAACTTCTACCTCTGCTATTTCATTCTGCAAGGTCTGGGTGTGGTGTCGTCCGTCATGCTCGGTCTGGTGGGTTTGGTGCTGTTCATGGTGCTTGGAAAGCTCCTCGACAAGACGCCGCGGAAGATGTACAAGCGTTGGATTTCGTTGTCGGACATCGGCTGGGGCACGCTGTAAGTGACATCGTCCACACGGACAATCGAGATGACGGCTAACCCTCTGCATAGCTTCCCGGTCTACACTAACCTCTTTGTCATCGCCATCTGCTACGCCGCCATTGCTCCTCTCGTCCTCGGTTTCGCGGCGATAGGTCTTTATTTCTTCTATTTCGCCTACCGCTACAACCTGATGTTCGTCTCAAACTCCAACATCGATACCAAAGGCCGCATCTACCCCCGCGCCCTGCAACAACTCTTCGTCGGTCTCTACGTCGCCGAGCTCTGCCTTATTGGCCTCTTCGCCATCGCTACCAGAACCAGTGTGGTCGCTCTCGGCCCCATGATCCTAATGATCCTCTTCCTCGTCTTCACCGCCCTCTACCAAATGGCGCTCAACAATGCCCTCACACCCCTCCTCACCTACCTCCCCAAATCCATGGACGCCGAAGAACGCCGTCTCCTCAGCGAAGAGCAGGAACACCGCGGCTTCCACCACCCCCACGGCGCCCACCGCATGGAGGACGGCAGCAACTCCTACGCCCTCGACGCCGCCTACAGCTCCTCCCGCGACACCGAGAAACCCCTCCCCTCCGCGCCAGGAAGCGAAGGTTTCTCCAGCACCAATACCGGCGTCAATGCCCCTCCGCATAAAAAACCGAACATGCTCACCAAATTCCTGCGCCCGGACAAGTACACCGACTACGCCACCATGCGCCGGCTCGTGCCCAAAGACGTCGAGATCGAATACTCCCCTTGGACAGAGGAGAACGCGTATTTCCACCCGGCGATCACGAACCTCACGCCTTTGCTGTGGGTGCCGCGGGATCCCGTGGGGATTTCGCGGCAGGAGTGCGGGTTGACGGGCGGGGTGATTCCGATTACGGATGAGGGCGCGTATTTGGATGAGAAGAATAAGGTGGTGTGGGATGCGCAGGATGGGCGGCCGCCGATTTACGAGGAGAAGGTTTATTATTGATCTGAATGATGGAGTGGCGGGGTGGCGGGGTAGAGTGGGCGGAAATGGGGGCGATGAGAGTTGGCTGTGATGGCTTATTGATTGCGGGGAATGCATGTGTGCTTTTTGACAGGGCCGTGTTGTTGGGCTTTGAGATACCATACCCCCTTGGCAACAGTTACATTAGCGTGTGATTAGACAGTGTCCAACTGAACATAAATGTAATATCAACACTGCTTCACACTCTCGTCCAGTCAGCCCGACCGTGTCATGCCTTCTCAGTAGCCTGTATTGACCGTCAAGTCCGCGGCACAACACTTTTGAGTATGCTTATGCTGGAAGGCATGAGGAGCTCGACTTTCTCTCTTCGAGGCGCTCTGAAAGTAGTACGTTCAGTGACTTTGCATTTCTCGACAAGCTGTCGGTGCTACTAACCTAGTGCCATGTCCATAAGGCGCATGCCCTCCGTACGCCGCGCTGTTTGCAAGACTGCCCGCTCGTGGTGCCTTTGACGCTGGTTTGAACCGCTGTGCGCGTAGGGCGCCGACCGTCTGCGAGTCTTGAGATGTCCTCCACCACTTTTCCGCCTCATGCTTGAAATCGTGTCCTGCCTCTTGTCTCTGCCGCCATTTCGTGCTCCTCGCTCACTCCCCCATACTAACATCCCCATTACTCCTCCCCCCCTTCCTCTGCGAAATCCACAACACATTGTTGCACCTGCCGTCCTCATTAGCCCCTCACCCTATCTCTCCCCTCACCCTTTCCCCCCCCATCTCCCCTCCCCCATCTCTTGTCCTCTTGTAGGATGGTTGTAATGAGAACGTACCGTATCAACACCTGCCCCAACCCCCCGGTACTCTTCCCCTCCACCCACTCCTCGGCCCCGCTGAGCTGGAGGTTCATATAACTGTCCACCGAAACAAGGCGGCCCGTGTACTCGGTGTGGCCCCATTTGAGGCGGATGAGGACTTCGTCGTTGACGCTGTACATTCACAAGATGGCGGGTTAGTAAGAGGTGGAGCAGGCACAAGCGCAGTCGCCGCATCAAGGGAGGTGGGGAGAGAAAGAGGAGGACGTACAGCGACTGCAGCATCGGCCGTGGATTGAGAGGGACGAACTGTGCTTCCCGTTAGCCAACGCCTTCAAAACCTCCAAACCTCAAATCTTCAAGCCTCCAAGCCTCCACTGCTGACGGTAGTGGTGGTGGGTGTGGGGTGGTAGGGTGCGCGTACCGAAGACATGATCGCTCAGTGGGTAGTACTCTTGTCGTGGGTGTTGTCGGCGTGCGGTCAAGAAGAGCTGTTGTAAAGAGTGCTGTCGCGAGCCGCAAAAGTCTCAAGCCGCAGAGCTGCAAAGACCCGACAGATGAAGCTAGGGCTTGGCGCACGTGACGCTCTACAATTCACCCCTCGCAGTTTGACAGTGAGGCCAGCAAGGACGAAGGAGACATGCAGTGAAGCCAAAGGAAGACAGTGCGGCAGCGTATGAGTACAAGCATCCCATTCAGCCCATTTCTATGATACTGCATACTGCTCCCTGTACTCCTTCCCATCATCCATGATCACACATCGCTTGTCGCATACCCGTAGCCTCCACCCCTCAGCCTTCTCATACTCCATGAACCCCATCCACCACCCTCCTCACAGTACCTTCCCTCTACTTCAAGTTCACCTCCACACGCCCCTCCGTCCCGGGCGCCCCACCCTTCCCCAGCTCCGGAAGCAAATACGTAATATCATCCCACGGATGCCTGTACAGCCCCGTCCGCAACCTCTTCTGATCCAAATAATGCGCAATCAAGCCGATACTCCTGCCGAGCACAAACAGCCCGTTCAGCACACCGTTGCGCAGATAATCCTCCGCCTCTTCCGCGCTGAAAGCGCCGCAGTTGCGCAGCAGGTCGACGAAGCAGACGGCGACGCAGCCGTCGACGTTGAGGATCAGGTTGTCCTTTTTGGACGTGGTGACGGTCTCGACGGCGATGGCGTAGTCGAGGAGTTTGGTCGAGGGGAAGTTCTTTTGGCAGAACTCTTTGACGAGCGTGACGCGGAGGTCGGGGTTGTTGCGGGATTTGACACGGTGGCCGATGCCGGGGACTATTTCAAGGTTAGCAAAGTGCTTCAGACAGTGCAGGTGGGTATATGCGTACTCAGCTTGTTCTCCTTCCTCATGGTGTCGACGAAATCACGCGGGCTCATGCCCTTGTCGTACGCCGAGGTGAACTCCTCAGCAGCACCATCCAGAGCACCACCGAAGCGCGAGCCGATGGTAAGCAGACCAGACACCAGCGCTGAGATCAAGTCCTTGCCGGCACGAGTGGTGATGATGGTGTTCATGGCACCAGACACCGCGGGACCGTGGTCAGCAGTGAGCATGAGCACCATCTCCAAGAACTTGCCCGCGTAATCGGGCAGACGGCGACGGAACCACAGCAGAGACATGACACCGCCGATACCGACGTTCTCCTTGAAGACGTCCGTGATTGGGATGCCGGCGTACAGAAGCTCCTGGCCACGGTCGTCGGAAATGGTGGAGATGAAGGCGGCTGGCTTACGGATGAGACCGAGTTCCTGAGCCCACGAGTAGTCGATCGGAATCTTTGGAACAGCTGGCTCGGCTGAAGGCTTGATCTGGCCAGACTTGGTCATCTTCTGGTAGACCTGAGAGAGTACCTCAGGGAGCTCCTCGAAGGTGTCTGGGACGAAGATGCCGGCATCCTTCATGCTCTTGTTCTTCATGTTGGCAGTCTCAAGCTGGGAGTTGGCGAACGAGCCGGCGTGGCCGAACTGCACCTCGGTCTTAAGCATACCGGCGACGGTTCCAATGGCCCAGGCGACGATTGGCTTGGTGATGGTGCCGTTCTTGACTGCCTCAATGACGCGGTACTCCTCAACCCCACCGACTTCACCAAGAAGCACAAGGATCTTGCACTCCGGGTCTGCCTGGTAACGAAGGAGATGGTCGATGAAGGTCGTGCCGGGGTATCTGTCACCGCCGATAGCCACACCCTCGTACACACCGTCGGTGGTGTTGGCGATGATGTTGTTCAGCTCGTTGGACATGCCACCAGACTTGGAGACGTAGCCGACGGAGCCCTTGCGGTAGAGCTTGGAAGCCACAATGTTGTCCATCATACCACCAGTGTTGCCGATCTTGTACGCACCCGGCTTGATGCCACCGACCGTCGCCGGGCCGATGATGGTGATGCCCTTCTGCTTGGCCACGTGCAGGATCTCACGCGCCCGCCTCTCCGGGACACCTTCTGCGATGATGGCGATCGACTTGACCTGAGGGAACTCCATGAGCTCCATGGTGGAGGAGTAGACGGAGCGGGAGGAGGCGAAGTTAACGACGGTGTCGACGTCGCTGTGCTTGGCCATGGCCTTTTCGGTGGATTGGTAGACGGGGAGGAGGGTCTCGGAGGTGCCCCAGTACCTAGAAGTATGTCAGTCTGCAATCGGGCCATGTGAACGCAGAGCTTCTCACATCTTGGAGACATATTGTCCGCCGAATGTGTAGATGATGCCTGCCACTGAAGGGGTCTTGCGCTTGCAGATGAAGTCAAAGTCAAGCATGCCCTGGACGGCTCGTGTTTGTAGACCGCTGTTATCGCTGTCAGCAGTGTTTCCTCCGTATCTTTGCGGGGTGACCTACTAGACGAAACATCTTGTCTTGGGGTGGAAGAGCATGTGTTCGGGGGTAGGGCTGAGGGATCTCGATGGCGCTGAGAAGCGCTTGATGTTGTCCTGTTCACTCCTATCAGCTGCTGCTTCTCCGAGAGCTGACGTCCTCCCAATGTCTGAGGAGGTATCCTGGCAGCTCGCACTCACCTCTGCGGAGAGAGAATTTGATCGTGCGCCGTTCATGCTGGTGGATGTGCCATTGGGCACTGGAGCTGGTGCCATTGTCGCTATCTAGATGCTCTTGTTCGTGTGGTTCAAAATGCGGTTTGAGGGTGAGGTCTGTCGGGGCCCAAAATGTCAGAAACAGCAACGTCGTTTGGGAGAGCTCCAGCCGCAAGTTTGATTTTTGGTGGGCTGCTCTTCCTTCTCTTCGAAGACGAGTTCTACTTACATTATGGGTGTAGTTCACAAGACAGAGGATATAGTTCAAGCAGACGAGTTACAGGAAAATGGAGGATGCAGCAGTGACGAGGCGGTCAAGTTGCGGCTTCTCTTGGGAAAAAGCGTTGGCCGTATTAGCGACTGATGAGCGCTGCAGCTGAGGACCCTGACACCATCAAGATCTCCGCCATCCGAGCGCCGCAGGCCGATGCCAACATGGTGGTACGATTGTACATCACCGTTTTTAGTTCTTGTTGGATACGTGGGTGCGATGCGCGGGCCCCAATGGGTGACATCTACATGGACTCCTTGCGATACATGTCTACAACGTTGCTGGCATTGGAGCGATTGCTGACGAGTTGAGGGCTGTAGTCGATATATGTATTGCTGACCTCACGTGCTCGTTTGCCTGTCTTGATGTCTACACTGATCTCCTGCTGTTGCTATAACCACGTCGACTGCTCCAGTGGGCTGAGGGCGGTCCATGCTGTCCTGTCCATACGGCAACGTGTCTATTGCATCTCGAATTTATCGAACGATTGTCTCCCCAAAATTAAACTCGGTGAAGGCCAAACCGGTCGTTCCTGCATATTCCCCGGCGCACTAACGACTCCCAGCAGCCCCAGCGGGCAAAGGTACATCACTCAACCACTGTCAACAAGCTTTGCGTAGAGGGTGGCCTTGTCGTGTGCCATCAGCTTTGCCTCAGCTCCAGCGTCTTTGAGACTTTGCCATACCATCCAACACCTTTCCACAATTTTTGATATATCAGCCTCGCGACTGTTCAGCTGCTCAATCCTTCGACGTAAGTAAAGTCCCCCGGATTTGCTTTATTTAGCCCGCCGGAAGGGTCCAAGAAAAAGTTCGGAGGCCGACAGTCACTGGCGCAACGAGCTGCAACAACGGGAAGAAGCTGAAAACGAGGAGAACCACATACCCTACTCCATTGCAGCCACAGGAAGTGCGAACAATCTTGGAAGAAGAAAAGCAGCAGCGACGATCTGGTACGGTGAACGATTCCAGCGGCACCATCTCAGCTTTCCAGCACACCGCATATCGGCTCCGGACTTCTTGTGTCCTGTTTCTGCTTTTGCGAGAAGGTCCATTGCAACTGCTTACACGCACTGAACAGTCTCTTGAAACCACAAATACAACCACAACATGTCTGCGAAGGCCATCTCAGAAGCTGATGTGAGTATACCTCGTTCTGAGCCCAATGGCATAAGCACAAGCTGACAACACCCAGGGCAAAGCCGTCCTGAACTACCACCTCACCCGCGCTCCTCTCATCAAGCCATCTCCTCTTCCTCCGCAATCCACACACAACCCTCCCGCCAAGCTCGCAACCATCCACTTCGAAGACGGTGACGATGTCCGAGGCGTGCTCGACGCCGCAGAAGCCACATACCCCTTCCTCCTCCAGTCCGGCGCAAAGTTTGTCGCGAAGCCAGATCAGTTGATCAAGCGGCGAGGCAAGTCGGGTCTGCTGAAGCTCAATGCTACGTGGCCAGAGGCGAAGGAGTGGATTGAGGCGAGGGCGAACAAAGTGCAGAAGGTGGAGCATATTGATGGTGTGCTGAGGAACTTTTTGGTGGAGCCGTTTGTGCCGCATCCGCAGGAGACGGAGTATTACATTAACATCAACTCTGTTCGCGAGGTGAGTGGCACAAGCACAACAATACAGCTCAAGCAGCAGCTAATGGGTATGCACAGGGCGACTGGATCCTCTTCTACCACGAGGGCGGTGTTGAGGTCGGTGATGTCGACGCCAAAGCCGAGAAGATGCTCGTCCCCGTGGACCTGAGCCAATACCCCAGCAACGAGGAGATCGCCGCCAGCCTGCTCAAGAACGTGCCCAAGGGCGTGCACCCCGTCCTCATCGACTTCATCTCCCGCCTCTACGCCGTCTACGTCGACTGTCAGTTCACCTACCTCGAGATCAACCCGCTCGTCGTCATCCCGAACAAGGAGGTCACCTCTGCAGAAGTCTACTTCCTGGATCTGGCGGCCAAGCTCGATCAGACGGCCGAGTTCGAGTGCGGTGTCAAGTGGGCTATTGCTCGTGCACCTGCTCAGCTCGGCATGCCTGTCGCGCCCGCTGGTCAAGGCTCGAAGGTCACCATCGACGCTGGCCCACCAATGGAGTTCCCAGCGCCTTTCGGTCGTGAGATGAGCAAGGAGGAGGCCTACATCGCTGAAATGGACGCAAAGACTGGTGCCTCGCTCAAGCTCACCATTCTGAACAGCAGCGGTCGTGTCTGGACTTTGGTTGCTGGTGGTGGTGCGTCCGTTGTCTATGCCGACGCCATTGCCTCTGCTGGCTTCGCTTCTGAGCTCGCCAACTACGGCGAGTACTCTGGTGCCCCCACCGAGACGCAGACCTTCCACTACGCCCGCACTGTGCTCGATCTCATGCTTCGCGCGCCGATGCACCCTGACGGCAAGGTCTTGTTCATCGGCGGCGGTATTGCCAACTTCACGAACGTGAGTAACACCACATACAAACTTTTCTACATAACAACGCTAATGATGACCCTAGGTCGCCTCCACCTTCAAAGGCGTCATCCGCGCCATCCGCGAAGTCGCGCCCCTCCTCAACGAGCACAAGGTGAAGATCTGGGTCCGTCGCGCCGGGCCCAACTACCAGGAGGGTTTGAAGAACATCAAGGCTGTCGGTCAGGAGCTGGGCTTGTCGATGAGAGTGTTTGGGCCGGAGATGCATGTTTCGGGTATCGTGCCGTTGGCGCTCGTGCCCGGGAAGTGGAATGAGAGTATTAAGGAGTTTGAGGGTTAGATGGGGAGATCGAGAGAGGACGCGGGATGGGAGGGCTAGAGGCGTGGGGGAGTATATAGAGGGATGATGTGATGGCTGGACGCTCGACGCTTGTGTGCAGAGAGTATGGATGTATCAACGTGAAGGCAAATCATACCGTCTGCTTCCTTTTCACGAAAAGCTCACCCTTCTCATTCTCTGGTCGATCACGTGCCCTCGCGTTCCTTGGCAGGGTCCAACGCGTCTCCCGTCATCTCCAACTCCAAATCTCCCGCTCCACCACACCTTTCACCCCCATCCCCGGGCGTCTCAGACGTTCAACCCCTCCCCTCTCACCACACAGCTCAGTTCTACACTAACCAGACCTCCAGCTCCCAAGACCCACCACACCACCAACGAAAAAACCCGTCGCGAATCCACCCCTTCGACCGCGTTAGCATCCCGCCGCATCCTCTCAGAAAGATATCAAGACAGAACAGAATCACAGCACACACCCTCCCTACAGTTCCCCCGAGCGCCCATTGCCTGATTCTGAAGGAGCGATCCTGAGGGAGAGGGATGCCTGTTGAAAGATGGGCCGGTCCTTGCATCGTTGACGCCTGAAGCTGCGTGCTGGAGCTTATCGTCATGATATGGTGACGGCGCGCGTGTGGAAGGGGGGAAAGCGGTCCAAAGGAGTCGGATGGGTTGTTTCTCGGTGGGGGGCTTAACCCTAAGCGATTTCTCTCCGGTAGTCTTGTCTTGTCTTCTTGCAAGACAAGAACAAGCAGTGTCACGGTTTCGGAAACGAAAAGCAGCCCGCCCCTCCCTACTAGCACGCCCCCCCTCGTACCCAGGCCTGCGGGAGCGGTGCCCGGGGAGCGGGGAGGTAGCGAAAGGGTTGGTGCTTGGGGGAATACGAGTCCGGCCGTCGAAACTCTTGCTCTCGGAGACGAGAGGGGGGGAGTAGGCGGGTGTAATACGGTGGCCTCATGCGTCGGTTTGGTAAGACTCCTCGTCGAGGGCGCGCGTCGAGGCTCGCTGGCTGGATTCTTTGAAAGTGCTCTGGTCGTTATGGATAGCTTGGATGTGTTTTGTTGTTTGGGGGGTAACGGGAGAGGGGGGGAGGGGTGGTGTCGGGCCCCTTTTGTTGAAAGGCGGCGCTGAGGATCTTCATATGCTGTGGTAGAAGGAACGGTGTGGTGGGTGAGTGAGGGGTGTGGCTGCTATGCTGGAGGCCGTGGTGTTTGCTCCGAGGGAGGGCCAGGACGAGAGGCATGAAGCACTTCAGTGTGCCTGCTGCGGGTGCAGAGGGCTTTGGTTTGGGGGTGTGGTTGAAAAGGCGGCGGGAAGAGCATGACGGTGTCCTTCGGGACTCGAGCCTACGAACGGATTGTGGAGGCCGAGACGCTTCTTCTACTGGCTTTCGATCCACACTCGCCCGAATCATGCCACGCTTCGCCGTGCATGTAGCGAGGTGGTCAAGCGCACACACCGAAGCGTCCACCCCCCACGGTCTTTCACACAACGGCACGTCATCAGCTCCCGCCCCCCGTCGTCCTTGCCAACCACTCCTCCATCATGCCCGAAACCTCGCAGCAGTTGTCTCGTACACTCACCCTGCCCTCAGCACCACGGCACACGGCTCCAGTCCGCACTTTCGCCCGCCCCTGACCTCCACCGCGAGACACCCACTCCAGACCCCGCGGCGAGGACGTCCTGCATACCACCTCATATACGTTCCGCTGCCCTTATTTAGGGGTTAGAAAGCTCCAACCCGCCCTCCAACCCATCCCTTTAACAAAGACAGAGCCCCCAAGCCCGCGCCGCAGCATGTTGCTAAAGGCGTGGTTCGCCAAAGGGCGTTTGTCTGATCAGTCGTGTTAATCATCTCCGCCCTCTTTTCCTCTCTCTCTCGTTCTTGGGCGATGGGGGAGGAGGGGGTGGGTGGATGAGCGCCGGAACCAAAACATGAAATACTCGCACCCTTTTCGATTGTGAAGGGGGGTGGCGGTGTTACCTCACTTACCTCAAAAGAGGAGTGAGATGGCGGGCGGTTTTTGAAGACGTACTTTGTCCGCTGCGCGTCCATGGGGACGAACTGCCTCCTACCTCTCTCCTTCTGCCTTTTTTGGTGTAGGTGGGAGGTGGGATGGAATCTAAAGACTTGTCTCACGGGGCAGTGCTGAATCACAAACGGAGAGGATGGCTCATCAGTCTTCGATGAGTTTCCTGCACAAGCGGGGTCTGGGATGCTGATGCCGGTTGGTGCAGATGGTGAAGCGACGGGGTGGGGTTGTGGGTGAGGGAGGAGCTGGAGGGAGGACGGTTGTTTGTTTGAGCTGGTGGGGGATGAAGGGAGTGGGATGAAGCGGTTCTGTGGACGCTGGGCTTCGGACTTGCGCTGGATGTTCAGGGGACGCGGCTCAGCAAGCTCGAGGGAAGGCACGCTTCATGGGTTTACGGCGGCAGACTCCGAGACGACCACGTTCTCGCCTCCCTCGTGGCGCTCGACTTCGCGGTGGGAGTACGGTGGATGCAGTCCAGGCTTCCGGATCACGGATATCGAGCGCGGGACCTCTACGAGTGCTCAAAGCTTTGGCTTGTCCGCTGCTCGTTGTCTGCCGGTCGCTTTTGGCTGTGTCTGCTGTGCTCTCCCTTGCGGTGTTGAATTTCTGGGGGTTGGTGGGCGTGGTGCGTTGAGGACGGGTCTGCGCAACGTGGCTCTGGTGCTGGATCTGGGGTTTGATGGGCTGGCTGGAACTTGGGTTGAAGGTGTGAGGGTGCGAGGACCGGTTGAAGTGGGATTGATTGGTGGTGGTGGTGCTGTCTCCTGATCCTGGGAAGGGGAGGGGGATGGCACGGAATTGTTTTCTTTTATAAGTCTCCCCTTTGCTGTGGAATTTGGAGAGAAAGGGTTGGCTAACTACACTCCCAGCTTGCCTAACCCCTTCCTCCACCGCCGGGACGTGATGAGGCCTGATCAGCCCAGCGCAACCGCCGCTTTAACCAGCACGACCCTCCAGCTCCACCCTCCCCAACCCTCAGCCGGATCCCAAGTCAACCCAACGCCATGGCCGCCCGCACCAACACGACAAACGACCAAACAACCTGCGCATTATGCAGCACACTGCGCAGATAACTCCAGTTCTGGCTCGTGACGCTGAGGTAGCTCCACGTGTAGGCGGCGCGGAGCAGCAGGCCGCCGATTGCGAAAGATGTGGTGCCAACGAGGGAGCTGGTCTGGGCTTCGACGAACAGCCCGCCCAGGACGGCGGCGGCGAAGAGGGGCATGTTCTCGAGACTATTCACATGACAGCGCTCCGCGCGCTCGAACCTAACCCCCGCAACGTCTGTTAGCTTGTCTCTCAGACGTGAGATATTGATGGAGAAAGGGGAGGTTTACGCAGCATAGTCTTTGGGGGAAAGGCGTTTCTTGAGGAGTTCCTGGTTGCGCGCCCCGTTCGGACTGGTGTTGTCGCGCTCGGTCATGATGGAGGCTCCAGGCCCGAAGATGGCGTAGGCGTGTGGATAGGCGGCGAGGGCGTAGTAGGCGGGGAGGGAGAGGAGGGGGAGGGAGGGCATATTGATCGTTTTTGGGGGTTGGTGGTGGTGGTGGTGGTGGTGGTGATGATGGGTTTTGAGTCGGACGGGTTAGAGAGCAGGCACTGTTTTTGAGGGGGGATGGTAGAGTCTATTTGTATTGCATCTACATCTCATTTATCATGCTTCCGCGTTCGCTCTGGGGAGGAATGCGTTATTGTATAGGGCAGGCTATCTTGCCTTGCCTGTTGTGGTGCTCGGGGCCATTGACGTCGAGCGGCGCGGGTGCGGCTTTCTTCCGGGACGCCGGCGTGGTTCGTGGTTCAAGGTTCCCAGCCTTCTGATTTATTGTTCTGGTGGTGTAACCAACGCTAACGGACAGTGATGATCAAAGATGCTGTTGGAGAATGGGGATTCACGGACGAGTGTGTGCTCGATCGTGAGGGATGCAGCTTACACATCCGCTACATGTATTCAAGGTCCAGTCGGCCGTCTTCGCAGTGAATCTGACAGCCAGCTCCTCTCCGCCTCCACCCCACCTCACTTGGCTTTCCTGTCCTCTCTCGGCGGCACAAGGCACTTCACCCCAGCCCCTTCATGCAGGCCCAGCTGCGGGCAGACGTCTTGGTCCTGCAGACACTTCCGGCTATCATGCACCTCCCACAAGCTTGTGATGCGGTGCCTGATAAGAGCTCTCTTTCGCCGAGGGCAGAGCTCTTTTGTAGTCCTTCAGCTCCCTCAGGTAGGTGGTCTGTTGTTCGTACGTCTCGTCTGGCTACAGGAGGAAGAGCGGCTCCCGTTGTCGCATTGCAGAGGCTACCACCATGCTCCACTCCATACTCCCCCTCCTCACTTTCCTCCTCCCCACCGTCACCGCCCAATCCGACGCCCGCTACACCGTCTGGGCCAGCGTCATCTTCTCCCGCACCGGCGAACGCACACCTGAAGTCCTAGGCTCCGAACCGGTCACTCTCACCTCAGTGGGCGCCCGCCAGCAAGAACTCAATGGCCACTTCTTCCGCCAGCGCTACTTCGAGTCCTTCAACAATTTCAGCACGGACAATGGCGTGGGCATCGCTCCTCTGCCGGGCATGAACCCGCAGATACCGGATGTGCAGAAGTTGTACGTACAAGCGCTGGATGAGCAGAGTTCGGTGGCGAGTGCGCAGGCCTTCTTGCAGGGGCTGTATCCGCCGGTGAGCTTTAGCGGGAATGCGAGTGAGGTGCAGGCGATGGTGGATCCGAGTGGGAGGGTGGCTAATGGGTCTTATGTGAGTTGCTTCTGGAGTTGGGATGGGAGAGAGCAGGCGTTGATTGATGATCTTGCAGGTGGACCCTCCGCTAGGCGGTTACAGATATGCTCAGGTACACACTTCTGGCCAGTACGACCCGGAGTTTGTGTACGTGGGAGGGAGCTTGCAATGCCCGGCGTTCGTGGAACAGGTGGAGGAGTACATCGCTACGCCAGACTTCGCAGACGTGCAAGCTGCAACTTTGCCCGTCTATCAGAAGATTGGTCCAGCCTTCCTGGGCGGTGTACTATCCGAAGACAAATGGGGCTTCGTCAACGCATACGCCATCTACGACTACCTCAGCTACCAAAACGCGCACAACACCACCGCCAGCGACCTCTTCGCCAGCGACGAGTACACCGACCCAGACACCGGCGCCAGCTACATCGACACCCTGCGCTCCTACGCCAACCAACAGCAATACGCATGGTTCGGCAATCTCTACGCCGAGAACCCGATAACCGGCACTGGCTTCGAGAACGACGTCAAAGGCAGCATCTCGACCATCGCCGGCAATACGCTCGCCGCCAAAATGCTTAACCAGCTGCAGACTGCCATCATCTACGGCGGGGAATACTACCAACTCAGCCTCCTGTTCGGCGACTATGAGCCCCTACTCTCGCTGTTCGCGCTCACCAGCCTGCCATCCCTTGACTCCGACTTCTACGGCATCCCGGATTTCGGGTCTGTAGCTGTCTTCGAGCTCTTTTCTATCGTCGAACCAGGCACGGTCGAGTTTCCAGACGTAGAAGATCTCTGGGTCCGGTTTTACTTCCGCAACGGCACGGATATCAATCAGCCATACCGGGCGTACTCCTTATTCAACTACGGACCGGATACGATGGAGCTAAAGTGGACGGACTTCCAAGAAGAGATGCTGAAGATTGTAGTGGGAGATATCGGACAATGGTGCCAACAATGCGGCGCTAGTTACTCCGGCTCCGACCGCATCTTCTGCTCCTACTGGAACGCCTCCGACTCCCTCGACGCCGTATCCACCTCAAGCTCCTCCGGCTCCAGCGGCCTGAGCCCAGCCGTCTCCGGCGTCATCGGCGCCATCATCGCCCTCGTCATCGCCGGCCTGATCTTCGCCCTCCTCATGCTGCTGGCGGGCGTGCGCTTCCACCGCGTCAAGAGCCATAAGTCTGAACTCGGCGGGTTTAAGGGGAGTCAGAAACTCGCTTCGGATAAGGATCTGACGCTGCCGAAGGGGGGAGCGGTTGTGGGTGCGACCGTGGTGGAGACGCCGGGGAGTCCGGTGGTGGGGGGCCATGAGAGGGTGGGGAGTTGGGAGTTGAAGGGCGGTGGGATGCCGAATATTGCGGAGCCGCGGCCGGCGAGTGTGAGGAGGGCGAGTTGGGAGGACGATGATGTTGGGGAGGGGCCTTTTAGGGACCCGGTGAAGGCGGATGAGAGGGTGTAGGCGTTGGTGGGAGTTGGCGGACCGAACGAAGAGATGACTTGGCTTGATGAGATAAGATGAGATGACGGAGAAAATGAGGATGAAGCATTGAATATACGCACGATACCCAATCTACCACGTTACCACCCCCTACCACCTCCCTCTGCTCCCCTAAAACCTTCCCTACTGCCCCTTTTTCCCCTTCCCCTCCACCCCCATCAACCCCGGCCTCCCAAACAAAAACCACCCCCTCACCCCGGCAAACCCCGTCAACGCCGCAATCGCCACCAACAACGCCCCATCCCTCATCCCACTCCCTCCCACCACCCACTGCCCTAACATGATCCCCACCAACGCTACTTCACTGATCCCCATGATCTGGTACGTCAGCCGCCTTCTCGCTACTACCGCTGCCGGAGAGCCGGTCTCGGGGTATGAGAGGAGTAAGGGGGCGGTGGCGAGGGTGATGAGGCCGGCGAGCCATTGGGTTAGGGTAAGGGTGGCGGAGGTGATTTGGGAGGGGGTGGCGACGAGGTAGGAGAGGGTAGTCTCGGGAGCGAGGAGCATTGGGAAGACGCTGGCGAGGTTGGCCGCGGATTCGAAGAGGAGCGCGGCGCGGAAGAGCGATGGCATCTTGGGTTGTTGATGATGGTGGTGGTGCAGTCTGCGTGGCGATGGTGGTTTGAGAGCCTTTCCAACCGGACAAGTTTTTATGTTGGAGCTCCCCAGCGGCCAGATGGCTGTTTTGACGGGGTCTTGGTTGTGAAGGCTGGTGTCGTGTATCGCAGCTGATGATTGTTAAGCTACATGTCTACTTTCATGTGATCGTCCGGATAGATACGTCACCACGTCTGCGAAGTCTCGGTTCTTTGCTCGATGACACCCTTTCCTTACCCTTCCTTCCCACCCCCTCCGTCTGGCTTCATCGTCTCCGGCTGCCGATACATATACCATCCCCCTCGTTCCTACATATCCAACCACGAGCCCGGACCCCGCCAACATCGCGCTGCGGAAGAGAGGGTGTATCTCGGGGAACTGGTTGGCCTAATGGTTGGTATGCCGATTTAATGGCCTCTATTGCGGTCAGAATGGACGAAACTTGTCCAACTCCTTCCAATACTATCTGTCTCGGTCGAGACCGTTGGCTTGTCGTTGAATCTGGTTGATGGTAGTGGTCTTCATGTGCATGTGATCGTCCAATTCTGACTAGTGCTACGTCACGCGTCCCCGTAAACCGGACGCGGGCTTCTGTGATGTTGTTTCCTGATCGAGAAAGCTCTGCATACAATTCCAGCTGTGCGCTGTCTCTTCGCTGTTATTGAGTTGCCTTGACTGGACTCGGAATGCGATAGGCAGCTAGGCTTTTGCTGCCACGTAGACGTGCAGCTGCAGTGCAGGAAGACGAGAGTCCTCATGCCTTGAGGCCCGACTTCATCACTATCACGCTCCAAGCAGCACCATGGCCGGAGCGAATCAGTACATACGGCAGGTGCTTCACCATACCGAGCCTCCGCCTCCAGTCAACGCACGTTTCTTCTACAGCTCCCCGATCCCTATAGACGATCCGCTCTCGCCCTTGCCCCCTCCTACGACAGCTACTGCGTCTGCGAAACGACCGCCAAAGGCCTTCTCGGAGTATGACAACGCTGCTCTGGACAAAGCGTGGCATGACTTGAGGCGGAAGATCTTGAAGTACAACGAAGAACAAGGGGAGAAGAGCGGGAGCAATGATGGCAGTAGATCGAGGGCGGGCTCGACCAATATTCAAGGCAGCCGGCGAGGGTCAGGCTCGCAGCCAGCCACACCGCGCTCGAAGCCCATAAGACTACCAGCGTCTAGCTTGAGCCAGGTCGAGGGGCTTGGGGATGGCACATCGGAGGGTTCAGCTTTCGGCGAGGCCACGCATGTGCCGGACACGACTGGGAACCCTTTCGTACGGGCGCCTTCTAGGAAACAGACTGTTACGACTTCGCGCAATGAGCGGCCAGCTCGACCACAGGTCAAGCAACATGACACTTACGACTGGGATGATGATTCGCACCTTCTTGATCAAAACGCGACAGCAGCGGAGACGAAGGATGTTCGACCGAGCAGTGCCCCGAGCAATAAAGTGGCAGTAGGCGTATCGAGGCTGCACCAGGTCGAAATGCCAAATTTGCAGATGACACCCATCTACTGGACTCCGGTGCACGACGAAGCTGCTGTCATCCGGGGGACTTGGTTCTACCAGGAGACTATGCTGCCTGTGGAGACGGCGGTTGCGAATATGCTCGAGGCTGGATATGTGGATCTGCAGGTCTGGACGGAGACGTGGAAGGATGAGCTGAACAGTGTACGTACGGCAATCTATTCTTCTCCATTCATCATTTTCTGGTTCGATCTTTGTACACTATTCTATTCTATTCCACATTGGAATATCACAGTGGCACATGCTGACGGACTATTTCGTTTTTAGGCAGTAGAGGTCGGTGCTGTTGGCGAGGAGAAGATCGTGCACAAACTGTGGCCCGACAAGCTGCCTAAACCTCCGGACAGTCGACCAAGCAGCAGACATGGCACTGCCACCAGAAGTGATAGAGACGATCTACTTCGCGCTGTGACATCCAACCTAGCTGAAGGAGCACCGGAGACACCCGAGCAGACACGCGATAGAGCTGTAGAAGCTGCGTGCGACATCATCGACATCTCGAGCGGCCCAGGAGGCGCTGACAACAAGGCGTCCGGAACCTCGACATATGGCTACAATGGCGCCACGAGAAGCTACTCGTCATTTGGAGTCATCTATGCTAACGCAAAGGAAGCACGACTTCTCAAGCCTAGCCTACTGCCGTCCCGGTATTATGGACGTAGGCCACTAGCCAGCTATATCCGCAAAGGCCACAAGCTAGGTATCGCGGTAGTCCGTGGATTCGACCAGCGTATCTGGAACAAGATCCATCCGTCGAAGTCAAGTCCTAGGGCCGCCAAAGCACAGCAGGGTGCTGCGACGTCCGCATCTAATGTACCTCCACAAGCTCAAGCGAAAGATGATGTTCCAGATGAGAACACTAATGTGACTGATCTGATCTTCGTCATCCATGGCATTGGGCAACAGCTGTCTCATCGTACGTGACACCTAGAGTACCTATCAACCTGCAGCAAATGCTGACACCGCGCAGGAATGGAAAGCTTCCACTTTACGCACGCCATTAACGCCTTCCGCCGCGAGGTCAACGTCGAAGTCGGCAGCAAAGAAGTCAGAGCACGCTTCAGAAGGGACATGGGCGGCATCATGGTCCTGCCCATCAACTGGCGACATTCGCTGTCATTCGAAGAAGGTGGCTACCGCGATGGCAGCGAGAATCCAGCACGCAACGAATTCACGCTGGCCGACATCACGCCCGAGACGCTTCCCTCCGTCCGAGGGATAGTCAATGATGTGATGTCTGATATTCCTTACTACCTTTCGCACCATCAGCCGAAGATGATGGCTGCGGTCATTCGAGAGGCCAATCGAGTGTATCAGCTGTGGTGTAGGAACAACCCCGGGTTCGCGGATACGGGGCGAGTTCATCTCATCGCTCACTCACTGGGCAGTAAGCATTCCCTCAACTATTCATACCATTGAGCGTACTGACAGCGGCTAGGCATCATGGCCCTCGACATCCTCTCGAACCAGCCAACAAAAGTACCCCAACATCTGTCAGACCCGACTTCGATCGACCTGGATGCCGAGCAGCTCGACCACTTCCTCTTCCAGACCTCTAATATATACAACGTAGGCTCACCTGCCGGCTTCTTCCTGCTCCTCAAGCAGTCTCAACTGCTACCTCGCGTCGAGGGACCCTCCGCCACCGCCATGGACGACCCCATCGCCAACACCCTTACAGTCTGC
The DNA here is from genome assembly GCF_035928015.1 of Saxophila tyrrhenica. Lineage (NCBI taxonomy): Eukaryota > Fungi > Ascomycota > Dothideomycetes > Mycosphaerellales > Extremaceae > Saxophila > Saxophila tyrrhenica. The sequence goes on along the minus strand of NW_027041748.1, from coordinate 268,591 downwards.
GGCGAGCGGGCCCAATACGGTTGTCCGGCTGTTGACAATGTCTACAACATAATCAATCCCTATGACCCAGTAGCCTACCGCATGAACGCAGCAGTCGACGCGACGTACTCCGCAACACTCAAGCAAGCGTTTGTCCCCTCAGCTACACCAGGCTGGTTCGGCGTCGGCACCAAATCCTCCAGCATCTGGGGTGGAAGCACCACGGCACCCAAAGACGGCGCTCAAATGCCCACGCTCCCGCGTCTGCCTTCAAACGTCGAAATGGAAGTCCATAACTTTTCCCGCGAAGAGATTGCGGAGAAGCGGATGGCGCTGCTCAACGACAACGGACAGGTCGACTTCTTCCTGAGGTACGGAGGTGGGACTTTCGACATACAGTATATCACGATGCTGGGGGCGCATAGCTCGTACTGGCTGCTGAAGGATTTTGTGCGCATGATTGTGACGGAGACGGGGAGGGTGAAGGGGAGGGAGGGGACGTTTTTAGGGTTGAGAGCGCAGAAGAGGAAGGGGAAGGGGGTGCAAGGTTGATCGTGAAGGCTAAAGCTACTCAATGACTTTGAGCGAGCAGTCAAGCTGGCCGAGCGTCGATTGAGGTGTAAGAGAAGGGCTTGTTGCTTTAGTGATACCCCATAGAATACCTTGAATGAATAGCGTATAAGCGTTCGCGGACGGACATCTACTCAATCGAATTCCGTCGTCGCACTGCCATAGTTCGATACTGCGCTTTTCGGGCGTTTGGAGAGACTGGTGCGGCTCGCGCAGTTGAGGCGGTGCTTTCACATGCACACCGACGTCACGAGCAAGCTAGCCCACGCTACTGCCTGATTGGGCGTGGATCCAACGGCTTGAACGTGAGACCGCCTCTACTTCCTCATGGCTTGTAGGACTTCTTCAAAGCTTTCATAGCACTTTCGAAGAACAGATACGATATCAAGATGTTGAACTGGGCCAAAAACGCGCAGGTCCCCACCCCAGCCGCACCATTGGTAACCGCAGCTGACTTGACGATAGCGTGGGCATCACCGAACCCATATACGGTCCTTCAGCGATCCAGTCGGTTGCCGATCAAGCGAAAGAGAAGCCATACACCGAGCTCAACAAAGATGACTTGCGGTGGGAGTGCATGGACTCGACGAATGTGGAGACCAAATCGTTCTACATGCTGAGCGATGACGGGCGAGTCGGCATGGCGCAGGTGATATACAGTAACGTATTGTAAGAGGCATACGGACACTACCGGATCACAGCAAGGGTACTGACGGAGTCATAGAGGCGTCCGAACCACCGCCCAGTTCACCTCCAAGATCTTCTCCCAAGACCCGAGCAAGCCGCACGCCTGGAGCTCGACGAACCTGTCGAACTTACAGTTCCCCAACGACAAGCACGATTTTACGGCAGACAACTGTTCGATAACCATCAGCGAGAAGGGGACGAGCTATCACATCAAGTCGAACGCCGACGCAAAGCACATTGTCGACCTGAAGTTCACGCAAGCTTGCCCTGGTCTGGTTGTTGGCAAAGATGGGACTAGCTACTTTGGTACTGATCCGCAGAAGTATTGGGGCAGGATGATACATAAGTTCTGGCCGAGATGTCAGGTGGAAGGACAGATCTTGAGGTCTGATGGGCCGGTGGATTTCAAGGGAAAGGGCATGTTCGTTCATGCTTTGCAGGGCATGAAGCCGCATTTTGCTGGTAGAAATTCCCCCCTACCTCAACAAAATTGCGCACTAACGATGCATGATCAGCTGCAAAATGGAACTTCGCCAACTTCCACTCCCCCAACGTCTCCGCCTCGCTGATGAACTACACCACCCCACCATCCTACGGCGAAACCCCTGTGACCGTCGGAAGCGTCACCAAAGACGGCCAGATCCTCTTCACAGGCGCCTCCCCCGACACCAAACCCGAGCACACTGAGACCCGATCGGACCCCGACAGCGACTGGCCGGAGCCCGCCGCCGTGCGCTTCACATGGGTCGGCAAGACGGCCGACGGCAAAGACGCCAAAGCCGTCATCGAAGGCAGTCTGGGCGAACGAGCCGACCGGATAGATGTCATGGGCGAGCTGCCGAAGTTTGTGAAATCGATCGTGCAGGGTGCGTCGGGGGTCAAGGCGTATATTTACCAGTACACGCCGAAGATGACGCTGAAGCTGGATGTTGGGGGAGAGGTGACGGAGGAAGAGGGGCTTTTGTTTAGTGAGGCGACGTTTATCTCGTGATTGGGTTTGCTAAAGGGATGTGAATCGGGTGCTCTTCACGGGAGGAAAGGTACTGGATAGTAATTGTAATGAATGACATGATTTCATGAGCGCTGTCGCACTTCGGCCGTGTTCTCACGCGTACTTAGGTCTACCGCTTCACTTTCACCCCTCGTCTGCGGGCTCATCGTGAGTTGTCTAGAGATTGTTTCTTGGCAGGTGGTTCGTGTTATAAGGTATCACGTCGCCGCCTCCACCTCGGCGCTTCCACCCTCCCACCTTCTTGGCTCGTCAACATCGTCAACAACTCCTTCGCGCTGCAACATGTGGTAACTCGGCGGCGGCAAACACACTGCAGTCATTACACTGTATCAAGCGTATCATTATCGCATCACTACGCACAACACTGCCGTCACTACTCCTCAACATGGCGCGGACACAAGTCAACAATAACCTTCTCCGCTCGGATGTCCCCGTTGGCAGAGGTGGCAAGAAGGGCATAGGTCTCGATATTGGCAAGTCTAAGACTGCTAAGAGGCATCGGAAGGGTTTGTTGTAACTTCACCCACGGCTTTGACGCTTTTCATGCTAACACTCGTAACAGTCCTCCGCGACAACATCCAAGGTGTAACAAAAGGCGATATCCGCCGACTCGTTCGTCCCCCTGCACCCTCGTGATCACACATGCCCAACTGACACTTGTCCTCCCCCACCAGGCCCGTCGCGGTGGTGTGAAGCGCATCTCCGGCGGAATCTACGACACCGTTCGACAGGCTATGAAGTCCTGGCTGGAAGTCGTGCTCAAAGACGTCTGCGCCGTCGTCGAAGGAAGCCATCCCAAGCGCAAGACGGTCGCGACTACGGATGTGGTTTTCATTCTTCGCCGTCGTGGGACGCCTATCTATGGGTTCGGGAACTCGGAGCAGAGGGGTCAGATGAACTAAGTTGGATGGTGTGCTGCTGATATTCGGAAGTGTTGCTTGATGGTGGGATGCTAGGGGAAATGCGTCAGGTGTTTGGGAGATCATTGGAGTGTTTGTGCGAAGATACCCGCCTTTGTTTGGGAGGCATGATGGCAAGATGGCATGATATGATCCAGTTGTAAGCAGCTGTTGGGCGAATGTTCATACCTGCGGCTCGGTTTGCTCAATACGAGAGGCAGACTCAAGCTTATGTAGCTGCGTGCTATCCAGGACTGCACCTATTTTCATCTTCATAAGCTAATACATGAGTTCCCAAGCTTCCGCGATTGCCACCCAGAGACAGCTACCACAAGGCGCCAATGGAGAATAGCGACCGACATATCACGACCATGCCTCCAGCCCTCAACGCCTTTTACGTCAATCTTCCCACCTTATTAACACCGTCCTTCACACATCATACGGATCGACGTCCAGCTTCCCCTCATGCTCTCGTGCATCACTCCTCGCCATACGGCCAGCAGAAGTCCTCAAGACACCTTTGCTAGCATCAACGATTGGGTGAGTGTACACCTCCTTGCCCGTCATCTCTTCTGCCACCTTGACGACGGTTGAGCCGAGCCCGGCGATTTGCGAGTTGACGTGGATGGACTCCCAGTTGCCCGCCTGCGATGCCATATTAGCACAAAGTCTAGTTGCGTAGGGATGTTTACAACTTACCGGCACGTGGTACGTCTCATGGAAGATCGTGATATGCGGCATTTCTTTCACGGTCTTGTTCCACCAGTTCCAGTTGGGAAGATGATATTTACTGTGAGCAAACTTGTGCAGACCATCGACGTTCTTGAAGTAGCAGACGACAAGCAGCTCGTTGCTCGAAGCCGCACTGGTGTTCTGCCAGCTCGTCGCACCGAGAAACCCGAATTCGTCCGCGTTGTCTTCCAGGTCCTTGACCATCTGGATGAAATAACCGGCAATCTTGAAGGCATAAGGTGCCAGTAGGCCCAAGGGGTGGTTGTAGCGGGTTCCGATGAGGAAGACGACGACGTCCTGGTTGGAGGGCTTGTTGCCGAATTTGCCTTCCTCAGACGGGAAGACGACGCTGGTTTTCTTGAAGATGACGCCGTCGAGGTATCTGTTCCGCATGATTCCAGTCGTTTGGAGAACTACGTCGCCAACTTTGACCAGGAAGATTGCTGCTGCAGGTAGAAGGGCGAGTCGGCCGGCACCGAGCAAGAGGAGGCCTTGCACTAGAGCGGCCAGGCACATCCATGTTGTGAATTCGAAGCTGTCACGAAGGATCTGAGGGATTGATCAGTGTCCATTTTACACGGATGCAGTGAACTCTACCCACATTGATGCCTCCAAATGGGCTGTGAAAGGAGCTCACCGGCCGCTTCTCGGTTGGTGGCACTAGGCCTACAAACTCTTTTCCGCCTGCACGTGCGGACATATTGGTAGTGAATAGAAGTATTGAGGGCGTTGGGACGAGAAGGGTCTGCTCAAAGTGGTTCTTGTTGTTTCTTGTTTGATGGCTGCGTGAGTGAATCCGAAGCAACCACCTACCTTAAGTACTTCTCTGTTGTTTTAGAGCGGGTATACGGATGGTTGACTCCGCTATACTACGGACGCACCTCTTCTGTAGACATAGTCTGTTCGGCGGCTCTCTGCCCGAGCTGCTTGGATTGGAGGCATTTCGCCCGTAAGGCGCGGGTAATCCACACGAAGGATCGCGCACGCCAGAAGCTTGGTGGAAGCTCCACAGCGGCTGGGGTCGACGTTGGAGCGGCCGTATGCAGATGCGTACGACATAATTCCTTCCTGTCCGCCCTTCGCGTCACGGAGACGGGATGATTCATCCTCCTGCCGTGCGTACTAAGCATCGAGAACGTCACAGGAGGAATTGTGCAGCATGAAACCGCTCGAGACCTTGACAATGACTCTGTCCTTCTAGTTCTTCAGCCTGGCAGGCATCGTGCTGCCGCCGCGTCCCGAGAAGGCAAAGCGTGGAGGTCGGAAATGTCCTCCACGCTGCTCGACTGCGCGAATCCAGCACCTCTTGTCGGCCACTGGCGGGGATGTGCTACGATAAGCATTGATATGGGTCGATCTGACAGCCCCCAAAAGGGAAGCGAGCAGACGGGATATGCTGTAAGCCATAGCGTTCTGGTAGGTGAGAGGTTGTGAGTTGATTAGCTCCTGTGTCTTGTTCTGTAACCGTCAGTAGCACGACGACCATTTCAGAGTGGAACATAACATGAGTCTGGATGCTGGCGAAGTTGGGCATATTGTTCGGTTCTGCCAGGTCTACACTTTGTTGTAGGTTTGCCTGGTGAAGGAGCTGCCTTCCGAGCGCGGTAACCTTCATAGAAAATGCCTCCCAGGTTAGTCAAGATGGAACAAGCTAGGAGCCATGTCGAAAGGACGGCGCTGACTCGAACGGTGTAGATCAATCAGGGCAGTAACGAAAGATCTTCAGCCCTATTTCACGACATCGAAACCCACATTATCGCTACCGCCAGAAGCGCGCCGGCTGATACAGCAGTACGTGGACGAGCACGATGCCGAGACGAGCGAGGAAGAGTACACACGTGCCAATGAGGAATTGAACGGCTTCTGGGCGAGACACGTGCACAAGAGTCCGGAAAAGCGAGGGGCATTCGTGGGTGTGCTCAGAGGAATAAGGCCTGCCGTTGGCGACGGCGACCTGCTGCTATGGTGGCTCGAGGTCGTCAAGCCCATTGTCGGCAGCACGCGATACGACAGCGCTGCGCAAGATGATGCCCGGGAGTTCACGGTTGGTGTGATGATTGGGGACAGCGACGGAGATGACACAGCAGGTCAGATCAGGTCAAGGGCCCGGGTATGCCGGGAACTCTTAGATCTGTATGTTGCCCGGAACCAACCACTGCCAGGAGAAGACGCAGAACAGTCTGCAGAGGAGAACACGCAGGTCGCAAAGCAAGCTGAAGATGTCCTCATTGCATTTGGCCGGAAACGACCCAAGGATCTATTTCACCACCTGGATGACTTGATCAGGCCGGCAGGCCGTCGGTTGATTGCTTTGAAGCTTCTAACGTCTTTCATCCGTCTCGACATACCTCACCTGTACCTGGTCATCAATACACCTCTGGTCGAAGATCTACTCAAGTGCCTGATGAACGACACGGCTACGGAGCTCTTGTCCGTCGCTCTGAAGGCTCTGATCATGCTGCTTCCGCATATTCCCGGCTCTCTGGGTCCCTACCTGCCACGACTCTTCCTCGTTTATAGTCGACTTCTGTGCTGGGAGAAGTTTAGCGAGTACAACACAGAAGCTGAGAGAAGCATTGTCAAAGATGACCGCGTCTCCACTACAGATGACGATGAAGAAGACGAAGCCCAAGACGTCGGATTCGACTCCACCTGGGAAAAGGCACGGCCTGCTGAGGGTGTGGTTGAAGCATCGACACCTGAGATTCTGACGTACTTCACCTATCTGTACGGGCTGTATCCGCTTAACCTCGTGAGCTATATTCGCAAACCCAGACGCTACCTCAAGGACATCAACTTCCCTGCGGCAGACTCATTCGACTTGGATCAAGCGGTGATACGTAGTAGGTCGGAGCAATTCCGAGCAGTCCATTTTCTGCACCCGAATTTCTACAACATGACGATCGAGGAAGAAGTCTCAGACCCCAAGTGGCCGAAAATGGATCCAGCCGATGTCGTTGGCGAGTGTCACGGCCTGTGTATGACTGTGCAAACCACGACGTCGAGCTTAGGACCGCCTCCAAACAGAAAGCTTCCCGCTATCCCTCCTGTGCCGCCTCTCAGCGCAGCAAGTGCAGGTGGACCGTCTCCAACTACAAGCCACAGAAGCCTGAGATCTGGATCGAGTTGGCGTGATGCGCAGCCTGTCGCCACGTCCAATGCGGGAGACGCAGACAGCCCTGTACTAAAACCACAGCTCGCTCCTGCGCAGGATCCAGAGCCACAGCACGAGAAGCCATCAGTACCACTCGACAACCTTGCTTACCTGCAAAGAGAGATTACTCTACTGCAAAATGACCTGAACTTCGAGCGGTGGCATAAGGCTCAATACTCCAACCACATCGGCAAGATCTTCCAGCGGAATGTGAAGCAAGCAACGGCAGAAGCAGAAACGTTCAACTTGATCTACGCCAACCGAGCCCTTCAAAAACAACTCGACCAAATGCGAAAAGCTCGTGAGGCTACGCAGAAAGATGCTGCTCTAACGAGGAAGCAGGCGAACACTCTCGAGGCCAACATGATGGAGCGCTTCAACAAGATGAGACTGGAGCAGGAAACATGGAAGGCCGATGCGGACGAGCTTCGAAGACTGCGCTCGGAAATGCACGAGTACCGCGACTTGCTGGTGGCATCAGAGGCGCGCGAGCTTAAGAAGTCCCATCAACTCCAGATCGCTGAGCAGGAACTTGAGAAGTTGCAGAAGATTCAAGAGCAAGTAACCACCGCGCGGCAAGAGTTGCGGGTCTACAAGTTCCGAGAAGCAGAGTACGCCATCACCAAGCGACAGAATGAGATGCTGCAGGGTGAGCATGAAAAGACGCAAGAGCAGGTGCGTCGTCTTGAGCAGGATCAAGCACGTCTGAGGCACGCCTTTGCCACCAAGGTCGCGGACTTGGAAACTCAGCGAGGACTTTCTGATACCTCGTCCGGGTATTCTGGTAGCCAACCTGGAGCAGACTTACATGTCGCCGTCCAGCGCGCGGTAGCCGAAAGCGAAGCAAAACTCGCTCAGCTCAAGAAGTCGTACTCGAAGCTCGTTGCAGAGCACACAGACCTCGAGCTTGAATACCAAACCCTCAAGAACCGACTCGAGATCCTCCAAGGCGCCGCCTCCGCCCCATCGGTTTCCAGCACCGCCAGCGACAGCTTCGGCTACGAGATCGTAGACGACTACGCCGCGCGCATCAGCACCAGCGACCCTACTCACCGCCGATCGCAGCAACCCGTCCCCGGAACCGCGGTCACGAAGGGGGCAGACCCAACGACCGTGAACAGTTTCGCTGGGCTCATGTTCGACCCCCGCGCGAGCAAAGGCAGCAGTACGGTCTCCGGGTCTGGACGCTCGAAGGAGCTGGCGGCGTTTAACCAGTCGGCGCCGGTGGCGCAGGATGAGGATGTCAGTAGTGCGTTTAGCGATTATAGTGGGACGGGGAGTCAGGGGCAGCCGGTGAGGAAGGAGAAGATTCAGCCGGGGAGTAGTGTGAGGGTTTATGGGAGAGGTGAGTTTGAATCAAAATGGGGGTGAGAGTGTGCGTGCTAATTGGAGTGATAGGCGGTGCGCAGAACATCAAGCTGAAGCAGAAGGAGGAGAAGAAGGCGGAGGGCGCGGGTGGGAAGAAGAGTAGTGCGTTGAAGGGGTTGAGGAACTTCATGTAGGGCTTCCCGAAGGTCACCTGGGACGTGGCAGCAACCTGTATCGACGGGGAGGGAGCGAAGGATTAAGAGACACCCATTATTACGCCAGTGATGGATATCAAGACGTAATGTAGTGTCATCATGAAGCTCTCCGTGATACCTTGTCAAGCATCGAATGTCCAGGCCGAAGCGTCTAGACCTGAAAGGTATTCGCTGTTTGTCTCGCATGTTCAACCAGAGACCCTGATCGCCATGTAATCATTGGCGATCAATAATAGCGTCCCCTACCACGACCACGTCCTCTCCCACCCATTCCGCCCTGCATGATAGCCATTTGCTGCTGACTATAACCATCCATCCCTCCGCCAAACCCTCCCTGGTCTCCTCCCTGATTCTGCGCAGAAGGCCCAGTCGGTGGTTGGAAGCCCTGTTGACCGCCCGGTGGGCGAGGTGAGACGCTGTTCGGGTTGGAGCCACCGAAGCCTCCTCGTTGCGGTCCGAAACCGCCGCCTCCACCGCCTTGGTGTTGGTTTGGCTGGCCTGGTCCGCCGCCGCCGCCGCCGCCCATCATCATCTGCATGAAGGCGTTAGGGTCGGAGGGGTCGATGCCTTGGGACATCATCTGCTGCATCACTGTTGAGAATAAGTCCGGTTAGCTCTTCGCCACCAAGGCCGTGTCTCTGTGGTATTGTGACTTACTCTCCTCCGGGCTCGGCATCCCACCCATCCCAGGCATACCCGGCATTCCCCCCGGCATCCCTCCTCCACCAGGCCCTCCTGGCCCACCGCCAAACATTGCCTTCATCTGCGCATCCTGCTGTTTCATGTCCGAGATGTTGCCCGCCATAGTCTGCTGCCTAATACAGTACTGTGCCCAGGTATACTCATCAAAGCCATAGTTGAAGAAGTCCGTCTGATCCGTCCCCGGTAACCGCCAGGGTTTCGAGTGCTCTGCGAGGTCCGCGTCGATGTCGAGTTCGGTAATGGGTTTGTTGTTGGCGGGCCAGGCGGGGGTGGTGCTGACGTCGACTTTGCTGCTGCGGATTTCGGGGAAGTCTTTGCCTTCTTTGCCGTCGTGGGTGAGGGTGGTCCTGACGGCGGTGGGTTGAGTGGAGGCTGTTCGCTGTTCGTGCTTGACTGGTGTGCTACTTTTGCCTGGTTTGATCTCTGCGGATACTGCGCGGTCGCCGGAGCCGGTCCGCTGCTTTTTGGGTTGTGGCGGTGCGCTTCTGGGAGTTAGGAGGAACGTGTGCGACGTACGAATTGGAATGCGGCCTACCTTGTTTCTGTCTGCTCGCCTTGTGGTTTTTCAAGAGTGAATTGGATGTCCTATATACATCATATCAACATACGTCCAGCAATCTAGGACATGCGTGCAGCGTACATCGTCACTATCGACTTCTTCGTCTTCCTGCTCTTCCGTCACCTCCATCTTCTCATCCTTGATGTTGGCTTCGTCGAAGGTTGGCGCGTCCTCCTGCGCATTCCCTCCTTGGCCACCGTAGAAGTCATCGTCCTCCTCTTCCATCTTCGGAGTCCGTAAGGTTGTGATTCGTTGGTCGTTGTGAGTCGGCGCAAAGACACGTCGAGAGCTTTGAAGACGCGAAGGAGGTGAAGTCGATCGCACGGGCCACCTCCAAAGGCCGACCACATGCATTCACTCTCAGCAACTCCTTGGAAACAACATGGCTCGATAGCATGGCGTTGACATCGGTAAGAACACACAGTAGCAGACACATCTAGTTTGTATTTCATACTAATACTTTGCAGTGGAAGTCCTTTCGCTTCTTCGATGTTTCCCAAGTCAGACTCCAAGACGATGGTGATGCCTCTGTGGCGCTTGATGTAGGCACCGGGACTCATCAATGTCAGACCAACGCTGACAGGAGGCTCTAGCAAGGCAATACGCACTGCGTTGCAGCTGGGTCCCAATACATCTTCGTGAGCACGGACGGCGGCGTCGTCCAGCTGCTCGACCATAACTTCAAGTCCACCAGGTCATGGAAGGCTCACGAGCGAGGCGATGTCTCCAACATCAAGCAAATACCGGATACGTCTTACTTAATCACACTCTCGGAAGACCTGAGCCATGAGCCTGAGCTCAAAGTCTGGAATTTGGATCAGATCGAGAGGAGGACTGGCCACCCGAAGTGCCTGTGTACCCTGACTGTGCAGAACGGACGAAAGAACTTCCCCATGACCGCTTTCACAGTGACTGGCGACCTGACCCAGCTCGCTGTTGGCTTCGGAAACGGAGCCGTGACGGTAGTGCGTGGCGACTTTGTTCACGAGCGAGGGACGAAGCAGCGAACTGTTTTCGAGTCGGAGGAGCCTATCACCGGTCTTGAATTCCGAGAAGCCAACACAACAGCCTTGTATATTGCAACCACATCTCGTATCCTCGCACTCGCCATCACCGGCAATCGCCAGGGCACGCCGGCCCGCACGCTTGACGAGAATGGCTGCGATGTAGGATGCATGACCCTTGATCCGGAGTCGAACGAGATCGTCATTGCACGCGATGATGCAATCTACACATACAACACTCGAGGAAAGGCAGCTTCGTATGCCTACGAAGGGGCGAAGAAACTCATCAGCGTGAGCAAGGACTACGTTCTACTGGTGTCACCTCCAAGCAACAACCTCTCTCGATCTGCACCACTCCGTGCGTTTGGGGGGGCACAAGCCAGTGCGATACTGAACACCTCCACTTTCACGATCCTAAACACCGACATGAAGTTCCTTGCGCACCAGGAGTCTCTCCAAAATCAAGTCCGGACTCTCTTCAGCATTTGGGGCGACATCTACCTTCTCACCATCGATGGCAAGCTATTCAGGTACCACGAGAAGACATTCCAGCAGAAGCTCGATATTCTCTACCAGCGGAACTTGTTTGTGGAGGCCATCAGCATGGCACGAAAGTACAACGTCGATCCGGTGCAGCGGAACGTCATCTTCCGCAGGTATGGCGACTTCCTGTACCAGAAAGGCGACTACGATACAGCCATGCAGCAGTATCTGCGGGCAATCGACAACACAGAGCCTTCGCAGATCATCCGGAAGTTCTTGGACCACCAGCGGATACAGAATCTGATTGAGTATCTTGAAGAACTGCATGAGCATCACAAGGCCACGTCAAACCATACTACATTGCTTCTGAACTGCTACGCCAAGCTGAAAGACGTAGACAAGCTCGAGCAGTTCATTCGACAGCCTGGCGATCTGACCTTTGATCTGGACACCGCAATTCTGATGTGTCGTCAAGGCGGCTACTACGACCAAGCAGCATTCCTGGCGAGGCGACACAATGAGCACGGCCTTGTGGTGGACATCCTGGTGGAAAATCTGAAGAAGTACGCTGAAGCACTTGCCTACATTGTGCGGCTGGAGCCGAAAGAAGCATATCCCAACTTCATGAAGTATGGCACCGTGTTACTGGAGCACTGTTCGCAAGATGCGACGCAGCTGTTCATCGACTACTTCACTGGAGTATTCAGACCCAAGAAGGATGCCGTGATCGTGCAGGAAGCGCCAGTACAGCAGGAGAGTGGCCGCTTTGGCAACATGGCACAGTCAGCAACGTCTGCTGTACAAAACCTAGCAGCGCTGATTCCACTGCCGTACATGAGCACCAGCACAGCACCTCCACCTCCTTCTGCAGACGGCCAGAAGCAGACCGTCAACCAGGTGGTGGAGACCACGACCGAAGCTGACTTTGTCGAATACGAGGTGCCAAAGCCTCGCGTTGCTTTCTCGGCCTTCATCGACCATCCTGATGAGTTTGTGGTTTTCTTGGAGTCCTGCCTTGACAGCGAAGACGTCAGCGACGAATCCAAGACTGATCTGTACACCACACTGTTCGAGATGTACCTCCATAAGGCGACTACGAGTCAGAGAGAAGAAAAGACGGAGTGGGAGCGCAAGGCGAAGCAGCTGATCGAGTCAAAGCAGATTCCCATCGACACCGCAAACGTCCTCCTGTTGTCCGATCTGGAGAAGTTCAGGGAGGGCACAATCTTGGTCAGTGAACGACAAGGTCTTCGATTTGACGTGTTCCGGTCATACACAGCTGCGCAAGACACACAAGGCGCAATCAGAGCATTGCACAAGTACGGCCCAGAGGAGCCGCAACTATACCCAGCAGCATTGGCATACTTCACGAGTTCACCTGAAATACTGGACGAAGCTGGCTCTGAAGTCGAAGCAGTACTACAGAAGATCGATGAAGATGGCCTGATGGCGCCACTGCAAGTCATCCAAACTCTCAGCGCCAACGCAGTCGCCACAATGGGCCTGGTGAAGAAGTACCTCTCTTCCACCGTCGAACGTGAACGGTCCGAAATCGCCGCCAACCGCCGCCTCATCTCCTCCTACCGAGCCGATTCCACGCAAAAGCTCAGCGAGATCGAAGAACTCGCCACCAAGCCGACTTCCTTCAGCGCAACAAGGTGTTCATCTTGCGGTAGGCCGCTTGAGTTGCCAACAGTGCACTTCCTGTGCAAGCACAGCTTCCACCAGCGCTGCTTGAACATTCCAGAAGGGCAGGAGCCGAATGATGTGGAATGTCCAGTTTGCGCGCCGCAGAACCAGACGGTGAGGCAGATCAGAAGGGCGCAGGAAGAGAGTGCTGGGAGGCATGAGTTGTTTGCGGATGCGTTGAATAGGAGTGGTGACAAGTTCGGGACGATCAGCGATTGGTTGGGGAGGGGGGTGATGGATGTCAAAATTGGCGGGGAGTAACTGTGGACATATGTAAGTGAGGTTGCAGCAAGTGGATCGAAAGTGTGTTGACATGTGATAGTGCGCGGATCACTCGATGCTGCTTCATAAAATCTCACATCATCCCCACATTTCCACTCCTTTTTCCTTTCTTACCTTCAACACCAAACCACCGAGACGCACGACTGTTTCAGGAGACTGGCCAAGATGGCTTGCGATCCGCTTAGACTGGGTGTCGGGAAGTAAGCAAACACTCCGCCTCAAACGTACTTGCGTTCAGCCGGCTGACTTTGCAGGCTCCTCAACGACACGAAACTCTCCCACTTCACGGTTCGATGTGGCACGAGAGAGTGGGCAGCTCATAAGCTGGTCCTGTGCGTTCAATCCGAATATTTCGACTGCGCAATCCATGGCGACTTCAAGGTTGGTTGGAAAGGAGAGTAGTTGTCTTGGACCTAAGCTGACATGCCCACCAGGAATCACGTGAAAACCTCATCGAACTACACGAAGATGACCCGGAGATCGTCTCCTACATGATGCAGTGGCTCTATGCGAACTATTACCGGATCTCCGGCCGACCTCGCACATCCTCTTTGTACCCGGACATACACGTCCGCGTATACGAGCTCGCCGACAAGTACCTGCTCCACGAGCTCAAGGATCTCGCATCAAGAACAATCGCGATGCCAGACGAAAGCCTTCGCTGACTCCATCACTTACGCTTGCAACATGTCAACCGATGTGAGCTAGCCACTACGGGAGCACATCATGGACGTCGTTAAGGCGCACTCGAAGGTACTGCTGGACCGCACGAACGTCAAGAGTGCTGCTTTCCAAGAAGCGCTGAAAGAAGCCCCGGGAGAGTTCGCAACAGAGGTGTTATGGATGGTGGTGGATGACAAGATGGCAGAGAAGGACGAAATGTCGACTAAGATTTCTGATCTCTCCAGCGAGCTGAAGAGGACTATGGGTTTGAAGTGGTGATTGGATTTGGGCATGCCAATCGCGCAGGCTGGCGGTTGTGGGAAGGACCCAGGTGAGCCTCTGCAACTGCGTGATTGGGGATCGAACACTTGTGCCGCAGTTGGTAGGTTCTCGCAGCTTTCTGAAACACTCCAAACATTTCTCGTTGCCGCAGGTGACATGTGAAAGGACATGGTTCACTGCTAGCACACCGCTGCTTCTCTCGAATTCTTCGTTCCGTGACTCGTCCAACCTCCAACTTCACACATCTTCCGACTTCTCCTCAAGCCACCTTGATGCATCAACGCAACACAAGCGTGTGGTGCGCTTGATTGCTCATCGATATCGAGATGGGTCTTTCTCCAGCAGACGCCATGATGGCCGGCGTCGCGAGGTGAGTAGGCTTCTGCAGTCGTGGCCATGATACAGCTGACATGCGACAGGCTCTACAACTCCCCGGAGTTCTCCGACCTCACTATTCGATCCAAAGGCCACGAATGGCCGGTCCACAAAGCAACACTGTGCACGCAATCGAAGTAGTTCAAACGTGCGGTCACAGGTGGCTTCAAGGCATGTGAAAGCTGCTAAGTATCTATGTCTGTCGAAGTTATTAACCATTGTGTAGGAGGCGCAAGACAACATTGTCGAGCTGTACGACGACGACCCAGAGAACGTGAGCCGAATGCTCGAATGGTTCTACCACCACGACTACCCCGTGCCCGAACTGTCCGACGAGTCCCTGTCCGCCACCATCCACGTCCGCGTCTTCTGCCTGGCAGAAAAGTATATTTTGACCGAGCTGAAAAACATTTCGAGTTCTCACTTCGCTGCGTGTGTCCAGAATGCCTGGGGCTCCGAAGGTCTCACTCAAGCCATGCTGGAGCTCTGCGGGGTGCCCTCGTTTATCAATGAGTCTCTGAGAACACATGTGATGAAAGCTGTTGTCGAGAATTCGGGGATACTTCTGGCCAACCGCAACGATGATCGGAGAAGACTGTCGTTTCGGGAAGCACTGGGGAAAGTCGTCCAGATCTCAACGGAGGTCGACGACATCGCTTCGCCGGGAGAAGATGGAGATGACGAAGAGTAATTGGTATTGTCTATGTCGCCTTTAGTATCTGCTGACTGTTTCAGGCTCACGGACGGAGATGAAGAAGACGACGTCTTCATTATCAGGTGCAAAGAGCGCGAATGGGTTATCCCGGTCGAGTCGGTTTGGGAGAGGGAACAGTTTTTCCATCGTGTATTGCACGGCAACTTACGAGTCCATGACACTCCATAAAACCATGCTTTTCCGTGACCAGCGCTGACTACTTCAGCATCCCTTCAACTCAGCCATCCGACTGTACGAGGACGATCTAGACATTGTCGACCTACTGGTGGAATTGATCGGCACTGGTGACTACGACGTGCGTTCTCAGGGCTCGCTCTCCGCACCCGAAATCCACGCAAGGCTCGCCGTGATGTGGCACAAATACTGCAACGATAGCCCAGGATGCAAGGCAAGCGAACATTTTGACAAATACACGAAAGATTGGGACGATCGTGGCTATTTGAAAGCGCTGCAATACGTCTACAACGAGGACGAGAATTCCACCGAGCACCTTCGTTTTATGATCCGGGACGGTGTGGTGGCGGCTGCTAAAGATGTTTTTGACCTCCCTCGGCTTATCAGGGAGACATCGATGGCCGGAGAGTTCGCAGTCGACGCGGCCTATAGCTTGTGCGAGCGTGTGTTTCATTATGCAAACAGAGATGTGTAAGTTGAGTATTGCCTGGAGGAGAGTACTGGCAGAAGGTCGTTGGCAAAGTGAGGTAGAACACCGCCAGGAGGGGTCGGTAGTCATGCAATGGTACAGCAAGCCCTCAGCCACTCTACTTGTAACATGAACATCCGCTGGACAACCTGGAATGCCGTTGCAACAGTCGCATTGAAGCGTCCAGCAATGACAGGTTTTCGCACGAGCAGGCACTTCGTTACAACCAAGCATGTACTTCTTCTCTATCCCTAAGACACCCTCATAACCACCATCATAAACCTCGTGAAGCAGCTCTCCGTCCCTCGCAACGACTGCAGCAGCAGCCATGCTAACGCTCCACCCCAACCCGCCAACCGCCCATGCCACCACGCCCAATCAACCGCGAAGTCGCCGCCGCCCCCCCGTAGAGAATTACCGTTTTGCTCCCCTGGGTATCACAAATGACCGTTTCCTTCCGGCCATGACAACGACCGAATGCCCAACAAACATCTCATCCCCATCCCTCCTAACTTCATGCAGACTCTCAAACGAAGTCGGCAGAGTACGAGAACCCTCTGAACTCTTCTTGCATCGCCTGCGACAAAACTATGAATCCGTTAGCGATAGCTCAACGTGATATTGATAGGACAAAAGTGTACGCACCAGACTGCACCGGCGTCAAAACCGGCGTCACACTCGTAAACTCGGAATCGAAATTACTCGTGTCCGCCCTCCCCTTCACCGTCGGCAAGAAAGGCGCCGGCACCCGCTTATGATAAATATCATCCCAATTGACATTCCGGAAGAACGCATGGCTCATGATCTCCTGCGCGTCGGTCGGCCCACTGCCCAACCGCAGCTCCGGCTCGCGCGTCAGCAGCTTCTGCAGGATCGAGACGCTATCCCGTGGCATGTGGATGGGGTAGAGGGGCTCGTCGGCGAGGATGGCGTCGTAGATTTCGTCCTCGTCTTCGCCGCGGAAGGGCGACTGCTGCAGGAGCATTTGGTAGATGAGGACGCCAAAGGCCCACCAGTCGACGGCGCGGCCGTACTTCTTGTCGAGCAGGATCTCGGGGGCCATAAACTCGGGCGTGCCGCAGAAGGTGCTGGTGGTCGAGCCGTACCACATATCCTCTTTGCAGAGACCGTAGTCGGCGACTTTGACGTGGCCGTCGAGGGTGAGCATGATGTTGTCCAGCTTGAGATCGCGGTAGATGACGCCGTTCTCGTGGAAGTACTTGAGTGCCAGACAGACCTCGGCGGCGTAGAACTGTGCACGTTTGGTACCGAATTGGCCACGCTGGATGTGCAGCATCAGATCGCCTCCGCTGATGTACTCCATAACGAAGTAGACTCTCGTCTCAGTCTGAAAACAGGCATGTAGATTCAGCAGGAAAGGATGTCGCTCCTTGTTAGCAATCAAAAGAACCCTCTTCTCGGACCGCACACTCTCCACTTCATCGTTCTCAATGATAAACTCCTTCTTCAGCACCTTGATAGCATACAACTGCTTGGTTGTCTTCGTCTCAGCAAGCATAACTTTACCAAAGTTACCTTTGCCAAGGACAGCTAAGAAGTTGAAATGGTCGAGGCCGATGCGCCTGCCAGTGCCCTGCGAGTTCGCTGGTGGTGCCTTGGGCGGCTCAGCAACAGGATGAGTGATGGTAGTTGGAGGTCCGGCAGGCTGCTGGAACTGTTGTTGAGTAGCGGGAGGAGATTGAGGCGGAGCCTGCACTTGTGGCACAGGCGACGCTGGCTGCTGGTAATGTGACTTCGTGGGCGGTGGCGGTGGTTGCTGCACGGGTTGTTGGCCATAAGGCTGCTGACCGTACTGAGGTTGCGATTGAGGCGTGGTGAACTGAGCATAGACTGATGGGTCGTACGCCGGCTGCGCCGGTTGTTGCTGCTGTTGAGGCTTCTGCGGTGGTCGGTAGCTGTTCCCGCCCCCGTAGCCGTCAGCATAGGAGCCTCTGGAAGAAGGTGGATGGGCCGGATAGTCAGTCGAGCCTCTGTTATAGTTCGGCCTGGCATCCTGTCCAGAAGCTCGCTTCGCCGCGGCGCTCGCTGCAGCAACTGCATCAATCTGTGGTGACGACGCTCTCTGCGGCCCTGGTGGAGGACGTCCAGAGGAACCAGAAGAGCTCGGAGGATCACTATGCCTCATATGGTGACCTGCAGCATCCACAGCCTGCTGGTTAGGCGGACCAAAAGACGATGATCTTGGCGGCTGTTCGTATTGATCCGATAGCCGCGGGTCTCGACCATATGAGAACCTGTCCTCCGGCTTCTGTGCAGCCGATATCTGCTCTTGGTGTATAGGCGCCTGGGTGAAGCTGCCCGAACCATGCGGCGCTGATGGTCGATTCGAAGCATTCGGCCTCAGCTTGCTGGTGTTCTGCAGCATCCGATTGCCCTTCGACCTTTTCAGCTCGGCCAAGATCTGATTGGCAGCTTCCATGCTCATGCCGCAGAAGTCGGGCACAAAGTGCACGCAGTTGGCATGACAGGTGAGCTTGCACTCGCTGCACTTTCTCGACTGTTTCCTACCAAGAGGCACCATGTAACCGCAGTGGCAGCACCAGTTGGCGCCCATATTCGAGAAGGCCTCGAAACGATGCGGGATGCGGTGGTTGATCTTCTCCTCGTCCGGATCTGTCTCGGAGTTCGACTTGCTGATACACTTCGTAACCACTTTCGGGTAGCAGCCCTTGTGGCAAGTGTACTTGCAGTCCGCGCATTGCATGCCAGCCGTGTATTTGAGGAAGTCGCCGCACAGCGCGCAACGCATGATGTTGTAGAAGGTCTGTGTGGTGAACTTGTGGCCGTATTGCTCGACCACATCCTCCTTCTTCTGTCGGACGGCACCTTTTCGGTTCAGACCAACGTCGAAGCCACGGCGTTCCTTGACCTGCTTGACAAACGCCAGCGTAAGGTTAATGCGACCGACAGGCTCCAGCGAGAACCAAGCATCGATATAGATCGGACCTGTCTGTGGTGCCAAGCCACTTCCAGGAGGTCCTCCAGCAGCTGCAGCCGTAGCACCGTGTCCAGCAGGACCCCCTTGAGACCCAGGTGGTGGTTGGAAGTTCAAGTCAGGTCGGCCTGGAGAATTTTCCATCTGATCGGCAGTGGTCCAACCAGCCTGGATGTTCTCCGTCTCGACCCTCTTCCGTCGGATCTCATCAGCCAAGTCTGCGATCCGTATCCAGAGCAGTCCTATAGGCACCGCGTGATCGCCAGACTTGTCGTACACCGTGAACTCGATTTCGTTGGCCTTGTCCACATCGAACTCGTGAATCTCGTCACTCCACCTGTCGGTCCTCGTAGCCTTCGTCCTGCCCTTGAAGGAGTCTTCAACCTTCATGATGACGAACGTCTCCGGCCCACGCGAGAACTTCGAAGTCGAAGCGTGCTCCACATCTGCAACAGCATGTATTCGTAGAGATAGGTGGCCAGTGAGCGGCTTCCGTTGACTCGGCGTGTCCAGACTTTCATCGTCGTTTGCGTCCGCAGCATTCTCGACGTCGACGTGCAGATCCTCGTAACGCCGCAGCGCCCTCGTAAGAAGCTGGATCTTCTGGTTGCTTTCGATTCTCCTGCCTTCTGCGTCCGAGCGGCTCTTGCGGTCACCCTCCATCTGGTATAGCTTGGCCATCTTCTCAATGCCATCTTTGTACTGCTTCTCCACGCTAAGTTTGAACTCGAGCTGTGACAGCATGAGCTGTATTCGTGGGCCGAGGTGGGCGGTGTCGTATTTGATCAGGTCTGCTAAAGTCAGCACCACTCTCCCACTGTTACGTCGAAGTACATACCAAGCTTGCTGTAGTTCGGACGCGCTCTCGGGGACCTGTCCGCCGGCCCAGGTGGAGCATACGGCGCTCGAGGCGGCATCAACCCAGGCGCTCCACCTTGACTATACCCACCAGGTCCCGGCGCGCCATAGTCGCCCGGCGCGCCATACTCCTGCGGACTGTACGGCCCTCTGGACTGCCCGCCCGCAGGTCCCTTAGGCGGCGGCGGTGGTCCACCATTACCCGACATCGACAGCTTGCCCATATCATCGCCCATCTTCCGCCTCCGCAGATCCTGCAGCGTCTGCTCAAAGTACTGCATGTTCCGGCGCGCATCGCGTATCTGGCCCTCTGCCCTAGAGGTGACCTGTGCGTTGTTCGTGGCCTGCCGCATCTGATTCGCAGCGTTGATGATAGCCTGTTCCCGCTGGATCTTGCGCTGGACATCTTGTATTGCCTGATCTTCGTTCATCGTGGCGGTGTTGCTTGCCCGTCTTGGGGCAGCAATGTGAGGTAGAGGGGGAGGGGTGGTCGAGGCCGCGAGTCACTCAGTATCTCGGAGCGTGGGGTGTGTTTCCAAATTCGCGGGCACGTGCCGGGGCTCGAATGGACTGCGGATTCGCAACAGACGAAGAGTTCGCCAAGCAGCTGTAGTAGGACGGCGGTGGTGAGGCCAAGGCGAGTCGGAGCAATAATGGAGAGATACCTGACTGCAGGGTTGCGTGGCGCCGGCAACGCGTGGGAGGGGATTCCAAAAACGAGGCCCGCAGAAACAGAAACCGACAGCAGACCGCAGAAGCCGTTGGTCGCCGCGCGCGGAATAGTGATATTGCCACACTACCTCAGGCTCAGGTAGGGGCGCAAGAGAGCTCTCCAGGACACGAGCGTCACGAGGCGGGCCAGCGAGTGAGGTCAGTGGCAGCAGCAAGAGCCTGCGAGGTGTTGTTGGCCCGGCGGAGGAGGACTGCGTTCCTGCTGTGGCTGAGCCAACAAGCAAGCGGAGACTGGCGCAACTCTGAGTAGGGCGGGCTGCCGCTACATGTGCCTTAGGTCCTGGGTGGCGAGGCTGGCTCTGGTGGTTCGAGCCGCCAGGATGTCGTGCAGGAGGAAGAAGGATTGGCGTCGTAGGTGAAAGGGAATGAAGATGAGGTCAATACGAGGTTGTTGGTTGAAGCAGCGGGGCAGCCCACACACAAAAGCTGGAGATCGATAGCAAGCGGGCGGAAACAGAAAAAAGGATCATGAAAGTCAAAAGCTCAGCTATCTATGTACACAGAAGAGGAGGTGATGGATTCATTAATGTGCCTGCGGTGGTGATTGTCATGTACACAGCAGGATGCGAAACCAGTACCACCACCGCGCTGGCTCGATCATCTCACCACTCGCTCATCGTTATCTCACTATCGTACGAGTCCTTCCAGCAGGACAACCTGCGTTTCAGAGGCAGCTGAAGGGTGTGACTTGCAGAACGGTAGCACTATTGTAACGACGTGAAACGTGCTGTGTGGGTGTGTGTTCCTTCGGGAATCTAGCCCGCGGAGGCTGTCTATCGTCTTTGCGCCTGAAAGTCATTGTGGGTGAACTCCTTCAACACCAACCATATTTCTCATTGCAGATCCAGTCCACATCTTCCCACGAACCCTCGCCATACCATCTCAAGCTGGCGATGGATTCGTTCTCCCGATGCTGAACGACCGCCGTAGACTCCAGCATTTGCGCTGCAGCAAGCGTGGTGGAGGTAGGGTTCCAGATCTGCACCTCCTTCATATCCCACTTTGTAGCTTCTTGTTGTGCTGCAGCGAATAAGCTCGCAATCGCCTTCACGGTTCGCGTGGCCTTGTGACTCGAACCTTGCTCCGCAGCAGCAGGCGAAAAGTCCGAGAAGCTCTCGTCCTCAACGACAAGTCGAAGAATGTGCAGCGTGTTGGGAGCTTCTTCCTGAGGATTGGTGTAGACACGAGTCCAGTAGCACCACACCCGCGACCCCACCTCGCCAGTGACCGCGCCCTTGACGTCAGGGTCACGGTTGAAGAGCTCCTTGATCACAAACTCCTCTCTCGCGTGGTGCCACCGGATCGCGCTGGTGTCTGGAACAAGGGCAACCTCGCAACGCTTGGAATTTGGTTTTAACAGCCGGGCATGGATGAGTTTCTCGTCGATGGCGCACAGCTCAGCCAGATCTGTGGACTTCAGGCTGCTGACAGATGGCAGGTCTTGCTTCGTATCTGTCGAAGGCGGTAGAGCCACATGCGAAGACGGGAATGATTGCCAGCCGTTTCGGGCGTAGAACTGCTTGCCGATATCCGAGTAGAGAACACTGAACAGTACCCTCCTCGACTCCTCTGCTTGCCAACTCTGCAATCGCTTTCCCAGATCAGCCATCATCCGTCCAGCGTACCCCTTCCCCCGATGTGCAGGTGGGCAGAACACGCTCCCTACGCCATGAGCTGTTGTTTCCTCCACCTTGCCATTTTGCGAGACCAGAGCTTTCTTTCGGATCGTCTCGCAGCCGCAAAGCACTTGTCGCTTTCGGTCTGCAGAAGGCTGATAGACCAACGCCCAGCAAGTCAAGCCGCCGTCCTCCGTCAAAGAAGTGTTCGCGAGATGGACTTCACGTCGCAGATAAGCCTCCAGTGACAGGGCGCCACGCCATTCTGTGCTGTTCGCTTCCTGCTGAGTCCTGTACTCATCCGGGGTTGCTATCACGAGTTGGATCGCTGAGGACTCCTTGTCCGGTAATTCGACATGGCCGTTTGGTTCGCCAATGGAGCCCATGTTGTCTATCTTCCGATTCTTGCGGCTCTATCACCTTTATCTAAGCATTGAAAGCCGCGAGATGTTCATCAGGTGTTTCTCACTGGAGACCTGACGACTTTGTAGGCTCGTAATCGATCACCTGGACAAGTCAGATTGATATATCCATTACGTGAATGGTCCAATGGAAATCGAGCATTTCGTTGAAAAGGCCTGACCAGCTCTGCCGAGTGTAAGCGTCGAGCAGCGAACTCCGAAGCTGCAACGCCGGCGTTGTGGGCATTCGACGCGCTGCGACGTGTTCTGTGAACGTCGTGGTCACATCGGTGGCCAAGCAAGCGACAGGTCTCATGCTGACATCGATGGCCATGCTGTTAGCTCGCACAGGCATCAAACGGACCTGTCCTGTCTCGACGCAGTGGCGTGTTCTGTCGCGTGGTACGGGAGCTTGTCGCTGGCTTGCCATCGCTTTGGTCCGAATGCTTGCGAACTCGCGAGTCATGATTGATCGTCCCAACACGCTGGCGCCACCGAGGAGTCGGCCACGAGGTCGGCATTCGTATTGAAGCCATGTCGAACGTGATAATATGCCTTTATCAGATGTTGTGCGACGTAGAGCCAGGTACGGACACATGTAGAGTTAGTTGTTCTAGGCCTGTGCGCGGAAGCGACTCCTTACCCCACACGTCGCCTACATACCTCAGATAGACGCCATAGATCTACCAACAACACATCTTCCAACGAGATGACCCTTCTTCTTCTCGCAGGCTGTAACTGCCGAATAGATTCCTTACGGCGCGCTGGTAGCGTCAGTCCTTTCCCTCTGAGATTTTAGTCAAGCGATTTACACGTGGAGGCCGTTTCGGTAGCACCGAAGCGCTGGGTCAGCCTTCCTGACCACACACGTCCAACTTACCAGACGGAGGGAAGCGACAGCCTTTGCGATAGCTCACCACCGACTTTTCCTCCCACTATGAACCCCTCACGTCATCTCCTACCTTCCGCCGTCGACTTTGATACAAGTTGCGTGGGCTGCCGGTCTCATCACTCGAGAGCCACCCATTCACCCTTGCGTGCCACTTTCAGGCATTAATCTTCACCACCTTCGTTTGCAGCCTCGTCTTCCTTCCTTCTCTCTTCACCTCAAGTGCGACACCGCGCTGCAGCTTCCATTCCTCTTTGGGCACTGAACAACCATTCTTCTGGAACACTCGCGGTGCTTCCCGCTCATTCACCTCCACCCACTGCCGACACTATGGCACGCCGCTCCCAGCCAATAGAGGTGGTGAATTTGGTGAGCGATGACGAAGACTCAGATCCAGACACACCGCCCCTAGCAATCAAACGGGAAAATTCACCGGCGCGCCGCATACATGCCCCTCTCTACAATGACCCCTCTGGCGCTCCTCCTGTAAAGGTTGAAACTGCGTCCCCGGAACCACCTCAAATGGAGCAGCAAGACGCGCCCGTCGCAGGCGAATACATCTACATTGATGGCAAGCCTGTTTTCATCCCGGACGAGCCGGCCGAGCATGACCATTTCAATGCGTTCGAAACGGATCCAGCACGTGACGAGCAACTTGCCCTTGCGCTCGCTAACGGCGCCGACTTGGATACTGGTGCCCATGACCACGACGATCCGATGGATATCGACATGGACGACGACGAAGTCACTCAGGATACCTGTCTGCAACAAGTTCTTGCCATATTCCCAGACATCAGCCATGATCACGTCATCGATCTTTACACAGCATTCGACCGGGAAGGAGACTATGAGGTTCTGCCTGGGCGGGCACGATTAGACAACATCATTGAGCAGCTGGTCTCTAGCGAATCGTACCCCAAACAGGAGAAAGGCAAGAGGGCTCTTAAGCGGAAGCGGGAGGACAGCATCGATGGGATCGACTTCAAGAAATGGGAGAAAGCCGACCGCGCTGCTGTACCCAACTTCCTCAAAGGTTCGATGCAGGTCATGCTCAAGTCAGAGTTTCCGGAGATCCCGGTCCAGTACATCAACGCAAAGCTTGCCACCGAGCGACATCTGTACAACGCATTCACTGCACTCGCCAAAGAGAAAGACGACAGCGAGAGGGATGATGTACGCCGCTTTGGCAAGGGCCGTCCGTCGCAGCGGCAGATTGCTGATGCCGATACCATTGCCACGAACTGCGGCTGGCCTGAGTTACTGGAGGAGCTGAACGCTGCTCGCGCACGCATGGTGTGCGTCAAGATGGACAGGGCTGCAGAGGACGCGAAGAAGATAGCTGAAAGGGAAAATCTGGACCGGGCTATTGCAGCTGGCGAGACTGCTGAGTGCTCAGCCTGTTTCGACGACCTCCCGATGAATCGCCAGATTCACTGCAACGGATCAGTGGCCCACTTCTTGTGCTTTGATTGTGCCCTCACGTACATTAAGACCGAGGTGGGTGAGTCTCGCTGCAACGTCCTTTGCACGGCAGGCTGTGGCGCTGGGTTTGCCGGCAACCAGCTTAAATTGCTCTCGGACAAGCAGTTACTGGAGAAGCTGTCTCAGCTGGAGCAGGAGAAAGCCATTCGGGAAGCTGGACTGGACGACCTCGAAGAGTGTCCCTTCTGCGATTACAAGGCTATTCTGCCGCCCATCGAGGAAGACTTCGAATTCCGCTGTGCCAACCCCGAATGCGAGAAGGTCAGCTGCCGGCGCTGCAAGGCCATAACGCATATCCCCATCACCTGCGAACAGCATGCCAAAGACAACAAGATCAACAGCCGCCACAAGGTGGAGGAGGCCATGACCGCGGCGCTCATCCGATCTTGCAACAAGTGCAAGAAGACCTTCATCAAGGACTACGGCTGCAACAAGATGTCGTGCAACAGCTGTGGGAACAAGCAGTGCTACGTCTGCTCGAAAGATGTCCATGACTACAACCACTTCGACCAGACTACGCGCCCGAATGCGGGTGCATCTTCTTCTAAATCCAAACTCTGCCCTCTCTACGACAATGTTGAGGAGCGGCACGAGCGGGAGGTCAAAGAAGCAGAGGCTGCTGCGCGCGCACAGGTTGTGGAGGACAATCCGGACGTCACAGCAGAAGACCTTGAGATCAAGGTATCAGATGCCGTCAAGCAGACCGCGGCCGATCGGGTCCAGCAAGCCGGCGGTGTCAATGCAGGGTTTGCGCCTTTCCTCGCCGGAGGTGCTTTCTTGCCCCAATTACAACATTACCAGCCATACGTCCACCAGCCTCTGGCTCATGGCGCCTACAGGAGAGCAGACGGTCGAGCGGCTCTCGATGCCGAACTTGAGCGTGCAAGGGCGCGCGTCCGTGAGCGAGACGCACAACAAGCTGCCAGGGGAGCCGCTCGACATAGAGCTTTACGCAACTGGAATAACCCTGCACAGCCGCCAGCACAGCCGCCAGCGCATGTTCAGGGCTACATCCCGGTGTTGGGCTTCAACCCACCTGCGCAGCCGGCGGCTCCTCGCTGGGACCAGTATTACCCTGGCCAGCCGCAGCGGGTTGAGGACAATGTGCTCGACGATCTGTTCGGCGGCATGAACGACTTGAACGGCTTCGACTTTGGCGACTTGGAGGGGCTTGGTGGCGGGCAGAACGCAGGAGGTCAAGGCCTGGGAGCAGGAGAAGGGCAAAACGCAGCCAACAATCCGATTCAGAACATCCCTTTCCGCCACCAACCACAAGCCATCCCCGGCGCCTACCCAGACTACCTCGATCCCCCAGTTCCTCGCCAACGAGATGCCCAATTCCAGCAGAACCTCCCAATGCAGCAAGCCATGCAGGCGCGGCAACAGCAGCAAGCGATGCAGCAAGCTCTGTTGCAAAACCGCAACAACAACATCATCCACCAACACGCCGCCCCCCACGGCGCCGCGGCTCCGGCTCCGCGAGACGTCCAGCAACTCCAACAGCGCAACCTGCAGAACCTCGAGCAGCTTAGGCAGCAGCACCAGGCGATTCTGCAGCGGCAGGCGGAGAGGGAGGCGGTGCGGGCGCAGCAGAGGGAGGCGAGGGTGCATGTTGCGGAGTTTCAGCGGCAGGTTAGGGAGCAGGGGGGGGAGTGAGTGTGGACGTGCTAGGGGGGGAGGGGTGGTAATGGGTGCGGGCTGTGGTGATTGATAAGGGAGTTTTGGGGGTGTTGTCGTTGCTTCCGGGAACTGTATGGGCTATATCAGCGAAGGTGTTGGGGCAGCGTGGGAGCTTGCTTGCTTTGGGGCAGTGGTAATGGCTTGATTGCTTACTTTGCACGGCATCATTTCGGCATTCATTCTTGGTTGCGAGAGATAGCTTCGAGGTAGTCATCGAAGTTTGCTGGCAGTATATGTAGTCATTGCTATCACGAACCAACGTTTTGCATCCAAAACACACATTGTGATATTCAAAAAGGTTCTCATGTGATATTGGTGATTTGCTCTGAACAGCGTATATTCTGGGACAATGTCCAGTTGCTACATCGCTATGCAGCTTGCGGCCACCCTTCCAACTCAGCTCCGCCTACACGCGCCTATCGTCTCTTCGCAATAGTCCCAGGATCAGCAGATACTGCGAATACAACGCAGCTTGGCTCTGGACCAGCCAGATCGTGCCAAAAAGTCCCGCTCCGACAAGCTATTTGTTGCCTCTTAGATACCCTTCGAAGTCAAGCCAATCCGCGAACTCTTCGCGAAAGCCCTCGGGATCTCCACTAGGGCCGTAGTGTAAGATCTCTTCACCTCGTAAGGTCTCTTCACCTTGCACACCATGCTGCTGCGGTGCGTGTGAGCTGAAAAGAGAATCTAGATCTCCGAAGTCGTAGTTGAGGAGGTTGGAGATGTCCTGGTCCTGCGGAACATGCTGCTGCTGCTGTGCGTAATGAGGAGCATGAGCTGAGGGCCATTGGTCGTGGGCAAGATGATGCTGTTGCGTGGGATAATAGCCGTGGCCCAGGGTTCCAGGATGCTGAAACCCCGGTGCAAGCGGAGCACCAGCGAAAGTAGGAGGCACGGTGGCCGCTGGTCTTGGCTCGGGCGCTGGCTGACGCTTCCGGTTCGGTGCAAGTCTCGGCTTGTTGATTTTGCGACCATTGCTCGCCGAAGCGTCAGGTGCAGGATAAGCAGAAATCGCCTGAGCCGCAGCAGCACGCTTTCGCTTCCTCGCAGGCTGACCACCGCTGGCATTCGCCTGAGATGACGCTAAGGCCCGTTTTCTCGTCCTCGTGCCCGCTGCGGGTCCAACGACTGATGGAGCGGACTCCGCAGTCGACGGCATTACCTGCATGTCTGCGGTAGGTGCTCGCTGCAACCGCGTCACATCGTTGTCGCCGCCCTCCTCGTCTGCGTCCTCCTCGTCTGCGCTCTCCTCCTCGTCGCCCAGATCGCCATCACTATCACTCTCGCCTCCATCTCCCTCTCCCCTCGCTTGCTCTCCCTCTCTTCTCGCTTGCTCCTCCTCTCCAAGCTCCTGCTTTTCCTTCTTCTTCTTGTTGCTCTTCTTGTTCTGCAACTTGCGCTTTTCGTATTTATTGGGACATTCCACGAACGCCAGGACTCCTCGGCCCGCAAGCACGTCCAAACAAACACGCTTGTTGATTGTCATGATCTCCTCAACCCTCTGGATGCGCTCCCAGAACGTCAGCTTTGCCTCCGGTTCTCCGTAGCCGTCGTTATCGCCGCCCCTGGGGTAGACGGATTCGCCACCTGTGTATAGCACAGCTAGTGCTTTGAACATCAGGTAGCAGCGGATGGTTGCAAGCTCAGGTCTGAAACGCTTCCACTTGTTGTAGTTGAGGGCCTTCTGTTGCGCGAGATAGAAGTCGTTGTATGGATTGCGGCAGTCGGAGCGCCAAGGCGTATTTATAGCCGTGAGCCACCTTTCTACCACTGGGTCGGCGTGGCGATCGCAGTCGGTCGGAGTCATATGCTCATGGCCACGCAGCGGGTGAACTTGTGGGTACATGAGTTTCTTCGCCTCAGCAAAACCAGAGATGTCGGCAGACAGGAAAAACACAGCGTTGGGAGCGTTTTGTCCGTGCCATATGTCTAGATGCCGGGCGCATAGCCTTAGTATATTGGCCGGGACTGCCGGCTTCGAGCACGGATTCCCTTTCTTCGACTTCCCCGGGCAACGATCTTCATCGTCTTCGGCTTGTGTTAATAGAGTGGTCTGCTCCAGGGCGTTGAAAGAGTTTCTTGCATCGCCAGTTTCTGGAACCCTCACGCTCTCGTAGAGCGACTGGTTTGTCCCGACCGGGACCTGGTCAAGACCGGCAGAATAGTTGGGCATGTTCCGAGTTGACGCAGGATAGCCTGGTTGCTGCACCATTGGCGGGTTCGTGCTCCCAGATGGCAAGCCGCCCGTGCCTTGCTGGGAGCCATCGAAGTTCGGGTAGTTATAAGAAGTGTTAGAAGGGTCTGGCCTCGTTGGTTGCAGGGTCCCTGCCAAGCTTGGAGTAAAGGCAGCGGCGGTGTATCCATTATGTTGCGTGTACAGTGTATTCGGGTGGCTGTTCTGGCCCTGTTGATATCCAAAGTTCGTATCTGCTTTCTGTGGATGTGCGTATTGCGGGTTGGGCATGAACTGGTACTGAGGCTGAGCCGGATGTCCTGGGCCATATATTTCATTGTGGTACTGCTGGCGTTGCTGCGTATTGCTCGTGCCAGTCGACGGAAGTTGTTGTGTGGCGGAGGGCAGGTCCGCGAGAAAGGCGAATTGCTCGAGGTGTTCGATTGCGTTGCTGTCCTGCAGCAAATATTCCCCGTTGTATATTGCGGAAGTTTGATGTTGAGTTGCTGCCGGCAGTGAATCGGCTGGCCACGATCCTGGCTGGTCTGCATGGTCATCCGGGAGGGCATACTCGTCGAAACCACCATGGAGTCCCCTAGTCACTGTCAGTATGGCCAATCTAGAAGGACTGCAGGTCTTGACATACTCCTCAGGATACGGCCCGGCCGATTGCGGCAGCTGGTTCGGGTCCATTTAACGATTGTGTGGGTGGTTTTGGGTTACCGGCAGGGAATAGCAGTTGTCGGCGGCGCTGAAATATGGTGTTGAATGGTCGGATACTGAAGGGAGATGTCGGAGCAGGAACGAATGTCGGCACCGCAATTTTTGAAGTTGATATATTCCATGACTGTACGCCGTTGCACAGAAAGTGCGTCGATAGCCGGTATAGAATGTCGTAGACTTCCCGCAAGTCATGTGTAGATGAGGCATACATGAGTAGTTTGCGCGATGTCAATGCCGCGGTATACCGTCGACCTGTGTATATTTTACAGTGCTGTCAAGGCCGTGTGCGACCTGTCAAGCCTGTTTCGCGGCACTGCTGGCCGGTATAGGTTACGCATATCGTAGGAAGACAGTATGGACTGAGGAATCCGCTGCATTGTGGCACGCCGTGCCGTGTCTGCTGACTCTCCATGTGGAGAGGCGATGCTTTGCTGTTCCCGTGTATATCCCATAGCCTTGATCTCCGGTATGGCAGGTATGGCTCAGGATGGCAAGGACTCGTGATGCTGCGAGCTCGTGCGCAATCACTGTCCTGCAGCTCACACCCATTCGCGCTCAAACGGCCTGACGTGGAAGGCAAGTGTCCGGCCGCATAGCTTGTACTTCGCCAATCCTGCCGCCATCGTATCCCCCCGAAGCGGTATCGTCGACATGCGGCAGAGCGGCTTTCCGACAGCAGGTTGGAGTGCTGTAGTTGCATATTGAGGAACCTCCGGGCAGTCCAAGAGGCACGAGAGAATTATACAGGTCTTTGAGATGAGTATAAAAGTGAGAAGCCTTTTAAGACGCCGGCTGATCGACAGGTGGGTACTGGCCCAGCAGCTTGCTATGGGCGCCCATGTGCTGGTCATATCCTCGGGCAAA
Organism: Saxophila tyrrhenica; assembly: GCF_035928015.1. Classification (NCBI taxonomy): domain Eukaryota; kingdom Fungi; phylum Ascomycota; class Dothideomycetes; order Mycosphaerellales; family Extremaceae; genus Saxophila; species Saxophila tyrrhenica. The sequence continues at coordinate 238,264 of NW_027041748.1, read as the reverse complement.
TCAATGGTAGCTTCAACGGAATTCGAAGATCGTGCAATCAGCTGTCAATGGTACGCCCATGGTGCGGAGAAGGGCCGTCTTCAGACTCTCCTGCGATTGGGTCAGCTGACGAACGCCCTTCTAAATATGATGTGCTCTTCTAGGTACTTGTGCAGCGAGACATGACGAAGTCAAGTTTATATACATGTATCGCATGGTCGTGTGGCTTATACATGGTGCGTTGGTGTGGCGTATATATATAATATGTTGGTGCGGTTGTATTTCGTATGCCGGTGCGGTTTATGTATTGTATGTTGGTGATACAGGAGCATGCTGGCATGTCACCGATGTGCTGGCACGAGAAGGGATGAAGTCCATCCGGACATATCTCGGCCAAAACTCGATGGTGCCTTAGGAATCAGGCGGAATCGTTTTCGTTTGAGCTGTGTGCTGTGAGACTTCACCTCTGCATCATCGAACCACGGCTGCTCAAGCTCCATTGAAAACGTCATTTCAGCGAGCCTACTGCAGCTGCAGGTGGTGGTAGACGCACCGAGGGACGATGAACCCTGGGAAGTTCGTGTTGACACAGGGTCGTCCCAAGACTGCCTTACAAATGCCGAAGGATGTGATGCAAAGGCGAAGAGGATAAGTAGTGCTCGTCTCCAACCTTATACTCTTCTTGCGATTCTGTATCAAGTCTTTCAGATCTGCTGCTTCTCACAAAACATCATTATGGCCACGACAATGAAGCAATGGACCGTAGCCGGCCAGTCCGGCTTCGACGACCTCAAGCTCAACGAGAAGGCCTCAGTGCCTCAGATTGGCGACAGAGACGTATTGGTAAAGTGTGAGTGCCAACCACCATTGCACAGCGTGCCTATGGAAGCACTGACATGTTGGCTCAAGTCCACGCCGCCTCCCTAAACTACCGCGACCTCATCATTACCAAAGGCCAATACCCATTCGGCGTGAGCGACAACGTCGTCCCAGCCTCGGACGGCGCAGGAATAGTTGAATCGGTCGGCAAACAGGTGAAGAAGTTCAAGAAGGGCGACAAAGTCTTGACGCTTTTCAACCAGGGCCATATCGCAGGCTCCCTGGACGCACAATCTCTGGCTGGCGGCGTCGGTGGTGTGGTCGACGGCACCCTGCGCGAGTACGGTGCATTTGATGAGCTTGGACTCGTGCCCATGCCGTCGAACCTCAATTTCCTAGAGGGTTCGACGCTCACATGCGCCGGCTTGACGGCTTGGAACGCGCTATACGGGCTCGAGAGCAAGAAGCTCATGGCTGGCGAATGGGTCTTGACGCAGGGCACGGGCGGGGTGAGCATCTTTGCTGTGCAATTTGCCAAAGCAGCTGGCGCACGCGTGATCGCGACCACTTCGTCAGCAGAGAAGGGTAAGAAGCTGAAGGAGCTCGGGGCGGACCACGTCGTGAACTACAAGGAAGACCAGAACTGGGGCGAGACGGCGAAGAAGCTCACAGGCGGCGTGGGTGTCCAGCACGTCGTCGAAGTCAGTGGTCCAACGTCGATGAAACAATCGCTGAAAGCCATCGCGATCGACGGCGTGATCAGCATCATTGGCTTCCTCGGCGGCGGCAAGGCAGAGGACGCGCCAGGTTTTCTGGACACTTTGATGAACATCTGCACCGTCCGAGGTCTGCTGGTCGGCTCCAGGATGCAGTTCGAGGAGATGAACAGGGCGATCGAGGCGAACAACATCAAGCCCGTGGTTGACTCCACTGTCTTCAAACTCGACCAGACCAAAGATGCTTACCAATATATGTGGGATCAGAAGCACTTTGGGAAGCTGTGTATTAGCTTCGAATAGGCAAGGTCCTGATAGGCATACAATAAAAACATTGATGTTTGTACCGACTTCGCATGATACAGCTTTTTGTAGACCCACGGGCTTCTTACTTTTCACCTCGCCGTTGGCTCATTGGCGGCCGAAATGTGATTCACCGGTACGGCAGCGATATAGCGATACAAGAGCGCACGTAGTGCCGCCTTGACATCCGATTTTGCTGATGTTGCATTACACTGTTCTGTATACTCCAAGAGAAGATCCACAGCTTGTTGTTTTACAATGTTTCCCAGAGACCCATGCCGCTTTTCATGCCAGTTTACGCCAGCTCGCCTTTCTCTGGTGTTGTCCTCTACTGCCCCTTCTTCTCCCGCTCCGCGGCCTTTGCCGACTCCTTCTGCAGCTCGCTGATGGTCTGCTTCGTATCGATGTCGTCGCGGTCTGCTTTTATCTATGCAGTCTATCAGCGATTGATTCTAGCATATACCTCGTCCTAATATTGACCGCGCAGCAGCCACCAGGTTGAGGTATGTAGGAGCCAGCACTTACTATGCTCTCGCTGTCACTCGCCAGCTCATCCTTCCAGTGCCCTTTGCCCTGCTTCTGCTTCTCCAGCTGGTCCTGCTTATGCGCCTCGACCTTTTCCGCGCGGCCTTCTTCGTCTGTATACTCCTGTTAGCCAGCCATACTCTTTCCTCTTCCCACCCGTTCGTGGCCGGCCCTGCAGGCTTCGGGCCACCGCTTCATGGGGCTCACGTACGAACAGCGCTCTCCTTCCCAACCGCAAGCACCCCGCAGCTCTGGAACCCCCTCTGCTGCGCGCCAATGGCTCGAGGAGCAGCCACGACTCTCGCCCTGGCGATGCTTGCTCGTAGGTTCATCATGCTGCCGGCTTCGCTCGGTTGTTCTCGGTTGTGTTTGTGACCGTGTCCCAATTGTATGTCGACGTGCAGACACAACAACGTAGCACAATGTGAGGAAGACAAAGAAACAACTCAGCTCCCAAAAGTGCTTACTTGATGAAAATTGCCTGTCTTGACACTGGTGGACGATCTCATCCGACGCAGCTGTCTCCCTCGGCAGGTGCAAAGTTCGGAGCTCGCTACGTCACGATTTGTGTGATGCCAGGGGTTGATCAACACGTGCATCTCTGCCACCACAACACCAGGCTCGGAGGGGAGCAGGCATTGTATCAGCAGAGCGTCAGGGGACGATGGGAGAGACCGAATGCTTGGAAGGATGGAGAGGGTAGAGATATCGCTTGGATGCAGTCTGCCTTATCTCTTGCCACAAGAAGCATTCGGGGACGATAAGGTGCATTAAGATGCCGTCCATTGGCTCAGATGTATTCTCACGGATGGGTCTTACAGTGGTGTGCATACAGTCACATGCGAAGCATACAATTGAGCAGACGTAGATGTGAAGAGTCTCGACATTTCATACATAACCCCCTTCATCCCCCTAGCCAAAAGACAGCAGCAACACCATCCCACCCATACAAGAGACCCCAGCTAAACAAGATGGTATCTACCAGCACTTCCACTCCCCTCCCGCATACAAGAAAACACACAACACCTTCGCTTGTACTAGGCATGAAAAATCCACACTGGCCGTTCCAAACCCATCCATCCGCTAAAATCACCCCAGCTCGCAAAAAGCAAGCCTTGCAAATGCTTGCCGTGTTTCGTTAAGATCGAGATGTGAAGTTTTTGCGCCTCACGTCTTGGTATTTTGCTTCGCCGTCCCCGTCCGTTGTCGTCCCCAAGTCCCAAAAAGAGCCAGAGAAGAAGAATCCAAATGAAAATCCGCCAGTAATGCGTATATGCCGCCAGATGTAAATGCTTCCGCTTCGTAATCGCTTGCTGCAACGCCGTGTCGTTTCCCAGGGGTGTATATCAAAAGAAGCTGTGTCCAATGCTTCCGGGGTCTAGAAGAAAGAGTCGTCCGTCATATTTTGTACATGTGCATGGCTCAGTCCAGTAGTCATTCGCAGCCGCTCGCTCATTAGCGGCTGATCATTTCAAAAGATGTATGGAGCGCTCCCTCGCCCAGCCCAAGAATGCACGATGCAGCAGCAGCAGCAGCAATTACGAATGCGGGTACGTTTACCACCGGCGAGGCACGTACTGCTGCTGCATCTGTCGGCCGGGCGAGACGCTCAGAGGTGGGCTTGCGACGGATCGAGTGGAAGGGTCCACGATCGGGATCGCGTTCCTTGTCCGTTGCGCCAGCGGTTGGTGCAGCTTCATCTGCTGTTGGTGCTGGTAGTGCCCGTTGTACGTATTTGGTGCGCTGGAGAGGAGGAATGATGGTGTAGGCTGCACTTGGTGCTGGAGAGGGGAGTTGTTGGGAGAGCCAGACGAAAGCGATCCTCGGTCGGATCCTGACGATGAGTGTATGGATTGGAGCTGCGCATTACTGTCAGTATACTCTGTTCCACCGTGCGAGGATGCTTTTCGCAAGAGTTCATGGTACAAACGTACATCGTCCTCCGTTAGGAGATGGAAGGGACAGAACACCTCGTCGTCGTCAAACTCGAAGCTCTTTGCCGCCTCCAGCTTTTGCATGTACTCGTTGTACGTCGGTGTTTCAGGCACCTCCTTGGGGCTGCGCTGCGCTTTGTAATGTCGATGCGCATTCTGGGAGGAGATTCTCGGCCCTCGGCGGCTGCGACCGTGGTGGTTGTTATGAGGGTGCGACGAAACGTTTTGGTGGTAGTGTGGAGCGCCGTATCCGTAGCTCGCCATTGCTGGATGATGTTTGTGGATAAAATGCGATGTTTCGAGAGATTGGAGTCTGGTCTGTGGATTGACAATAGGTCAAAACAATGAGATCCAGCTGACCTTCGCGTGGCAAACTCGAAGCGGGGAGCGTTCTCGGTGAACTTAAAAGATGCTGGTTCTTGCTGTCGAGCGACAAGGCGGAAGACTGTCAGGTTAAACAAGTGTTGTGGTGAACAGAATGGCGGTGGTGTACAGTGAGGTGGTAAGGCTGGGACTGATGAGGGATCAGATGGAACCAGTTGACAAGAGGGGCGGGCTGTAGCTCTGACTGGCTGGGAGCGAAAGGAATGGAGCTAAGTAAACGAGACGAATCGACGAGCGTATCGGCCAGCGCTAGGAGTAAAAGCGTCATCGGTGGCGCACTTAGCGTAGGGGTGAGGGCCAGGCTGTGTCGGCGCTTGCTGTCGACGACCTCGAGGTCAAGGTCGAGGTCGAGGTCAAGGTCCAAAGATAGGTTGTCGATAGCTTCAACATTCGCCCATCGAACCTCTGCTAGCAGCTGTCCGTTCTACCACCTTTCCCCGAAACGCTTTCCACGCGCGCACAGCATCCTCGTACTCGACACCCGGATCGCGAAAAGCCGGGTGGATACCTGTAGGCGCCGCGCCCAGCAAGCTGCACGCACCGCGCCGTTTCCGGAGGCAGGGCGAAGCGTGAGAAGCGTGGAGGTGGCTCGCGCTGAGAGAACTCTGCCCGCGCCCGTCCTCCTGAAACAGATCCGCTTGCGCAACGTGCTTCCAGAATCTCTGCGTGCTGCGTGCACCCGTCCGGCTTCACCGCTCGATAGAACTCCACTGGCGGGCGTCAACCCTGCGTCCGTATCTTATCGCGAAGATTCTGGACGGACTTTGAAGCGCGCTGTTGAAGTGCTCTTCTGTTGGGGTTTTGTCGTGTTGCGACGGCGCTGGCAGGTTCAAGTCGATGCCAAACGTAAGATCGAAGTTGGGGGAGCAGTAGAGTGCTGACCCCCAGATGGAGCATGTGTAGGAGGCGTCGAGCACTTTTTCACTTTTGGGTCATGTGACAGTCATGTGATATCCAAGCCAGTATTGGTGGTTCGAAATTTCGACTCTGCTATTCCTCCTAGAACACACTGTGAGCACAGTCCCAGCTCTCAGTCGACAATGGCTGCATGAGAAAGTATCGTTCTTCGCCCCATCCTCCTGGCAGACCGGCAATGGTCTCATCTTGTGCCTCTTCTTCCCCGTTGCTTCACGTTCTGAAGGGATGTTCTGCCTCCTCTTCTACTACGGGAGCAGGCTGCACATCTTCGATTTCGACTTCCCGGACTCCACAACCACCCCATCACCTTTCCGATCCGCATGGACCGCGGTGACCGATCGTCGACCTCTTCGTCAGAAAGTCCCCACGCCCGTTGGACGGACTTCCTGCAGAAATGGCTTGGAGAAAACATCTCCTAGGGTTTCATCCCAGCCATGAACTTGGTAATGGCCTCCTTGCACGTCCGCTCGTTGTACTGCTGCTCCCACAGTTCGTACAGGCTGACGAGCTCCTGAGTGGCGTCCACGATCGCGGCCATGTCGACTTTGCTTTCGGCGAGCCAGTCGACGAGTTTGCCCAGCTTTGGACCGGCGGCCTTGAAGCCGGCCATGCCGCCTGAGAGGGCTTGCTGAGCGGATGCGGCTGACACGGCGGCACCTGATGGTCCGCCGCCTGATGGAGGACTTATTTGGTGGGCACCAGGAGACGGCAGTGGTGATGATGCATGCGACGACGACGAAGCGTAGTTCTGCAATCCCGATGGTTGTCCGGCAGGACGAATGACCAAAGCGAGAAAGATGGCGGTGATAGCGATGACGTGCGGTGGATACAGCAAGCTAAGGTCAGTATTGTAGGAATCGTTGATGACATTGTGCGCAAAGGTTTGCTCCTCGTTGCTCAACCCAAACAGTGGCGCCAGCTCGTTGAGTGACCGGTACGGATGATGGACGATAAGGCGTGAAGATAGGGTGGAGATGAGGGCAAATTCGCACTCCCCAATCCGCGACATATCACTCACGCCCATCTCTGGGAACTGTCTGGCGGCCTCGTTCAGCACAAGCCTGATGTGCGAGGGTGCCTCCTCCATTTTGCAAGCCAGGTAGACTGCCGTAGCCATGATCAGGAAGGGGTTGGTCCTGCGCATCTCCACCCGCAGGTAGAAGCGCTTGATGTAGATCTGGGCTGTGGCAAGCGCTTGCTGCCGGGCGGTCAAACGTCGCCCGAGCTTGATGAGGTTCTGCTGCATGTAGATGTTCATGAGCCTCCGGTCTGGCAGCGGGAACTTGGTGTGGATCTGCTGGTTGTTCTCCTGGATCTGGTTGCGCAGTTCAGCCAGCTCGGCTTTGGTGAAGGTCCAGTAGATGGCCTGCGTTGAGTCCCAATAATTGGCTGCCATGCTGCCGAATGCGTTCGAAGCGTATTCTTGCCGGGATCGAGATATTTCCTACTTCTAGGTTCATTCATATGCTTCAGCTTGGCATGTCTGTAGATTCATCGTGGCCGTCCATGGCTATGCTGGACGGCTCCCTTGTCGGAGTCTCCGTACTGCATCGTAGCTTACCTACACTACTTAGCGCATAGGTCGGCAGGCAGACTGTCTCGACGTTGTCTTGCAGAGAAAGCCCAGGAAAGAACACAGCAGCGGGCTTTCATCGGCAAGTGACGTCTCGCCTCGACCTCACAAGCGACAGGGAAGCTCCGAGGACATCAACAACACCTCTACCACGCTCCTACACACCATTGTACTTCCGCACACAGCTTGTACTGCTTCTATTTGGAAAGTCTTTCATTGCACATCTCTCCACTCTCAGGAAGCAGTCGTTTTTCCTCCTTCTCCCACGAGCTCGAGACTTCTCAGAACCTCTCCACCTACAACTCCACACACTCATATCATGAGAGATTAGACAGAATAGGTTTCTTCAGCAAGCAGAGCATGGATGCGGAGTCGCCGGCACAGAGGGAGGAGCGGCTCAAAGAACTATGGCACACACTCGACACCAAGCGGTCAGGCAGGCTCGACATCACCGACCTCAAGGTCGGCCTGGCCAAGATGAACCACCGTGAGCCTGAAATACCCTGGCCATTGTGTTGAGAGACAAGCACTGACGCGTGTGTGTCTTCACAGCCCTCAAAGATGCAGATGGCCTCATCCGCGATATGCTCACGGCATGCGACATCGATCACGACGGGCAGATAACATATGACGAGTTCGTGAAATTCTGCAATCAGACGGAGAAGGAGCTCTGGGCGGTCTTTCAGACTATCGATCGAGACCGCAGTGGCAACCTGGACAAGGCAGAACTCTCACAGGCTTTTGAGCGTGCAGGCGTCACTGTGTCGAACGCTCGTCTGGATCGCTTCTTCGGCTACATTGATAAGAATCATGATGGCAAGATTGACTTTGCAGAATGGCGAGGTCAGTCACAATGCTGAGACATAGAACTCGCGTACGATGGCTGACAATTCACGACCAGACTTCCTACTCTTCATCCCGACCAACACTCCAGGCATGAAGCAAATCTTTTCCTACTACACGGCCGCCGTCAAACTCACTGCCGAGGGTGATGTGCATTTGACTCACGAAGCTCTCTCGGGCCTTGGTACGACCTTCCAGTTCCTTAGATACTCCCTCTTCGGCGCCATCATCCAAATATATGATCCTCCACCACGCACATCGTCTAGTATACGCTACCCCACGCACGTCACAAGACCACCCGAACCAGACACTGCACTCTACGACACCGATCACCCTTTCCACCTCATCTACGAAGACGACGACCCACACATCCCCACCAAGCCCGCCCGCCGAAAAGCAGCCCCAGCACCAGATTCAGCACTTGAGGAAGAAAACTCAGAGGAACTGCAGAGACTCAAGCTGACGGATCTCGTGCCGAATCTAGGCTACTTTGCGGCGGGCGGTCTGTCTGGTATTGTCTCGCGTACCTCTACCGCGCCACTCGATCGGCTCAAGGTGTACTTGATCGCGCAGACGGGTAGCGCTTCGCAGGCAATCCAGGGCGTCAAACATGGCGCTGCTATTGAAGCTACTAAGGCTAGCGCCAGCACGCTGTGGAATGCGTCCAAAGAATTGTGGGCTGCGGGTGGTCTCCGGAGCTTGTTCGCTGGTGAGTTCATCAACTATAACACGCAGGATCATTCTGGGATGCTGACACTTCCTCAGGCAACGGTCTAAACGTTCTGAAGGTTATGCCCGAGTCCGCTGTCAAGTTCGGCTCCTACGAGGTGTGTCCGCGACTGACCATGCTTATGAAGCTGATTGATGATCACTGACCTCAACACAGGCTAGTAAGCGCGCAGTCGCAAAATTTGAAGGTCACAACAATCCGAAGCAAATCCGCCACACATCACAATTCATCGCCGGTGGTCTTGCCGGCATGGTCGCACAAGCCGTCGTTTACCCGCTGGACACGCTCAAGTTCCGCACGCAATGCGAGACCGTCCAAGGTGCACCCAAAGGCAACCAACTCGTCCTCGACACCGCCCGCAAGATGTGGCGCACCAGCGGCGTCGTGGGCTACTACCGAGGTCTCCCGATGGGTCTAATAGGAATGTTCCCTTATTCGGCGATCGACCTCTTCGCCTTCGAGAACCTCAAGCAGATGGTCGTGAAGCGCAACATGCGGCTCCGCAACACCAAGCACGAGGAAGACGCGCTGCCGAACAACTTCTCGCTCGCGCTCATCGGCGCCTTCAGCGGTGCGATGAGCGCTAGTGTCGTCTATCCCATCAATCTGCTGCGTACTAGGCTGCAGAGTCAGGGGACGACGCAACACCCGCGCATGTATACGGGCGTGATGGACGTAACGCGACAGACGATCCAGGGCGAAGGCGTCCGAGGATTGTTCAAGGGATTGACACCGAATCTGCTCAAGGTCGTGCCGTCGGTATCAATCGTGAGTCTCACACCTTCTCCCCCCTCAGACTTTGTTCTTCAAACCCGCCTGCTGACTTCCCGCAGACCTATGTCGTTTACGAAAACACGAAGACTGCTCTGCACCTCTCATAACACCGGCGTGGGCTTGCGTCGTGATGCGTGGTGGTGTGAATGGACGGCTGTCGGATTACTGCATGTACCTGTGATACCCTATCATCTTTGTTTTTGACTTACGAGCTATTGAGCATGGCGTTGGATGTGCCCTGGGGTGGGTAGAAGAGAGAGAACTTGAAGGTACCTGACAGCACTTGTACAATGTTCTCACACATATTCAGTGGCATGACGTGATTCGCAGGCAGTCCAAAGGTAGGCCGGAGGATGCCCTTTTGTGACCGTTTGCATCTCTTATTACACCACATTCTGATACTCCAGGCGACATCGATATGTGTGCGGCAGGTCCTACCCTGCGACGCTCCTCCTCCCCCCCCCCTCCACCTGTCTGCGCCTTGTCGCCTTTTACCTTCCAGGACCTCCCAAGACGAATTCTGGCCCACGACGCCGCCCGCGCACCTGCAACAGCTATGCGCTCGACGCCTCCGTCGCTCACCAATAAAGTCCTAACTAATCAAAGCACGGGAATGCACGTTGCGCCGCAAACCGACCATAGCGCCATCGTTCCACCTGGCAAGCACTCTCTTGGTCCCGAAATGGCCGCCTGAGACAAGATTCTTTCAGTGGACAAACACGGCAGTGTCGTGGAGTTTGTGTACAGCAGTCAAACGTTCGTCTATGGACAAGGCCTTCATGACGCCGTATTCTCGGTCAGAAGCTACAAATACTCATGTCAGACCTGACTTTTCTGCACTGAAGCGAGCATCATACCTTACTCCAGCGGCGATGTCCACCATTCACCATCACCCTCTGCCGCCATACTTTCACCTCAAGGTCCTGCGACACCTCGAAACGAAGAAGAGCAATGGGCACAACAAAAGCGCTCCTGCAACATTGGTCGTTGGTCCTCCTCCAAATGCTCCCTTCCGGTTTCTCCAGTTACCGCCTGAAATCCGCAACAAGGTGTACCGGGAATTGCTGGACAGTGCAGTCCCAGATCATCCAAAGCTCGGGAAATGGTGCAAGCCCCGATGTCTTCATCCAGCAATCATCTTTACTTGCCATCAGATCTACAACGAGGCTTCAGGACTGTTACAGGGTGGCGAATTGGTGTTGCTGTACTCCTCAGGAGTCATTCCTCTCGTCCCTGGGCAACTATCCCCGGAGTACGGCGTCAAAGCCTTGCTCAACGGACAAGAAGTCTTCAAAGCGGAAGAAGTCATCCGCATACTTCAGTAGACCAAAACGTAGACACTGGTTGTTGGAGTCAACGTGGAGGGTGATCCTTCCGGCGGAACGTTGCATCGTAGCTGGCTTGCGGCGCTGGCCTCATTGAACCGCACACTTCACACACTCTATCAGCAGTCTGGAGACACGGAAGTTTGCAGGGTGGACTTATCAGCGTTCACGTCTTCGCCATCCCAGGTACCGCTTGTGGGTGGACCTAATCATTCGCGACAGTATCTCACCAGCAATCGCGATGGCAGCAGCTCGCCCGGAGTCGACGTTCTCGATGAGTAGCATGTGGCCAGACATTATGGAAACTCCGGTGCATCAACACTCTTCCCTTCCAGGCCAACCATACGAGCCACTCGTAATTTCCATGCTTCGGAGTCAGCTCGAGGCACTGGAAAAGCTTCGCTCGGAGACTCGCACGTTTAACAGACTTCTTTCGTCCTTCCCCCAAGGAAAGGGTCGGATCAAGAAGCTTCCGTACGTCAAGGGTGCCATTCAGAAGTTTGGTGGCAACGGCGGTGGCGGTCGTTGCAACACCTATCACTTGAAAACCCCATCAGCACTGCAAACGATCATAGATCGAGCGACAACTAGGCTGGAACAGAAAGATGCTGTGGACTTCGCCAAAGCCCTGCAGAAATGTGAGGAGCACTGACGGGAATGTGCGAGCAATTGGGGGAGGCTGCAGGCCTTACGAGACGCAAGGAGGGTGCAGGAGGAGGAGGAAGAGGAAGAAGAAGAAGAAGAAGAAGAAGGAAGAGGAGGTTGAGGAGAGGGAGCAGTGATCGATTAAGTATGCAAAGCACAAGGAGCTGTCGGAGGTAGAAGTTGGCGATCAACATGTCTTAAGGCAGAACGAGTTTGCATGGCTGGTGTTGGCATGACTGATGCAGAGATGGTGAGGTGGGGACAAGCACAAGACAGTGCAATGACACAGATCCGCAGCATCTTGCAATCAAGCTTCAATCAAAGATGATATCCTCCGATCTTCCGTGTGTAGGGATGGTATGAAGTCGAAGTGGTCTTCTCCAGGGGCATTGGCGAGCGCCGCCAAGAAAACGCTACGAACCAGACAGAAGAGCAGAGCTGTGAAGATAGAGTACTTATCGATGAGCTACGTAGGATGGAGGAGGACTCTTGATATCCCAGTAACATGAACTGAGACCGCTCCGCCATATCCACAATCCAAGCCCGCCTTCCCACAACACAGCATTACGCCGCACATCGCCAGCAAGCTTTGGATAACTTATAGGTGCAAAAATAAAATCCCAGGGGCATAGTACTCCGCGTGCCGCCACACCTCATGCCTTCCTCTTCATATTCCTGATCGACCTCCCACCTTGAGCAACATGCCCATTGCCCTTGTTCCGGCTCATCGTGCACACCGGCTGCGCCTCGTTCGAATGCATCGACGCTATCGCAAACGAGTCGGTGTTATGGCCGTAGAAGAGGTAGGCGCCATCCTTCGTCTTCTTCACCGACAGCACGCCGATGGCGCCGGCGGAGTGCGATTGAGTGACGCTCGGATGGCCCATGAAGTCCTTCTGGATGAAGCCCTTGATCGCCTCTTCCTCCATGCAGTCGCCGTACCTACCGCCGGGCAGCTTGCGGAAGTTGTGGTAGATGCGCTCGGAGCAGACGCTAGCCGCTGTCGTGGTGCTCATGTGCTCGCCGGTGCCGCTGGTGACGGTGGCGACGCTGGTGTGTTCGACGTCATCTGGATCTTCTGGCTTGATAGCTGCGCCTACGCCGACGAGTGCTGCTGGCCCAACGCGACCGCGGTGTTTCATGCCGATGCCGCCAGAGGACGCACCACATGCGATGTTGCCGTACAGATCGATGGCGATGGCACCGACTGTGTCTGTGACGTGATCGCCGCCATCTAGTTGCGCGTCTTCCGAAAGCTCTGGCTTGTGAGGAAGCGGGGGGCTATTTTGGCTATCGTCTGAGAAAGGCTGAGCTTTCGGCGTGGTGAGATCCATGTCTGCGTCAGGTGGCGGACCTGGAAGCGGGAACAGAGTAGCATCGTGGAGACCGCCTCTGTCGGCACGGCTAGGACCACGCGCGTGCCGCGGGCTTTTCATGTTGATAGTAGTAAAGTTGGAGCCTGAGCCTGAGGAGCCATCATGCCAGCTTTGGGCGTGTAAAGGTACTCCCGAATGCTCATATGGTGGAGTCCGTGGCTCATCAAAGTCGAACTCAAGCTCAGGACCATACCATTCATCGTCCAGAAAGCCTCCGTTAGAGTTCCTGTTGGACCCCAGCAGACCAATTGGAGTTGTAGAAATCTTCTGACTGCTGTTCGAGGACGGGTTCACGGATGGATTCATGAAAAAGCCGGAAGGTCCTGTGGGGTCGACAGCTTCTCGCTGATGGTCGGGGGTGGTGTTGCTCGATGGTTTTGCGAGCATGGAGCTGGAAGAGTTAGAATGTGATGCTGATGAGGAGTCTTCCGGCACCTCTCTTGGATCCGAGGGCGGTGGAGACACAGGCTGTGCTTCGTTGCTGAGGGCTGACCTCATCGCTTTTGTGTGAGTCCTCCTCGCTTGTTCGGTTTCGCTCTGCTGAGCATAGTATTGGACGAGATCTGATTGCGAAGGTGGAGGAGACATGCCATATCGCGCAGCATCCTCACGACGCCTGTTGTGCTCCGCTCGCTCGAGGTCGTCTCGCCACTGACGCCAACGCTCTCTTGCGGCTGGAGACACCAGGGAGTCGAGAGGCATGATCGACATTCCGTGCTCGAACGCAAAGTCTGTCGCACCTTGTCCAACCAGGAAATTTGGTGGGACGCGTCGGAGGGATAGAGGCTGCCCAGAATGGTCAAGAAGCAGGCGTGCCAGCGAGATGGGATTCTTGATTTCTGGAGCAAGAATCAGTCCACGCTTTCTATGTAGGCGGCGGTTTGTACTTACGAGCAACAGCTCCCGCTCCACCGCTGCGTCCATTATGATCCACAACCACCGCATCGCATTCAACGACGCCGTCCACTGCAAGGTTGCTGCCGTAACCTGCATTCGTGATCTCGCGGTCCTCCAATATCCTCACTGCCAACTCCACCGCATCCACAGCCGAGCCACCGTTCTGCAAGCATCTCATCGCGGTCCTGGCGGCACTGGCAGTACAGTCAGCAATCTTCGCGTCATGCTGTTTGGGTATGGCATACTCATTACAGGCGGCCAGATGCACGTGCTCGTTCTGGATGCTGTGGTAGCCTGCGCCGGCATGGACGAAGATGCACGCAATCTCGCTGGTGTTGTTCTTCCTCCCTCTTCGCGGGGAGAACATCTTGAATGCCAGACCGGCTGCTTGGAAGGGCAGAATGTTCTATTTCTCGCTCGATTGGGTGTGGTTGGTTGTGGCGAATCGTCTTAGGGTGTCTGTAGGTAGGTGAAACGATGCCGTGTGAAGCGGGGATAGTCGTCGACGATGTGAAAGCACGTGAGAAAGATCTCGCCTAGTTGATCATCGTCGAGAAGCGAAGGAGACGCAATGAATGGCTTGGGGGGCTGTTGTATGGTAATGCCGTCCCCCGGAAAGGAATGATGGCGGTGTGAAGAGAAGATGTTGGAAGGACGATGCTGCTTCATTAATCAGAAGAGAAGTACACTTCGGCTTCGTTGCCGCACGCGTGCCTTCCTCCTGCTCGCACCGTGTTCGAGAGGAAAGAGCGACTCCTGGTCGACGCTGCACCTTCATCTTTTCATCGCCCACTGTGAGCTTAATTGCAATTCACCTCATCCATTCACGCATACGAGGAAATCCACTGCGATCACATGCTGGCCCCGGGTGCCACATGCAATAACACAGCAGGGAAATATATGAGACGCAGTTGGAGATGGAGTAGGAGAGCAGAGTAGGCGATCCTCGAAGTCTTGGCGGTCGTTCTGGTGGGGCGTCCGCAATTTGCTCCGCCTTACGCAACACCCAGCCAAGAGCTCCACGAACATCAGGCAGGCAGTCGATTGCAATACCTCGTCCAGGCTGCCAGTGCGAACAAACCCTCCAGATTTCCGCCCTTGACATACTGCTGGCGCTGTTGAAGGGAGGGTGACCGCGTCTTGAAGCCGCAAGCATGTCGAACCAAACGCCGGCCGTTGTCATGGACAAGTAAGACAACACTGTTGACTTGCCCACGATGCCCGATCTAACATAATCTCCAGCGGTACGGGCTACTCGAAACTCGGATTCGCCGGCAACGACTCTCCCTCCTTCGTCTTCCCAACCGCAATCGCAACCAAAGGCCCAGCAGCGGGCGCAGGCGGCTCTGGGTCCGGCAGGCCCGCGGTAGCCAACAAGCCTTCCTTCCTCACTGGCGGCGCGGGACCGTCAGGGCATTTATCAGGCAAGAGAGGGACGGAGGACTTGGACTTCTTCATTGGCGATGAGGCACTTGCGGCATCTGCAGGTCCTGGTATGGCATCAACAACCAGCTGAGATACGAGGATCAGACGAAAGGCTGACTTGGGGCAGGCTATGGCGTCCACTATCCCATACGGCACGGTCAAATAGAGAATTGGGTAGGCAATATCGGGAGGACAGGCCGCGCGAATGCAGACTGACATCCAGCAGGACCACATGGAACGCTTCTGGTCGAACAGCATCTTCAAATACCTTCGGGTAGAACCTGAGGACCACCACTTCCTGCTCACTGAACCACCACTCAACCCTCCCGAGAATCGCGAAAACACCGCCGAAATCATGTTCGAGTCCTTCAACTGCGCTGGCCTATACATCGCTGTACAGGCTGTGCTCGCGCTTGCGGCCAGCTGGACAAGCAGTAAGGTGCAAGACCGGAGTTTGACAGGCACAGTCATTGACTCCGGAGAGGGCGTGACGCACGTCATTCCAGTCGCCGAGGGCTACGTGATCGGCAGCAGCATCAAGAGCATCCCCATGGCAGGCCGAGACATTACCTACTTTGTACAAAGCCTACTGCGAGACCGAGGAGAGCCAGACAGCAGTCTGAAGACTGCGGAGCGGATAAAGGAGGAGTACTGCTACGTCTGTCCCGACATCGTCAAGGAGTTTGCCCGCTTCGACCGAGAACCCGACGACCGCTTCAAGCAGCATGAAGTCAAATACCCTAATGGCCGGACGACCAAGGTAGATGTCGGCTACGAACGCTTCCTTGCGCCAGAGATCTTCTTCAACCCTGAAATCTACAGCTCCGACTTCCTCACTCCTCTGCCGAACATTGTCGACACCGTGATCCAAACCTCGCCCATCGATGTGCGGAGAGGTCTGTACAAGAATATCGTGCTCTCCGGCGGCTCCACGCTTTACAAAGACTTTGGCCGAAGATTACAACGAGACATCCGCCATCTGGTCGATGCAAGGATAAAGCAGTCGGAGGCGCGGGCAGGCAATGCGGCGAAGTCGGGTGGGTTGGATGTGCAGGTCATCACGCACCGAAGGCAACGACATGGACCGTGGTTCGGCGGGTCATTGCTCGGTCAGACGCCCGAATTCAGGAGTTATTGCCATACGAAGGCGGAGTATGATGAGGTTGGGCCGAGTATCGTGAGGAGGTTTGCGCTGCTTGGAGGGCCAGGGAGTACATGATTGAGGCAATGATTGGTGATGAAACGCAACTGCATTCCTGGACGACGGCATTGCGATTGCGCCATCCTGTCTGCGAGCGCATTTGGGTTGCAGCGCAAGGAAGTGGATGTGATATGGCAACAGATTATGGTCGGCCGCGTTCCTGCGTACGTACGCTCAAGTCAAGCCAGCCAATTCGGCCACGTGCTGTGTACATAGCAATCAGCAGCCAAACATCAAAATCATGACGAAACCTGTTCATGCGCTCGGTCTAGAACAGACGGAGCCTCCATGCCTCACATGTCGTCGAGACAAAGTAGGCTGACGTGAAATCAGCCTGAAATCAAGCACTCCCTCGCGCCTCATGCAACCGCAGTGCTGGAAACCGAGCGCCAGAGGAGTGGTTCTGGCGATATGAGTGGTTCGCGGGTCGGCAGAATGCTCTCAGATCTGAGCAGAGAGGAATGTGAGGGATTAGCAATGCTCGCCCGAGATCTCGGGACGCTCTTGAACACTCCGCGGCTAGGGCTCGTAGGGTTCGGTCTACACAGGATACCGAGACATGAATTGGAGTTGAGATCGTTGTCTGTCGAAGAAGCCGAATGAAGCCGGGATACAAGGTGAGGTGAAGCGCCTAGACGGAAAGACGCTGCCGACGGGGCTCCGCATCGACATTTGGGCAGCGCTAGGGATGGTATGGCGGCAGCGGGAGAGACTCCGGTCGTTTGATGATGATGTGCGCCGGGTCGCCGGGAGGGGAGGGAAGGGGAGGTGCAGCAGTTCTTTCGGGTATTCTGCTTCTCAGCGAGCCGCGAGATTGGATTAAGGTTCAGATGAATGCTTGTCGGGTCGGGATGGCATCGGAAGGTGATGATGTTACGCTGGCTGTACGCGGGTGGTGTTTCTTGTGTTTTGTTTCTTTCGTTGTTATTCTCGTTGCAGCATTTTATTAGAAGAAAGAGTTAAGGATTCACTAAGAGTAAGTCGGCACGAAGCAATCGAAGAAGCTGCTGAGCTCGGTCCGGAGAAGGCTGAAACGACTTGCCGACCGACGGCTACACCTCGTCGCTTCCAATCGTCGACACGGCTTGCGCGCTCTTGCCCCGGTCTCGTGCGCCGCATTGGCAGGCGACACCGCGGGCAGCCTCACACCTGGCCCAGCCGAAGCTCCAACCTCACCTCCTCACGACACTCGATACCGAGACGTGTACATGTCCACCGACCACACCCGGCTAGCCGACTCGTTGCTCCATACCCTGCAGCCGCCCGAGAGTCCCAAGCCGCCGACCGACAGCAACACCGCCGCCGTCTCGTCCAAGCCCGCTGAGCCGCCAGCGACGTCGCAGGCTGCCGGGCTCGAGCCCAGGCAAGCTCAAGCTCGAATGCGATCCAGCATTGCTTGCATTCGCTGCCGGCGGTCCAAGGTCAAGTGTGTCAACAGCGGGGTCGGCACACCATGTAGGTCTTGCGAGAACTCGGGGAGGGAGTGCTTGTACCCTTCGCCGGTAACGACGGGCACACGGAGGAGGGACAGCTTGTCTGGAGGGCCGAGTGGGTTGGGGGAGGGTGAGAGGCGGGTACGGCCGAAGAAGAGCAATCACACATTTGTCGCCAGCTCTGGGACTGGGTTGAACGAGTCGCTGCGGCCGGCATTGGATGCTTTGGACTCAAGACTGCTCACGCCGCAGGTATGGCAGGAGTTGTTCGATATCTTCCAGATTCACTACTCTGCGGATCTGCCGTTCGTGCACCCGCCGACGTTTCTGAAGCCACTACGGCAGGCCAACATGCAGCCGTCGCCGACCATTGCAACACCCAACGATATCCACTCAGGCCCACGTCCTCCGGTATCACCAGAATTCCTGCTGTCTTTCCTGGCACTGACCGCTCGTTTCCATCCCAAGCTGGTGTCTCACCACTCACCTCCAACGTCCGCACGCCCAAGCAACCCTCTCATCGCGGCAGAGTACTATGCCGCTGCTGCGAGCGAGAAGTTGAGCAACAACTGGACCGAAAGCACTCTCCAGGACATCGATAGGATCCAAGCTTTGCTCATGCTTGGTCTGCATGAATGGGGCATGTGCCGGGGAGCCAAAGCATGGTTGACTATAGGAAGCGCCATTCGACAGGCTCAGGCCATGGGACTGCAATACGAAATGGACCTGGACGATGAACCGTTGTCGAGATCGATGGCGCTGCATTCGGAGGCGGAGAGGCTGGGTGTCAAAACTCGATCCAACTCGATTTCGGAAGACAGCTCAACAAACGAGCGCGATGCTTTCATTCAACAAGAAGTCCGACGTCGGACCTTCTGGAGCTGCTATATCATGGACCGCTACCTGAGCAGTGGCAAGTATCGGCCTCAGATGCTACAGGCCAAGGAACTCAGGATACAACTTCCCGCCAGCGAGCGCTCGTTCTTGTTCGCGGAGAAAGTGCGCACGCTAATGTTGGGTGAGGAGGAGCATAAAGTTGCTGGCAGAGCAGAAGTCCAGAGCCACCGACAGGCATCGCTTGGAATGACCGGCACGCCAGACAGGAAGGGCCAGATGCATGACTCCGGCGAACCCGAAGAGCGTTTGCAGGTTGGCGCCGACGAAGGGCTTGTCAGCCGATACGTCAAGATTCTCGAGATTTATGGCAAGGTCGTCAAGTGGTCTTGTGCTGGAGGCCGGAGGTGAGTGTAACAATATGTCTGCGTGAGCATGCTGGCTGATCGTGTTTGCAGAACCGAACAGCACCCGCCATGGGACCCACGCTGCGAGTTCTACCAGCTCAACAAGCAATGCCTGGACTTCAAGAATAGCCTACCTCGCGACAACATGCTATCACCATCTAATACGCAAGCTCATATCAGCATGAAGAGCTCAACACCATACACGCTTATACACTGTGTTTACTTACTTTGCCAGATTGCACTTCACAGAGAGTATGTGCCATTCCTGCCGATCCGGTGTGAGAAGCCAGAGGGACCACTGGATCCGCCACTGTTTCCTTCGAACAAGTATGAAGTGCCAGCTCGATTCTGGGAGGAGAGCGCTCGTGAATGCTTCAAGTCGGCTCGCGAGCTTATGGATCTGGTGCGAGCATGTCAGGAATGGAGCGTGCTTGTCGAAACTCCGATTGTTGGTTTTGCCATCTACACGGTGGCCTTTGTCGGCGTCTACTGCATCAACTTCCCGCAGATGGACCCCGGTGGCTTCATGTGCACACCAAAGGAGCAGCGTCAAGATGGCAGCAAAGCTGGCGCGAGCAAAGGCTTCGAAGCCGCACGGAAGGCTTTGGAGATGCTTGGTCAGCTACGAACGAAGTTGCATATGGCCGATGGTTGGTTCAGCACTATCAACCGCATGCACAAGTATTTGAGACGGATGAAGAGCGACTACAAGAAGAATGCGGCGGCAAATGAGTCGATCACTTCAGGCAGCGACAGTCCGACGTCGACTCGCCACCTGAGCATTCGGGAAGGTGGAATTGGCGGCGGGTTGGATGAGTTCAAGCTTCTTGAACGTGTGCTGAAGGAGTTTGGATCTTTGGAGGACCAGGACTCGCCGATGGCGGATGTGAGCCACGGGAACGGATCTCGGCCGCTTGACGCAGTATACGACGACAGTGGATCTGGCACCACTGTGAAGAGCGAGGAACAAGACCGCGGACCTCCACCATCATCCGAACCACAAAGATCCGGCAGTGGTCTCTGGAGCGCAATCAATGCTGCGCCTTCGACGGCGAACACCAGTCATCAGCAGTCTTCGACGCCGACCACAAATGGACAGTTCAGGGCTTACGACTCATACCAGCAATCTCACCAGCAAACCCATGCACCTCCCGCCCCGCAGCCCAACTACGCACACCAGATAAACAACTTCCGGCCCGCATACTCCCACGACAGCACTGCCGGCGCGCCACCCAGCCTAACATCTCCTGGCTCGCACACCGCCACCACGCCTTCTAACGCCTCTCCACCCTTCGACCGCCAACACCAGCAATACACCGGCTGGGCGCCTCACAACGCTCCTTACGCCATGCAACATTCACAAGCACCACCCGGCTATCCTCCCGGCCTTGCTCAACATCCTCAACAGCAGCATCTCCCACCCGGCTTGCCCAACCTCACCGCCTACCCTACTCCAGGCCAAACGCACACCCCGCAGTCTATGCAGCCGCCCGCGCCGCCTATGCAAGAGGCCCATCAGCCTTGGAACCAGATGGAGAAGGAGGCTTGGCTGAATAACCTGGACACGAGGCTAGGTGGTGATGATCTGGCGGCTTTTGTTGATGGAGGGGACGTGGCGGAGTGGGCGAGTATGCATCGGGGGTATGGGGGTGGGTGGTTGAGTGCGGTGTGGGGTGATAATGGAGCAGGTGGTGGGATGCGGTGATGTGAGGCTAATCACGATGTTTGCGACGATTATGGCCACGTATGCTGTGACGTCATCTGGGAGCGTGAGAATTCTCGGGATGTCCTGGCGTTTTGGACGGGCGGTTGGATCTGTGGTATGGTATGCTTGGGATGCTCCAGCGGCGGAAAATGTGTTGATATGGGAGGTTTACTCAACTGATGCTACGTCGAATGTATGCGGTTATGACAGTGAGGGAGGGAGGTACACGTGATAGCGCTGTTTATGGGCATGTACTTGGTAGGTAGTACTGAGCTAGGCTGATACCGGAACGGTTATGATAATATTTGAATGCCACCCAGCTGACCACCATTCAAAACGGCCTGTGCTCATTCTGATCGCTTCACGGCTGTTCAGTGACTTGTCTTCACTCAATCGGCGACACCACATGGCTTTATCCCATGCGCGCAACATCTCGCCAAGAGCTCCGACTCCTTCACTATTGCTTCTGCTACGTCCGCCGCGAAGTCTGCGGAAGCCTCCCGCATCGACCTCCTGATACGGCAGCCCTACTCGCTGTCCAGATTCATGACATCCCTTCTGTGCGTACAAACCATTTTGACGGCGAGCTCGCGCAGGTTGTTGCTCGCCTCTGAAGTCATGTTGTACACTTCCACAATACCTTTCGCCACTCCGATAGTGATCCACCACTCGTTTATCTCCACTCGAAAACCGTCGACAGCTTTGTCCATCAGGCCATACAGTAGGTGCTTCTCCCCGAGCGCGAAGACTCGGGCATGAACTTGGGCTTCGGAGAGGTAGTCGTCAGGCGTGGTGTCGGATTGTGCGGAGTCGGCAGGGTAGTAACGGTTGTAGAACCAAGAGAGCATAAGGCCGACGATCTTCGGGTCATCTTCTTGGAGCTCGATGAGTTTCTCTGTAGACTCCTGTTATGACGCACGTAATCCAACCTGTTAAGTGCTTAACGGGGTGGTTCGCTCACCTTGAAACCGCCTTCAACAGCACGCTCGAAGTACTTTGACTGAGTACACAGCACGAATCGGTGAACTGACCACTCACGGCCTCCGCATCGAACAGTGAGGTCGGACAAGTCGTTAGAGCGCCACAGTCTGACAGAATTAGCTTGGATCATACAGCACGGGTGTACGCGATCATACTTCTTGATACCTTCTCTGAGCGGGTCGGCGTTTTTTGGGAACCTTTCAGTCTTGTATTCATACCCAGCCGGAAGGCTGTCGCTGGAGGCCGACATCTCGACTTCCATGGTCATTAAAAGGGGTTTTGAGTCACGGTGTCGATGTGTTGTGCTGTTAGTGGTGTGGAGAGACTTTAGGTAATCAACCAGAAACGGAAGGAGCGAGGCAGCCATTGGAAAGTGAGCCATGCACTCTCACATGATGCTTGAAACATCATAACCGTGCTTTTCACACCGGACGTTGCCTTCTGCAAGAATTGCAATCATGCCTCGACTCTCGATACAAAATCATGTGTCCCAGACGGCACGCTGAAGATCTCATACCCATACTCAGAGCGCACAAGCTCCGCACGGCCAGACGCTTTCACCTCGCCCTTGCTGACCGGTACGCGTACCTCCGCAACAGTATTTGACGGGATCGTCACCGTCAACCTCAAAATCCCATCCGCGTTCTTGGACCACCGGCTCCTCGCCTCACCCGCCTGCATCATATACGTCGCCTCCGCGCTCGTCAAATCACCCACAATTTTTGGCTGGAACACGAGCCCTTCCTCCTCCACACCGCTGAGCGTACGGAGTGCCAGAGGCCTGAGACCCGCAAGACCCGCGTGAAACCACTCCTCGATCTGCGCGAGGATCATGTGGTTCTTGCTCGCGCTGATGTCCCAGTTCTCGCGGATCGTGGTGAGGCCCATTGGATTCTCCGGTGTGGGTTTGAGGAAGTAGCCGTAGCTCGGCTGCTCGTTTTGCTGCAGTGCTTGCCAGAGCACGTCGTCCCGTCCGCCGTCGGAGAGGGCGCGGATGATGGGATTCAGGCCGATGGTGCCACCGCTGAGGTGCGGCCCGCTCTCATTCTTGGGGCCGTAGGAGTATGTCAGGTCGACCAAGGCTTGCAAAACACTTGCTCGATTCTCTTCTTCGACGAGACCAGAGTCGAGGGCTAGGGCTTGCGCTGCCTGCGTGGCGTTGCTGACGCCTATGCTTCCGTTATTCCTGTAGCGGCCGGACTCGTCGTCGAAGAAAGCTGCGTTGAAGGCGCTGCGGATCCGAACGGCCAGAGCTGCGTAACGCTCCGCATCAGCCGTATGTCCAGTGATGTTGGCCATGCGTGCCATAGCCTGGATTGTGTTGTAATAGCCCCATGTTCCAGTGATGTAACCAGATGTTTCTGGTCGATCCTCGACCCAGTCCGCGAGAGGGCCAAGGACAAGGTTGTCTTCGACCTTCTCGCGCTGAATGTAGTCAACAAAGTCCACCATGTGGTCGTAATTCTCGGCCATGAGAGTGGTGTCGCCATCGAGATCGTGTAAGATGGAAGGGACAAGTACAATAGCATCACCCCAGTTGATCTCATCGCCAAATTGGCGAGTGTAGCCCCAGTCATAGACAGGTGTCTTGAGAGCAACGTTTCCAAACATGTAAGTGTCGGCGATGGACTGTCCTTCCACAAGCGTGCGCATAGTGGTGCGCATGAAGGCCGAGAGATGGAAGTGGCGATAGATAGCCCCCATCGGCATCACGTAGTCGGCAGGATAAGAAAGCTTCTCACGCCCCGGGCAGTCGGTGAACGTAGACATCAGATTGCTTGCGAAGGAATATGAAACCATGTTGTGGATGCGGTTCACACGAGCGTTGGAAGAAGTAAATGTGCCGGCGGTGGGGACGTCACCTTGCAGTCGTAGACCGGTGATCAAGTCCAAGGAAGGTTCAAACCCATTCGGCAGGCCAGTGACTTGCACCCACTGCATGCCGAAATAGTTGAATTTGGGGCGCCAGGACTCGCCACCCTCACGTCCAGCAGTGGTGTAAGTGTAAAATAGGTCGCTCCCACGAGATCCAGGGCCAGAAGACGGGCCAAGGGACGACTGTTCAATTGTTCCATTGGCATTCAATGATTCGGAAGGTGCCACTTTGACGGTGACACCAGCCGGCATCTCGGGCAGTGTGAGAAGTGCCCAGCCAGCAAAATTCTGCCCGAAATCGAAGACCCATGTGCCTGGGAACGGTTGCTTCATTGAGACAGGCGTAATGCGCTCCTGGATCCTCACGGGTTCCGCAGCGCGTGCGACGAGCTTTGTGGCCAGATTCGGAGGAGGGACGATGCCAGCAGAGACCCATGAGTCGGACAACTCAGGGTTTGGTAGGTCCCATCCGGAGTGCTCACGGCGAGCATCGTAATCTGGACCGGAGTACCACTGATCTGTCACAAAGGGACCGAAAGCAGTACGCCATGACCGATCAGTGACCACGACATCGGTGCCACCGTCTTCGTATGTAATCTCCAAGCGAGCAATGAGGCGAGGAGATACGGCAGCGCCGGCTGAAGGGTCAGTAGCGGCAATGTTGTTGCCGGAGCCAGTAACGTTGACACCGTCTTCATGGCTGAGCTCGAGAGCAGGCGTGAAGTCGATGGACTTGGTACGGTTGTGGATAGCGGTAATGACACGCGATTCGAGCTTGTGACCGCCGTTTGCAGTATCGATGTTGATGGTGCCTCCAAGATGATACAACGTGACGTTGTTCAGACGCACACTGGTGCTGCCGGCCTCTGCAGCATCTGCAAGGAGACCGTCTCCTTGAAGTTGACTCTCCCACCATGCATAAGGTGCATCCCGCCCGACGGCACGATTGGTGACACTTCGTCGTATGTAAGCAACACCGTTGCCCAGGCTGACGCCGAGGGAGTTGCTACCGGCGCGCAGACACTTTGAAACGTCGTACGTGCGGTATTCGGTCGAGAGCTGGTAGTTCGAATACCCTGGAGCCAGGACCTCGTCGGTAATGTCCTCTCCATTCACCGTGGGATGTATCAAACCAATGCCCGACAAGTATAAGTTGGCGCCTGCAACTGTCTTGGAGTCGTCGACCTCGAACTGGCGAACAAAGATGGGTAGAGGCTGATCTTCTGTGCGGTCGGGGTAGGAGATCCAGCGGGACTCCCCCCAGTCAGCCTGCTCGAGCAGACCCATGGTCCAGGTCGAAGGCGCCGACCAATCCGATACATCGTTGTTGGCATTCCAGACTCTTACTTGCCAAGCAATAGTGTCCCGTGAGGCGAGGGTCCCATCAAAGCGAACCTGCTGCTGGCTGCTTTCGATCCGACCAGTCGTCCAGATACATTTATTGGCCTGGAGACCTGCCATCGTAGCTGCAGCCCGGACCTCGAAGGCCGTCTGTCGGTCGCCGGGGCAGGCCTTCTCCTCGCATGCCTCGTGCTGAATCATCTGCCAGGAGAGCGTGGGCTGAACATCATCAAGGCCCAGCGGTGAGTCCAGACGCCCATCGACGCTGAGCTGGGTGACAGTGACTGGAGATGCTTGAGAGGCTGCTGCGGCCCATACCAGCCAAAGGGCGGCTCTAAGGATAGAAGGACGTTGCATCTTGGCGAGGTAGAGAAAGGACAACGCCAGGTCATGGCAGGAAGGAGGGTTGCCATCTTACCTTCTCAGTGGTCCTTATAAGACCAGAATTCAACAGCAGGTTACGTTACGGGAGGACATGCTGCTGCTGCATTGGGAAAGGATGTCGTGCCAAGCTGAATGAACATCAGGCGGGGGAAGGCAGCAGCAGTTTGCAGCTCGGTCCTCGTGATGATGGTAGCCCGAAGTCATATTCGACACTCTCCAGCGGAGGGTTGGGCGGGGGAGTGAGGGGGTGGTCGCGACGGTCTGAAGATTCGGGCCTCGCGTTGATGCCGACCGAATGTATGTGGACGACACCCTGGCTGTAAAGCAGGATCAAGGCGTCATCAGGCTGGAAGCGACATGTCCAGAGTGGAGAGAGTATCGTGTACGACCTTGATCGTTCAGTCATTGAGGTCCTACTAGCCAAGTCGATGAGAGTATTGAGCAGGAATGGGAGGTTTGCCAAACTGTAGCCCACTCACCGTTGCGTTGCGCGGTATTGCATCTTCACGGCGAACAGCTAGCCAGGACGTGATATTGATGTCTTTCCCTGTGACAGATGTCAAGGATACATCGTACCGCGTGGGGAGGGCGACAATTAGTCGTGCTGTCATCTGGGCGTGGAACCTCGATGGAACTGCGGTGGTGGTACGTAAGGAGGACGATGCGAGGTTGCAGGAATCCCCTCAAGCCTGCTTGGCAGATTCGGTCCGTCTCGGTGCGAAGGATCGTACCTATTTACCAGCAAGTCGTCTACGGTAGAAAGCACCGCATCATACTCCACTGCATTATGTTCCGTTCTTCTTCGCCCCGTCACCCGTTGCCCGTTGCCCGTTGCCCGTCCACAGTCGAAGTCCTGCTCACACTGCGGCCAGCCTCGACGCGACGCAACTTGCACCATCCTTCAACGAGACGGCAGCGTGAAGCTGTGGGTACCCTGCCTATCGTCTCAGCGACGTCTGCCGCAAACAACACTGGCTCCTGGCTTCACGCTTTTCGGGATTGAGAGTAGGAGTCGCCGCGGCTCACAGATGTTGCAAACCCAGCCGCTCTCCGCCTTTATCCACCACGCTACGAAGCTGCCTATATCCCAGATCATTCTGCGTCTTATTGGCGTCAACGAACCCTTCCCAGTTGCCCAAGTAGGTCCAGTGTCAGCTGCTGTGGGGCTCGGTCCAGCAAGTCCTTGAACATGCGGCTTTCCAGCGCTTTGTCTCCAAGAAGATGGTCAAGGGAGCGGGAAATGTACTTGGCGACAGTCTCTCTCAGCAGCGCGCTTATCTCCACCGGCATAGTGTAGATGTAGAGTATTGCCGTTGCCATGACATCTTTCATGTTTGTCATGCACAATCCCCCGGCAAAAGCGCTGTTTGCTTCCTCTTTCAGCGGAAGCAGGAGATACTTGTCCGCAAGCTCGTAGAGGCAAACATGGTATGTCAATGGCAGGTGCGTGATGTCGTAATCGTCCTTTTAGAGCCATTCTAGCATGAGCTCGACGGCGTTCGGGTCGTCTTCATGCAGCTCGATCACCGACTCCAGACCTTCCTGATACTCAGAGTTAGTTGAGTTTGCACGCTTGAGAGGACGCTTTGCTGGCGCCTCGCTAGGGAGTCGTTACCTTGAATCCGCTCTGCAAAGCACGCTTGAAGTATTCGGACCGATTGCAGAGTACGATCCTGTGGGCTGGCCATTCGCGACCGCCGCATCGAATGGTGACGTCTGAGAACTCCGGACGGTTGAACCACTCATCGCCGGCGCTCTTCCAGTAGCGTGGAAGCGCGTGCTCCATGAGCTTGGAGAGCTGGTATTTCTCCGCGAGGTACCAGACTCGAGCATGTACCTCAGCATGCGAGGAGGCGGTCGTTGGTGGTTGCATCACGCCGTAATCGCTGGTGTAGAGCCACTCGAGCATCAGCCCAACGCCTTCCGGATCATTGTCAGGCAAGCTGAGGACACCTGCACGTGTCGGCTGGTGGGAAGTGTTAGCTTGGGCTTCAGTTCATAGTCAGCTGTCATTCCAACTCACCTCCAATCCAGCACTGACTGCTTGCGCCAGAATTTCGCACTGAGCGCACACTGCCACCTTGTGAACGAACCACTTCCGACTGCCGCAACGGATGGCAAGGTCTGAGAACTCGGCTCGATTGAAATGTCTGTCGGGGTTAAATGCATCATGATGGTGATCCTGCGCTAGGACCTACTTGACTATTGCTACGCTTAGTGCATTGGTGGTCATCTTTGCGAGTGTGGTCGACTTGTCGTCGAGAGGTGTAGCGACCTTGGTGTGCCATATATGAGAGAACATGGGAAAGGAGTGGGGCGGGAGCGTTTCACTATTGAAGAGTAGTGAGGTTGCAGGATAAGCGAGGTGGTCAATGCATTCTCACATGCCTTTAATGTCGTCACCTGATTTCACCGGACCTGTTCTTCGCCCATCTTCCATGGTTTTTCAGACCGACTAAGGAGATAGAGATGAGTTGCTGCATGACTTGCGGCTCTCCACGCACCCCACTGCGGCATACGATCCAGCGTCGAGCAGCCACATCCCAGCCCCTTTCACGCCGTCCACGTTCAACCCAACCGCAGCACGATCAACTCAAGAAGCTCTCGCAAACCTTTCAGCCACGTCTGCCGCAAATCCCGTGAGCTTAGGGTCTCTCAGCACCTTCCTGAAGGTGGAGGAGTTGGTGTTGTTGGCATCGAATAGCGTGGTCTTGCATGCAAAGACGACGTCCACAATTGCTTCTCGCATGGCTGAGTTTGTACTGGGAAGCATGGCGTAGACTACAGGTATCGAATCGACCAACATACCCGTAAATTGGCCATTGATGCCAGAATCAGACTGGTAGAGTTGTCTGGTTTTCGTGACCGCGAAATCTTTGAGACCAGTGATAAAGTACTTCTCGGCGGGTGCGAAGGACTGGGCGTAGATCCTCAAGCTTGGCAACTGGCAGGCCGCCATATCGACGATATTGTACTTTCGGGTGTAGAGCCACTTCAACATCAAATGGACGAGGTTTGGGTCCTCTTCGTGTAGTTCAACAACCTGTTCGTGCGCTTCCTAGCAAAGAAACATTAGCCAGCTTTCCAAGTCGTCCAAAGACGTGCTCTTACCTTGAAGCCGCTCTCTAGTGCGCGCTCGAAATACTTGGACTGCAGGCAAACGACGAGCTTGTGTAGATGCCGTTCCCATTCACCACATCGCACCTTGAAGTCCGACAGTCTAGGCTGGTTGAAGAGCCTGACATCTACGTTAGCCACACGCCGACAGCTCAAACACGAGAAGGAATGGGACTCACTCCGCGATCTGTCCTCTGAATGGATCGATAGCCATGCCGACGATGGTTGTGCGAGATAGCAGGGAGCGGTTCGGTGATGTGTCGAGAATCCTGAAGCAAGATAGGTGAGGTTCTGTTCGAGAGCAGCTAGAAGGACGGAAAGCTCCGTGCGCTTTCACGTGTCAACACGTCACTTCATTAGGCACTGTCTAATTGTATATGCGCTTACATTAAGCTCGCTCCCACTTAATCCTTCTTCCTCCCAATCCTCGGCAAACATAACCACAGCAACCAGATCACCGCCAATAGCGCCAATATAATCGGCTGCAGCACCTGCACACCCTTCGCCTGCGCAATCGCACCAATGGCATACGGAAAGATCGCTCCTCCGCTCCCACCGAAGGCCGCCGCAAAGCCGATACTGGAGACATGCAGATGTTTGGGAAGCAGTTTTGCGCAGGCGACCATGGCGGCTGGAAACATTGGGCCCAAGAAGAAGCCGAGGAAGCCGACGGATACGGCACCGACGTAGAATTGTGGCACGAGCCAGAAGACTAGTTGGAGGGCCATTGATATGGGGAGGTAGATCTGGGAGCAATTTCAGCAAGCATACCGGCTTAGCATGACTTTCCAGCATACCGAGATAGCAAGCTTCTCGCCAATCCGTGGCGTGACGAAGCCTAGCACGACCCTGCCAACCGTGATACCTAGCCAGAAGCCAGTAGCCGTCATGCCGCTGGCGAACGGCTTCGCCTCCCGCACCCGGATCATAAAAGCGACAATCCAGCCACCCAAGCCCACTTCGATACCGACGTAGCCCAACAAGAACAGAGCACTTAGCCATGTCACTCGTGCTGCCGGCTTCCTCAATACCGCTTCCCTGAGTCTTGACCCACCTGCGTCCGAGGTTCGTGGATGTGCATCGCGGAAGACCTCACCCGTGGCACCCCAGAAGGCGTGGATGGACGTTGCAACTTCAATCGCGGCGAAGCCGACCATGAAGTAGTACCAGTAGTACCACCGTACATCGGCCTCCGTGATCAGCGTCGTAGCAATGGTCGGTGCAATCGTGCCTCCGATGCCGTAGAAGCCATGCAAGAAGCCGAGCATCTCGTTTGCGTTGTTCATGACACCGATCCAGGCGTTCCAGGCTGAGTCTTCAAGCCCATTGCCGAGACCTGCGAGCATAAACGAGATGACTAGGACTGGGTATGGTGGATGAACAGCATTGATGATGTAGGCGACGAGATGGCACACTGGGCCAGCAACAGCGACTCCGCGCTGTCCGAACTTCATGTGGATCCAGTTGTTCAGCAGCGCTGCGGTGGTGTATCCAACGAATGGCGAAAGGAATACCAGAGACACTACCGTGTATGGCAGGTCATAGTACGTCTCCAGATACGGGATGATGGCGCCATAGGTGGCGTCGTTCATGCCCATGATCACAAAGGCCCAGAAGGTGGCAGCGAGGCGGTAGATGTTGATACGTGGGTTGTTCCATGACTCGACATGTTCAGTAGGAGCGGTCGTTGGAGAGGGTAGAGTCTCATTGCGGTCGGACGCGTTATCGTCGTCAATCTTGCGGTCTGCTGAGGCAAGGCTTCGGCCAGGGATGGATGCTGGCCGCTTGCTGGAGAAGCTGGGCCGGTCCTGTTTGGTATGCACTGGCTGGAGTTCTATGGGCTCCAGGATCGCGGTCGAGGAGCCGCCGTTGGGTCGCTCTGTAGACATGGTGCCGTTTCCGCAGGATATAGCAGGAATGAAGTGGAGGAGCCTCTATCACAATACGTAAGAGGCGGCTTAGAGGAACATGAGAACGGCTATGGAGAGCCTGGAAACTACGCCGCTATTTATCGACTGTGTCGGAGCGACTGAAGTGGTCGTCTGCCGTTCATTGAGACGAGTGGTTGAAGGAGAGGATGAAAGAGGAAATACCGCGAGCCAAGAGAGACGACTCGTCAACGCCGTTGAATTCCGACTTACGGAGCTCGACGTGGCAGCCTTTCCATAGACCTCATATGCTCAATGAACACCGTGTCATGCTGTGTAACCGCGTTGAATAAGCCATTCGTTTGTCGCGTGATGGAGGAAGTGAAAGAAGTACGGGAGCCCTCTCTTTCACCGAGTCTCGTGATCTGAAAGGTCCGTGCGCAGCCAGGTTAGTCATGCCGCAACTTCATGTGAAGATGAAGCCGACCGGATACCTGCAAGTTCACCAACAAATCCTTATAGCAACAGCTGCTTGCTGAAAGACCTGCTCGACTATAAAGGCCAAGCTCACGGTATCGACAATGCGAAGATGAACGTCGTCGACGCAACAGATCGGACGGAGAAGCAGGACGAGGCAGAAGCACCCTCACTACTAACCATCATCCTCGACACGAACCCGCACGCCTGGAACCTCCTCGCGGACACCCTGCCCCTATCGAAAGCGGTCGCCAACCTACTGGTCTTCATAAACGCGCATCTAGCCATCAACCATGCCAACAGAGTTGCGGTATTAGCCAGCCACAGCGAGCGAGCAGAATGGCTATATCCAACGCCAGCTCATTCGCAGGAGAACGGCGCAGCGAAGGGCTCACATCAAGATGGAGAGGACGTGGACATGGGAGAGGAGGGCAGCTCAGCGGGTCAAGGGGGTCCAGTACAGTCCCCGGACGATGCAAACAAGTACCGGCCGTTCGCACATGTAGAACACGCAATCCTCACAAATCTACGCCGTCTCATGTCTACCACTACTCCCGAGTCTCTCAGCTCAACTCCTGCCACCATGATCGCCGGCGCTCTCACCCTCGCCCTGAGCTACATCTCAAAACAGTCCCAGTCGCAGCCAGCAGCCAACATGACGTCCCAATTCAACTACTCCGACCCTACATCTGTCGCCGGCGGCAACGAACTTAACCCGTCTGACTCTTCCAAACACCACGCTGCGCTCGGCCTCTCCAGCCGCATCCTCATCCTCTCCGTCTCTGGCGATCTCGCGAACCAGTACATCCCAATTATGAACGCCATCTTCGCCTGCCAACGCCTCGACATTCCGCTCGACATCCTCAAACTCGCAGGCGACACCGTCTTCCTCCAGCAAGCTGCTGATGCTTCGGGTGGTATCTACATGGCACTAGATGATGCGCAAGCACGAGCAGGGCTGCTGCAGTACTTGATGTTCGCATACCTGCCCGACCAGGGCGCGCGAGAACATCTGATCGTGCCGGGAGAGGGTGAGGGAGTGGACTTCCGGGCTGCGTGCTTTTGCCATCGTCGGATCGTGGATATTGGATATGTGTGCTCGATCTGCTTGAGCATTTTCTGCGAGCCGTTGGCGGATGGGACGTGCTTGACGTGCGGGAGTCATCTGAAGTTGAGTGGGTATGGGCAGAGGCCTGCTGTGGTGCCGAAGAAAAAGAAAAAGAAGAAGAGGGCTCTGGAGGCTGGTGGGATGGAGACGCCGGGGAGTGAAGGTGGGACGCCTGCGCCTGCGTGAGGAGCACGATTCAGTTCTTCGGCATATTTCGAACATGTGGCCGAGTATGACACGTGAGAATGCACGGTCCATCCTCGCTTAATTTCAGAGACGCACAACCTTCCGCGTTATGCGCAACACCTTCGCGCACACAGCGCGCGCCCTGAGTTCTTTTGGGCCACCCTAGCTTCCTCCGACGCAACCGGTGGTGTTGAAACCCTTGAAGCAAATTTACCCTGGCCTCGCGGCCAACTCGAAAGAATGCACGTCCCAGTGGAAGACGTTCTGCAGAAGTGAGCTACGGTGAATCCACTGCAATTAGGCAATGACTGACAACGAAACGTAGGCTCTCCAAATCTGCCAAGCTCTCGGATATCAAAATTCGATGCGGCGACCGCGAGTGGCCCGCTCATAGGGCCATACTTTGCGTCCGCTCTGAGTACTTTGACAAGGCGTTGTCAGGTGCACTCAAGGTGAGCTGCGACTAGTGTGAGGTGTCATGGGCGCCCAGATCTGACGTTGCTTGTGTAGGAAGCCACCGAAAACACCATCGAGTTACACGACGACCATCCGAACGCAGTACACGCCATGCTCGAATGGTTCTACAGTGGCAACTATAGCTATTGTCAGACCCACTCTATCTTCGAGCTCTGCGTTCTCGTTCACGACGTCGCCAACAGACATCTTCTGGACGATCTAAAAATGTGTGCGCTCGAGGCGTTCAGTGATTCGGAAATCAACCCGAGCAACATAGAAGGATTCGTGAGGGTCACAACGACAGTCTACAACGCCTCTTTACTGGATCAACCATGGCAGAAAGTCATACTGGACGTGGTTAGGTTGAGTCGGTACAAGTTCTAACCCGAGGCCGTTCGCGTCCCATTCAAGGCTTTGCTCGGGCAGGTTCCCGAGTTCGCAGCGGACGTTTCCGAGCGCTTGTTGGAGATTGAAGGCACAGGGCCATGAGAGCAAAGCGCGATGCCTGCGGAGCACAGAAGCGCACCTGCCTCGAAAGGACACCGGCTAGGGATACAGGATGGTGGCGGAACATTTTGACCTCATGCGAGCCGCTTGATTAGTAGTGACGGCATGTGAGAAGGTAGTGCAACATAGCCATTCATGACAATCAGAGAAATGGTGAGTCCAAACACATTCCACTTCTTTGGGACATTCGACCTTTTTCTCAGAGAATCCCACGTGCGACTGTGACTCCTTGACATGTGAAGATGCACGGCCCAAGCGGTGCTCAGTCCTGCTTTTGCGGATTCTTTTTTTCTTCTGTCTTCCCGCTCCGTCGACCTCTGACGCCCACAAGCAAAGCCTTCGTCGGCACATTGAGGCAGACGAGGCCAACATGGGTCGCAACACTTATGATATGCAGCAAGCCGACGAAAAGTGAGTACTGTCGCTCATCCTTTGTTTTAATATTATACTGACTCTTGTGCGAAAGACTGTTCTCTTTAGGGCAGTTCTCTGACCTCAAGATTCGATGCGGCGCTCGCGAATGGGCGGTCCACAAGGCCATACTCTGCCCGCGATCGGAGTACTTCGACCGCATCGTTAATAGCGGCTTCAAGGTAAGCACAGCGAAATCTGCATTAGCGACCGAAGCTCACTGCGTTCCCAGAAATCACATGAAAACCTCATCGAGCTACACGACGAGAATCCGGATATCGTTCATCTGACGCTCGAGTGGCTCTACAACGAGAGATACGTTCCAGCGGGAATGACATACACTTCTAAGTGGGGGATACACAAGGCCGTGTTCGAGATTGCCGACAAATATCTTCTGAAAGACCTTCAGAACGTGGCCTTGCAAGCATTCCTGGACTGCGAGATCTCCGAGGACATGGAAGGATTAGTGAAACTTGGAAAACTGATCGGCAACATGGCACCGGCGAATCCTGTCTTGCAGCAAGCGGTCGTGGACTGCCTCAGCTACGAATTCGTCGGAAGCCAAGCAGCATTCATGCGACCATATCATGCCGCCGAACTCGTAGAGCTCCTGCGCGAGACACGCTCCGAC
Organism: Saxophila tyrrhenica; assembly: GCF_035928015.1. Taxonomy (NCBI): domain Eukaryota; kingdom Fungi; phylum Ascomycota; class Dothideomycetes; order Mycosphaerellales; family Extremaceae; genus Saxophila; species Saxophila tyrrhenica. The sequence continues at coordinate 204,176 of NW_027041748.1, read as the reverse complement.
TTTGCAATAATGATTTTCCTGAAGCTCAACGAGAGATGAGCATCCTCCAACTGAATATCATGTTCCCTGCGAACACACCAGGAGGACGGACTCTCACCAGGCAAAGTTATGTGGAATTGAAAGCGGTGGCTCACTGCATCGACAACTTCACCAGTCAGAAAGGCTGCAGCTGGCATGGATCACTGGAGACAACGGCTGCGGCGGCCATCTGGTGAAGGCGTTGGTGTTAGAGCATGGGACTACGGCACGAATTATGTCAAGTAGAAGCAAGTACCTTGTGAAAATGCGCAAGCTGTTGATGTCTTTCACTGAACGGTTTCCGCAGTTTGACTTGTATTCGTCGAGGCTCACTTCCCCCGAGGCGTGTGCTGCTAACATGTGAAGAAGCACAGGCCACAGGGTGAGCGGGCTTTTTCAGGCGACTTCACATCACTATTTGACCTGGATTTCGAGACCTTGCGCTCTGAACCTTCTCCACCATCTTTCCACGACGACCCATAAAGACATCCATCAGCATGGCGTGGCAATCGCAGAGAGGTGACATGTCCGGGTACGTACAGGAGACCACTCACTGCCTCTCTCGACCTGTTCTAACTTTCGAGGCAGACTCTTCCATTCGACAGAGTTCTCCGACCTCACTATCAAGTGCGGAGGTCGTGAGTGGCCGGCGCACAAAGCAGTGCTATGCACCAGATCCGAGTATTTCCATCGTGTGGTCACCAGCGGCTTCAAGGTTCGAAGCATATCCGTGGCGATGCTTTTGTGCACGGCTGACAATTGCTCCCAGGAGTCGGAGAGTGCAGTAGTCGAGCTACGCGATGATGATCCGGACGTGGTCCACCTCATGCTGGGTTGCTTGTATCGCGGTACTATCGAACTATCGCCATTCCGCGATCCAAGCACGTTGCCCGAACTCTGCATGAGCCTCTTCGTGCTTGCCGACAAATACCTCTTGCACGACCTCGAGAAGCCTATGATAGAGGAGTTCAAATGCAAAATCCAAAGGCTGCCAACGGAGAGCTTCGCCAGGGTTGTTAACACGGTCTACGATATGGAAGGGGAGGCGAGCGAGCCTGTGCGAAAAGCTGTCGTTGATGTCGTCACATACGTTCCTCCGTCCGCCGCGGAGAGATGGACGCGGCGCCATGCTCAAGATACCGCGCCCGGGTGGAGTGTACCGCCAGGATACTCGCTTGGGCGAGTACTAAGGCAAGCACCCAAAGAGTTCGCTGTTGAGGTGGCTGAAAGACTGAGAAAGGCACTGGAAGATGCAAAGCGCTGATGGATCTCTCTGGGGGCCAGGTGCTGCGAGCCGTCATCCACTGCGCACAACAATGAGCGTGTCTTGCCATGGAAAACGTGGACAGATCGATGCTTGCTCGATCAAGGAGGATGGAAGGTGATAGCGATGCAACATGGGAGACTTCCGGACCTACTGTGCTTGCGTACGCTGCTAGGAGACGTATTGAATGATATCTTCTTCCAGATGTTCACTTTTTTCACCAACACGCCCGCCCCACTGCGAGCACATATCCTACCTTGCCAGACGCCAGAGTCCACTATCTCAGACTTATACTTGTGCAAGTACACAATGCCTGAGGTCTTCCATGCGCAAAGTCGCCGAAGTGCAGCAAGACCTCCCCGACAGGCCTTCGCCAGACCAATCATTCCCATCTCTTACATCTTCACGATCTTGAATGAGGTTCGTTCCGTTCCATCATGCCATGTGGTCGCTGCATGGTCGATCTTGATATCTTTGAAGTCACCCTCTTCCTCCTCAAAGGTGTATAAACGCCTGCTACACCTCTGTCTCCTCCCGAGAAGCCTCGGATCCCTCGACCTGTTCGAGAACGCAATAGCGGAACTTAGTGGCCACTCAGCAAACGATGATTGGTCTCGCTCGAGGGAAAAATTTCAACTTTGTAAGCATCAATTGCCGGCGGCAACGAGCGCGACAGGCCGACTGCGGGTGAGGTAGGTCATGTCTATGATGGTCACTGTTTCTCTTTCTCGACCACACGATATGCTTTAAACAATTTTCCTTCTTCATCCTGCGTCCGGTAGGTGAGAAGACAACTGCAGAATGGCGTCCGTTATCAGTCCTGGCGAAGCTGGTGAGTCGCCCCTCCATTGACAATAACAGAGTCCAGACGAATGTGACTAACCACGAGCAACAGTCGCCAGAATCGCATACCTTTCCTCCGACACCATCATCTCCGTCCAGCCTTCACTAGACACCGAGTCCGAGTTCTCCGTCTTCCTCCACCAGTACGCGGCGAACAAGGCATCGAGCCTGGTGTGCAAAGATGTGCCAGAGGTGCAGAGTGTTCGCCACAATGCCGACCCTCTGCTCTCAGCAGTACAGCCAGTTCGGGATGGGAGGATCACGAGCGTGACTACGACCAGCGGCGTGCTCGTCAAGAGCATCCCGCATCTATACAAGTTGGCGCAGCACCCAGTGGTAATACACGTGAGCCTGCACCCGACAGGCTACCCTGACTATGCGGACATCACGAGCATACGAAACACTGGCTTCACATTCCTACAAAGCAACTCGCTGCAGGAGGCGCAGGATTTGGCTCTGAGCGCGCACGCACTTGCGATCCGGAGTGGCAAAGGTGTCATACATTTCTTCGATGCGGCAAACTCGAAGAGCGACCAGCCTATCCCGCATGAGAACAGAGAGCTGGTCTCGAACGTGCTGAACAGGGACTTGGCGCAGCAGTTCCAGTCTAACAGGAGCGAGGAGAGCACACTTTACGTCAGCGAAGGAAAGCCTTCAACCGCAATCGGCGCGGAGCTTGCAAGTGGTGCTGGCAAGGCAGATCTACCAACATCACCCGCGCAGGCCACACCGGCCGACACACGAGATCCATCCACAGCCTCTTCCTCCTCCTCCGACAGACGAGCTAGCAGTTCGCATGCTTCTGAAGCCGAGTCGGCCACAACCCTGTCATCACAGCCCAAGCCCGTGGACTCCGATGACATCGACTTCATCTGCTCCAGCATTTGGTCGCAGATCAAGACCTCCACCGGCAGGTCGTATTCTGCTTTCCAATACACTGGTCCTCAGAACGCAGAAGCTGCTCTGTTCTTGTTCGGCTCCGACCCTGGCCTCTTCAGTCGAGAATTTGATGCCGCCTCCACCTCGGACTTCTTTTCGCATGTCGGGCTCATCACACCCACTCTCTACCGACCTTGGCTGTCAGAGCGTCTGGTTGAGGCTCTCCCCAAGAGTGTGAAGAAGATTGCAGTCTTGGAGCAGATCAAGCGGAAGACGACGAGATGGGGTCCGATTCTGCTTGACCTTCTTACTGCGTTGAAGGGCTCAGAGCTCGAGAAGGTACCGGCTATTGTTGGATACCAGCTCGGATACATCGAGTACACCACCGTCACGCAGGCCCTGAGCGGCATTTTCCAGAACCTCTTGTCGAACCACCCGATTCAAAACCTTGAGATTGGCGCCCACGATGCGCCTACCCTCAGCCTTGCTGGCGTTCAGAAAGAGCTTGAATTGTCCCAGCCGGCATTGGAGAATGCCTACATGAAGATCTTGGATCAGGTGTTTGGGCAGCGGTTATACATTGCGAACGCACTCAAAGCGAATAATGCTGGTGTTACAAGCACTTTGAAGTCGAGCCCGGAGTATGGCTTCGGATCCCTGGTAGCGCGTGCAGAGCACAGAAGACGATTCGTGGGCGAGGCGCAAACAGCTGCGAAGACCCGAGATTTTACCACGGACATCCCGCAGAAGTGGCTATCACAGTGGGCTCTGGTGGCAGACAAGGCGGACGAGGTCAACAACATCGCACCTGAGGTCATTGCGAGATTATCGACTGATGGCTCTCCTGCTGCTTCAACGCTCCTCCAGTCCAAGGGTCTCTTCTACAAGGAGAGCCAATGGCTTATTGGCAGCGATGCTTGGTCCTACGATCTCGGCAACAGCGGTGTGCATCATGTCATCGCTTCCGGCAAGAACGTGAACATGCTCATTGTCGACTCTACACCGTACTCCGAGCGCGCCGCGCAGGACGCAGCACGGAGGAAGAAGGACATTGGCCTTTACGCTATGAACTATGGCAATACTTACGTGGCGTCTGTGGCTGTCTACAGCTCGTACACGCAGGTCCTGCAAGCTATGATGGAAGCGGAAGCATACGATGGTCCTTCGGTCGTCATTGCGTACCTTCCCTATAACAAGGAGACTGACAGCCCACTCGTTACGCTCCAGGAGACGAAGAAGGCCGTGGATCTTGGATACTGGCCACTGTACAGGTGGGATCCTAAAGCTGAAGAGAAGGGCGAGGAGTGCTTCAAGCTTGACTCTGAGAGGATCAAGCAGGAGCTGCAAGAGTTCTTGAAGCGAGACAACCACATGTCGCAGTTGATGAGACGGCACCCGCAATACCACGCCAACCTGTCTGAAAGCTACGGCAGCGAGGTCCGCAAGGTGCAAAAGCGCAACGCCAAGGACGCATACGAAGCTCTGCTGGAAGGTCTCCAGGGCGCGCCTATGACGATCCTGTTCGCAAGTGACAACGGCAACGCCGAGAACCTGTCTAAGCGACTTGGGAACCGTGGTAAGGCTCGAGGACTGAAGACCATGGTCATGGCTATGGACGACTACCCGCTCGAAGACCTTGGAAATGAGGAGAACGTCGTGTGCATTACTTCAACAGCTGGCCAAGGAGAGTTCCCGCAGAACGGCAGGAATTTCTGGGAAGGCGTCAAGAACTCGACGGATCTCGATCTGGCTAATGTGCACTTCACTGTGTTCGCGCTTGGTGATAGCCACTACTGGCCTCGGAAGGAGGATAAGCACTACTACAACAAGCCTGGAAAGGATCTCTTCTCGCGTCTGGCTGCCTTGGGCGGCAAGGAGATCGTTGAGATTGGTCTTGGTGACGACCAGGAGCCTGATGGGTACCAGACTGGTTACGGAGAGTGGGAGCCCAAGCTTTGGGATGCGATGGGTGTTGGAAATGTCGAAGGCCTCCCTGACGAGCCACCGCCAATCACCAACGAGGACATCAAGATCGAGAGCAACTTCCTACGAGGCACGATCGTAGAGGGCCTGAACGACCCCACGACCGGTGCCATCAGCGCCGCTGACCAGCAGCTCACGAAGTTCCACGGCACATACATGCAGGACGATCGTGACCTTCGTGACGAGAGGAAGGCACAGGGTCTGGAGCCAGCGTACAGCTTCATGATCCGATGCCGACTGCCTGCCGGTGTCGCGACACCAGACCAATGGATGCAGATGGACGAGATCTCGACGAACCTGGGCAACGAGACCATCAAGCTCACCACACGGCAGACCTTCCAGTTCCATGGTGTGGTCAAGGGCAAGCTTAAGCCGGCCATGCAAGCTATCAACCGTGCGCTGATGACCACTATTGCTGCCTGCGGCGATGTCAACCGGAATGTGATGTGCTCAGCACTGCCAGAAATGTCCGCTCTTCACGCCGAGGCACATGCCGCAGCGAAGAAGATCAGCGATCACTTGCTTCCGAGCACTACTGCATACCACGAGATCTGGCTTCAAGACGAGAACGACAAGAAGGTACAGGTTGCCGGTGACGCTGTGCAGGATTTTGAGCCCCTATACGGACCGACATACTTGCCCAGAAAGTTCAAGATCACCATTGCTGTACCGCCGCACAACGACACCGACGTGTATGCTCACGACATTGGCTTGATCGCCATTAAGAACGACGACGGTACGCTCAAGGGCTTCAACGTCCTCGCTGGTGGTGGTATGGGTGCCACGCACAACATGAAGAAGACCTACCCACAGGTCGGCCGCATGTTTGGCTACGTTGACAAGGAGGAAGTGCACCTAGTCTGCGAGAAGATCATGCTCGTGCAGAAGGACAACGGCGATCGTAAGAACCGCAAGCACGCTCGTCTGAAGTACACGATCGACGACATGGGCGTAGACGTGTTCAAGGGCAAGGTGGAAGAGCTTTGGGGCCGCAAATTCGGGGACGAGAAACCCTTCCACTTCGACAGCAACATCGATACCTTCGGCTGGCTGCGCGACGAGAAGGGCATGAACCACTTCACCATGTTCATCGAGAACGGCCGCGTGGAAGACACCGCCGAGTTCCCGATGAAGACTGGTCTCCGCGAGATCGCTAAAGTGCACAAGGGCGAGTTCCGCTTAACGGGAAACCAACATCTCATCCTCTCCAACGTCGCCGACGGCGACCTCGACACGATGAAGGATCTGCTGAAGAAGCACAAGCTGGACAACACCAACTTCTCCGGCATGCGTCTGTCGTCCTCCGCTTGCGTGGCGTTCCCCACTTGTGGTTTGGCTATGGCGGAATCAGAACGCTATCTCCCCGAACTCATCTCCAAACTCGAAGGCGTGCTCGAAGAGAACGGCATGCGTCAAGACAGCATCGTCATGCGCATGACCGGATGTCCGAACGGTTGCGCCCGTCCCTGGCTTGCCGAAGTCGCATTTGTCGGCAAGGCTTACGGAGCCTACAACATGTACCTCGGCGGCGGGTATCACGGCAATAGGCTGAATAAGCTGTACAGGAGCAGCATCAAGGAGGAGGAGATTCTGGGGATCATGAAGCCGCTTTTGAAGCGGTATGCGCTGGAGAGGGAGGAGGGGGAGAAGTTGGGCGATTTTGTGGTGAGGATTGGGATGATTAAGGCGACGAGGGATGGGAGGGATTTCCATGAGGATGTAAGTGCTGATTTTCCAGAGCGTATTGGTACGGGTTGTTGCTGACCTTGTTTGCAGACGGCTGAGGTCGAGAGTGATGATGAGGCTTGAGGTGATGCTGGGTGGGTCTGGTCTTTTAAGATGCATGGCGGTGGCGTTTGGGAGCTAAATGTCAAAGTGGGCGGGTGACTACTGGTGGATGGTGGAAATCTGTCGATGGCGTTCTATGGGCGCGTATCGCAAAAGCTACAATACATTTGAAGTTCTTGTTAATGCGCCATTACCAAACGATCTCCGAGCGCTTGCTCTGTCACGTGCCTGGTGAATCTTGCTTCGTTGAACCAGCATTATTGTAACAGACACTGCTTATACGCCTATGCACGTATTGTGATGTGTGAGGACACTGTTAGCGACAGTAGGAGGTGCATGTAGTTGTGGTAAGAGGAGCTCATATTTGGAGGGCCGCACGTCCCTTTTAAGCGTCCTCACCACTAAAGCGCCGGCTCAATTGCAGTCTTCTCTTTTGCAACAACAACTCCCAACTTTACAAAGCAGCATCAAAATCGCGGTCCAGGGCATGGCGTCGTCTCCACAGGGAAAGAGGAACATCGTCTTCGTGCACCCGGACCTTGGAATTGGCGGCGCTGAGCGACTGGTCATCGATGCCGCTGTTGGTCTGCAATCGAAGGGCCACAAGGTCACCATCCTGACCTCGCACTGCGATCCCACGCATTGCTTTGAAGAGGCACGAGATGGTAAGAGCTCTGCTGTGATCTGAGATGCCTATTTGAAGCTAAGACATCAAAAGCTAAGCAACACCACCAGGAACACTCGACGTACGAGTTCGTGGCAACAAGATCTTCCCTCCTTCACTGGCTGGTCGCTTCAGCATCCTCATGGCTATCCTACGACAGATCGCCCTAGTCCTCAGTACTGCTCTTTTCAGCTCCGAGCTCAAAACGCTGGATCCGGATGTCTTCTTCGTGGACCAGCTGAGCGCTTGTGCGCCACTGTTCAGGTTCTGTTTCCCCAAAGCTAAAGTGCTGTTCTACGGCCATTTTCCAGACCGACTGCTGGCACAAGAGGGAAGTGGTTTTATGAAGCATGTCAAAGCTCTTTATCGACCGCCTTTCGATGCCATCGAGAGTTGGAGTACGGGATGTGCTGATGCCATCGTTGTCAATAGCAAGTTCACGAGGGCGGTCTTTCGGCATACGTTCTCGGGTATGAAGACGCGGGATCTGAAGGTTGTGTATCCTTGTGTGGATACAGATACTAAGGAACCTGCTGAACAGACAGCCGAACTATGGCCCGGCAAGGCTGTTCTGCTGAGCATCAACCGCTTTGAGCGCAAGAAGAATCTCGATCTAGCACTTCGGGCTTATGCCGGACTATCATCTGAAGAGAGGTCGAAGTCCAAGCTTGTGATTGCCGGAGGCTTCGACTCTCGAGTGCAGGAGAACTCTCAAACTTTGGATCAACTGGAAAGGCTTGCAGGCGAGCTGAAGCTCAAGCATGCTACCTTTCGGGGCAGTGATAGCAGCATTGAGTCAGACGAGAGTGAAGTCTTGTTCCTACTTTCAGTACCTGACCAGCTCAAACGGCGGTTACTACACAAAGCCAGCATCTTGATCTACACGCCTCAAAACGAGCACTTTGGCATCGTACCCATCGAAGCGATGCTGCTAGGTGTGCCTGTACTCGCTACCAACAGTGGCGGCCCTCTGGAAACGATTTACGACGGTCGCACAGGCTGGCTGCGAAGTCCCGAAAAGATCGATCAGTGGACAGATGTCATGCGCAAGCCTCTCATACCTTCGAGCGCCGACAGTCTCAAGACGATGGGAGAGAAGGGTTGCGAACGGGTGCTCGCGGAGTTCAGCCATACCAAGATGACCGATTCGCTGGACGACGAGATTCAGAGGCTGTGCCGGAGTACTGCGAGAAGACCCAAAATCACACCGGATTGGCTGTATGCGCTGATGTTCTGTACGGTCGTTGCTGTGGTCGGTGGCATCGGCATGGCGTACTTTATGTCGTACGTCGCGGTGCCGAAGGCTCGTGAACACGATGCGTGGTTGGAGAGCAGAGTGAATGCATTGGCGACAGCAACAACAAGCAACGGTCGCAATGAGCTGTGACAGCGTGGAGCCATGAAACATAGCCTCGCTATCGATATGGCTGTGGGGGGACACAGCCCAAAACATGCGCGATATGTAGTACATGCCCCACACATGCTGGCAAATAACGCAGCCACAGCTTGCGCAGCTTCATCATCAATTGTTTTGCCAAACCGCCTTGCGACACTGAAATGCATGCGATGTCCCCATTCGTCGGCGAGCCGTGCCACCACCATTGTGTGAGGAATGCAAGGGCTGGGCCTCCACAAAGCCCGGCAACATCACACCTTCCCATTCAAGGTAGGATACGTCGTTTACTTCTCACACCTTCATCTATTTATCGATCTGTCATGCTGTCATTGGATTTGTGGCAGGGCATGATAACGTTCGTTTATAAACACTTGCCAAGTGAATCTTGTGTCTGCCTGTTCTGCTTCGGGCTCGAGGCAAGACTACTATCCTGTTCACTTTTCGTAGGACACAGTACTCACAACGCTCTGCAGTGGCCCCATCACCCCTCGAACTGACCAAGAGAGGCTTATTCTAACCTTTAACGGCGGAGCTTGTCAAGAATAGTGTTCTGGCTAAGCTTTCTGGCGATTTTGGGACTTCTGGGCGTCGAAGCTACGCCAACTCCACGATCATCCCGGCAGCTGAAGACCTCGGACAAAATATTGTCTCTGAAGCGTAGTAATGGCAAGGCAGGCAGTTCGAAAGGTAAGCCCGCCGCCGAGAAGTTTGCCTCAGTTCATACTGATCTGTATCCCAGCGTTGCTCAAGGAACTCGCAGTCAGTGAGACGACTCCCCTGATATCTGTTGAGAACGGTGGCGGATATGCCGTCGCCGTCGATCTTGGAAGCCATACTTTCGACTTGATCTTCGACACCGGAAGTTGAGACCTCTGGGTAGCATCGAAAGGCGTCCAGTGCGTCAACCTGAATGGCCGGCATGTGGCTACGTCAAAATGTGCTTTCGGGCGTCTTTGGTCTGGTAACTTCGAAGAGGGCAAGGTGCGCGGCGAGAACTTCAATATCAGCTATGGTGATGGCGAGTTCCTGACTGGCACGCTGGGCTACGAGGACGTCTTGGTCGCTGGCATTACCGTCAAGCATCAGGAGATTGCTTCCGTGACTGAAGGGTACTGGAACGGCGACGGCGTGACTAGTGGGATCATCGGCTTCGCATACTCTGCTCTCACGGCGGCGTATAGCGGAACGGATCCCAGTCAGGACAACCCAAAGACGAACAATGTCCACTATGAGAACTGGATCGACAACGCCATCGATGAGGGCAAGATCGATTCGTTGTTCAGCGTTGCGATTGAGCGTGGAGCAAATGGTGGAGGCGGTCAGATTGCTTTAGGAGGGCTGCCGACGATCGATTTCAACCACAGCTTCGCCTCGACCCCGTTGGAGATCCACAGCTTTACGCCTCGACATCCGCTGGAGAAGACGAACTTCACTTACTACACCATCCAACCGGATGGATGGGTAGTCGATGGGGAGTCTGTCTCGACCAACTTCCGAACGATCGTGGGTACGTTGAAAAAGAGAACGCATGCTGTACCTGAAGGTGAGCTTTACTGACGGTCTGCATAGACACCTGAACCACCCTCGCCTACCTCCCAGCCCGCTACGCCACAGCGATCAACTACACCTTCGACCCTCCAGCAGAGTGCGTCCCGAGTTCCGGAGTATTTGAAACCGCCTGCAACGCAAAGTTGCCTGACCTCGCCGTCACCATCGGCGGCAAGAACTTCAAGATCAGCGCTGCTGAACTGCTCCTTAAGGGTGAGCAAGGGAGGGACCCAAGCACTGGGCTCTGCGTAAGTCGTTCCCTGCCTGAAGCTGTGCTCTGCTGACAAAATCCACCAGGTTACTGGGATCCAGGCTGCGCCCGGTCCGCCAGCGATCTTGGGAGATACGTTTCCTAAGAATGTTGTTGCCGTGTTTGATGTTGGCAAGTCGGAAATGCGGTTTGCGCCGCATGTCAACTACTAAATCGACGCACTGATGTGCAGCTGATGGTACTGACGGTACTGACAGCATGTATCTAGTTAGCTCGCTTCGTAGCCACTGCCGCTGTCGCTCGTTCCTGGTAGAGATGAAGAGATTTGAAGATTAAATACTCTACATCATCGATAGTACTCGTGGATGTGATGTTTCGACTTCCACCTCATGAAGTAGCATGCGAACTGCAAGGACGTCAGTAAACAAACCACGGACATAGCGACAACTCAAACTTACTGGGAAGACAGCTGAGTTCACAATGGCCTATTGCGACAAGTCAGCCTTAATTCGACGTCATCCTCATGAGAGCCACTCACCCAAGCAATCAGAATCCCAAAATCCTTCCCCAATGTCGGATGCAGATCAAACAGTATCATCCTACTCGCCTCCACGATTGAATGCAACGGCCATGCATATCCCCAATGGTAGAACCCCGGCTCGATCTCAATATCATAAAACGCCGTGGTGACATTGCTGATAACCCAGAAGATCAACCACAGCGCGCTCCAAGGCTGTCCAACAACCATTGCCACATTCTCGCAGGCGAGTCCAAGAGCCATCATGCCAACCCAGTTTAGAAGCCAGAACATCGGGAATGTGCCGTAGCCGAACGCCGTCGGGTTGCCGTAGGATTCGATGGTCGGGAGGGTTTCGGATTGGATGGGGTTGCCGCCGTGAAAATTGATGTTGAAGGCCAGGGAGACTAGGGAGTAGGCGAGGGAGAGGATGAAGTAGGCGAGCATTGTGGAACACCAGCGCCAGAGCGTTAATTGCCAGAAGTGGAGCGGAGGGTGGCCTTCGGGTTTGAGGTACTAGCAGATGGTCAGTGAGTGCTTCGATGAGGATGAGGGTCAACAATGTACCTTGAAGTGGATGGGGAGGTAGAATGCGAACGAGAAGAAGCTGATGATGATCAGGTAGATCAGGCCAACCGAGATCGCAGGGATAGCTGTGTATGGGTAGAAGGGCCGGAGATTATACTCGCTGAATCCAACGGCAGGACTGACCGCCTGTGGCACTTGCTGCAGGTTGCTGGCCAGAGTGTCGTTCGAAGTAGCGTTCTGCAAAACCTGCTGGGCCCATTGGGTACCGACGCTCGCAGTGACTTGGGTAAGGAACGGCCGTATGAGAGGCGAGATGAAGTCGTACCAATTGGTGTCGTCTCGAGAATCCGTGTAGACTAGCTGCATAGCGCCATTCGGGTCATAGGAGGTGTTCGCATTCTGCACCGCGGAGACCAGCAGAGCGGTTGCATTGGGATTGACGATGAGCGCGGCCCAGGCGTCGAAGTCGTAGACGGCCTGCCGAACTTGGATCGGATCGTTGTTGAATTCTGCCGGTTGGCGAATCTGGTAACCGAGTGATACGCGGTTCTGGCGAGCTGCTGCCGTCATTTGCGTGACGATGGGTCCAACGACCGGATCGATGTTGTCGTAGGGAGCTACTCGCCCGTCGAAGTCCACCACATAGACTTTCAGAGCGGCCGTGTTCTGATCGATGGAGGATAGGGCTCCCCAGAACAGCGACAGGACGGCAATGATGAACACGAACAAGACTGACGTCGTGACCGACCATTTGAAGAACGCTTCTGTACGCACACCGGCCAGCCTTGGATCCCAAAAGCCAACACTGAGATACGTAAGTCATGATTTCATGATCGCTGGATAGGTAGTTGAACGTACGGTTGCGGCCCCTGGCTCTGCTGCTCCTGATCGTCATTCTGTCCGGCACCATCGCCCTCATTCTTCGGTGAAGAATTGTCGTCGCTAGAGTCTCTCGTCTTTGTCTCCTGGCTCAGTTTACGTTCGTCAGCATCAAAGCCCAGATCGATGGCAGCTGGTCGAGAGGTCTGGATCCAGACTCCCTAAGTGGTCAACAGTCATGCCATGAGGCATGTTGACTGATTGACTCTAGAACGTTTGGGTGGATAGAGCAAGCACCGAAGTACAGAAAACCGCCACCTGAAGACAAGCAACAGACAAGCAATGTGCTAGGTGAAGAATGTCCATGAACTCACCTGCTGCGATTGATGTTGCCGCCCCCACAGCACCTCCCAAAACCATTGCGACCATTTCATGACAATAATCAATAGCCGGTCAAGTCTCCCAGGATCGTCTGCCTATTTGTATGTGGATGTTGATGAGACGGAAGGCGGATGGATTCTGGTTGAAGTCTCGACAAAGTCGTGACGCAACTGAGCGAAGGCGTCGAACGGACCACAACCTTTTCTGTCTTCTGATCCACTTCCGCGGAAATTTATGCCGCGACATCAACCTCTTTCAGAAGTCTGTCTAAGAGAGACGATGAATTAGATGTTCAGAGAAACCCCAAAGCCTTGTGCGCTGTCGGGCAACGGGTACTCGACTGTCAAACGGTGGAAGAGGTATTTGTCGGGCGAGCTATATACTTGAGCTTGTCTTCAACTCTATCTTCTATAACCTCCTAAAATCCCCATCTTTATATTCAACTCTATTTCCTTGTCGATCAAACCGTTTCGGTGTCCTGAAAAACTTCTCCGGCTCCTCCCTTGCCCCTTCGCGTTTCTTCCAAAACTCATACTCCATCCATCCATCATCCGGCATCTGTTCCTCCGTCGCCGCAATGTACTCCCCCAACGCCGGATTCAGCGGTACCACTCCCGTCTCCATAACATACTGATCCCACAGCTTCAGCAGCTCCTTCATGACATCGGGATGCTGCTCAGATAAATCGTATATCTCTCCAGGATCTTCCTCCAAATCGAACAATTCCCATTTGTCGTTCCCAGCTCTTGAAGGACCGTACTTGCGCGCTGGGAGGTAAACGGCTTTCCAGTTTCCCTTCCGGACGGCCGCACGGCCGCTCATCTCCCAACCTTCGACTGCGTCGGCTGTATGAATGGAGGCGGATTGGCCGGTAAGCCAGGGTACCATGCTTCGTCCTCTCATGCCCACGATTTCGCGGCCTTTGTAGCTTGGTGCTGGGTGTTGGGCGCCGGCCATGTCGAGGAGGGTGGGCATGATGTCCATGATTGTTGAGAATTTGTGAGTGATACCGTTTTTTGGTACGGGACATTCGTAGCCAGCTGGGAATTTTGCTACGCATGGAACTCGGATTCCACCTTCCGTGGTATAGGACTTGTACATCCTCGAAGGCGCCGTCGAAGCTTGCGCCCAGCGCGGACCGTACCAGCAGAAGGAGTCATGGTTACCAAGATTGTCCAGCGAGTTGTTGTAGTACCTCTGCAGATGAGCCATGGGACCTCCGTGAAATGCTGGGTTGGCTTCATGGGCTCCTCCTTCGGCGCCGTTGTCTGACATGAACATGATAAGAGTGTTGTCGAGCTCACCAACTTCCTCGAGGTAGTCGATAATTTTTCCTACGTTGTGGTCTATGCACTCGACCATCCCGGCATAGACCTCCATCGCCCGGCTTGACTTCGCTTTGTGCTCTGGCGACAACTCGGCCCAGGCAGGTACTTCATCTGCCACTACTGGGTGCGGTTCAACGTCTTGTCCGACGAGACCGAGTTCTTTCAATTTTGCGAGCCGGCGTAGTCGGAGAGCGTCCGGCCCGTCGTCGTACATCCCACGATACCGCTTGACATATTCTTGCGGCACTTGCAATGGCCAGTGTGGCGCAGTGAATGGATAGTAGGCGAAGAATGGGCGGTCTTGATCATCCGAAGTCGTCTTGCCTGCCTGCCAGTCTTTGAGATACTGCAAAAGGATATCGCCGTAGCTGTTTGAAGAGTACCAGTCTTCTGGAAGTTTGTGGACATACTCGCCATCTTCCATGTGAAGCGGGTCATTCGAGCTGAACATCTTCGGAGCATCGGGAGCATCGTCTTCAAGCTGTGGCTCCCAGCCGAAGTGATTTGAGGCTCCGGTCAGTAAAGCGAAAGACTTTTCGAAGCCACGAGCACATGGCGACTTGTCTTTTCGCAGGCCGAGATGCCATTTGCCAGACATCAAAGTAAGATATCCAGCATCGTGGAGAACTTCCGGAAGTGTCACGACTCTCTCATTCAGGTAGCCTTCGTATCCAAGCTTCCCTCTGGCTGGTGCTTGGGACTCCTTGACGCCTTTTGGATTGGCTCCCGTGGGGGTTGCAAGCCATTCGACGAGACATCCTAGGCCTGCTATGTGATTGTCGGTACCGGTCATGATCTGGTGGCTGTTAGCGAGGACGCTGTTCTATAACCAAGGTCCAGGGCAAGCCTACCATAGATCGAGAAGGTGAACATAATGCAGTTGCGTGGAAGTCTGTGAATCGACATCCATCTCTTGCGAGCTTGTCGATGTTGGGCGTCTTGATCTCTCCTCCGTAGCATCCAACATCGCTGAAGCCGAGATCATCGGCGAGTATGATGAGGAAGTTGGGTCTTTTTTTGGCCATGTTGACTGTCCCCAGGTCTGGGAGTTATGCTAGCCTCAATACTAACGGGTATGTTCACTGATGGCTAATATCTCACGCTGTCTCCTCAAGCTCCAACGATGGTAGCGACGTCGGCAACTGATGAGAACAACCGGTCCATCAAAGGCTCAAAAATGACAGCCGCACTCTTGTAGCTCTTTTATGCATCTATTTTGATGCAATCTCTATACAAACGGTCTAGGATGGGAGGGCGTGATCAAGTATTGCTCGATTGACAGACCTATCATACAGAAGGAAAGGCTGCTCTGTGGGGAAGGTGTGTGTCAAGGGGGGAGGCCGACCTTGGGATACTAAGATTCTGCTCCGGAAATTGCTGTTCAGCATACCATCTGGTTGTTTTCTCAGCCCCGTCACCCGTGCCCGGACGTGGGGATGCCAGATAACAATCAGCATTAATGTCCATAGCGCTCCCCAACTCCGAAGCTTCACCTTGCCCAGAAGCGGCAGCAGCTCTTGTAGCACCATCGATCACGCCAACCACCAGCCCTTGCTCGCCATCAACCAAGCTTTCGACACATAAACGCTTACATTCGTGCCGACCAAGATGGCAACTCGATCTCACCGTTGTCTGACCAGGGTCACACTGACATCTGTCAAACCTCCTTCAACCCTCCCAGCACCGTCAAGATGCCGTTGATTGAGAAAGGCACGTTCAATCCAAGGTACTTCTCGAAGTACTTCACCAAACACCTAGCTCTCGCCTGCGGCGTTGTGGCCGTAAGCACGTTCAACTATGCCTTCGACCAGCAAGGCTTCAATTCGACGCAGGCGATGACGCCGTTTGACAAGCAATTTGGTGCATGGGACGAGGAGTCCGAGACTTATGTGTTGCCGACGTATTATCTGAGTCTGCTAAACAGTCTTGTCTATGTCGGCTTCGCGGCAGGTATGATGCTCTCCTTGACACACGTTGTTCGGTTCTGACTATGAGATAATGTAGGCGCCTGGATCGGCAGCATCATCAGCTCCCACTACGGTCGCCGCATGACATTCTTCTGCATGTCTCTCTGGACTCTTGTCACGGCGACAATCCTAGTCACCAGCGGCGTCTCCCTCAACAAACGGCAACTCCTCGTCGCCCGCGTGCTCAACTACATCTACATCGGCATGGAGCTCTCGAATGTCTCAGTGTACATGTCGGAAGTGGTACCAGCACCGATAAGAGGTTTGATGGTTGGGTCGTACCAGTTGTCGCTCGGGATCGGAGGGCTAATCATCAATGGGATCTGTCGTGGAACGTCGACGATTCCGAATAACAATTCGTGGATGATTGCCTACTGGTTGTATTATGTTATTCCGCCGTTTGTGGCGAGTGCGATTTGGTTCATTCCGGAGGTATGCCTTTCGACTTCTGATGGAGACGGAGTACTGACCTCGTGCGTAGTCTTCCCGATGGCTGCTCATGCACGATCGTCACGAAGAAGCTCTCCGCAACCTAACTCTACTCCGTGGTGAAGGTCACGAAATAGCAGCAGAAGCAGAGCTGGAATTGATACGTGCATCGCTCCTGGAAGAATCCGACCAAGGCTCTTGGGCAGACATCTTCAAAGGCCACAACTGCCGCAGAACCGGTGTCGTCGTCGGCGTCGCATTTTTCTTCCAAGCCACAGGACAGGTCTTTAGCGGCCATTATGGTGCAGTCTTCGTTAAATCCCTGGGCACTGTCAACCCATGGGAGATCACCGTCTCGCAAAGCGCCATCAACACTGTGACCTCCCTCATCGGCATCTTGCTGCTCGATCTGGTTGTTCGGCTCGCTCTGGTGCGGTTGTTCATCGATGAACATGGGCGGGTTGGGTGTGCCGCAACCTACCTCGTACTCGGTCAGCCAGGGTATCGTGGCGATGATGCTGTGTTTCAAATTTATGTATGTCGCGACGCTCGGGCCGCTGTACTATACCATTCAGGCCGAGACGCCGGCGTCACGATTGCGGGATAACACAGTGAGGCTGGGAGCCACTGTTAACATCGTGACCATGTAAGTCTTCACCGAGACCATGCATTGTAGTCAAGCGCTGGTTATTACTAGCTTCGTCGTGTCCTTCACGCTTCCTTACCTCCTCGACAAGCCAGGCGCCAACCCACAAAGCAAAGTCGGCTTCATCTACGGCGGTGTCTGCTTCGTGGCACTCATCTGGGGATACTTCTACCTGCCAGAGCTCTAGGGCCGTAGCCTGGAAGAGCTGGAGGAGATGTTCGCCGCTGAGCTGCCGCTCCGCAAATTTCGCCATTACCAGTCGAGTGAGAACGGCGTAGGTTCTGCTGTCAGCAAGTTGGAGCGGCGAGAAGAGGATCCTGCTCTTACCAAGCTGCATGTCAGGCCTGGGGATATTCAACGGACGAGGGACGAAGAGCCTTGAACACTCTTGTTAAAATTCGTTAGTCAAGATGTCGAAACGAGAAGCGCAAGGACCACCGCCAACTTTTTCATTGCCCAAAGATCTACTCGCACAGCGGAGCTCGATGTCTGGTCTGTTTTTCTTTAGCTGTAATGACAGATTGGTTTCATCAAATGGCCTTCAGTCGGCCTTCCCGTCTTGCATCCTCTCCTTGCCTGACACCTTTCCAACCTTTTGCCTCGCCGACTCTCCCAGTCTCCTACTCCAAACATCTCACTCGGTAGTTGGAACCGCTCTTTCGGGAATCTTCCGGAATGTACCAATCGGCGTTGGTCCTTGAGGGAGTGTAAAAGCCGCTGTATCTATAGGAGGAAGGCAGATTCAGTAGACTATTCGTGCTTGAAGGGACGATGGTACTCACATTGTGTATAATGGATACCAGTATACTTCTCCATATTGGCCGGATTCGCAGTCGACGTTGACGTCAACACCGTACGAGTTGGTAGTTGTGAACTCCTGGCTTACTTCGAGGCTGACTGAGACGGAGAAGATGTCGAAAAAGCCGGCTTCTGCTGAAGCGGAGGTGGTGATGCCAGTCGTATGCGAATCTTCATGGGTCACCGTATACTTACTGCCCGCCGGCAGACGACCGGTGACTGCAATTCCACCACGTTCAGCGCTGTCCTTTTTGACCACGAGAGTGAAGTCATCATCCTATCAACGCATTAGGACTTGCACCATCGTACCGCGAAGAGAGGCCAACTCACCCCGTCATCCTGGCGTTTTGGGAAAGACCGCGCGTGGTCGCGCTCATCAGGGATCGTGGCATTAGTCGATGTCTTCTTCGATATCTCGTAGTCCGGATTGTTGCTGATTTCTGCGGAAATTGGAAGGTCAAAATTAGCATGTCTACAGGCATCGCAAGGCAAGAGGAGACGCTTTTGAGGGGCAGAAAATTTGGCAAAGGCTTCGGGGACAGTGAAAGCCTTCTCCCGAGCATACGTACGCATGTACCAGTCGTCTACGATGCGCCAATCACCTCCGGCTGTATCGGCACAGTCAACACGAATGGTGTTGTAGGCATTCCTGGCATCGGCGCCGAGCATCAAAGTAGAGTCGCTGTCAGGACACACTGAGACCCGACAGTTGAGGTTATCCGGGTCGGCTCCGTTGTCAACGGGGATAATGCTGCAAAGAGGATAGAGATTAGTGATGTATGTGGTCGAGTGACCTTGAAGCCAGTTGAACATCGTCTCGCCTGTACCACTGTTAGTCGAGAAATTCTTTGCAGCGCGTAGCCCAGGAAACGTACAAGCGTCCCAGTCGGGAGCGGTGTCGCCATCGCAGTGCACCGGCTCTATCGCAGAGCCAAGGGATGCCATGAGGCCGGCAGCGATGATAGAGGAGCGGTATAGCATGTTCGCTCCTTTCGAAAGACGGGCCTGAGTCTGAAGTAATCTGTGAAGGGGGCTAAGCTGAGTTTGGGTGAATGCTGTGCTGGAGGATGTACAGAAAGGTCGGCAACGAGCGTCTTATATACACTCAAATTGTCACAGCGCCTGTTTCTGTCCTCTCTGATGTTGCACGCTTCGGTTACTCGCACGCTGATGGTCTGCGACATGCTCATTCGCTACTGCCTCCGACAACATCACCGTCCACTGCAACATCGGCAGAGGCTCAATCCTCCAGCTCGTCTTGCTCGTCGCAGAATGGGTCTTCCTGGTCGACAGCTGGGTCGATCGCGCAAGGATATGTCAACCTCCATGGCGTCTGTCGCAGCATCACCTCACCATGGGGAGAATCCTTCAGTATTTTGGGGTCGGGCACACCGTTTCCACTCGTAGCCTAGGGCCACAGAACCCCATGAGAGTATGTCATAGTCCATAGACCTCCGCGTAGCGTCTCTCGGCCTCACTTGTTCGCACGTACTTCCCTGTCCTGTTCAAGGATTGAATGTATCTCGCTCGAGGCAGAATTCGCAATGCAACCTTGGCAACCCAAACCCGACAATCCTCGCCGATCAGTCATGGAGTGCTACCCACTCACACTGCTCGATGTTGAGCCGCCTAGATCCGGGGCTGAGACTAACATTGACCGGGTTGCTGTTGTCCATGCAAGTATACGGAGAGCGATTGATCTGCGAACGACAGAGCAAATACAACACCGTCCAGGGGAAGAAGCCAGTGCGAATTGTCGAGCAAAGCAGTTAACAACCTCATGCACTGGGCAGGTCCTCACACTCACAGCAACATTGCGAAAGATTGGCCTTGCCCAATCTATACTCGAAGCATTGTCAGGTTGTCTCGGCTCGTCTGAGCGGGAGACAGTGGAGTACATGGATAGTCAGTACAGAGAGCACCGCGAGATCGCGTTGCCGCGTAGCTGTTGATGCGACTCCCGTCGTATCTGGTGTTCGGACTCGCATGTATCGTTCGTTCTCCATTCGAACTCGTCCACGGAATAAACGGGGGCAGCTTCTCGATTAGCGGGCATTCTGATGGAAAGGTGCAACACGCCTGCGCGCTCCACCACCATACAGTCGCTCCCATCTAAGTTGTCTGGGATCCGTGTTGGATTCTTGGGGATGTGGGTCTTTGAGATGGGGTGAAGTCCCAAAGCAAGTTCTTGGCATATGGACCCTTTCGCGGCCCTTCGGATGTATTGGGAGAATCAACTCTCGACATGCGAATGCGAGGGCCTGTAGAAGGACATGGGGGCATCTTGCATATTCCCATGGGGCCATCTGGGAAGTCCAGGGGCTACCGGAGGCTACATTCGCGCGTTTTCGCCTCCACAGCGCCCAGGAGCTAACCTCAGTATTGAAGATGCTGAGCGATTTGTACTCCATATTGGTGCGCGGGATGCGGGTGGAAGAAGCCTTGCAAGACTGGCCAAGACGGCGTGACGCCCCCTAACCCACGCAGGGACCCTTAGGAGAGGACGAAGAGGGCGAAATCGTACTGCTAGGGCTGTGCCGATGCGGAGCCCGGTACCAGGACACCGAGGGGGATGAGCCGTCGTGCGCAATAGTTGTAACAACCAACACAAGGCGAAAACAGATCTGTTGGAGTCGGCAAGTGGAGAACAGCTGGAGGTTTTGCGAAAGCGCGGAACCACTCGGCTCGCTTCAGGGAAGCGCCTCTTGATTCTGTCATTCTTTGACGTCTCAAGACACCGTGACAACTTGAAGCTTGATCAGCTTGTCCCAGGTCCGCCATGACAATGAACTGGCCCCGTCACGATATCACCGAAGCGTGGACCAAGTCTATGCTGCCATAATACTTCATGCACTTCTGATGGAAGGCAACCTGGACGTGCCACTGTACCGTTGGAGCGATGATTCCCCTGACCAAACGGCGTCAAGCTGGGTACTAGACTACGCCAAAGCTGGAGAAATGGCAATTGAGCATGCCCTAGTTTGCTCTGGCCGACGGATACAACCCAAGCGGTAATGCGCGTATTCTCGCGCCAAAGGGCAATAGCGGTCCACGCTGGCATCAGCAGCGGAATACGCAGACGCTCGTAAGGGGAGGCCTGCGCCTCAAGTCCAGACGCCCTCTCCGCACGATGCATCTACGCGGAAGACATTGGTCGGGTTGACACGATCGACGGAACCGACCACAGTGGTGTTGACGAGCCACCCGCTAGCTATAGCACCAATAAATGTTACCCAGTCGGTGGTTCCGTTGGGACCCCGTTTTCAAGGACGATATTCTTCGACCGCGATCTTCACGCTCAACGGTACGGTAGACACCAGCGGTCATCCCTTTCCCGCTGGAGTTCAATTCCTGGGAGAACGAAAGGCTCTGAAGATACGTCTTGTTCCGGACCGTGCGAGGATTTATTGGACTCGCGAGGAACTAAGTTGAAAGTGATGGTGCTGTTTGTCAATTTAAGGCTGCAGCGTCCCGGGCATGCTGAGGTTGAATGCCGGACGGTTCAAGTTCATACGTGCATGGTAGGTCTATGTATGGGAAGATAGTGGCATGTCGAGCTGACATCGATGACAGATATGGGGAAGGTCTTAAAGATGGCCAGGTTCTCAATGAGTCCAGCAATATGGTGTTCAATGTTCACTAAGGCAGAGCACCATGTCGTTCATTTCTTTTTCCCGGTTCCATGATGTTGCTGTGGACAAGATCCCTGTTCTTAGAGTATGCGAAGCAGTTAATGGCAAATTAGAGGAGCGCTTCAACAGTCAAGGAGGCGGCGCTTGTTCATCTTCACTCATATCTTTACCATGGATACATGTAGTCACGTGCGCTGCGTCATCTCAATTCCAACTTCATGCCAAGCCAGAGAGCCTGACCTCCGACATCGAGTAGAGGACACCTTTGTCAACTTATCAATTGAAGAACAATTCCTCTTGATCTCTGAAATATAGCACATCCTGTGTTACATGCGCCCTCTAAGTGAGGTCATCGCATACCCACCACCGCGTCCGTAGGCACAGCCACAAGTCTCAGCTTGCAGAGCGATGCACGTCGAGCCATTGCGGCAATAACAACAAATAATCCCGATTGCTTACAAAAGAGCTTAGGCGCGCCATCTTCCTGCGTGCGGGCTCGATAGTGCTTTCACAAAGAGCCTCATCATGGCTCAATACCACTCTCTTCTTCTGATATGCCTACTGGCTCTGGTACTCCTTCCTGCGCCGGCAGCAGCGTTTGGCGCTGGAAATATCGCATCGATCTCAAATATCGAGGGACATAACTGGAGACATGGAGACATTGAGGATGTTCTTAAGACGGTGGCGTTTCTGCGAGGTAAACCATTACCATCTGTTTGCAACTCGAGCTCATGCTGACGGGTTGATCATAGGCCACAAATGGACCAGCATGATGGTGAAGAGAGCCTACTTCGGCAACTGGCTTCGAGACTACAGCCAGGCAGTGGACGTGGGCACTTTGAAGGGCGTTCAAGCGGACACGATCAGAGTCCTTGTGTGGGTGCTTGCATTCATGAGTTTCGGCTATGCCACCGCTGAGTTTGAGGTCACGGCGGAGCGTTTGGGGGTCTACAGGCCTGAGGAGTAAGTCTACTCCATGAATTGCCGCCATCTGATCCCCGCGTCTAACAATTGCAGGCACATTGATAATCCAAAGGATTACGCAGACAATGCAGATGCCACGCAGTTCGACCGAAGACTCAGAGGCCCGGTCTCACCTGCTGAACTGGCTGTCGACCACAACACCGGCATGAAGAACTACATCGCCAACGAAAGCGGCGGTTGGGCTACAAGTCTAGGCTACATCAAATGGAGCTTTGCACGAAGCATACACTTCGGTCGCCTGTACACCCATGGAGCGCAGAGCGGCAGAGAGGAAGACTTGTGCGAAGCTCTGCGGTGTTTGGGTCAAGGACTGCACTGTGTTGAGGACTTTGGAGCTCACACTAATTACACGGAGCTGGCACTGCGAGAGCTCGGTTACCACAACGTCTTCCCACACGTCGGCAGTCAGGCTATGATGAACTTACATGGTAAGCAGGTCTTCCCCCTTGTTACTGGAACATTTGGCGGCGTCGACTTTCTACATTCTGTGCTCGGCGAGGCAACGGACCATATCACTCAGACCGAAGTCAATCAGGCAGAGGTGGATCAGCTCGATGCAGCCCTCTCACAAGCCCAGGCATCACAGCACTCTGGAAAGCGCAGCGCAGACCCCGCCTCCAACGCCTCTGGCTTCACAGACCTCCTAGCCCAAGTCCCAGGCACCGGCGGACTGATCCAAGAAGCCGTCCAACTCCAAGCCGCCTCCGACGCCCAACAAGCCGAGAACGACCGCGCAGCCGCTGGAGCAAGCTACGACAGCTCCTACGCGCCATACGGTAATCAATACGACATGACCCGCGCCAGCAACCCTGGCCAACAGTCCTTCCAAGCACCCCCAGGGTCCGTCGGCGGGCCGCCCAAACCCGGCATCCCAGGCGTAAACATGAACGTCGACCCTCAAGCCGCCATGGCCAAGATCTACCCTCTCCTTCTCTTCCGCGACAAAGTTGTCCGCACCATCTCCGGCATCGTGTCCAAAATCCCAGGTCTGGAAAAAGCCATCGAGACGATCTCCGAAAAAGTCACGCTATTCATCATGGGCTTGCTGGCGCCATTCATCAAACCCATCATCGCCGCCGCCTCAAACGCGCTGAAGCAGGGGAGTGGCACCGTCGTCGATGCGAGCGCGAAGCAGCAGTACCTCGTCTGGACGGACCCCACCTCCACCGACCCCACCCACTCCATGCTCTCCAAAGACCACTTCTCCAACATCCTCAACGCCCCTGCCGGCCAAGTCGCCGCCGCAACCCTCAAATACGTCGCCCCCCGCGTCATCTATGGCTGGGACCACCCGGAAGTCCCCGTCGAAGAGATCCTCGCAGACGTTGGACGGGTGTTCCACCACCCCGCGCTGCGCGACCAGCATTTGGACCTGCATCGGGAGATGTTCTCCGTCGTCGAAAGATGGGCCCGTGCGCGACCGCACGGCGCGGCGGACTTGAATCAGGTGTTGAGTTCGGAGAGCGTGAAGGCGGGTCGGAACCATACGGTGAAGGATATGCAGAGTAGTATGACCGGACTCGAGTCGAAGCTGCAGGGCATGGGTGGGGGTGGGAGTCATAGTGGGATGATGGGAAACTTCCTCGGCGGTGGAGGGGGTGGGAGGAGGAGGGATATTGATGATTTTGAACCTGCCACCGTCGCAGGTGGGGGGTATGGGGGTGTGCAGCAGGATGCTTACGGGCAGGCTGCGTATGGGAAAGCTGCGCCGCCGCAGCAATCGGCGGGATATGTGCAGGAGGAAGGGGGAGCGTATCCGACGGCTTATCAGCAGGGGTATGAGGCGCCTTTCAACCCCGGACAGCAGCAGCCTTACGGTGGTGGGGAGTATGGACAGCAGCAGCAGTATGGCCAGGGTTACGGAGGGTATGGATCTGGTGCTCCGGGTGGTGGATATGGGACTTATTAGGATGGTGAAGGGTCGGTGAATGTCATGCTGGGATGACTCGGCGTTGTGATGAATGAGTAGACAGCCATGCTTCTGGAAGGTGAACTGACGATAGGGTCATGATGGTCGGTAGCATGATAGATCTTGATGACTGGACTCACACGGAGCATGATATTGAACGTCGTAACCGCCACCCTTTCGTACAAGACATCTCACCCTCCAAACCTGCTCTTGTGGACAACCCCAAACCTCCACCCCCTCTCCCACGCAACGTCCATCACGCTCCCTTCCTTCCCCCTTCTAACGACCGCGCGGTCCCAGTTCCCCACCCAGCACTCCTCCAACCCCTCCAACCGCTCAAACACCTTGCGCCCCACGTATCGAACAGCCCTGCCCTTCTCCTCTTCCAACTGCTGCCGATACTCATCCCCACCCGGCCCGAGGAACACGTTCCCGCATCTCGGCGGCTCGTAACCGACGTGCAGATCCGCGACGTCCGCCAACGCCAGCGTCCGCAGCTCCCGCAATTGCTTCAGCAGTGGGAAGAGACGATCGATTCCATTCTCCCAACGGCCGGAAAAGGTGCCGACGCTCCCGATGTGCGGGACGGACGTGGTGATGTGGCGCAGCAGGAGGGGAGCGGACATGCGATCGTCGACTTCGAGATGGTGCAGGTGTTTCGCGGAGCCGGCGGCGTGGACGAGGTCGAGGTGCCAGTTGCTGCCGCTCGGGGCGCCGGGGAGGGAGGAGTGGCGGGAGTAGGGGTCGGAGGTTATGGTGCGGACGTTGGGGCAGTGGGGGATGAGCCATTGCAGGCCCGGGCCGAGGGTGAGGGTGAGAATGTTGGGGAGGGTGAGGGAGTGGTGGTGGAAGAGGGAGGAGAAGGTGTCTTGTTGGCGTTTGGTTTTGATGATAGCGAGTTCTAGTTTTGAGAGTTGGGGCAGGGCGAGGAGGCGTAGGGATAGCTGTTGCAGTAGGGGCGTTGGAGCGCACGTGTCGGTGCTGCGGTACATCTCTGTTCGACGCGCAGTGAATGTGTGGGCTGCCTGGTTGATGGAAGTAGAATCCTCCATGGTTGAGAGGGCTCGTTGAATCCTTCGCCACGACCTATGCTTGATGTTGATTTTTGCGAACAGCAGGGGTATGGCGAACTCACGCAACTGCCTGCAGGTCATGGAGAGGTTGATCAATGTGCCGTCTAATCTGGGCCTGCTGCGGCAAGTTGGTCTGTGACACCTCCTGCATTCAGGAAATTTCGCCCACTCCCAAACTTCCAGCAGTATCTCGTCCGGAAGCTGTAGCAGCAGAGGTACAGTGGTTCTCCGACTTGCAACGGCATTCTGATAACGGGTCCGGAGCGTTCTTATCCAGCGTACCACACCTAAAGCCAGAAGGTAATCTAGGAGGAGAGGTCGAAACTCTTGCCAGAAAATTTCCATGTCGTGAGTGGTAGGCATCTCGAGCCAGTCGAACGCATTCATGAACTTGGTCTTCCGCACGATCCAGGAGCCGCCACCGCATATCAAGACGGAGAAGGCCAGACACACCAGACCGTCGCGCCACGGCTCAGGCGAGCAGATGTCCTGCCAGATCCTGTCGGCCTCGCTGGTTACATCTATTTGAGGACGTGGCCACATTGCGAGTAGATAATTTTTCGTGTAGGCCTATATCAGGCCTGGCCTTGACCTTTTGATGGTGGAGTGGCGCCTGGGGAGACGGCAGGAGACAAGAGTTGGCTCATACCAGGCATCGAGTTGGGGGCTGAGGGAGGATCAGTAGGGCCTGAGCAGGCAATGAGGCATGATGCATGATGGACACATCTTGACCGAGACGAAATACCAGGGGTTAGTCAGTCCGGCTTGCATCTTTCGATCGTTGTGGGGCCGTTGTTTTGTCTGGAGGCGACAGGAGATTGATGAGATGAAGCGAGAAGATGTGAATGTAGGTCAGGGAGAAGTTGATTAGAATTGATTAACAAACCGATATCGCTCCAGCATTTAGCGAGAAACTCTAATCAAACTGCCCCACCTCTACCACCTACTCTACCTTTCTTTGTCAATCCTCTCACCACTGTCCTCCCCTCTACTCACCACCATAGACCTCCAAAGCACCCCCTACCAGCGACCATGGCACAAGAGTAAGCCGCCCCCATCCCCCCGTCAATGCTTCTCGCAATCTAACACCAGCTGATCTCGCAGCAAAGCACGTCCACAGGCGTCGCTGCCGGCCTCCCACCCATTCGGGCCTGTCTCTTCGACATGGACGGTCTTTTGATTGATAGCGAGGACTTGTACACGATCTGCACGAACGAGGTGTTGCGGGAGTATGGCAAGCCGGATTTGCCGTGGCATATCAAGGCGCAGTTGCAGGGAAGACCGGGGCCAGAGGTACCACTCCCATCCGCAACGAGATGAAAGACTTCGGACTGATGAGATTGGTCCAGGCCGGTCGCATCTTCAACGAATGGGCCCAACTGCCCATCTCGCGCGAGGAGTTCTACACCAAAACCCGCGCCCTGCAAGAAAAACACTTCCCCTCCACCCAACCCCTCCCCGGCGTCCCCGCCCTCCTCTCCCACCTCGCCTCCACCACCAGCCCCAAAATCCACCTCGCGCTCGCAACGAGCAGCATGGCCGCCAACTTCGCGCTCAAAACCTCGCACCTCGAATCCACACTCTTCCAGCACTTCCCGCCCGCGCATCGCGTACTCGGCGACGACCCACGGATCGGCGCAGGAAGAGGCAAACCGGCGCCGGATATCTACCTCGTTGCTTTGGAAACGATAAACGCGCGATTGAGAGAGGAAGGCGGGACGGAGGTGCAGCCGCAGGAATGTCTAGTCTTCGAGGACAGCGTCCCGGGGGTCGAAGCGGGACGCAGGGCGGGGATGCAGGTGGTGTGGTGTCCGCATGAGGGGTTATTGGGCGAGTATACAGGGAGGGAAGGGGAGGTGTTGGCGGGGTTGACGGGGGAGTTGAAGGAGAAGAATGAGGAGATTGGGGTTGTGACGCCCGAAGGTGGGGAGAGGAGGAAGGGTGCGCCGGGGAGTGTGGGGGATGGGTGGGGGAGATTGGTGAGTTCGTTGGAGGGGTTTCCTTATGGGGGTTATGGGATCAGGGTGTGAGTGTTGCGGCGTCAATGATTTTGAGGGGAGGCGAGTGGCTGATGCGTGGTCGTAGCAGGCAAGCGAACCACCTCTAGCTTTGCCGTTCCCCAATATCGGTTAGATCTGTACATATCATACAGCTACACATCCCACCACACCTACTTCTTCCCCCCACCACCCCCTTGATCGAAATTCATACTATACCCCCCCGTCGCCTCATCCTTCACAAACTTGAAATTCTCCGTGCTCAACCCGAAGGGTTTCAAAATACTATTCCCCAACCCCTTCAACTTCCCCATCATCTCCGCCATCTCCCTCTCCCGCGCCTCATCTAGCTTCGGCTTCAACGTCCGCAAAGCCTGCTCCGTCTGTCGCTTATCCGTTGCTGAGAGAGAGGTTTGGAGGGAAGGGTGCAGGATGGTGCTGTAGTCTTCTTCTGCCCCCTGCAGGGAGGCCCAGGTGGCTTCTTCGCGGCGGGCGGTGGCGCGGCGGAGGAGGAGTTTGGTTTGGAGTTTGCGGATGGAGTCCAAGGAATGCCCGGACTCTTTTAGCCGTTCAATGCGTGCCTCGAGTTCGTTGTCGACTTCTGCGATTACTTGGTCCCCTTCCTTCCCCGCTGCATCCTCTACCTCACCCCCATCTGTTCCAGTCCCCTTCGAAGCACGAACAGAAGGTAACCTCTCCAACCGCTCCAAACATCCCAACCCCTTTCCCGCACTCTCGCTCGCTTCCTTCCACTCCCTCAACTTGAGATGGCACGCAGCGACATTACTGCGCAGCACCGCGATCTCGTAGTCTAGGTAATTCGGGCACGAGGAGAGGGCGCGGTCATACGTCTGGATGGCGTTGTCGAAGGAGCCGCTGCCAAACAGCTGGTTCGCGTTGCCTTTTATAGAGTTGGATTCTGCTAGTAAAGATGCCTCCTCCTCGGGTGCGAATTTGTGGTCGGGAGGCTTGCTTGCAGTTTCTGGTGTAGTGTTCGTTGGGGCGCTGTCGTTGTCGTTGTTGAGGGAGTGGAAGGATTCGGTGTCTGAGGAGTCGTCGGAGTCGTGGGGGTGTGACGGCATTATTGTCTGTGGGACTCTGGATATCGTTGTGTGGTTGGCGCTTGTGAAAGTGACGTTGATCTTCAAATGCATACCACGGAATTGATTCCGTCGACTTTCACATGAATCAAGCTTGAACAGTCCTCCTCCGAACAGCCACCACATCTTCTCAACATTCGAACATCATGCCGGAGACTCCCCTCTCCTCTACCACACCCCCCGGCGCCTCCACTCCGTCCAACAACAACTCCCGCTTTGCCGCGCAAAACGCCTCCGCCGAAGACGTCCTCAAAGAACAAACCGTCGGCCTCGTCCACTTGTCCGACTTCCGCAAGCGGCGCGCCGAAGCGCTCGATCGAGTGAGCAGAGATGTCACGCCGGGTACTGGCAGTGGAGCGAGTACACCTGACGGACGGTAAGGATTTGATCTATGTGGGTGAGAAATGGATGGGTGCTAAGTGACCAAGTACAGTGAAGCAGCTACAGCCCCCGTCGCATTCAAGAAGCGGAAGAAGACGATGAAGAAGGGTGGGCTTTCGTTTGGGGATGATGAGGAGGAGCAGGAATCGACCCAGAAGAAGGGCGATAGCAGCAATCCAGATTCTCGAGCAGCAACAGCGGACGACTCCGAATCAGCCACCGAAACCACGTTGAAGAAGAGGCGCGGGCTGCGACCTAACTCCTCCCTCACCACTGCTCCCAAGGCTCTCACGAAGTCCGCCCTCCTCCGCGACGCCGCCCGCAAAGATGCCCTACGGCAAGAATACCTCCAA
This sequence comes from Saxophila tyrrhenica, assembly GCF_035928015.1. Lineage (NCBI taxonomy): Eukaryota > Fungi > Ascomycota > Dothideomycetes > Mycosphaerellales > Extremaceae > Saxophila > Saxophila tyrrhenica. Next base: position 174,740 of record NW_027041748.1, on the reverse strand, counting down.
CTCCAAGAAGCCGTGCGATCGACAGAGTTCTGCCTCCCCTTCGTCTTCTTCGACGGCAAAGACGCCCCAGGAGGTGTATGTCGCATGAAGAAGGGCGATCAGATCTGGCTCTTCCTCGACCGAGCGCGGAAGATGGCCGCGACGGCCAAGGGAGGCGCGAGGAAGGATTGGGCGCGGATTGGGGTGGATGATTTGATGTTGGTGAGGGGGGAGTTGGTGATTCCACATGTGAGTGTGCCTTCGTAAGCAGGGATATGAGGTAGAGCACGGCTGACTGATTGGAAATTATAGCACTACGACTTCCACCACTTCATCCTCAACCGCAGCGTCGGCTACAACAACACCCCGCTCTTCCCCTACTCCCCCGACCCCACGCCCTCCACACCGCAGCACCTCCTCCCGCAACCCGACACGCCTACCTCAGCAACCCCCGAACCAACCACCATCGGCATATCCAGCGGTCTCACCACCGCCGCCGACCGCCGCGCCGCTGCCCAGACCGCTTCTACTGTTGAAGTGCCTGCCGACGATGAGCTGGAAGGTTTCAACGACTCCCCGAACTTGACAAAGGTGGTTGATCGTCGGTGGTACGAGCGGAATAAGCATATCTATCCGGCGAGTATGTGGGAGGAATTCGACGAGAAGAAGGACTATGCGGCGGATGTCCGGAAGGATGGGTTGGGGAACGCTTTCTTCTTCTCACGATGACCTTCTCCTCCCGGTCAGGTCGACTTAGTCCGTTGAGGGATACGAAGAATGCCAGCCCCCGTGTCTTCAGCCTCCTGGCTATCTCCTCCATCCCACGGCTTCCGTCTTCTCACATCTCCTTGTTCTCCCTCTTTTTTCCCCTTCTCCCCTGCAGCCTTTGCATCTCATCGCCCCATCCAGACCCCCATCCCCACACAAACCAACAAAATCAAACACACCGGATTGAACAAAAACAACACCACCGGCGTCGGCCTCAACAGCGCCATCACAATATTGGTGGCGCACGCGGACACCCAGCGCTCGAAGCGGCGTTCCAGCGTTTCCAGCCGCGCTTTGACGTCTTCGAGGGTGGGGTTGTTGGTTGTGTCGTACCAGCCGGAGGAATATTGGGATGTTGAGCGGGAGGGGGATGGCCGCGAGTGGGAGGATGAGGGTCGGGTAGGGGTACGTGGGCGGTTGGGGGTCGTGCGGATCATTGTTGCTGTTGTGGTGGTTGTGGTGGTGGACATTGTGAATTTGATTTGGATGTGCCAATGGCTTTTCAAGCCGATGTTGAGTCGATTACCTTTTCAATCTCTCCTGTCTGTCTCGATCAGAAATACGGACGCGGCGGGGTTCCTTCGAGTGCTTCCTCGATTGTCCTGGCTTGGAGATGGTGTCGACTACGAGGAGGTACTGAAGTTTGTTTGTTGTCAATATCCCCGATGTCGCCGGTCCCACCAGGTCGAAGTTCGAGAACTGCCGACGATTGATTCGAATAAATGGCAGTGGGTCTGGATGTCTTGTCGTTCGGTTATACACATGGGTATCCGGTCTCCCGAGTAATGGCTCGGTGGAACAATACAGCGTACGAAGCAAAGAACGAAGCGTAATTCCAGAGCAACATCTTGAAGGTTGGCACGTAGTACACATATATCCTCTCGGTCTCCATCCTCCTCCAACACCCGAACAACATCCAGACCCCCACCGAATACCCCACCAGTTCTCAACAACAACGTCCCTCGAGACCCTCGGTACGCATCAAGCGCGTACATTGCCTGCCATTCCCTTCCAGCCATTCAATCGCAGGCATTACTGTGCGTGAGAAGAAGGGTGATGTCGAGCAAGCAGTGCTCATGCGCAGAACACGTCGTCCCATTCGTCCGTTTCCTCGACTGCGAGTTCGGATTAGGAAGGTGTAGGAGCCAATGAGGGGTGGGGGAGGGGGCATGAGGGGTGTGGGATGTTGTGGTGGTACTTCGTTGTCAAGTCTTCGAAGGACCGAGGATGAGGGTTGAGTAGACTATGATGAGGCGCGGGGATCGGTGGTTGTCCAGATCGTGGAACACGGGACAGTATCACGACCGTAGGTATGGGGTCATATCACGGGAGACACGATGAAGGGTCCATGCCATCGAGCAAAAGAACCTTGAAAGATTTCAGGTAAGGGAAAGGCAGAAGGCAATCATGAGGCATCGTACACTGTTCATTCGAGGCTATCAAACATATACACATGAAGAGCCATCATCACATCGTCCCTCCCTCATCATCCTCCTCTCTAACCGAACAACGCATCCCCCAACCGAATACTCACCGTCTTCGTCTGCGTGTAGTTATCCAACGCCGCCTCGCCCAACTCCCGTCCCTGTCCGCTCTCCTTGTACCCACCAAACGGCATCTGGTGATGCAGCGTGTTGTACGTGTTCACCCACACCGTGCCCGCCTTCAACGCATTGCTCACTTCAATCGCGGTGTTCAGGTTCCGCGTGTGCACGGCGGCGGCCAGGCCGTAGGTGGTCTTGTTGCCGGTGGCGATGACTTCGTCCTTCGTCTTGAACTTGGAGATGGAGCAGACGGGGCCGAAGATTTCCTCTTGCATGATCTTCATATCCTCGGTGACGTTGGAGAAGATGGTGGGTTCGATGAAGTAGCCCTTGTCGCCCTTGCGGTTGCCGCCGATTTCCACCTTGGCGCCGGCTTCCTTGCCGGCCTTGATGTAGCTGGGAATAATTTCAGTACGAATGATGCGTGGAGAAGGATGAAAGGATACTCACCCCATGATACGGTCAAACTGCAGCTGCGACACCTGCGGGCCCTGGAACGTGTCCTTGGCAAAGGGGTCACCGACAACGTTCTTCTGCGCACGCTCCTTGAAGCGCTTGATGAACTCGTCGTAGATGCCCTCTTGCACGTAGATCCTGGACCCGGCACAGCAGCACTGGCCATGGTTGAAGAAGATGCCAAAGTTGACCCACGAGATGGCGTTGTCGATGTCGGCGTCGTCGAAGACAATGTTGGGCGACTTGCCGCCGAGCTCGAGCGTGACCTTCTTCAAGTTCGAGCCGGCGGAGGCCTTGAGGATGGTGCGGCCCGTGACGGTCGAGCCGGTGAAGGCGACCTTGTCGACGTCCATGTGCGAGGCGATGGCCGCGCCGGCCGTCTTGCCGAAGCCGGAGATGACGTTGATGACGCCTGGTGGGAAGCCGGCCTCCTTGACGAGCTTGGCCGCGACCAGGCCGCCGAGGGGAGTCTGCTCGGCGGTCTTAAGGACGACGGTGTTGCCGCAGGCGATGGCGGGGCCGATCTTCCACGACCACATGAGAAGAGGGAAGCTGAATTCATTAGCACGGCATTCGTGGTTATTAGATGAATGGAGCAACTCACTTCCATGGAATGATCTGCCCGCAGACACCAATAGGCTCCTTCTTGATGTAGTTGAAGGTATCAGGGCCAGTGTCGGTGACCTTGCCCTCAATCTTGTCGGCCCAGCCGCCGTAGTACCTCAAGCAGCCCGCAGCCATGCCGATGTCGACCTTGGCCATGCTGACAGCCTTGCCGTTGTCGAGCGCCTCCACGGACGCCAGGAGGTCGAGGTTCTTCTCGAACAGGTCGGCGAGCTTGACGAGGACCTTGCCGCGGTTCTCGGGCGTCTCCTTCCTCCAGGGGCCCTCGAAGGCCTTGCGGGCGGCCGACACGGCGATGTCGACATCCTTCTCGGTGGCCTCGTAGACGGAGCAGGTGACGCTCTCGTCGGTGGGGTTGATGACCTCGAAGGTCTTGCCGTCCTGGGCCTTTACGAACTCATTGTTGATGAAGCTGGACATACCATCAGCTTGTTGTCTTTCGCCACGCTGATGTGTGATCACACTTACAGGCCAGTTGGCTGCTCGTACTTGCCGGCAGTCGGGGTCTCGACCGTGACGCTCAACGGGTGGTCTCCGGACATGATGGGTGACTATGATCAAGTTCTGGGGGTTTCTTTGAAGCAAACTTTTGATTGTTCAATCGCACAGCGATGAGTATAGGAAGAAGGAAAGAAAAGCTCTGAAAGCAGACGTGCGGAGGTTATGTATGAAGTCAGCGCTCTTCTTATGCCCGCAATGGTGCAGGGACGGATGCAGAGCGAGCAGTACAATTTGCGGGACACGAAGCTTCCTTAGGCTAGCTCTGGAGAACTGGAATACGTGATGGGCCAGCAGCACGTCTCCATCTCCGCGCGAATAAACGGACTGCTCCACTCGTGCGTCGGTTCGCACACATGGAGCCCTGCAAGTGGACATCGAGCTGCTGTAGGAGGATCTGTGACTGGCCCTCGGTTCTGCGGGCGGCGGCGTGAGGTCAGAAGTGAATGCACAGAGTGGAGCTCCATGGCGGGGTAAATTCCTCGCTGTTACGTCTCGGTGGCGACAGAACGGCAACGAATTTGAGAGAAGACTGCTGGGTGAATGATTATCTCTCGAGGCGCGGTTAACCCCAGAGACTGTCAATCTCGTGCATCTCTCATCGAAGAAACATTGTCTCATTGAAATGTTGAAAGTCATGCTCACACGAGGAAACCATGAAGGTGGGGGTAAACAATGACGACACCTTACAATTCATACGCGCTCGGCGTCAGCGTGCTCGGTGGTTCCGCTGATTAGAAGTGCGCCCTGGTGCCACCTGGTGGTAGTAGTCTTGCCCGTAGCAGTGCCGCGGCGAAAGGATTCGGACGACCTGCTGCACCCGAAGTAGGCGTTCATCGAGCACGCTAGGCCGTGCAGCAGCTCGAACAGGAACAGTAAGATCGAGGACGACCGGAGATGGCTCGAAGACTTTTCGGAACTGGTCGTGACGGTGGCTGGGTCCAGGCTCGCGGTACCTTTCTGCCCTGAGCTCTGCAGTATCTGGGGAAGCCTTGGGGTGGAGGTGGAGGTTCCGCGGGACTTTCCAGGCGTCAAGCAGAACAACCACCACCATTTAGCTGAAGGTGGGAGTAGATCGACAGGCCATGCAGGTACCGCCCATACCGGCGCTTTCTCGATCATTTGCTCTTCGATCATTCTTGAGATGTGCGATGCTCTGGGATGGTGGTTTCGAAGCTCGGTCGACAGTGGAATCGCATTGAGAAACTGAACTGATCCTCCATTGTTTCATTCTGATACTACCGCCCTCGCTCAAAGAAAGCCTTCGGTTGCTGCAGATTCCTTCCGTAGCAGCAAAACCCATGAGCCCCTCTTACTGATACATTCTGTTCGAAGAGGAAAGGAAGGCCGCTTCTTCCGTTCGGTTGGTGAAGCTCGCTGTGAAAGCAAGTTGATGTCGGAAGTCGATCACGCTTTCCTGTCCTTCGCTATGTTTCTCGCGCCCACCTCTTACAACACCTCGTCCACCATCGCGTCACCACCGGTCGTCGTCGTCGCGGCGGCCGGCTGAGCAGTAGTCGTGGTCGTGGCCGGAGCCTCGCCTCCGAAGTAGTCCATCATCTCAGCGTCGAGCTCCTCAGCCGTCTTCTTCTTTGGCCTGCCGCTGCGTGCCGGCTTCTTCGCCTTAGTCTTGGTGGCCCCGTTCGTAGTCGCCGCCGCCGCAACGCTGGTCTTGGGCTTGTTCTTCTCCCTGGCCGCGCTCTTTGGCTGCTGCCTGCAGAGATTGTTAGAAGATGTAATGGCGTAGAGGGGACGAATGATACTTACGCAACGCGATCCGCGAGACCCTTGGGAGCTGGCGCCTTGGGCACCTCAGTCGCACCGACGACGAGCTCGACCTGCTACTGTTAGTGTTGAGCACTTGAAGGTGACTAATAGCAATACACACCCTCATCGGCTTGCCGTCAACCTTCACGCCATCGAGCTGCTTGACCGCCTTCTGTCCGGCGTCGCCCTTGCGGAAGACGATGGTGGCTGTGCCGCGGCTGCGTCCGCTTGGTCCGTAGGTGAGCATCGCACGCTTGACGTTGCCGATGGTCTGACCGAAGTAATCCTGAATCATCCGTGTGTTAGTCGACTTCTGGTTGATTGCGGACAATCAAGCCCCTCGATATCGTTTCGTGAATCTCGCAAAGCGCCAGAAAAGGATCCGCAGCCATCACACTCCACCCGGCTTGAGAGCTTTGGTAAGAACAGGCCCAGTGAGCAAAGAGCACTAACAGCAGCAGTGACAGCAGGCAGCGGACCAGCCAAGCAGAGCTCTCCGGGATTGTGACCCACGAGCCGAGAACAGGTCCCGTCGCAGCGCAGACTCTGAATTGCCTTCATGTCCTTCGTGCGGAGCCACGGCGCCATACCCTCACAAGACTGCCGGTCGTGCTCATTTGACCGCCGTCTCGTATGCCAGGAAAGCCGATGCGAGCCTGAGCCGACTTGTGGTGAATGCTGTCCGCTGCTTGCATGCTGCTGTGCTGTCGCTCACACCATGCCCTCTTCTTCTTGCTCTGCTCACTGGACCTGTCTACCTAGGGTTGGCCATGTCTGCACCTCGCGTCAAGCGCTGCTTGCCAGGCAGGCTTTTAAACATACGAGTTGTGTTGTGCGTCATGCCATCCAAGCTTGCTACAGCTTGCCAGTCACTCGAAAGTGGAGGTTGGCGTGCTTGCGCTGTGCATACAGAGCTCATGAGCTCATTTCGTATGAGGGAGCCTCTGCTCACTGCGAAAGGTTCTCGATCCACAGTCCAAAAAGATCGCGAAAGTCGTCCTTCGAGTCCGCTCCGGTCAACGTACCTTAATCTGCCCTTCGGTCACATCCTCTGGCAAGTTGCTGACGATGACCTTGCTCTCCAAGTCCAACGCGCGGGTCGTCTTCACGGCGACCATGGCGGGTCCCTTGGCGACGGGCCTGCTCTTCTGAACTCCTCCAGTTGGGGCGGCGATGGCGGCTTTGGCCTTGGACTTCGCGTTGCGCGGCTTCGGGCCACGGCGTGCGTTGCGGCCTCCGGTGGGCTTGGTGTCCTGCATGATCTGGTCGAGAGACTGGTCGAGCTTTCCAGACATTGTGGTGGTGTTGTGAAGTGAGGTCGGCGTTGTGAAAAAGTGGTTTGGCGAAAGAGTGTTGAGAAGTGGCTTCAAGTGAGCTGGGTTTCCTTAAAGCTGATCGGTGGCAATGAAGTAAGCAGTCGGCGCGTAGAAGTAGGAAGGATACTGTGTCGTGCGTCGGTGTGACGGGGTGGTGCAGCTGGTGCGAGAAGCGTCAGGCTGCGCGCGGAAGTTGGCGGTCTTTGAGTGAGCGCGAGGGCGCGGACGTGGAGTGGCACAATGTGATGGCAGAATCCCTCTTCTCAGTTTGTGTTGATGAGAGAGAGCGTGTCGTGAGTGGTATTGATGACTTGATTGTGTTGGTGTGTGAAGGTTGGTTGAGGTGCGTGGAAGGACAGGAGAGCAAACAGCAAGTCGCGCCAGCCACCAAAAACGCCGCTTGCCCGCATGCGGACGTCACGTGTTGATGTGACCGCATTCACTACCTCGAGCACACTATACCGTGTCAAGAATATAGTGTGCAGTGTGAATGGATTCGAAACGTCGCTACTTGCAATGGTCCAGAAGCATGATTGCCATCTGCCTGGTTTCCAGAGTATCGCACGCATCTATCACACCTCGCTCAACCCTCCTGCAGTTTTCTGCGTTTGCCCTGCTACTATAAGCCCAACGCGAAGACTCCCTCATCGTTTGTCTCATAAGTCTTTACAACATCATCCTCAAACCAGCCCAACACCACCCTCAACTCTTCAACGCCTCCAACCTCCCCCTCATCTGCGCCAACATCTCCTCCGACCCCAGCTCCTCCTCCTCCTCCGCCGGCTGCGCTTCCACGGGCTGCACCGGCTCCACCGGCACCTGCGCCGCAGGGGTCTGCACCTTATCCTTCAGCACCTCCCCTAACACCTTATCCACCTCCGTCTCGGCCTCCTCGTCCTCGCCCTCCAGCATCTCGTTCTCCGGCAGCGAGTCCGCGACCATTTCCTCGATGATCCCGGCTTTCACCAGCTCTTGGCTCAATTCGCGCATCGTGCCGGAGATCTCGGGGAGTTTGACCAGCGCGTTGACGTCTTTCATGATGCCGACGCTGTTCTTGATGCTGCCTTCGATCTTGCGCATCGCGAAGGCTTCCTTGACCTGCATGCCGACGCTTTCTAGTGTGGCTTTGGAGGTTGCGACTCGTTGTTCATGTTTCCGTACTCGGAGGAGTTCGCGCGCGAACATGCGTGTTTCTGTTGCTGCTTGCTTTGCTTGCGAGGGGTTGCGCTGGGCGCGCTTGTTGGCTTGGAGGATGTAGGTGCGGGTTTTGGACTCAAGGGCTTTGAGGTTGGCGAGGTCGCGGTCGAGTTTGCGGGCGTTGGAGCGGACGAGGGCGTTGCATTTGCGTCGCTGTCATCTTCTTAGCCAATGCGGTTTGGTGGTCTGGTGGTAGGTAGTGGCCTTACCTGCTCCTCTGGTGAAGGGCCGTAGAAGAAGCGTCGGGTTGCGTCCATGATGGTGGTTAAGAAGGACTACCGATTACTACTGCCAGTACATTCCATTGTCGCTGGTAGAAGGCGTCTCAAATTGCCATTGCGAGTTTGGTTGTCATATGTTCGTCGGCGCATGTGAGAGCGTGCAGTAGCCTGGCGCATGTAGAGATGACGCTGTTGGCCCGTGCGCACTTCGCCGTGGGGAAAGAAGAGCAACTGACTTTTGAAGAGCATTCCACACAGTTGCGAAAAGTGAATCTTCGTGGTATTGGAATATCACAAAGTGCTCAACTGACTGCCATACCAGATCGATCAGTCTCAGAGATCAAAACAGCTGCGTCACTTCCACCACGCGAAGATCTGCTCCAGCCTTGCCGATTCCACCATTTTCTTCGAAGTTCGGCCAGCAAACTTCAAAGCTTCAACACGACTCTGCAAACATTCGGTACCTGCATAGACATACCACCTCACTCTCAGCAAACTATATCCTACCTCATATCACCACCCGCCAACCGCAAAGATGTCTGCTCTACCAAAAGACACCACCGTAAGTTTCTGCAATCCGCCAGCCGAAGTCATGGCTAACAGCAGCAGGACATGAAGGAGATGGAGGCATCCCACGGCAAGATGGTCACTCCCGAAGGTGTGTTGAGACACCCCTTTCAAAAGCGATGAGAACACAAGAAACTGACATTTCACCACCAGTCACATGGGCCCAACGCTCCAGCGCAACGGAGAACGAGAAGAACCACGTCTACCTCACCATCGCCGTGCCTGACGTCGCGAAGAACAACATCAAGCTCGACATCCAGCCCACCAGCCTCAGCTTCCAAGGCTACTCCGAGTCCAAGAAGGCCACCTACTCGGTCAAGCTGGAGTTCTACGCCGAGATCGACCCCTCCGCCGCCAAGATCAACCACACGCCCAGAGACATTGAGATGGTGCTGCAGAAGAAGGAGCTGAACGAGGAGTTCTGGCCGCGGTTGCTGAAGGATAAGGCGAAGGTGCATTTCCTCAAGACGAACTTCGACAAGGTGAGTTGATCCGTGTATGAGAGGTGGTTTTGGGACAATGCTAACGAGAGATGCAGTGGGTGGACGAAGACGAGCAGGACGCCGTGCAGGAGGACGACGACTACATGTCCCGCATGGGTGGCATGGAAGGAGGCATGGGCGGCGACGGTGGCTTCGGCGGCATCGACTTCAGCAAGCTCGGCGGTGCGGGGGGCGCAGGTATGCCCGGCATGGAAGGCATGGGCATGGGTGGCATGGGCGGCATGGGCGACGAGGAGGAGGGGGATGATGACGACGACGAGGACATGCCCGAGCTGGAAGACGAGGATGCCAAAGAGGGTGCTGGCGCGAAGGCGGGCGGCAAGAAGATCGAGGAGGTGGAGTGAAAGCGTTCTCTTGTCCAAGCGAGGCTCTGTTGATGTTCAGCGCGCGCTGCTGCTTCGATCTCTTTTCGGACGTCGTGCAAGATGGGCTCGGCTTGCATAAGCGAGGCGCTGGAAAGTACAGCTGCTACCTAGTGGCCTAGTGGGAGCTCTTCGTGAAATCGCGAGCGTGCAGCCCGTACAGAGATGAGATACCAAAAATGTGATTGACACTCAGCTGTGTATTGTATTCCATGTGGATGTTGTCTCCAATATGCTTTGTACTCGTCGCTGCTATGATGTCTCTGCGCCACGTGCCCAGCGCTTTTGATATGAACCTCGACTTCACGTCTTCTTGCCAACCGCACCACCTTCTACGGTTCAACAAAGTGCCGTTGTAGCAGCTGCAATAGCATCCCTATCGTAGCCGGTGGCCATTGCAAAAGCACAACCTCACTGAACAAACTCAGTCAACACCGTCATCGGACGCCGCAACAAGCTTTCCAACCCCATGAGACCTCATCATCTGGACCATCTCCCATCATCTCAATGCTCTATACTCGCTTCCTCCGTAGCGCCCTGGCTCTCCAACTCACCTCCCCAAGCACCCGCGGCTTCTCCTCCAAACCCGCCTTCGCCGCCGCAATGGCATCGCCACCGCAATCCTTCCCACTCGACCGCAGCATCTTCAACGAAACCCTCTACTCTCGCCTCCGGGACTTCTGGCTCGCTGGCGTACCGCAGGACGCCACTTCACCACCCTGGGAAGCGATTCAGCGCTGGTTCGGCCCCGGCATGACGCAGGAGCAGAAGGACGCTCTGGACCGCTCGTGCCATAGTAACTTCGGGGAGGCGTTGAATGCTCTTGGGCCGGAGAAGCTTGCCTTGCCGGCTTTTGAGAGCTACGAGGATGATTTGGGGAAGGCGGAGATTATCTCGTCTCCTTTGTTGAAGGAGGTGCGGGAAGCGCATTCGGAGAGTGTGGAGGGGGGAGCGAAGAGGTTGCTTTCGCTTGTTGTTTTGTTGGATCAGATGCCGAGGAATATTTACCGCGATTTGGATGGGTTGGGGTTGGTGTATGGGCATTATGATCGGCTTTCTTTCTCGTTGTTAAGGAGTAGCATGAAGTTGGAGCCGAATATGATGGGGGAGGATTGTGTGAAGATGCGGCCGGTTTGGTTGTCTGTACGTTTCTCTGCTACATTCAGGCTGGTGAAAGCCATTTCGCTGACCACGCCTTTCTCTGCAGTGGCTCACCATCCCATTTATGCACTGCGAACATCTGCCCTCGCATGAGCTATACCTCAAGTATGCCAGAGCGACCAGGCAGATCTTCCACGAAAAGAACGACACGGCCGCTGTGCAGTACCTGGACCGCAACATTGAGTTCGAACTAAAACACATCGAACCTCTCGAGAAGTTCGGCCGGTATCCGCACCGCAACGCCGCTCTCGGAAGGAAAAGCACTGCGGAGGAAGAAGAGTATATGAAGAGTGGCGCTACGTTTGGCGTGACGCAGCAGAAGAAAGTGGAGCAGGAGGATGAGAAGAAAGATGATCCGAAAGATGAACTATGAAACATCGCTCACCTCAAATGCCGATCAAACACGCTCCTAACCATATCTCCTTTGCCAATCCCTCGAGCTCGATCCCGCGAGCTGGGCGAAGGCGAGAAAAAGCAATACCACAATCATAACTCGCCAGAAGTACCCCATGCTGTCGTCCGTCTCCTTGACCTCCAACACTTTAGCCTTGGGCTCGGCCTCCTTGAACTCGACCTTTACATCCACATTCACCGTCGGTTGGAACGATCTGTTTCCGTCCCACCTCCTGGTGCGGGTGGAGACCGCCATGGAACGGCCGTTCTTGAGCTCCTCGACTCTCTTGCGCTCCCAGTCGCCGCTCGCTGCTGATTCTTCGCTCGACGAGCGCTGCTGGGGAGACGATGGCGCCCCTCGCCTGCGCTTGCGGTTGAGCGGCAGTGGTGTGCAGGGCGATGGCAGGGGCAGTTCGGAGTTTGTTGATGAGTCTACGATCCACTGGCGAATGCGGGTGTACTTTTCGTCGACTTTGGCTTTCTCAGAGTTGAGTTTGCGACGCTTCCGGTCAGCGGTGGCGAGGGCGGCGTCTTGCTCGGCGGCTTGAGCGCGGAGACGGTCGTTGCTGCGTTGCAGGTCTGAGTTCTGGTGCTGGAGCGACGAGATGGTTTCTTCAAGACGGTGGCATTCGGCTGCGAGCGCTCGCCCGTGTTCTATGAGGCCTTCCAGGTCTTCGAGGCTGGTGGTGGTGGGCCTGCTGGACTCCTGTTGCGGGCTCTTATCTTCGCTCTTGAGCTCGCCCTCGGCCAACCGGATCGACATCTCGGTGCACCACTGTGTCACCTGGCGAAGTTCCTCCTTCATCTCTTCGACTTGGGACTGGGGCAGGTTGTTCTCCTCGGCGAGCTCAGCATATACCTGGTTCAGGCGTTCAACAGCGTCGGCCTCGAGAGATATACCGACCGGCACGCCGCCGACTTGTCTCAGACATGTCTCGATCGTGTGGGCGAGGTTGTTGGTGTCAAAGCTGAAACCTGCTTCCTTCAGTGAATCGATGAAGCTGCCGACAGTGAGTTCGTCTGTTGCCAGGAGAGTCTCGATCTGCTCGACGAGCTCGACGAAGTCAGAAGCCGGGACTGTTTGCTGTCCGTACATGTCCAGCCAGCGTGCGATGTGTTCCGCGACTTCGAGCCGTGCCAGACCCAGAAGGACGAATGGGACATCGAGAAGCATTCTGGCCCTGGCCACAGCATCGACCACTTGTCTGATCGACGTCAAGTCCTCCGGCGACTGAGTCTGGGTCTCAGCATCCGCCACGCCTCTAAGCGACAGATCCGCCGGATGCTGCGTCTGCGTCCCGCACCCCCTCGACTCCTCCACCCCCTCCTCCTTCCTCTTCCGCCTCTCCTTCTCCACCATCGCAAGCGGCTGCTGCTTCTTGAACGCCTTCTCCCACGACTCCGCCTCCACTTTATACCGCTCCAGCTGTCCTTTAAGCTCCGACGCCTTGTCAAACGCCCTTTGCAGCTCGCTCCGCGCCCACGCATGGTTCTCCGCTGCCCCGTTCCGCTCGTCTCTGTACCGCTGCGCTCGATTCGCCATCTCCTCCGCCTCCTTGAAGTCCTCCCGCAGGATCCCAAGCTCCATTCGATACCGCTCCGCGGCCAACCTATCACTACCCTCCGCAGCCAACCGACTCGGCATCCCGTTCCTGCGCTTGTTCGCCTCGACCTCCCGTCTATCCCCACTCGGCGCGGCCGTCGACCGGCCCCGGCGTAGGTGTCCGACGTCCCGTCTCAGCACTGCGCCGCCCGCGGGGTCGTCGTAGCCGAGGCCTTTGAAGGGGAGGAGAGCGCCGGAATGGAGGGATTCGGGGGAGCGTTGGGCGGCGGCGCGGAGGAGGGCGGACTCGGGTGTTTGGGGGTCGTAGTTGTCGTCGTCGTCGTAGAGCTCGTCGAAGGGCTGTTGGCCGATCTGTGGGGTGGTGGTGCTGTCGAAGTCAGCGAAGGGGTCGTCTTCTGCGTCTTCAGTCTCCCCCGCCGGCGTCTGGACGGCAGACTGGTCTTCGCCGGACTGCTCTTCGCCAGCATCCTCTTCGTCCGAGCTGGAGCTATCGGAGAAGGCCGACTTGACTGACCAAGTGTCTGCTGTATCGAGTGAGCCTTCTTCATTCGGGTGATCGGGACTTGCCTGTGCCTCCTCGTCTGCGTCGACGACAGCGGGTACTTGCGGCTGCTCGTCTTCATCTTCTTCAGGCTGCATGTAGTAGCTCAGATCCGGACTTTCTGGACCCGGAGCCTCTGCATCTGGAGCCTCTGCATCCGGGCCGTCTGCATCTGGACCGTCTGATGGAGAAGCTGGAGCCTCCTCCTCCTTCTTCTCCCCGCCCGACCGACCAGCCATAGCGAACCGTCCAACCATCCCACCATCCTGACCAAGCCCTGATATCCCGAGACCTGGAAGCGAAGACATTGCTATTCCTGTTAACGACAGTGATCGAGGTCCTGCCTCCAAATAATTTTACAAACGAATGAAGGAGAGAGTGATGTATACGAAAGAGACGTAAGGAACGATGTTAGTGAGAAGAGAAAAGAGCATTACGAGCTACCGGCGACATCATACTGATGTCCTCGAGATTGGGCGATTTCGCTGCTTTGTTTGGGGTCGAGGGGTTGGCATTGAGGTGAGATGAGTGTTGGATGGTTGGCACGTGGCCGGACAAAGCGGGATGCACGTGGTGATTTATTGAGGACAAAGGGAGGATATGCGTGGGAGGCACGTGGATGACAGTGGTATTCTCAGCATAGGGAGCCTTCGAGCCGACGTGTGCCAGACACCAGGCAATGTGTCCCCGCGGTCGCGTGTTTGGAAAGGTCAGCGGCAGAGAAACACATGCTCTGGTCCAGTCCGTCTGACAGGTTTGACGGCAGCCAACAAATCGGACGACTTAACATTAAAATTCGACTCCTTTGTTCTCTTCCACATTACAGCACTCAAAGTTCACCAGCTATTACAAAGAAATGGAGGGGCATTGGAACAGCGATCAATCGTGGCCATCAACGTGGGTATGAGCATGAAGTGCTCCAGGTAATGTTGGTCATGAACCGTACAAAACATTAAAACAATCAAACAAGACGTACCGCTCCGCAGCCCCCAAACGCCAGTCGTGTCAACGCATCAAGCCCGTCTCAGTACAGATCAGTTAACCTCAATCAGCCCAGGCCCAAACAACGTCGCATCCGCAACCTCATCCACCGTATCGAAAGGACCACTATCGTTCGTAACAACAGCAATAGTCAGCCCGTTCATAATGAACTTCGAGAACGGGAAGAACGCCTCGAACGTCACTACACCGTCCTTCTCTGAAATGATGGTCGGCTTCTCCACAATCGGCAAGTTCTGCTGGTTGATATACACAAGACTGATCGAGTCGGTGTCGGTCCCGTTATTGGTGAACGAGAACTCGAGCTGCTGGTCTTTGCCTTTGATGTTTTCCGCGAGCACCTTCAGAGCGCCGAAGATGGGCAGATCGATGATGTTGGAGTTCGGGCAGGAGCCGGGGACCACGACGTCCTGGTTGAGCACGGAGAAGGCGAACTGAGCTTTCGATCTTGTGAGGAAGGGCAGCTCGGAGGGCACGAGGTCGAGGAGGGAGCGGTAGTAGCCGTTTTGCTCGCCTTCTTGGCCGATGATGGAGCCGATGAGGGGGATGTATTCCTCGTCGCCGTTCGCTGCCAGGCCGGCAAGTGCGTCTTGTAGAGTGCCTAGGACGACGTCGGTGAAGGTGCGGGCGAAGCCGATGGCGGAATCGAAGTCCGCGCTCGGGAAAATGTATTCGCAGGGCTGGATGGGTGTCTCGCCGGCCGCTGTGAGGATGCCGTTGGCGCCGAGTGCGTGCAGTTCTTCTTGTGCTTGGACGGTGATGAGGGCATTGAGGACGAAGTTCTTGACAACAGGGCTGCCGATTTCGAAGCCCTCTACGCCTTGGGTGATGTTGTTGATTAAGCTGGTGAAGAAGGCGACTTCGAAGAGCTCATTGAAGGCGATCAGCTCGAAGATGGTGTTGTCGCCGGTTTGGAGAGTGGGTGACAGCGGAGTGTTGGGGAGTGTGCCGTGTGCTTGCTTTTCCTGCGCGCAAGGAGTCAGTAAAGAAGAGCTCTCAGTACACATGATCACGCCAACTTACAATCTGTGTGAGAGCGGGACTTGGGTTCTTGATATTTGGGAACCCGTTGGCCAGAGGGAATGTGAATGGCACCTGTCCTGATCCATTTCCAGATCCGTATCCGTGACCGCCGAATTTGCCATGGTCACCATGACTGGGAAAAAAGCCTGGCGGTGGGTGTGGCTTGCCACCAAACTGCTGGCTTCCACCCCATGGTGCTGCGATAGCGACTGATGTGCTCAGCAGAACAACGGAGGCGAGAGTCTTCAGCATTGTGAATAGAAGGGCCGGTGAGTGATTTGTGTGATTAGCAGTTACTGTAGTGCAGGAGAGAAAAGTGATGGGGAAGAAGCGTGTTTTATATCGTGAGCAATGCTCGCCTCACGTATATGTATCCTTGTCCGCCCCAGTGGCAGGTTGACGTCGGCGGACAGATACTCACATTGTTGCTGAAATAGTACGTGAACCAATTTGGGCAGCAAACAGGAGCACTGATGCCATTCTGGGATGATCGTACAACGCAAAGTCCGGAGCAAGATATCTTCGCCCGCCGTTGTTTGGCGATGTCAAGTACGCAAACCTACGTAGCGCCTTTCCTGGCAATCGGGGCAAGTTAGTCCGTCAGCAAAGGCTTGTTCTAGCTTGTCTGTGAGCCCCTTCAAGGATCGTTAAGAGCATCGCTCAAGGGCTGAGATGCTTAGCATGCGCGGCCGTCAGTTGGTCCGGGAACTTTGAACACAGTCAGATCCTAATTGTGCGCAACCCTGTGACCAACTGACGGCCTAGACCGTAAGTAGCTCATACATTGGCACTTGTGCCTGTGGGCGGGGCGGTGCTTCACACCTCGGGTTAGCGTCAGTGAAGAGGTATCGTCACCCGAATGCGAGGCCATGCAAAGACAAAGGGTGTGAAGACAATGCCAGAAGGACGTTGTACCAGCGAGGAAGTCGGGGCCAGATCAACGTGGGGCACAACGCTTGTGCATTGCGCTAAAAAGTGCTAAGAAAAGCCTAGCTATGCTTATTCAGGGACTTATTCAGAGCTTGGACCCAGGAGTCCACCTGTCCTAAACAGCAAGCGTTAGGATGATACTGAAGGGCTGGTCAGAATCAGAGGAGATCGCATCGTCGAAGCACGGCGAACTGCAGCCAGTCGCCTGTCGAGCTCGACGATGCAACACTGATCGGCAGAATGACTTGCCTCAAGCAGTTGTTTGCCTTCTCGAGAATGTTAGACGACGTTCCAATTCGAATGCTGAGCATGTGCCTTCTCCAGCTTACGATGTAATCTTCATCAACTCTCGAATCTCCTGTCGGAACGTGATCATCATTTCGAGGAACAACGCCGGCTCAGACATGACCATTCCCGATAGAAGCGGACGCTGCTCGTCACAGGGGCCTTCAAGTTCTCAGCGGGAACAACCGCAAGCACTCCGTCTTCGACACGAATGGCCGTTTCCTCAAAGTGCTGGAAGGTCTTTCTGCGCATGTCATCCGCATCTTCAGTGGTTGTGACAGCTCATCCAGCAGATGATGCAGCAGGCGCCGGACTCGCAGCAGCACTACCCTGCGCACCACCTCTCGCACCGACCCTCCCACCCCGTCCACCTCTGAATCCCCCTCTCCCAGCCGATCCTCGAGTCCCAATCTCCCTGAACTCCAGCACTTCGACCGCTCCGTTGGCGACCGGGACACGCTTCGCCTCGAGAGCCTTCTTGAGCCCCTCGCTGTCCTTGAACAATGCGATCGCAGTGCCTTTTCTAGGGTCGATGGTCACACTCGCCATGTCACCATACTGTGACAGAGCTTGCTGGATGAGTATCTCCGTCATGCCTTGTGAGGGATTGGCGTGCTTGAGGTAGGCCTTTGGCGGCGATGGCTTTTGATCTGACGATGCTTGTGGAGTCGTGGGGGCTTTTGATGGTGGCTGTTTCGCGGAAGTTGCGGGCGCAGCGGGTGTTGAGGCTGTTGACGGCGGCGAGGTCGTTGTTGATGCTGAAGGAGCTGTAGAGGGGGTTGGAGGAGCAGCTTTCGGCTTGATACCCAAGTCCTTCTGCAGCATCTTCTTGATGCCATCCGCGTTGCCTCTTTGCCTGGGGCCGGCAGGGGCTCGCTGTGGTGCTGGGCTCGGTGGTCCTGAAGCAGCAGCAGAAGGATTGGAAGTCGCGTTGGTCGGCTTGGGTGACGGCTTCTGCTTCTTGGCTGCTAGAGGCGCGACGGCTTTCGCCTGCTGGGCTTGCTTGACAGCAGCAGCTTGCCTGTTTGCGACCCGTCCTGCCTCCTTCGCAGCCTGCTCCACCTTCTGCTGCTGAGTAGTTGCGGCAGCATCCCTCTCCTCCGCAGCCTTGCCAGCTTTCCCACCGGCTTTTGCGGCTTTCTTATCCTGCTCCACCTTCTCGGCCTTTGCCTGCGCAGCCTTTGCCTTGTTCGCCTTCTTCTCCCTCAGATCCTCAATCAATGGTGTGGTCTTGACTGCAGCTTTCTCGGCCTTTGTCTCCTGATGAGCCACATCAAGCGCATATGCCTTTGTTATAGGTTGCGTCTCGGCCTCGAGGAAGGCGATGAACTCGGGATCCTGGTCAATCGTCCCTTGTCGGTTATCCGTTCTCTGCTTCAGCTGCTGCAATGGCGTTCGTTGGTTCGGTGCGAAGCCCAAGGTGGGTGCGAGATGCTTCAAGTCCGGGTTTTTGTGCGTGCCAGCCTTGTCTTGGAACGTGACCTCGAGAAAGCGCTTTTCAAACTCCTTCACGTATGGTTCGCTCGCCAGGTGGATGTAGCATCGACTTTGCTCCGGTACCTTGCCTGAACCCGCCAGGCGTGTCTTCCCCTGCCGATACTCCCTCCAGTCCACCTTGCCGTTGTTCAGCTTCCACTCATCGCCCAACGTCTCCTCGAATTCCGTCAGTGTCAGTCCTGGTGGTAGTCGTCGGACCTCCAATTTAAGGCGGGGTGCTTGAGTTTTCGCTGGGCCTGCTCGCACCGCTGCGTTGACGGGAAGCACACCGCCCTGCCGATCTGCGTTCCTGGCGATCACTTTGGGTGGCATGGCGGTGGCTCACGTCGTTGATATGAGTGATCACTTTTCGAAGAGTAAGAAGGTGGGATGTATCTAAGATCGCGGAAGTACTACGGCACGGCCCGGTTCCTGGAAGCTGCCTTTTTGGGATTGCTTTGGTGAGCATTTGCATGTGACAATTCTTTTGAGCTCACATCTGCCAATGCTAAACACCTGCAGAGCCTCATTGTTACGCCACTTCACTCGACCACTGCCCCACACCAGAGTGAAGATGGCGCAGAAGCGCCCATTCAACGAAGGAAAGAGGCACTTCAAGAAGAACAAGAAGCAGAAGAAGTCCACAGGCACTGAAGGATCCAACGAGGATGTACTGCTGGCGGATGTTAGAGGATTGCTGGCAAGAACACGACTCGACGCCGGAAAAGACGAGGAGAATAAGCTGCCCGATCAACACGCAGAATTAGACCTGACCATATCCGAGCTGTCCTCGACAGGGGACGGGCTCGCTGAGAAAGATGGTCAAGTATACGTGATTCCGTTCGCGGTTCCCGGCGATAACGTTCGTGCAAGAGTATACAAGCATATGGAAGAGGAGTCATACTCTCTAACAGACTTCGTCAAAGTCCTTTCGTCCTCCGAGCACCGCACCGAAACTCCCAAATGCCCCTACTTCACGCAATGCTCTGGTTGTCAGTTTCAGCATCTTCCTTACGCGTACCAATTGGCACACAAGCGGCGGGTCGTGGAGAAGGCGTACCAGAACTTCTCCAAGCTGTCGTCAGTAGCAGTCCCGAAGGTCGGTGACACTATCGGCTCGCCTCTCCAGTATGGCTACCGAACAAAGCTGACACCCCACTTCGATGGACCTCCTGGTGGAAGAAGAGATAACCGGAACGGGAAGCCAGTGACATGGCCCGAGGTGCCTCCGATAGGATATATGAAGAAGGGAACCCGGAAGACGATGGATATCGAGGACTGTCCGATTGGGACAGGAGCAGTTCGCATTGGGCTGAAGAGCGAGCGGAAAAGGGTGGCGAACCAGATCGACACGTACAAGAGAGGGGCTACATTGCTGTTGAGGGAGAACACGGAAAGGAGAGCGAGGGACAAGGACAAGGAAGTTCACGGCGACGGCGAGAAGACGGAGGGCGATGCGGTACTTGAGGACAGGGGAGAGTACACACATCGCAAGACCTGCATCACCGATCACAAAGCCATCTCAACCGAATATGTGGACGACTTTCGCTTCGACAACCCAGCCGGCGCTTTCTTCCAGAACAACAACTCAATCTTACCTCTCGTCACCCAGTACATCCGCGACAACATCCTCAGCTCTTCCCCTCCAGATTCAACTACTCCACAGATCAAGAACCTTGTCGACGCCTACTCCGGCTCCGGCTTCTTCACCATCACCCTCTCCTCTCTCTTCGACAAAAGCATTGGCATCGACATCAGCCCTCAGTCCATCGACTCTGCAACGCAAAACGCCAAGCTCAACAACCTACCCAACGACTCCACCCGCTTCATCGCAGCAGACGCCTCTGCTCTCTTCGACGCCCTAGATGTCACGAAGTACAAGCCAGAAGAGACAGTGGTGGTGCTCGATCCACCCCGCAAAGGGTGCGACGAAGGCTTCATACGGCAGCTGATCACGTACGCGCCACAGCGCATCTGCTATGTGAGCTGCAACGTGCATACGCAGGCTAGGGATGTCGGACTGTTGGTCGGTGGGCTGGGTGGTGAGGAAGGCATGAGCAGTGGGCTGTATGAGATTGAGAGTTTGAGAGGATTCGACTTTTTCCCACAGACCAGCCATGTTGAAGGTGTGGCCATCTTGCGAAAGATGGCACGAGAAACTGAGGAGGAGGATGTGGATGAGGAGGGTGGCGTCTCGTTGGGGGATATTAGGAAGAATGAAGAAGTATGACATACATCAATCGTCAAGCGCTGATTGAAAGTGTCCAAAGGAGTGAAGAGACATAAGGAGGCTTGCGAATTGTTTTACTTCCTGGATTCGATGCTTTCAGGGCCGGCCTCGGTGGACGAAGAAGCTCACCCCGCACAAGACTTCAAGCAATGAGAGTCTTGTTGAAGATCCGAGAATCATTTAGGTAGGGCACATTGTTTGACGATTACTCGAACATACTCCATCTCAATAATACCTTACTTCGTCTACCTATCCATTCATTCTAATACAAAATGTCGAACCAAGGCGAGACCGCCTTCTTGACGGGTACAACCACCTCACTTTGTTTCAATCCGGACAATACTGACTCTTCCACGTTCAGGCGGTGCAAGTGGCATTGGCAAGGCCGTCACAGAGATGCTTGTCAAGAAAGGGTGAGTTTGACAAGCCTAAGGCTTTGTCCAAGTTAGCAATGCTGACCCACCTCCAGCATGAAGGTCTTCGTCGCCGACGCCGATGTCCCAGGCCTAAGGGCACTGAGCAAGCAGCTCAACACAAACCCGCAGGATCCAGCTATCTATACGACTGAAGTCGACGTGGCGGAGTGGGAATCAATCGAGCGGGCTTTCCGGTACGCGGTCAGTGCAATGGGCAGGATTGACTACGTGTTTCCAATCGCTGGTATGCTGGCCCCTATCCTTGATCTGATGGACATTGGCGACTGAAAAGATTCATTGCTGATGGTGTGAACAGGCATCGGCGAACGACGAAGCTTCCCTAACAAGCCAAAGTCGGATGAGTATGTGAAGCCGGACATGAGCGTCATTGATATCGACCAGATTGGTGTGATATACACCGTCAGTCTGGCGGTGCAGCACTTTCGGCGGCTGGAGAAGAACAGGCATGGCGTCAAGGGGAGGAGTGCGTGCTCTTCCTTCCGGGAAAAATGTCTCAATGCTGACCGGTTGACCACAGTTGTTGCTGTGGCATCAGTATGCGGCTTCTACATCCATACGACCATCCCGCTTTACACCGCTGCAAAACAGTACGCTCTTCACTTCTCTGCTCACATTGGCTTCGCCCTCTGACCCCCACTACAGCGCCATCGTAGGCTTCACCCGCTCCTACGGCAAAATCCTCGCCGAAGAATCCATCACCTTCAACTCCGTCTGCCCCAACAAGATCCGCACCTCCATCGGCACCGCCGAGTCCTACGAGAAGGCTGAGAAAGCCGGCTGTCTAGTGCCAATGGAGAAGCTGCTCGAGTGCTTCGAGATGTTGCTTTCAGGTGGCGAGCACAAGGATCTGTCGGGAGAGTGCCTGGAAGTGGCGCCGCAGTTGGGAATCAGGATTGCGCCGAAGGTTGAGTTTGTGAATGAGGAGAGTAAGAAGAGTGCGGAGATCACTTATGAGAGAAGTCATTATTTGCATGAGGTGGTGGAGTAGGCTGTAGGGAAGTGAAGGGAAAGCTTTGCTGTATGTGATGCCTGGTGTGGACATTTGGTGAGGATGACAACAGCTGGTGAGTGAGCCTCTAACAGAGACGCCGATGTATTCGATCAAGGTTGACGCGAAGACGGGGAGCAGCTCACTCGCATGTGTGCTATTGCATGACATCCAGCACGAGGCTTGCATCGGCTCCAAAACGGCTGAGTATGCTCTACAAAACACACCGCTCTCATCCTTCTCCGTCCACTATCGTCCACCTTCCCACAGTACAGTAAGTTGCAAATCAAATTATGAAGCTGTTGTCTTGACTGCTGGTTTATGTCTCATACTTTTCTTTGTCCGCATCCAGGCTACCACGCCATCGAATGAGCGAGCAAACGCAGCCGCCATGCAGCCTTCCGTTTCTCCTTTTCCGCTCTGCATCTCTACACTTTCTGCTTTGCTAGAGTACAGGGAATCTGCCGCTCAATCGACAACCATGCTTCAACACCCAGCTACTTCGACTTCCAAACCGACCTGGGACACCAGAGGCCGCAGCCCCGTCACAATCCCCCCATCCACCACCACCGCCTCCAAACGCATCCCCTCCCCCAAACGCCGCAGCTCCCCAAGCATCACCCTCCTCGACGTCCGCCCGACCAAAAAACAACGCCGCCTCCACCACAACGCCCTCTCCATCCCCTACAACAACGCTCAGCAGTTCTGGCACGAAGAGAGCCTGCACCATTTCTACGTCTTTTGCCCGTTGGACCGCACGAATCTCGACGAAGCTAGACGCAAGAACCTTCTCGGCAAAGTGGTGTATGGGATGCTAGGGAACAGGACGGTGGAGAAGCTCGTGCTGGATCAGGAGACGGGGATTCCATGGACGGTGCCGAAGGTGGTGGTGGAGTTTGGGCGGGTGGAGTGGGGGAGGAGTGCGGAGGTGAGGGGGAGGAAGGGGAGGGATGTGGAGCCCGGGGTGCTGCCGAGGGGAGAGGAGATGACGGGGGAGGAGTGGGAGGAGGCGGTGGGGAGGGGGGATTGGAGGGTTGCGGGGGAGGATCGGGAGACGTGGGAGAGGTGTTTGGAGATGGGGGTGGGGTGGTTGGGGTATCGTGAGAGGTAGAGTGGGATCGGTATTGAGGACATTTCGAAGTGAAGAAACAGAGTGGAAGCTGTGTTGGGCTTGAGCACGGTTCGGCACTGATTACCTGTACCGCACAACGGCTCGTTGGGTGCTGCAATCTAGAGATTTCAAGCTGCAAAGCCGCATCTGGCCCACAGCGTCCCGGACGATGTTGACCTCAGAATACGACCGAGCTGAACCGGAGTGGTGAGGAGTGCGACCAGCTGCACAAATCGACCTCGTGACAGCATCCAGTGCTTTGTAGCGAACACAGCGTTTGCAGAATTGCTCCAGCAAGCCCCTCCACATCTTCGAGCACACATTCAACCATCTTCCACTTCCTTACTTCATCTACACTCCCTCCCCTTCCGGAGAACAAGAGCACCTCGGACCTGCACCAGCATCACCGCAGTTGGGTGGGCAGAGTACGAATTTGGTGTGGAGCCCTTCGCTGGATCTTCATCGACCCAGTGTTGCACCATTCATGTTGCCACCTCGGTAATGAACACTTAATGAACAATGTCATTGGCAGAGGTCCAGCTTCATGGTGAGTTCGTGATGATGATTGCGTGATTGAGAACACGTCAAGCAATTCGTAGTTGAGATAATCGTGAGTAACTCATGTTGAAAACTGCTGGCAGCATCATGTCTTGCCCTTCCTCAGGGAGAAGCCGCGCAGCCTGGTTTTCACTGGTGCGCTGGTTGTCGGACTTGGATCCGGTGACGATGCTTTGTCTGTCGTCGGACTGTGAGAACTGTCCGTTGATGGTGAACGGTGTCGAGCATCCCCAAGAATGTCGTCCAGGCTCACATTGTCGTGTGAGTAGGGAAGATTGGTCGTATCCAGGATTTCGACGAACTTTGAGGATGCCATGGCTTTCAATAGACGAATGTGTTGGCGTCGAATACTTCAGAAGGCCGAGTTTGTCGGACGGGCTGATTATGAATGACCAGAAATGCTGCCACCTGAATGAATAGTAGGACACGAAGCAAGAACGAACAAGAACGAAGAGGCGCAGACCTCTCCCAAATATTGGCAACGAACACGCAAACAACGCCCCCTCGTCCCTCGTGGCCCTCCGCGCATGCAAGCTTCGAACCGTTGCCTGTGGCGTGTCGAGATCTGCAGACCCTTGGGGCTCGAACGCCGGCAGAGTCGCGGATCGTGGTCCAGAAGGGCTATATTAGACGGCGCTATGCCCCGGATTTAGCAGTGGTGTCTTGATTGGAGTAGGACGAGCCGTGGGATCGCCTTCTTGAGCCTCAGGAACCGAGCAGGAACGGGCAGGGGTGTCGGAGGCCTGCTTGACGGCTGTTCGTTTGAGCGGTTTCTTCCCGCATACTGTGGTTGCACGACAGCAGCAAGGACGGCGGTCGACGACGTGTCTTGTGTCGTCCCGACTCTGCCCGCGGATGCAAGCAACGCAAGCAGCGTGACGAAGCCACCTGCGTCACAAAAGACAAGACGAGTTTATTGACGCGAGGCTCTTAGCCAAGAGGAAGAAGGTTTGCCACCAAAGGCACCATCCAACACTATCCTCCAGGATATGCAATCCGCTGATGCGACAGCCAAAGGAAGTCGTTGGAGACGACGATCATGTAGCAGAAGTGTGCCAGAAGTGCTCCTACTTCCTGCTCGGCAATTGATGGCCTGTCGTTCTCTCGGCCTATTCTCGCTTCAAAACAGGTACGACGTGGAAGTATAGGTACAGGTAGACCAGCTTGCACTGCCGCACGTTGTCTCTAGGCAGTATACGGATGTACTACGTTACCATCCAGGCTGCAACATGAGTCCACGCCGGCAGGTGTCTTCGATCGCAGGTCTGTCTTGACTGGGTGAACTAGATTAGTGAGGTGCAGTTGAGTATTGAATGCTAACGCCGAAGGTGTGTCTCGACCTCGCTGTTCGATCTTTTCTGCAGCCCAGAAAACAGCAAGACAGAATCGACAAAACAGGGCATGTTATCCGCGACTCGCCATCCACAATCAACTTGACATGAAGCACGACCACGATTCTTGTTCTCTCACATCTGCGGCAATAAGAGTGGCTTGGATACAGCCGTGAGAGACAATTCGTGCCTCGGCTCGTGAGAGCTTCAGACCTCACGTCTCCATCAGACGGGATGACACGGTCAACATACCATTGTAGGTCAACTTTCACCATTGGTGAGGCCTATCAGTATTCGTTCCCGATACTCAGTAGTTGGTATTAGATTGTCTGTATCATCATGACCTCCTCGCCTAAGGCAAGAGCCCAACAGCTGAGCGAGCAGCTGGCCGCTCCTCGAAAGGACCCTGGCACATTCGAAGGCATACCTCGCATACCAACCATCGCTGGGAACTCCAATGGCCCGTGAGTAAGAATCCATTTCCAATGTCCACTTCATCGAGTGCTTGGACATCGCAATAGTATTCGTACTCACGTCTCCCATCAGCCGCGCCCAGGGCAAAGTAGTCATCATCACCGGCTGCAACTCTCCCCTCGGCATCGGCCGCGCCACCGCCCATCAGTTCGCCAACAACGGGGCAAAAGCCATCTTCATCTCCGACTTCGACACCACGCACCTCGAAACCCACAAGCGGGAGATCGAGTCCCTCTACCCGGGCGTGGCCATCCACACCAGCAAGGTCGACGCCGGAGACGAGAACGACGTCAAACGCATCGTCGACGAAGCGCTGGAGAAGTACGGCCGACTGGATGTCTTCTTTGCCAATGCTGGCATCTCGATCACCGCGGAGAGGGTGACGGACGCGGAGGCGGGGAAGTTCATGCAGGTTATGAAAACGAACGCTCTAAGGTGAGCCTGTTCCCACCTCTTGGTCGTGCGCAGGGACGAGATGGCTGACGTATCTGTCCATCCACCAGCGTCTTCCTAGCAGTCAAACACGGTGCCCGCGGCATGCTTCAAACCTCCTCCTCAAAGCCCTACCCCTCCGGCTCCATCCTCGGCACAGCCTCTTCAGCCGGTCTACGCAGCAACGCCGGCGCAACAGACTACGTGAGTCCCCCAACCCCACTCACTCCTCCATGTAGCTTGCACATCAGTACCCGCGCTAACCCCTCTCCTCCAGTCCGCCTCCAAAGCAGCAGTAATCTCCATAATGCAAACCTCCTCCTACCAACTCGCCGGCACGGGAATCCGCTGCAACGCCCTCTGCCCGGGCGTCATCGAAACCGGCATGACGTCGCGCATGTACGACGCCGCCCGCGCCCGCGGGACGGAGAGGAAGATCGGGCAGCTGAATCCGCTGATGCGCGGGGCTGTTGCGGATGAGGTGGCGAGGGTGGCATTGTTTTTGGGGAGCGATGAGGCGAGTTATGTGAATGGGCAGGCGATTCCGGTTTGTGGGGGGTTGACGGCGGGGCATCCTTTCGTGCCGGGGAAGATGGCGTAGTACGTTGAGGTGGAGGTGAAGGTGGAATTGCACAGCACTCGCAAAAGGGATCGTACCCCTCTGACATACCAGTGAGTAATGTGAAGCAGTATCAAAAATTGAAAGGCGCGAAAGACAACGCCCAACCCATTACCCACCCCTTTACGGGACCGAGCTAGTAGAAGAGAAACTCAACCTCCCGAAAGAAAGAAGTCTGGTTCTACTCATTTTCACTACAAGAAGCTCGAGTCGCCCCTGAATCCGACTCACTTTGCCGATCTCCAAGCACTCAAAGCTCACCACAAACGCCGCAGCCGCCACACACACACAAGGAGGGAGAGATGAGTTAAGAAGTATGCAAAGACGCTCAATTGCTTCACAAGGTACGAAAGAGTTATGCCACAATTATCCACCAGCGCCATGCTCAAAATGCAGCACCAAACAATCACTGTCCCCCTCTACCATGAATGTCCGTTCCCCCATCTATCCCCCCTCCCATTCCCATCTTACCATCCCTCGTATCATGCATGCACCAACCCCCAGTCAAACAGACACCTCACCCGGATCCTCCATAATACTGTCCCCCCACCCCACACTCGTCACCGCGCCCGAAATCCCCCTCCGATCCACCGCCATGCCCTCCCCCTCCCCGCGCTCCACGTACCGCTGATAATGCAACTCCTCCCAGATCTTCTGGAAATACATCCGCAGCGTCCGCAGACCGCGCAGATAGCCACGGTCCATGTCGCCGGGATGTTGCGGAGGGGCGGGGCGGTCGCGGACGGAATCGGCGGCTTCGGCGGTGACGCAGTTGGCGAAGTCGACGATTTTGAGCTTGATGTCGGGGTAGGGTTCGGATTTCGCCGTGGAGGCGTCTTTGCCGTTGTCCGGTTGAGGGGGGCGTTGTTTGCCGTTCGTGTCAGCGTCGCCGCGGTCGTAGATCAGGAGCAGGCTGCTGGCGTAAAGGCGGTAGCCTGGCAACTCGCGGATGATGCGGTCGAGCGCTGTGATTTTCTCGAGCACGGCGGGGATGTGCTTGAGTGCTTGTGCGTGCCCGATGCCGTCGAAGAAGAAGCGGGTCAGAGCGTCGCGGAACTCGCGGCCGGCTTTGAGGTCGCGGCCGTAGTATTTGTCTTGGAAGAGGTAGTTCTGCTCGCGCACGTTGTAGACTTGCATGCCGCAGATGCGGACGCCCAGCTCGCGGGAGGTGGTGGTCTTGCATTTGCGGCGTTGCGAGGCTTGCTTCTTCTCGTTGGCATCGACGCCGTATTGGCGGGTGCCCATCTTCAGGTCGAGCACGCAGGGTTTCTGCATGCCGGCTGTGAGATCTTCTAGCAGGAGGAAGTGCTCCACGCGCTCATCTTGCTGGACGAGGGATACTTCCGGGTTGCGTGGCTCGGGTTCAGTTGCGAAGTGGACTGACGGAGCCAGCCTCGGTAGCGGCGGAAGTTGTGACGTAGTAGCAGAAGATGACTGATCGTCGCCAGCAGGCTTCTTAGCAGCATCCTTCTCAGCAGATTTGGTTTGCGGCTTGGTGAGGCTCTTCTTGACATCGTCCATAGCGAAGACCTCGTCCTCACCATCCGCACCGTACGCTTCATCCTCATGGTACTCCAGATCGCCACGCGCTCCCTCCACATCATTCGGCTTCCGTATCAAACCGCTGCCCGAATGTCTCCGTCGATGCTGTTTGCCACGTGGGACAGAAAGCGACTTCTTATCATCGCCTGCCATGTCCACACTCCTACTAAGAGCGTTGGGTCCATCTTTCGAGAGTTCCAAAGAGCGGCCAGCATCAGTCTGTGGTCGTTCCAGCTTCTTCGTCGTTGCATCCTTCAACAGAGCTGAGCCGTCCTTTTCTTTTCGAAGTGCTGTCATGCTGTCAGAAGTACTATATCTTTCCAGCGTAGGCATGTCATCTCGCGTCGACTTCGATGCTTTATGCAGGGATCTGGCAGTGTGATGTGCACGGTCTCTGCGATTGTGTCGATGAATGATCGGATCCATGAACACTTCTCGGAGGACTCTATCTCTGAGATGATCATTGACAGTGGTGTAGCCCCAGCTCGAATGCGCCTTTGCCTTCAAGTACGGGCGGTAGCCACTGCCAGATGCCTCGTCGTCGCTGCCGCCGCCTGGTCGAGATGGTGGCGTGGAGATTGTGCGCTGCAGATCGGGTGTCATGGAGCGTCGAGGCAAGCCGAACAAGTCTTCCGGAATGAGATGTCGGTTGTTCTCGAAGATGACTTGTGGTATGGTTGTAGGTGCCTGCTGGGAGTGACTGATGATGCGTGGCTGCTCCTGAGTGGCTGCTTGCTTGTCTGCTTTTCCGGCCTCGACCTCTGAGGGCCCAAGTCCGCCACTGGGCGTGTTAGCTCCATCTTCAGACGGGGTCTGCTTCCGCTTCTTCTGCTCCTTCCGGTACGTCACGTTCAACACGCCAATGTATTTGGGCATGAATCCAAGGAGCTCCGGGTGCCGCTTTTCAATGGTTTCGTAGAACATGTTCTCTTTGCTGTTGAGCTGCTTGCAGACAGCTCGACGAGAGAAGCGATACACCGTGGTATGCCCGCCCACCTGATGTCTGTACGGCTTGAGCTCTACTGCGCCAATGGGCGGTGCGAGAGGCTGCGCGCGTCTGCGTTCCGGAGACATGGCCTTGACCTGGCCCACCAGCATTGGCGTAGCGGTCGGCGTGGTCTCTGTCTCGTCACGCTCAGATGTCAGCGTGTCATAGCCTTCTGACAATGACTCGTACTCTGAATCAGAGGGCTGAGATTCGTTGTCAATCAATGGTTTCGGGAGCTTTTCGAAGTCTGCTGTGGATGGCGCTCGTGAAAGCGAGATGTCGCCGTGGAGGTATTCTCTAGTGTCGAGAGAATGAAGCGATATGTCGACATCATCCCGCTTCTCCTTTTGCTCAGGCACCTTGCCGGCTTCTTCATCTTCATGCTGGACCATGTGGTCATCCGTAGGAGAGTCACCGATAGAGACACCCTTGTGAGGAAAGTAGGTCGCTGAAGAAATATGCTCGCGGTCTGAGTCCTCATCTTGATCCGCCTTTTGAACCCTCTCCTTCACCTTTCGATGCTTGTCGTCTTGTTCTGGAACCGCCTTGTGATACGACCTCAGCCAGGCAGCTCCAGGAGCAAGATGGTGGTGGTTTCGTATCTCTTCCAGCAGGTCCAGCGGCAAGTTGTGTGCTGTACGGTCTTGTGATCTTGCAGCTTCTCTTGCTTTTGGCGTATCTGTGAGATCGTCCAGGCTGGCAGGCAGCTTTTGCTCCGCAGCTTGATCTAGTGTGCGTTCGTCAGACCGTGAACGCATAACTTCCCGCTTCCTGCTTGTGTCCTGCTGCTCGTTCGTACGCTGATCTGTCTTCTCATGATCACGGAAGAGACCCAAATAATGGCTCGTTTTCCTGCTCCGCGCATTGGCCACTGATTGCTCTTGTCTCGGTAGCTGTGCATCAATTGATTGTTCAACACCATGCTCCACCATACTCTTTCGCATTTGAGACTCTGCAATAGACATGCCGCTGAGCTTGGCTTTGCCTTGCCGCCAAGACCGATACTGCTGTCTCTCAGCGCTGCGTGCTATGTCTTGGTCGCTGTCGGAAGTGAGATTGGTGGTGGGAGGTGTAGCCGGCGCATCGAGCGGCGCAAGATTGGACGTCGGAGAGAGCTCATTGGATTCACGCAGAACGTGGCTGCTAAGTAGATCGTTGAGATCATAGAGGGAGCGTCGATTTTGTTTGTTCGGTAGGCTTGATCTACTGACTCTCCGCCTGCCCGTGCCATTCTGATGTGATTGCCAGGACTGGGCAGAGTCTGGCGTATCTCTGAAAGACGTCAGGCTATGTTCATGGGCACCACCAAGAGGCGCTGACACCGCCATGCTTGCACCAGAGCTATCCAGCGCCTCGTCTTCCACCTTGGATCCGGTTGAAGGTCTCAAGACAGGTGAGGCCTCGGGGCTTTCGGTCTGCATATAGTGGGTAGCAAAGATGGAGTCCCTTTCGGACAATTGAGGTTGGACGGCATCCTGCAACGATGGGCCTGAGCGGAGGACAACGGGGCTTGTCTTGGTGCGTAACTTGGGCCGGGCTCGAGGGGGTGTCACTGCCCTACCGCCCTCCGCCGCCGGATGCTGGGCCGGAGCCGTAGGATGGGTCGGTGGGACATCGTGGACAGGGTCGTCGTTCTGCTTGGACGGCGCGGGCCTGCTTGGATATGGCGCAGGCGCAAAGGGAGCGGGTGACATGAGAGGACATTGGAATGGGCTGAAAGGCTCCTGTCGGCACGAGGTGGTCGGATGGCCTGCCAATGGAGCGGTCTTGCCCCGGGGAATGGCGGTAGTCTGCACTAGCGACTCGTTTCGCCAGATGCACGTCGGCGGCAGCACGTGTGTTTCCTAACGGTTCCAGAGAGGTGTGTGCGACGCACGTTGGGAGTTGGTTGGTGGGAGAGTGTCTGCGGTGCAAGAATGACGATCGCTTGGATCGGATTCGAGAAGGAATTCTCGGCAAGCTGCAGCTTCCTTGAACTTCAACGGCCACAACGACGGCACTTTCACGATCGCCAGGAACACGACGTTGAATCACTCAAACGATGGCGTCCACCTTTCGCTCTAAGCACCTGGTCGACAATGGCTTCACGATGCCACCTCCGGGTGGCTTTCCACGCTGCAGCGCTATCAATTGTTACCGGCCGCTCAGAGATAAGGCCTGGCCTCTTGATTCCATGTGCTCTAACTAAACCTTTCAACAAGTCCCTATGCTTCACAATGCGATTCCGACCCGGTACTGTGCATACTGCCATCACCGCTTCATAGTTCTCGCATCTGGAAGCCCGGCCCTGCATCCCTTGAACGTCCAGGACGGCCTCAGCACCAATCACTCAAGCACGAGGCAGGACCCTCCTCCAATGACCTGGTCCAGATTCTTGACCGCCTGAAAAGAGGCAGAAAGGACCTTGTCCCAGCATACCGCAATTCCATTCGAGAAATCATGCATGTCTCGACCGGGCTGCCATTGGCGCCACGTCCGTTTGAAACAGGGCTGAGGAAGGCCTAGAGTGCTGTGGGTGATTGATCGTCTTCCACTTAGCCTACAACTCGGTATGTTGCGGGTGGATGTTGTGTGCAGTGTTCGACGATGCCTTGCTCTACGATACCTTGAAAGCTTTCGCGCTGCCGCAGAGATGGCTTGAACGTCTAGCAGCACGGAATACTGGTATCAAGGCATACTGGTATCGAGGACGGTCGGTCCAGCGAGACATGTACCTGGTAGGTCCGCCGTTCCTCTGCCGAGTACATGGCTATCCTTTGCCTCCCACGGGCAATGCGAGGAATGCTGCCGCAACGGGCAAGATGAATTGCTTTCTGTGGGACGACCTCGAACATCGCTACTTCATGTGTACAAGGCAAACCGCCGTGCTATCTGTGTAACGTGCAGAGAGCCGCGGAAAGCGCAGGAAGCTCGCAGTAATCATTAGGTGGGTCTCCAGTATTGCCATTATTACTTCCACTACACAAGTACACCCCTCCGATACCACCCCCCAGGTCCCCTCCAAGCCCACGCCCACAGCCCACACGCCAACCACACACTCACCGCCATCGCCCCGAAAGTCGGCGCATAGCAACTCGTCCCATAACACAGCAAATCCTCCTTCATCTCCGAAGCCTCTACCCCTTTCTCCGCAGCCCATTGATACACGCCTGAATACACTAGGCCCCACACCGTGGCACCGATCGCAGGAACCGTAGCCACGATACCCCAGTTGGTGCCGAAGTTCTCTACACCCCAGATGACGCTCACACAAATGGGTGTCAGGCTGAAGACGGCACCGTAGCCGGCGCCGATGGAGGCGGAGACGAGCCAGAAGAGGTCGCCATGTCCTTGGATTAGGCCGCTTGCGAGGATGACCTGGCCGATGGACATGAGGATGGAGAAGGCGATGAGGAAGGTGATGCGGGAGAGCTCGAAGCGGCCTGATGGTTCTGGGGGACCGGCTTGGGGAAGGGAGGCGAGGCTGTTGGCTAAGCTGTTTGGACCACGGCGGTGTTGATGAGGGGATGAAGTGGGCGCGAGGACGTCGGTGAGGGTGCCAGTTAGGATGCGAGCGATAGTGCTGGTAATGGCCACGATGGAGACGTGCGTGGCGGCGCTCGTTTGGCCGGGATCGCTGTTCTCTGGTGGCGCGAGGGAGGGTGGGTAGAGAGTGCCGATTACTGTTCCTAGGTTGTTAATGAAGGCTTCACCAGGACCCGTGACGAGGAAGAAGCCAGCGGCGAGCCACCACATGGTGTGGTCGGAGAGGAAGCGGCGTGTTTCTTCGTTGAGCAGCCATGTCTTCTTGCGCTGTTCTTCGAGGCGCCGTGCTTTCTTTTCTTCGGCCTCGCGGCGAAGTTCGTCGAACTCTTCTGCGCTCAGACGGCGCTCGTTCGACATGGTGCCGTATTCGATATTCCCACTGCTCGTCATCCGCTGTAAGAACTGGCTGCTGTCTAGCAACCCACTCTGCTCCAACTCATCCACTGCCTCGTCAATCAGCTCCTCCTCGTTGACGACCTTCAGCGTGAAGAAGCCTATTATTCCAAGCCCAAGACATAGCAACCCCAAAAACAGGAAATACCGGTATACGTCCACGTCTCCCTTCTTACCATCCGGCTTCTTCTCATACAACAGTTGACTCCCCACCTGCGACTGCCACATCCCGCTCAGCCCAAAGCATGCTATAGGCAGCGCCAGCGCTATGCCCTTGTACTTCCCACGCCCAAAGTTCTTCGCGCATGTCGTGACCGCCGACAAATACATGCAGCTTGTCGCACATCCAATCGGCACGAAGGCCAGCAGCATCACCCAGTACGGCCATCCGTCCCCGCCTCGATCCGGGGGAGGCCCGCTCTGATACGCAAAAGCAGCAAGCAAATACCCCAACCCAAACAATATCCCGGACAACAACGATGGTATCCCAGGCCCATACCGATCACACATATACCCCCAAATCGGCACCGGCAAGTACAAACTCAACTCCGCCGCAATCGAAACTCCATTGACCTGCAACTGCGTATAATGCAACCGCCTCTGAAACAGCGGGCCGTATAGACTGTACGCCGTAATTCCCCCAGCACCGAGACAGTTCACAATCGCCCATGTAAAGCTCAGGTACCGCGTAAACTGCTTCTTCATCCGGTCTCGGTCTTGCGCGACGATGCCGTCGGCGACTTCTTCGAAGAAGCTGCCGGCGTAGCTGTGGGCTTCGCTGGTGCGGCTGTGGGGTTCGGCGGAGGGGGAGCGGAGGAGCGGGCGTCCGCCGGGGACGTAGTCGAGTTTGTCGATGGTGGAGGGGGTGTCGTCGGGGGGTTTGGCGCGGGAGGAGCTGCTGGTGGGTCTGCTGGGCATGTTGGCGGTGATGTTGTTCTTGTTTGGCGGAGGTTGGGGGGTGGTGTTATCGCAGCATCGTCATAACGCGGATCTTTTCTACTCGCACGACCGATTCAAATAAAGGTCCAGTGTATAGTTGTGATGAAGAATGAGATTAAAGCCTGGTCTTGCCGTCATGCTGGCTGCTCGCGTGCCGGGTGACGTGTCCGAGCTGGAAGGAAGCTCCGACCTCACCTCTTGGTCTTCGTCTGCTCTCCACCTAGAACACCACTCCGATTTGCTCAACGATGGCCGAGCATGTCTGCGGATGGTACTTCAGACCGGATCGATACTCTGCTAGCCACAGCAGATGCTGCCATCAAGGCGGATGAGCTGCAGAAGGCTGCCGAGGCCTTGAGAGAGGCTTCGCATCTGGACTCCGAAAATGCTAAGGTCAAGGAGCGATGGGCTGCCCTGCAGAAGTTAGACGCTGGCAGCGACGTCTTCGAGCTCCTACGCAACTATATCACAACACAGAACGAGGAAGGCGGACAGAAAGCTCTTAAATTACTGAAGGCCAAGCAATTACCATCGAAGGACGCATTACAGGCTGTTGAGCTGCTCCTCGACATCACTAAGTCCCTGCCGCTTCTGGACGGGCTGACTGGAAGCCTTCTGTCTCGCAATGTTGAGGCTCGCAAGTTCGTCACTTCTCGCTTCGCGGACAATGCCACGGAAACATTCGAGCTGTTCTTCGAGCGGGGTGAGGAATCGTTCAACGCGCTGGCTACCATCCCTCTGGATAACGCGGTGTGGGCTTCCACTGATCAGCAGACCACGGCACAGAAGGACCTCTTCCGCCTTTGCGTGGCGACATTGATTGAGGCGGGCGCAGATCACCTGGAACGCATCATGCGCTGCATTGCCCGTCTGCTGTCTTTAGTACCGGCGGTCGTCGCGGATATTGTAGACGACGAGGTACTGGACTCGATCCTGTCGTGTCTGGATCTTCGCATGTCGGCTTCCTTACGGAGTCAGGCAATCTTGGCCACTTCGAAAGTACTGGAAGCCACCAAGGAGAGAGGCGAGGAGTTGTTCTCGAATTTCATCACAGAGCGGGCCGCCAAGCAGACGAACAATGATCTAATAATTGCCTTTTCAGCGGCTGCGGCAGTTTTCCCAATCATTCCTGCAGTCACAGCGAAGCTGTTCCTCATTGATGGATTTGTCCAACAGCTCGTCCCGAACCTAGAGAGGAACTGGGAGGAAGGTGCTGCCGGCAAGAGGTGTGTTATTTCTATCCCGCGTCTCGATTGAACGTAGGGCGCAAGCTGTCACGATGTGGACCGAACTAACACAGTGTAGGAAAAGCCACAGCTTAGAAACTTCGGCACTGGAACTATTGAGTGCAGCTTGTCTCGACAAAGCCTGCCGAGAAGCAATAGAGCGATATTGCTCGCACTGGCTCAGAAATCTCACTGAGGAACGCGAAGGCACTCACAAGGCGCTGGCAGCCCTCGTCCTTGCCAAGATCAGTGCCGACGCAGGCGAAGAAGTCACCTCTAAGCTTGAGCAGTTGGTACTCGCTGCTGACCCGGAGGCCGATCAAGCCATTGAGGGTCTAGCGTACACCTCGCTCCAGCCGAAGATCAAGGAGGAAATCGTGTCAAATTCGAGTGTCATGAAACAGCTGGTCAAGTCCCTGAGAGAGCGCCCTCCAGCGGTCTTTGGATGTCTCACCGTCTTTGCAAATATTACAGCTTACCTCCCGAGCTTGTCAGAAGAACAGAAGAAGATGTCCCAGCTCAAAGCCTACGCCAACTCCGAGCAGCCGACCGCGGAAGACCCTCTGGACGACGATGCGCATGTCACCAAGCGCTGTCGCGCAGTGCTCGATGCAGACATTGTTCCTGCATTGGTCGCTTGCAGCAAACAGACAGCATCGCCAACGAGTCTCGCCCTCGTCGTCCGCATCCTGCTAGCTCTGGCACGAGAGCAGAAACACCGCTCCACGATGGCGCAACAAGGCGCTGTGAAATTACTCCTACAGATCAGAGACCGTCTCAATAAGACCGATAAATCAACGGCCGAAGCTTCAGCCATCGAACGCAATGCCGCACACGCCCTAGCCCGGATCCTCATATCTATCAACCCTTCCCACGTCTTCTCCACAACACTCCCTGCCTCATCCGCGGTCTCCGCCCTCGCCCCTCTGCTCTCGCAAGACAACGATACCTCGCAGCGCAACCTCCTACCTGTCTTCGAATCTCTCCTCGCCCTTACTAACCTCGCCTCGCTTCCGGATCCAAGCATTCTGGATCTTCAACTTCGCCTCGTATGGTCTGAGCTGGAAGACCACCTTCTCTTTTCTCCCAACACCCTCGTCCAGCGCGCCAGCGTCGAGCTCGTCTGCAACCTCATGGCCTCCGCTGCCTGCGTCGGCAAGTTCGTCGGCGATGGCAGCAAGCGCGAAGGTGCGCGGATGCAGATCTTACTCGCGCTCACTGACGTTGAAGACATGGCCACCCGCCGCGCTGCTGGAGGTGCACTGGCTATGTTGACCGAGTGGGACGCAGCTGTGGAGAAGGTTCTGGAGCAGCAGAGTCCCGATGGAGTGAAAGCCGTGCTGAAGATGTGTGGAGACACGAATGAGGAGGTGAAGCATAGAGGTTTCGCGTGTCTGGCGAATGTTGTCAATGCGCCGGACAAGATTGGGGAGAGAGGGGTGCGGTTGGTGAAGGAGAAGGGAGGGGCGGATGCTGTGAAAGAGGCGCTGAAGGCGACGAAGAATCGGGATGTGATGCAGATTGGCGTTGAGATGCTGAAGAAGATCATGTGAGCCTTGGGCATGTGACCTGCGCTTGGACTCTGGAACGGGCCGCGTCTGCTCTGCTTCTCCCGCTGGCCGGCTATCTCACTCTCCCACTCCACGCCACGAACAAGTTGAACCCTTCGAGAACGCGCACACCATGGCGAGTGGCGGCACCGACCAGGACTTCGATGCACGACTTGCATTGCTTCCTCAGGAGCTAAAAGACATCATCCAAATCTTCACCCTCACCATCAATGCCGGCAAAGTCTCCTTCACCAAAAATTACAAGCCACTGAACCAGCTTCAAGTCAATCAAGCTTCGAGGAAGTTACTACCGGACTTCTACACCAACACGACCTTCTGCTTCAAGCACGTGGATCTTCTCGACAAGTGGCTGCGCAATACCGGACCGACCTATCGAGACATGCTACCGTCAATCCACTACACACCCAGCTTCTGGAAAAGGGATCGAGATGTGGGCTACGACTGGGACTACATCGGTCACTCAACTGCAAACCACTTCTTGAATGTTGGCATCGCTATTAATCCGGCGGTGCTGGTGATAGTATGTGCAAATGGTCACATCAAAACAACCGCCCGAGAGGCCATCTTCCGGCAACAAGCGGCTCTAGGTGAGGCAAGGAGGGCAAGGAGGTAGCACAGGCTCACAGGCAGTCTGTTGCTTGGTGTGGATCGGGAGGTGCATGGAATTTGAGGCATGACACAGGTCAAGAGGACTGCACGGCAAACGGCAGGGAGGAGGCATGCATAACAAGTGGACGGTGTTGTTCAAAGACTTCATCGGTATGTGGCCATACCGAACAAGCACGTGCTTTCTCAAACCTTCTCTTTCAAACTGCGCGACTCTGTGAGGCATCAGATCCTCCCATTATGTCCACCCGGCCGTTGCCAGCATCTTCTTCCGCGGTACATGGTACTTCGGCAGGCAGCTCTTGTGGCAGCCTGCCGCAGCCTACTCACCCTCACTTTAGCGAGGACTAGTGCTGATTCTTTGCGCCGCTATGGGTTTTATCTTGGTCTCTCATATGACCACTGTTGAACCCACATCGCAAGCCATCTTCACCAAAATGGCACGCTCCAAGACCTCCCGCCTTCACTGCCACCGAACAACAAGGCCACAATGACCGGCCACAACTTCATCGAGCGAGTACACGCCCTTCCGAGAGAATTATTCGACGACATATATCACCGCACATTCACCGCCGGAGCTTGCGACCTCACGATCGATTGCGACTACATGCCTCCCGCCGCGCTCCATGTCTCGAAGGACACCCGGGCGCAATTCGCCAGGAGCTTCTATCGCAACACCACCTTCGTCTTCGAATACGCTAAGCCGAGCACACCAGGATTGATGAAGGAGTGGCTAAGAGCGCTCCATCCCGATCATCTGGATCTGGTGGATTCGGTCGTTGTTTTGGAAGTTCACCGGCCGGACCTTGAATCGGAGCATGGCCGTTGTGGGACCAGGCTGGAGGCTGTGTGCCGTTGGTTGTTCGGTTTTCTTACGTCAGAAAATCTCAGGCGGTATCCGCGTATGGAGGCATTCGTGAAGAGGACTCTCGCTATTGCTTGCCCGCTGGGACATAGGTACAGGAAAGTGGTGGAAGGCGGGGAGCATTGAACTTAGAGGCAGCGAAGAGGCTCTAAGCGTGGAAGCGAGACGAGAGGAGGTGGGTCGCTGAGCGGTGCGGAGGGTTCAGACGGTAGTCATCTATGGATGATTCAGGGCATGCGATCGATCGGGCGCGAGCTATGCAATTTCAGTGGACTCTCCAATACCTTGTCGTCCTTCTACATCGATGTTCCGAGCCCATGACTAACTCCTCATGGGACACAGCAGGCGACTGCTCACGGCTGAGAATGCTTTAGTTCCTCGCACGGGATGGACGAAGCTACACGCAGGTAGATGGCTTCCACAGATGCCTGAACATGTCAGCTAAACGATTGGCGAGGTTCTCCGACCTCAAACGGAGGTGACGGACTCTCAGAGTACGGGCAAATCTACTGAAACTTAAAAGCGTCTGGGAGAGTTTTACCGCGCATGAGTTGATGATGGCAAGGTCGCGCGGGCATCAACTGATTTGTCCACGGCTCGTACGAAGATGAGCAGATTCTGGAGCATGGAGCACTGCATAGTTGGCTGGACCTTCATTGCGGCTCAGAGAAGCTGACCCCCCATCCACCTGGATTGCGCAAATGTCTAACTCGATGTACAGGAGAGTTGGCCATATTCTCGAGCTTCGAGTCGAGGCGAAAGAGTCTCGAAACGCTGCAAAGCGCATTTGACATTGCAATCAGCTTGGAGCAGCTTTCCGTCTAGGGAGTGAGAATCAAGAGAGTCGGCTGGCTTCTCGACGGCCTATGCAGGACTGGACGAGTATCGAGCACTGGCCAGTCACTTGGACCTTCTTTGCTTTTCGGGGAAGGAGGACGAGCATGTGAACTGGAGCTTGGTAAGTGACTTGACCCTCTTCAGGGATCCAAGGCGTGAGGTAGGCATGAGACCTTTCAATTAAGCTTGCTGGTAAGGATGAATGTTGACAATCGACATGTGATTATCAGCTTCCGCCAAGCTTTTCTTTGTGCTTTCCCATTCAGTTTGCGCCTCTTCTCAAACCTATGCAAACATTCGCAGCTACGATCAAGTACAGACCCCTTTCGATTTTGGCCCGGCGGCGGCTGCTCTCCATCCTGTGCCCGCCTCCATCTTGCCAAGGGTGCTACGATGCCGTGCAAGTACCACCATTTCCCAACAGTGAGGTAACTGGCCATTCACTCCGAGTGACTGGACATTTACTGCCAAAGGTGGCCAGGTCGTGGTTGATGAGGACTACAAGCCCCCGATCGAGCTACAAGTCAGCAAGGCGACTAGGTTAGTACCACTCTCCTGAAACATGAGCCGCGTCCGATCCGCGTACTGATGCACCCAGCAGACAGCAGTTCAGCGAAAGCTATTACATCCACACGACCTTCCTCTTCAGCCAAATCTGCGACGAGAATATGGGCATTCAGAGGGGCACGAGCATGATGGAATGGCTATGCACCCTTCCGCAGAGCACGCAAAGGATCCTACCACTACGTTCGATGATCTACTGCTCGCATGACCTCTGGTGCCCCGGGGCGACCGCCGACTTGATGGCATCTGTCGGAGACATCATCGAACTGTATATTCCCTCGATTTCTCGCCACGTAGTTGCGATTGGATGCGAGGGCGATCCCGAAGGAGAGGGAGCACCGGCAATTCTCACGGTCGATCCTTAGCTTCGCAGCGTCGTCGACGATACCAGGTCAATCGATACAGTGGGACGCATGAGATGATGGAGAGATGGCCGCGCTCGATGCTTCCCTGGAGTCGGGAGTAGGGTCATTTTGTTGGAGTTGGAAGGAGTCGAGGCACGGTGAGGTGAAAATAGCGTGTGATCGCGCTCGGACCAAATCCACTGTATGTGAATGCTTGTTTTTCAACTGTTCACTTGGCACCAGGCCAGGAATCTTCACTTGTCATTTCCCTCGTTGTCGGCATCCTTCCTAGCGTCCGTCA
The DNA here is from genome assembly GCF_035928015.1 of Saxophila tyrrhenica. NCBI lineage: Eukaryota > Fungi > Ascomycota > Dothideomycetes > Mycosphaerellales > Extremaceae > Saxophila > Saxophila tyrrhenica. The sequence continues at coordinate 134,685 of NW_027041748.1, read as the reverse complement.
ACATGCCAGCCACCTCATATCCCCCCTGATATGACCAACGCACACCCACCGTGGCGGAGAGCACACCCGCCGCAGTGGAAGATACCCTCATCGAGAGAGTCCACGCCTTGCCCCCCGAGTGGTTTGAAAGTGTCCTCTACTTCACTTTCTCACACACCGAAAAAGGCCATGTCAACGTTCGCAAAGCAAATATCCGACAAAGCTCCATTCAAAATGATCGGCTCATCAAAGGTTTCACTCGCAAATGCTACAAGTTTCCAGTTCAGCTCCGAATCAACAAAGCGATGAGGTACGTACGAACGATGGCTTTGTCCTTCCATCGGGTCCCTTGCTGACGAGTGCGAGCGCAAAGGAAACAATTCGGGCTCGACTACTTCCGCAACACGACCTTCATATTCTACGACGTCGAGGTTATGGATAAGTGGTTGGAGGTGCTGACACCTGGCGGACGAGGAATGCTGAGGTCGCTGAGCATCGAACGGGGCGCTGGCGACAGGAAGATGGACCATCGAGACATCACAGCTGTCGACGCGCTCATTGACGATTACGGTCTGGGCAACACGACCGAGGATGACCGGCCTCCCCTCTTGCTAGACCTTGAGGTCACTGACCACCGACTGGTCATCACCCTCTTCTGAACTTGTCGGGCGGGCTGGGGCTGTGGCTGTACCCTGAATCTAAATAGAACAGCGACAAAGGAGAGCCCAGTCTTGTCTGTTTTGTCTAGGTCACATAGCTTTGAAACTTCAGTCACATGGACTTCTTGCGGTAGCGATCAGGACGTAGGAAACGAATTGGAACGGTCGAATGCCCACCATTGCATCTCCAAATCACTACATTCACCGTCTGCTTTGAGCTAGTTCTGTAACGTGATTTCACAATTCACATGCTGCCAGAACCACCTTTTCAAGACTCGGTCTCGTCATAACAGTCTGTCGCACATCGTGCTTGCCTCCCACCTTTTCAAATCAAAACTCTACCGAGGGCGGTACCGGCAAGACACATCAACACCACAAGCATCGCCGCGCCCACGATGCCAGACGAGGCATTCGACGAGAAGGTCCAAGCTCTCCCGCCCAAGATTTTCGATGTTATCGTCAACGTTACGTTCACCGTAGGAACCAGCAAGATGGTCCTCAAGTCCAACGCCAACGGGCGGGTGAAGATCGCAAGCATCCAAGGATGCAAGCCACAACTTCATCTTTCGCTCGTCGACCGAGCATCAAGGTACGTCCGGGTCCATCCACGCGCAGCTCGCCAGCTAAAGACATCCACAGCCACCAGTACAGAACCCACTTCTTCCGTAAGACTACCATCGGCTTCAACAACGCCCGGGATGTTTCCAAATGGGTGGAGTCCCTGAAGCCAGGCACTCGAGCCCTGGTCGAGTCGGTCAAGCTCTCGCGGCCGGATCTCGAGGTGGGTCGTCGGATTTTCGCGCGGGAGGTGTTTATCTGGCAGCTGGACTTGCTGGGTGATGGCGGGACGGTGGAGTATCGCTTCGGGAGGGACGAGGAAGGTGTGGTCGTTCTGTTCTGAGTGGCGCGCAGACGGCGGAACGTGGACGGGTAGAAGCTGTTGTAGCGATCCAGCGGTCGATTGGAGGCAAGCGAAACATGAGCACAGCGACAGGCCTTGCACGAAGTGTTGGATGTACCAAGAGGGACAAGAATGCAGCGCGTTATGCTGAGCGCCGGGCCAACTGGTAGTCTTCATAATCCAGAAAACGAGCAAATTATGCAGCATCCTTAAACGCCCCGTGGTAGAGGTTTGTTCAGCAGAGAAAAGGTAAGTCCAGACAAGGAGGGTGAAAGATAGGCGATCGTGTCAACGTTGATCGAGAGCCATAACCCGACTGCTGCCTCTCTTGCTGCGTACCTGTAGGCTTTATGCGGTCTCAATGTCCTGCTCATGATTCTGCCAGGATACTGGTATATATGTACGAGAACTTGTCGCTTACCTTAATTGCGCTTCAAGGCAAAAGCAGACCAGACGCCAATTCCCCATCAAGTCTTTTCAAGTCAGTGCAAGACTTCCCGAACAACCTCACATGCACCTCACCTCTCGCTCTTTCAGACTCAAGCCCATCCGCACACCTACACACCTCCTGCACACAGCCATGGCCACGGAAAAGCAGTCAGAAACTGGAACGACACCACCAACGACCGTGGAAGAAGTATCGCCGGCAGCAAGCGATACCCTCGAAGGCAGAGTGAAGGCCTTGCCGCCCGAATTAACAGCAATGGTGATGAGTTTCGCCTTCGCCCTCACCATAGGCGAGAAGGTCTGGGTGGGCAAAGGCTACCGGACCTCTGTGCAGCTCCAGGTCAGCAAAGCATTGAGGTGTGTACAGTCCAAGGCAGTAGCGATGCATGCCACACAACCAATGAATCTTGTGCAGGTGTGAAGTCGGCAAAGAATGCTATCTCCATAACCAGTTTCGCTTCGAAAGCTTGGACATGCTGGACACGTGGTTGCGCGCCCTTCCGCCGGACAGTCGAAGCATGCTCTCCCACGTTGTATTCACCGTAGCGACGAGCCTACCAACGACGACTGCCGCAGTAAAGGACGTGGGGAGAGAGTATCGGATCAAGGAGAAGCTTTGAAAGAATCTTGATCTGGACCACGTGCTGATTAGCATGGAGGTAGTGACCTGTTACAAGTAGGATGGGTCATGAAGCAGACATGGTCATGTCTCTCGCCTTCAAAGCGCAGCATCTCAGGGAGCATCAATGAGCGCTCTGCAGGCGAGAAGGGATGAGGTATATCATCCACATGGGGTTTGCTCTTCGCTAGTCGTATAACTCGAGCTGCCATGGGGAGTGGGCTGCGGAGTAGATAATCTAGCGGTGGTGGAATCAGCTTGCTCGGCGACATGGCTTTGCGATTGTGGAAAGCAACAAGACAGGAGTGAAGCTGTTGCGCTCGTTGTGGCAGTTTGATATTTTGCATCTCTTCAGCTATCCGCAAATACGCCGTAGCCCAGAGTGATGCTTCTCTTACAGCCCGTGGCCGCATAGAACGCTGACCATCCTGATACCCATCCCCTCGCTCATGCCTTCGTCTTCGTCTTGTTCGTCTCCCGCCCGTGCGCGATCCGCTCCAAGATCTTCTCCCTGTCCTTGTCCAGCTTCAGCTTCGTGATCTCGACCTTGCTGGGCGCGATGCCGATAGGCACGCTCTGGCCGTTGCTCTTCTCGCGGGAGACACGCTCGACGTGGATGACGTATTTGAGGCGGTAGACGGAGGTGACCTTGCCCTCGCGGCCCTTGTTGGTGCCGCGCTTGATCGTAACTTCGTCGTCTTTGCGGATGGGAATTGCGCGGACCTACGGAAAACTGTGTTAGGAGGCTCGATCTTTCGCTCGTGTTCGAAACTTCATACGTTGTGCTTGTCTCTGAGATCTGTGGCCGGGTCAGTACAGCATGCGACGTCTTCACACATCAAGACCTACCTCTGGAGAGCGGCGCGCTCATGATGACTCTGCGGACGCTGGAGGGGGCCTGGAAGTGAGCCTTGCGGCTCTTTCTCCGGCTCGAGTGCAGGCTGGTGTTGATCTTCGTCATGGCGGCGGTGGTGTTGTCGATTCCGTCGATGTCGAACTTCTGGAATTCAAAGATGAGGTCGGATCTCCAAATTCTGTGGGCTTGGCAAACTTCAAATCCCGCCGCCGCCCTAGCCGCTTTAGCTCAAGTGGCACGTGCGCTTCGACCTCAGCAGACGAATGAACCACTTCACTCTAGATGGATACGATCAAACGCGACAGAATGGAGATCGCACGTTCCCTTGAGGTGGTCGTCGTGACAGATGGAATCCTGGAACACCACACAGCATCGCGCGCCGTCTCCGCGAATCCGTCGACCTCACGGCAATATGCGCCTACCACGGAACGACTGAGCCCACCGGAGTGAAGTGAAGCCAGCACGATGTCGCGCTACAACCAGTATGGCAACTACTACGATCCGGTTGGGAGTCAGGCAAATCAGCCTACGGGATATACCTATCAAGGTGCTGCTTCTGGCTACGCGAACCCGCCATCTTCGACGGGACATGGGTCTACAAACTACCAGAGCTATGGGACACAGCAGTATGCGTCGAATGCGCCGCCGTCCAACAGCAGCACCACTCACGCGGCAGCTGCGTTGAGTGCTCTGAGCGGTCAGAACTACAGTCAACCATCTTCGACAAATACAACTTCAAGCAGCCGCTACGACAATTCGAATTGGTCCAATGCTGGCGCGAATACTGCTGGCTATGGCGCAAATACTCTGGCAGCGCCCAATCGCACTCAAAGCAACAACTCGCCTCTCTACTCGAGCGCGCACTCTCCAAACACCTTTGGTAGACGCAGCGTTGCCGAGCAGTCACAAAGCTCCATGAACTCGGATGGGACTTCTCAGATGACATACCAGAACGCGCCGTCAAGTGCGGGCGTAGGAGGTGGCTCATATCAGTCTACCCACAGCCAGCCATCAGCGCAACCGCCGCGGTACAACAGCCCCCTCCATGCCGTGCAAGCTCAACAACGGGGCCAGCCTCAGCAAAACTGGCAGTCATCAACCCAGAACCAATCGCCGCAGCTCGGTAATGCAAGTCATTCAACCCAGCACAATCGCCAGCAGATTGCGTCGGTTGAGCCTTCAACAACAGTCGATCCATCCCAAGTGTATGATAACCGGGCCGAGCTTCAGCGTAAAGCGCAGATCGAGGCCGAGAGGAGGAAAAAGCACGAAGCTGAACAGGCTGCGCGGAAGGCAGAAGAGGAGCGGATAGCTGAGGAGACGAGAAAGCAGGAGGCGGCAAGGAGAGAGGAGGAGGCTGCCAGAAAAGCGGAGGAAGAGGCTGCTAAGAAGGCAGAGGCGCAGAAACGTAAGAATGAGCAGAGGCAGAAGGCGAGAGAGGAGAAGAAGCAGAACAAGGACGCGGCTACGGTTTTGCAGCGAATGTCGTCCGGCAACGCTGATACATACGTCGAGCCTGCCGTGAATGACGAAGAAGCAGAGATGCGAGCAATGTTCCAGAAAATGCGAGAGTTCAACGCGAAGAACCCAGCAATGCTCGCGAAATTGTGGGATGAAGAGCGGAAGTCGCATGAAGCAGTTAAGAGTACTCCCACACCTACGCCAGCGCCAGCAGCGCAGGCTCCGGCGTCACAGCAGAAAGCGTTGAACGCGACATCCCCACAAGCGACAGCGGCGAACCAGATCCGACCTTTCGCCAGACCGGCCGCGCCTGCGAAACCTCCAAAGACTGCATCGGCAACCAAGCAAGGACCGACGCAACAGGCCACGCCGCAGCCAAACATGGCCCAGTCCCCGAAACTGCCACGAAACCAGTCCAACACCTCACTCTGGCCGCCGCATAAGAAGGGCGCTCTAGCAGAGGTAACTGCGAAATGGCTGCTGTCTATTCACGAGAACGAGGGTCAGACTATTTCACCGAAAAACGTGCTCGATATTCTGGATCAAAATCCTTCTTATGTGCGGCTGTGCGAGTCTTTGGAAGGCTTTGGCATGGTCTTCGACCGGTCCACTTTGGCACGGGAGTTGCTGAAGGCGGTGCCAGACGGCTTGAAAACGCAGACCGCGCCGAAAGCGGCAACACCTCTAAGCGGACTCAACCGCGCTGCAGCGCAAGGTACTGGCGCCTCAACCGGATCGCCTAACGTCCTAAGAGGCAAGGGGAAGCAGAGGAGGGAAGATTCGATGAGTGCGCCGAGGCCAACAAACACTGTGAACTACGAAGCTCCTATCTCTTTATCTGAGGTAGCCAGGGAACTCAGCACATCGGGTAGGCGGCCTTCGCATTCCACGAACATGCAGAACAGCCCGCCGCAGCAGCAACAGTACTCACAGAGTCCTTACTTCGCACAACCACCATCGTTCACCAATGGCAGCCGACCCGCTTCTCAGGCCGGAGTACCTGAGATGAAGCCGGAGGTCAAACCAGAAAAGCCGCCCAGACCACCTGCTGACAAAGAGGAGGCCGCACGGAAGCGTACTTTTGGCGATCTTGTCGACCTCACCGCGGAGGACTCTGATGAAGAGCAGGGCCCGCCGCCGAAAAGGGTGATGGGCCCCACGGCCGCGCCTTCCAATAGTTTCCCACCACAACATAGGGACCCTCTTGCTTATATTGCACAGCCTACCACCTTCAAGAATTATATGGACGCACCAAATCACGAGCATCGAACCAAGACAACGCATGGTCCGCCTGGCTTCACTGTTCCTACGCAGTGGCCACCGGGGTCTTCGAATGCACAGCCGCCGAAGCAAGAGAGTGGCGTGCCGTCGCCGTATGGACAACCGGCGACAAACGTTCTTCCTTCTCAGCTACCAGCGCCTCCTCGACCGAAGGGTCCAGCACAGGAACAATTACAGCTTGCCCGAATGAAAGGCAAGATGCTTGTCGAGCCCATCATGCGGGATCGTGTTGCGCGCAAGTCGAGGTACGACAGCCGCACCATCGCGAGAGATGTGCTTCTTGCCACCGGACGGCACCCGGACATGCGCGGGTTGAACGCACACTTGTCCGTAATGCAAAAATTGCTTGGACAGCATGGTATCGATGCGGAGGGCGGCAACAGGTTTGATCTGAAGACGATCAGGTGGGATGCCATCGATCCAGACCCGCCAAAAGTAGAGGAGAAGGAGAAGCCATTGGCGCCCAAGAAGACCTCTGAAGTCGACGCAGAACGCAAAGACAGCGAGGAGGTCGCGGTGGCTCAAGACACCGCCGCTCGCACCGCTTCACCGCCTGCTCTTCCAGCAAAAAAGAAGCGTGGTCGTCCCGCGAAGCTGACTAATCCCGCTCCCCCGCGTCCAGCAACTGCGGCTTCGCGTGACAGCCAAACGCGCACCAACCCACCAACGCCTTCACTTCCTTCTCCTGCCGACATGGCTTCCAGCTGCCAACCTCTCGGCTACTCCGCCTTCCAGCAGATCGACCCTCTGACCGGCAAGAAGAAGAAAGGCCGCCCATTCGGCTGGAAGAAGTCCGTCCATTCACGTGAAGCGCAAGGCCTCACACCCGCCAAAGCCGGCCATTCTATCCGCCCCAAGCCCGCACACGCGAACGCCTCGACTCCTGCTGCCGCCGAGCCCGCCGAACCGCACTACCAAGTCTACCGGTGTGAGTGGGCGGGTTGCAAGAGCGCGCTGCATAACTTGGAGACGTTGAAGAAGCACATTGTGAAAGTGCACGGGCGGCAGGAGGAGAGGCAGTTCGAGTGTGATTGGAAGGGGTGTCTAGAGGGTACGCTGGATGGGATTGAGCCGTGGCTGGCGCATGTGGATGAGGCGCATCTGACGCCTATTGCGTGGAAGTTGGGAGATGGGCCGAGTGCTGGTGGTGAGTAGAGGAGTGTGTGAGGGGAAGATGTGTAGATATTGTAGTTGCTGCGAGACGTGACTGCTCCGCACCTTGACAGACGTGACTAACAAGACGATGAATGAATACCAGACCCTTCAAGCTTTCGCGAGTCTCCACAAATACCTTCCTATCTCAAGGACAGCTACGGCAGAGCCGTCACGCCTGCGATAGCACCGCGCACGCCTGCCAAGTCGGCTACCTCGGACACGCAACAGCAAGATACGCTGCAAGAAACTTCACCACCACCGCAGCCCTCCTCGATGGAAGCTTACGGCCCCAGCAACCCAACAGAGACTAGAGGGCCAAAGTCTGCTACGCTTGTGCTGGACGCAGAGCTGAAGAAGCTGGAAGAGCAGCAGAGGATCGTAGGGCCGATCATGGGGAAGATGGGCTGTGTGCTTGCGGATGAAGGGAGGAAGCGGACTTTCCTGGATGATGAGGATTTCGAGGATGAGGTGGAGGGGAGTGAGCATGAGGATGGATGAGGACGGCAGAAGTGGCGGAAAGACAAGGCATGCGGTTGGATAGGAATTGAAGCATTTCCGATGGCAGATCGAGGCGATGTGCGTGAAGATGCTTGACTGCTCGGGCCAGAGATGCTCCGTTGCATAGTCTCCGACGTAGCGGCTGAGATTGGTGGTTGTTACAGAGCAGATGTGCTGCTATATCCTGCTTCATCTCCAGCTTGGGCTGTTTGGATTTCAGCGGCCAGATCGGATCCACGAGCCAAGTGCCGTTCACATGTCCATATTGACCCCACGCCTCTCTTCTTCTAACCCATGCTCGCTCCCTCGTCCCCCTCAAGCTCGGTGCTTCTGCCCTCGTCTCTCGCAGCACCTGTTCATCTCCTTGCTTGACATCCTAGCCAGCGTTCAAATGCACACCCTCCCTCTTCCGACCTCATCTCGCCTTCGCAGGCACAGCGTCCGCTTTCCGTTCCGCGCTCAGAGGCGTTGTGGCTTTGCCGTCGATGCTGTTGATCTCGAGGTAGTGGTAGAGGACTATGAGTAGCATCGAGGCGCTGCCCAGGAAGACTGCAATGTCGTTAGGATTGGAGGTGATGTAGATACGTGGCGCTCCAGACTAACCTGCGAGCGAGTACAACGCGTTGTCTGAAATCATGCTGACGACTTCGAGGGCTGGAAGAAAGTGGTTGCTGCCCATATGTTAGTCCGGACGAACTGGCATAGCTGTCATGTATGAGTGCTTGCCGGAGGCCACTTACGCCAATGGACTAGTGGATTTGCTACACAGCGGTTGTGGACCGGAACTCTATGATTCACGTCCTGTTCGTTGTCAAGTGGCCCAAGAGTTGTACTGCGATTGCGATTGACTTGAAGTAGTACATGTATGCAGGTGTTGTTGTCGGATTCAAGGTCACGTGCTACCCCAGTTTTGAGCCCCACTGACTTCACCTGCACGACATCTTCTCAAAACTCCACCACCTTCGGCGCACAACGGATCTTAACCACTTGTGATTGCAGTCCAGAGTCGCTGATGGAGAGCTTTCCTTCGCCTGCCGTCTGAGTCAACCCGCGCCCATCGAGCGACTTTGCCACACACATTACACCCACGGAAACCCCATCACACGACCACCCAACATGCCTCCAAAGAAAGGCAATGAGCCGCCTAAGAAGAAGATGACGGTCGAGGACAAGACCTTTGGCATGAAGAACAAGAAGGGCGGCTCAGCACAGAAACAGATCAAGCAGATCGCACAAGCGACAGCATCGGCCAAGACTCCGGATCAGAAGAAGAAAGAGGCCGAGAAGCAGCAGCGCGAGAAGGAGAAGGCGGCTGCCGAGCAGGCGAAGAAGGAAGCGAACGAGCTGCTTGGTAAAGCCGTTCAGACGCAGAAGGTGCCGTTCGGTGTCGACCCGAAGACAGTTGTGTGCGAATTCTTCCGCAAAGGCACGTGTGAGAAGGGCAAGAAGTGCAAGTTCTCGCACGACCTGGAAGCTGGCCGGAGGACTCAGAAGAAGAGTCTCTACACTGACACACGTGAAGGCGAAGAGGATGGAGAGGGCGAAGGCGAGGAGGGCAAGAAGAAGGATGACATGACCGACTGGGACGAGGAGAAGTTACGGCAGGTCGTGATGAGCAAGCACGGTAACCCGAAGACGACGACGGACAAAGTTTGCAAGTTCTTCATTGAGGCGGTGGAGAATGGGAAGTACGGCTGGCGATGGGTGTGTCCGAACGGTGGCGACGATTGCAAGTATCGACACTCGCTGCCGCCTGGTTTCGTGCTCAAGACGAAGGAACAACGGGCGGCGGAGAAGGCGATGATGGATAAGAGTCCGCTGGCTACGCTGACGTTGGAGGATTTCTTAGAGAGTGAGAGGCACAAGTTGAGCGGGACGCTGACGCCTGTGACGCCGGAGAGCTTCGCGAAGTGGAAGCAGGAGCGGCTGGACAAGAAGGCTGCGGAGGCTGAAGCGCAGAAGATGAAAGAGGCGACTGGCCGAGCACTGTTTGAGAAGGGCGACTGGGAGGTTAGTGATGACGAAGAGAGTGGGGATGAAGACGACCCGTGGAATCTGGAGGCACTACGGCGAGAGACGGAGGAGGCACGGGCGAAGAAGGAGGAGGAACGGATGACGAACGGTGTGGATGGTTGATGTGATCATGTGATTGCCATGAATGTTTTGTCTCGACGGCCTCAGATGACATTTTCTGTTCCAGGAAACAGTGCATGCCTTTTATGATCATGAGGAGCCTTCTCAATCTAGCTCCATATTCTCTCTCATGCAGTGGTGTATGAGGTCTTCCTTCTCGAACGCGTCCCTGTTAACGTCCGATGTTGCCATCGCCGCAGTGATCGCCACCGCTCGCTCCAGGGCTCGCGTCCTCAACTGCAGCATTCATCGAACCCTCCCTGTCAAACATGCTTTATGAAGGTTCAGTATCGCCATCCTCTTGATTCCTTCCCTCCACCTTCATGTTTCCGCGTCTTGGGTCCACTCATAGAACATGAAGTCCGGGCTGGCGTACTCGAGTTCTTCTCCCTCCTTTGCTTTGGTACGCACATATCGTAGCAGACCGTTGTGATTCGTGACCGTAAATAGAGAGCTCCTCGCATCGGTGATACCGTGGCCCTCCAAGCGGCTGGGGTATGCCTTGAGCGTCTCAGCGTCGTTCGTGACGAGGCCGGTTACAAGAAAGCGACATAGGAGCGCGCGGTTGAGTGGTCCCAGCGCTAGGAGCAATCTCTCCAGGTACATTTTGCCTGGCGAGATCATGAACACCCGCTCACCGTAGTAGATGGAGCTAGCTTCGGCCACAATCCGTTTGCAGGTGTGAAGGAGTGGTGGTGGCTTCCACTGGTCCGGACCGGATTCCAGGACGCTGACCCTGCAAGGGGTTATCTTCCTTTCGCGGTCGGCAAAGTACATGCGGTAGACGCGGTTGCGTAACTCGGCTGGTAACCTTCGCAGCAGTGGTGAGGTCTGGTCTTCGTCGGCGGCGGCGTTGTTCGTCGTGACTGAGGTGACGTTGTGTGACTCCATCTTGGCGGGCAAGTCTGGCAGCAGTGGTGAGTTCTGCTCCATACTGGCGGCGGTGATGTTCGTCGATACTGTGTTGACGGTGTGTGGATCGTTAGGTCGTCGACGCTGCAGGAGTGTGTCCTGCTCCATGTTGTCTTGTGGTGAAGTTGTGCTTTCGCTTGAGAAGTTTCACATCTTTCGAAGTGTCAGAAAGGTGGAACAAGGTGGCCTTTTGTAGGGGACGGTTCATATGATTATGAGAAAGTCACTCGTTTGGTGTGAGGTCCTTCCGGATCTGGTTTGTCAGGTACGTGGGTCAGCACAAGGCGGCCACAGCTACGATATGGAGTGTCACAGTGAGAGGCTAAGAAATCTTGATGATGCATACCTATATGATATCGAAGACGAAGTTGCCATAACGCACCACGTCTTGCCCGTCTTCGATGCATTCTCTCCGGAACTGGGGCGGTACAACATCTCGTGGTCGGCTTACATGCTCCTTAATGTTGGTCTGATCGTCGAGACTGGTTGCTTTGAGACCCCCTTGGACCGCAGCGGCAACACCACTCAGCTGATGCAGAGCCTCCCGTACTATCTGAGGCACCTTGCTTTTCGGATCCCGGTTGGGCATCTGCCTGGACAACGCGGCATACTTATTGTAGCGCTGTTGCAAAGTGTCGGGAGTGATCCCTCGTTTTTTAGCGATCGCTGCTATAAGGGGGTGTGTGTCAGGCCCAAGGAACAGATTCTTAATCTCAGCTGGACTCTGAACATCCCAGACCGAACATCTCGAGCTATTTGTCGTGTAGCTCTTGCTGTGGGCTTGGCCATGCTTTTCTGCCCGTGGATAGGGGGTGTGCGGCTTTGCGGTCTTCCTCAGATGCCTCGCCGTCGGTGTCATCGTTGTCGTTGCCAGTCGTATAGTCCTCAACTGATGCGTCGTACAGCTCTGGAACGACACCATAGAGTGTACAATGATGGCTTAGCCGCGCCGTGCCGATACGACAAAAAATACCGTTCTCTCCAGTCCACTCGAGCAAGAGAGCATTCGTGGTGCCGGCCGGCAGTCGCCTGTTCCATCGAAAGAAGAGCACCGGGACTACGAATGTTTGACGCACTGACTTCTCGACAACCGAGCCCGTCCAGAACTGCACCAGCTTGTCTTTCCTCTCCAGACCCTCCGGCCAGTGTTCGAGATTTAGATCTATTGGCAGTAGCCGGCCCTGCATCCGAAGGTAACCACTTTGAGAGGACCGAAGAGCATGCTGTCAGATTCTGTGACGCCCTCGAGCTGAACATCGATAATCTTGACCAGATCCATCGCACCCTTGGTCTCGAGCAGTTGATCAAGCTTCATGCTTCTGGGAGACAGCTTTCCACCACGATGCGCCCATGACCAAGAAGGCGCCACGTAGGTCTCTTCGGGCTGTGAAGTATCTAACGCAGTACGCTGTCGCGGATAGATGCGGTCCCAGAGCAGCTGACGTGGGAGCTAATGTTCCCACAGCCCGGCGACGTACCGCATACCGGATCGTTTATGAAGCAGACGTGCTATGGCGGAGATGGCAACAAGTCGGTCTGTGGGAAAGCTCAGATCGCAACCACTATCCATACGAGCGATCTCTGACCAGAACGTGATCAGCGGGTGCGTAGGCGTCCACAAGTCCAGGCCGTAGCATGTCGATTTTGCCTTTTCTTTGGCCGAGGGTTCGTCGTGAAGATCGGACTTGACCAATGCAACCTTGTCATTGTCGAGCAGCGCTTTGATGGACGACCAGACATAATTGACCCCAAGATCTCTGGGCTCCAGTGGTTCAATCACCTTGTCGGAGAAGATGTCCCACGATTTGAAACCCGCTTTGATCGGGTGGAGCGTCGAGTGGGCAGATTCAATGCTATCTTCTGGCTTTGCTTCCATGTCTCGAGAGCATGAGCACTCCCACAGCAGCTGACGCTTCGCGAAATCAACCACTCGAGGCGCGAGGAAGCGCTCTTGGACCACCCAGCCACGGCACATCAGCTTGGCATGGGAAATCTCGCTGGACCAGTCAACGTATGGGTCGTCACCCACATCATAAAGATAACGGGTGCCTGAAGATCTGGCAGAGCGCAATCGTTCAAGACTGATGAAGCTCTTCCTCCACTCTCCATCCAGTGCGCGCAACTCTGCAAGCAGCATACTGTTCTGCATACCCACATTCCTGGCACTGTACTGGAAGTTGGAGCCCGACCAGTCGAATTGGCCGTTAGTGTTTCCGAGAAACGAATTGAGATCTTGTTGTGACTCTGCTGTATCTGAGTGGAATAGGATTCTTAACGTGGCAGGCATCGTCAATTCCAAGCTCTCCCACTCCGCAGATGGTACAAAAAGTGACCTGATGTCAATCTTGGAAGCGTTCCATTGGCCATGTGTATCCCGCAGTTCCGTTCGTAATTCATACTCGTGAAGCTCTACGTTCCGCGCGCTGAAGGAAAAGTTGACACCACCTCGACGAAAGCTACCATTGCTGTTCCCGAGGAGTGAATCCAGGTTGGCCTGGAGAGGCGGGCGAATACAAGTGGAGATGAAGATGCGGTTATTGTCGATCTTGAGGAAAGGGTCCTCCCATGGGGGCATACCAGATATTCCGGATTTTTCCTTCGAGCGGACGGGTACACGCAGAGGCTGTATCAAGACAGGGTTCCTAGCTGTGAACAGGCCACCGTGAGGGTTACTAGCCTTAGTAGCGGCAATATTTAGCCACGACCGCTGGTATATGTCTGCCATCACGGCTGCTTGGTCGAGCCAGTCCTCTCGGGAGTCTTGTATGATGCACAGCGAGTCAATCCAGACGTATTGGACGTCAAGCCTGCGAGTAAGCTGAACGGCGTCCCTGAAAGTCTGTGGAAGGTCCGAAAACGCTATCCGCTTGAAGTAGGCGGCGTACTGTTCTTTGGTCAGTGATGGGATGGTGTCTTGAGATTGGCCCCAGCAATGGCTGAGCGTAGTGTAACGGATGTCGGCTGGAAGGTCGACTCCAGAGCAGAGTCTGATGTCTGTTCCAACATCTAAAATCCGTGCAAAGCGACGGCCCGATATCGTCTCGTGATTCTTGCGGCAGGCATCGTGGGTTGTCTCGCAGTTCTTGACCCAGGATCGGATGACATCTATGGACGAGGAGTCCACATCGTTGTTGGCTGATGGAGCTGGTAACTCTGACAATAATTTCTGCGCTTAGCACAATCAGTGTCTCAAATACCGTTCAAGCGAATGCTCTAGATATGAGTACACTTAGCCAGGAACAGATGCTGCCGGCATGTCTCCTTTACTTCTTGATCCCCTTTCCATGCCTTGAAGACGGCCATACATCCTATCACTCTCTGGCTCTCGTGCTCATGGCTCAAGCGAACGCCAACAGATGCTCGGTCTGCCTCGACACCATCGCACCATTCCAAGGCGGGCGTGATGATCTTGCTTTTGCCATCGTTGACGAGGGCGTCGACAAAACGGTGGCATAGCCCGCAGCCACTCGCCAAAGACGTCCGCAAAGAGTGGAAGTCCTCATGAAGCGGCTGCAGGTCTTTGTACAGGTTGTTGGGAAGATAGCTCCTAACATACGTGGAGGCTAGATCCGAGTACTTGGGCTCATCCAACACCGCCACGCATGGTTGGCATAGCATGATGTCGTTCAGCTAACAAGTCGGCTGCCAGCTGCGCACCAGAAGAAGCGGCACTCAGGAGACGCCTTCTTCTCCGCGACACAATTGCCTATTCTCGAGCTTGCGTAGCAGGCTCTTCCATTGGGCCAGGATGACCATGCAGTCTTCTTGACTCTTCTCCTCAGAACGATCTCCCGTCTAAGGACTGCTGAGCAACACCTCGACGTAGTTCGGGACGCAATGACAGATTCTTCCTCCTCCCGCGAAGATATCTAGCCTTCGCTGTTTGATGATGGAGGAGGAAGATGCAAATATGAGGGCTCACACATTCCCGTCCTTCGTCGTTCCTCCCGCACGCAGCGGCATGTGGTCAAGGCTGAGGTGAATGCAGCCCGCTGCTCACCGCACTTGATCTCGACATTCCTCTATCCAACGACCTCCTTTGCATTAAAGTTGAAATCAAACCCGTCGCCACTGCTGTGTCTTTGCCGCTCTCGTTCGAATTTCCGTCGCCGTCACATGTCCAAACGGTGTGCTGAAGATATTCTACTGGCCTCCGCGAAAGAAGCTATTGCGCCGCCAACACGGGTTTACTCCAGTAGCACATCCACCGACCACAGTTCCGCGTTCTCCCCCGACACGGGAGACAGGCTTTTCGTTGATTTCGACTAGCTGTCAGGAATTGCGCGGTTTTTGTCTATGTATCAAAGACCAATCATCTGGCATTCTCCCGCAAGATGGACATCGGCGTCGAGACCCCGAGTCTGTCGCCTGAGCTGATCTCACTCATATGCTCATTCATCGATACGAGGAAAACGCTGTACAACATCTCGGTCTGCTCAAATACCTTCTACGATGCCGCTGTGCCATATCTGTACTCCACGATCGATCTTAGGGCAAGCGATGCAAAACCAGTTGGTCGACACACGGACTGGTTTGGCCTCAGAAATCTGATATCTCTATTCTTGTCCAAGCCGAAGTTAGCCCTCTACGTCCGCGGTATCAGCATTAGAGGTATCAGCGACTTATCCGACGGCTCCCGGTTATCCATGGCCGAGCCTCCCATGGCAGTCCCACGTACGGTTCAGAGACTCATTAGTAGCATCTCCCCGGACGAGCAGGTATCCAAACATTGGGGGAATGCATACAGCGAAAACAACGAAAATGCATTGTTCGCGGTTCTTCTATGTCTGTTACCAAGACTTATATCAATAGACCACGACGTGCCTTCCAACCTCGATCCTTCGTGGGTACCCTACGTCTTATCGGCTAATGTGGAATACCACGAGCTCGTAAGGCAGTGCAACATCAACATGAAATCAGCTTTGCACATGCTTGAGACTACTACGCCTTCTCGCATACACGCTGAGCTGCGTGACATCTCCTGCATCTGCTTACCGGACTCTCATCACAGTCCAAAGCATTTCTTCGAGCACTCTTCGGTGAAGCGACTTTTTTTGAACAATATTCGATCAGATCTCAGTCAACGCTATTGGCGCACCACGAGGACGATGCTCCGAGATCTGGAGTCATCCAGCTCGAATGTTGAGCAGATCCAGCTCTTCGACTGTTGTTTCGACGATGCCGATGTGACTGATATCCTTCGAGTCCCTAGGGCTCTGACTAGTTTCACATACGAGATCGGCAAGAATGACAGCCTAAGAGAGGCAGTCTCCGATGCTTCCCGTCAAACCCTTCTCCATGGTCTTGAGCGCCATGTCACGACCCTTCGAAGCCTATGCGTGGACAGCCAACATGGGTGTGATGAGGTCGAAGAGGTAGTGGCAAGAGTAACGCCATTTTGGGGTTTACGACGATTCGAGAAGCTTGCCCATTTACGGATGGCAGCAATATTTATGATGGGTCGTCATCGAGCCGACATGGACATCCTCGCGAATCTATTACCAAGCAGTATAGAGACACTGGAGATCACGAAATGCAGCGAGTATTTCGGCAACTCTCCTGATCAAATCTTCTGGCCCATCCAGGAGCTCTTGCGTATGAAGGCATCGTTTCCGCGGCTCTCGAGCATCGCTGTCGGAGTGTCCCTAGACTTTTTATTGGAAACGGTCGAGATGGAGGAGGAAGGCAAGTGGTATTCATCGATGTTTCGACGGGCCAAAGAAGTCGGTGTCACAATCACTCTGCTCGTTGAAAGGGAGGGTTCCCAGTCCTTTGAGTTCAAAGAGGCCATCAACAGGGACATTGCATGGGCTGAAATTCGCGACGGAGGCATTCCGATGGATTGGACAGACTCATATCAGAGAGTGAATCGGAGAGTGACTATGGAGTGTATGGCCCCGAGCGGCTCTGATTAAGCTACCTCCACTGTATCTCGCTGGACCGCTCTTTCGCATCGGC
Organism: Saxophila tyrrhenica; assembly: GCF_035928015.1. Lineage (NCBI taxonomy): Eukaryota > Fungi > Ascomycota > Dothideomycetes > Mycosphaerellales > Extremaceae > Saxophila > Saxophila tyrrhenica. The sequence goes on along the minus strand of NW_027041748.1, from coordinate 117,826 downwards.
CTGCAGCATCCAGCTCGCCTGGCTTACGGTCTTGAAAGAGTTGAACGTGAGGTTGATCTACAGGTTCATGGATGCCTAGTGGAGGACCAACCTTTTGTCCTTGGTGCCGACTCGTGAGGACGCAGAGTAAGGTAGAGGGCTTTTCGATGAGCCATGTCTGCCTCCAGCCGCTCTAGGCTGCAGAAGTATTGTAATTCCTGCGGCTGAAGTGCTTCAAAAGGCTTCTGCCGATGAGGTGGTTGAGAGTCCTCTCTGCCGCCGAACAGCTGTTGTTTGTACTCCTACGGTTATGCCACGGGATCGGGCACAAACAGACCTACCTGCAGGGCCAGCTACTCCAGCCCTCTCACCTGAGCTTCTGTCCCTCGTTTTCTCCTTCATCTCCGACCAGACGACTTTATCCATGGTTACTAGGTACTCTAAACAATCCCACGACGAAGCGTCGCCTTACCTGTACCGGAAGCTGGACATCCGACCACGCAATCCAAATACTTAGGCCAGCGAAGGCGATCGATTCCGTCTCAAACACTTCACCGATGTCTTCTTGAAGAGGCCACGACTCGCCGCTCTGGTGCGGCATTTGACCATTCGGCTTGCCCTTGCGGATGCCTCCGAGTCCAATCCCAAGCAGGGATCCTCCAGTCACCGGGTCACTGTGCCGACCGCGGTTCAGCAACTGATCGCTGGCGCAGCTGGCAGTCCCACCCAACAAACGGAATGGATCGAAGCCTACGGCATCGGGAACGAGGATGCTATGCTCGCAGTCTTGCTGTGCACTCTGCCCAGGCTGGGGACGCTAGACGTTACGATAGCTCTTGACGCTCCTTGGACACAATACGTTCTCTCCCTTTCGAAGCCTTATCACGAGCTGCTGCATCTTCCACTGGCAGAGGCCGAATCATCCTTACGATCACAAGACCGCTCCCTTGCCGCCCGCCACATTCATGTAGAGCTCCACGATATCTGCTGGTTCTGCACCAATCTAAGCGGCAGCGCTCTCTCCCAATCATTCTTCGCTCTTCCGTCCCTCAAGCGATTATACCTCTATCACATTGGAAGCGCAGCACCGCGCACACAAGGCTCCTTTCCCCTCGACACTGAGACGCTCGCCCTCAGCACCCTCCTCCCATCCACTTCCAGCACGAGCTGCGAGAAAGTTCCATCTGTATCGCAGACCTCCACCATCTCCTCCGCCTCCCTCGGCCCCTGACGAGCTTCATCTTCGAAATGGGCCAGCAGGTCCCAACTTTCATCCACGCCCGCGAGCACCGACTCGAGTACCTCCAATGCCTGCAGGAAGCTCTACTGCCACACGCGCCGACGCTGAAAACGCTCTGTCTGGACTTTAACCGGGACATCTGGATGATGGAACAATATCCCAACCCTTCGATCGGAAGTCTGCGGCATTTCTCTCAGCTGACCGAACTCCGATTGGCGAATCTCTTCGTCTTCAGTAGACTCGACGATGGAACGGCGGGTTCGCATTAGAGCTCCACACCAATGTTGCCGGAGACGACGCTAACGGATCTCCTCCCACCCAGCATCAGGGCGCTGCAGTTGACGAAATGCGAACACCATCTCCAACGGACTTGCGCGGCTGTGCGGCATCTCTTGGACTGCCCTACGGCATTCCCAGCGCTCGAGAGGGTTGATTTAACGACCAACCACACGTCAAGAGACTCAGCCTCCTGGCTGCGAGCCGCGTCCAGTGGTGCGAAGCCCTCCTCCTCCACTCCCAGAGCTCTGATGTGAAAGTCTCTATCCACGGAGAGTGGAGAGGCTTTGAGCACGAGGAGAGGGGCTGGGGCTTCAGAGGAGACGTGCATTGGGCGCCTCAGATCGATGACGTGGGGCTTAATCGGCCGTGGTTGAGGCAGGCGGTTAGGCTGGAGGACTGTGGGAGTATGGGTGAGTTTAGGGAGAGGGTGTGTGGGAGGGAGGGGTGTGGATATTGCGTCGATTGATCGACCAAGCTCGCTGCAAAGGGGGTATATAACTCTGTAAAATCACTGTGCCAATCCACCACACCACACTGTAGAAGCAACTCCACTTTCCCCCTCTCCGCTCCCACCTCCACACTTTCCTCACCACTCCTCCCATCTCCCTCAAAGATCCGGATCCTCAACCCCCTCCGCCCTCTCCCCGGCCTCTCTTACCCCCAGCCCCGTCTCCTCCGCCACCCGCACCTGCACGTTCCGCATATGACACACCACAATCGCCAAAGCCAGCGCATTCCAGACATCGTACGCTTTATCCGCCATTTGGAAGAAAGCAATGGATTTCACGTCTGGTTCGGCGTCAGCGGGGTTGTAGGCCACCAGCGCGACTAGGGTGCCGGAGGCGATGATGGCGTAGAGGGTTGGGAGGGGGTGGGAGAGGATTTGAGATTTGGTGGAGATGGAAGAGGGTGAGGACTCGATCGATGGTTTGATCGCGAAGGCGGCGCGGTAGCGGGCAGCGAGCGCGGCGAGTTTGGCGCGGGCGCGTTCTTGGAGTTCGGCTGCTGGGGTTGAGGAGGGGCGGCATTGGAGGGTGAGGAGGGGGATGGCGGTTTGGGGGTCCAGACCTGAGTCGGTGGTGGCCCATTTCATGTACTCTTTCATCATTTTCTTGGTCTGGAGTTCAGGCGTGATGTTGGTGTTGGGTAAGATGAGGCGATCCCTGACTCTACCGCCCAGCTCGAAGAGACACTCGAGCGCTTTGCTGCCACGGGAGAACTTGGTGCGTTGGGGGCAGAGGATGGCGTCGTCGTCGGCGGCGAACAGGGCGTCGGGCATCCAGGGCCATTCGAATTTGTAGTAGTTGGGTAGGAGAGGCTCGTAGCCGCGCATGGCGATTTTCTGGACGAGAGCGATATGGTCGTCGTCCCAGCCTTGGTCACGGAGTTCTTGCTCGGAGATGCCGCGGTCGAAGGCTTCTTGCGCGGGGGAGATGATCTTTTTGCGGTGGGGTGAGGTGTAGTCGTGTTCGGAGACGAGGAGGGAGGTGTCGCCTTGCACGTCTTCGTCGTAGTAGGATTCGTGGTCCGCGGGTGTGGAGGAGCGGTCGAGGTGGATGTTGGATTCTGCTTCGACCTCGTCGTCGTCGTGTTCTACATCATCCTCACTCGCAGCCTCCAGCTCCACGTCCTCGGAGTCTGCTTCGTCCGCGCTGTACTCTTCTTGCCCGAGCTGTATGCGCATAGCGCTCTCATCCTCGTCATAATCGTCCTCCGAGTCTTTTTGCTCCACCTTCAAGGCCTTTCTTTGATGACCACTCGCCGCGCTGGGTGTCATGGGCGTCTTCCTCTTCCTGCCCGCCTTGCTGCTCCCACTGAGCGTAGACTGCGCGCGCCAACAGTCCACCCGCTCGATCGGGCTCATAGACTTGGTCTGCCTCACTGCATCCTTGGTCGTAGATTTGGGCCGCCCAGGTGGTCGTCCTCGCTTTCTGGCTGGCGGCGCGGTCTGTGGTGTCGCGTTGCGTGTCGCATCGGCTTTACGTGGTGATATGTAGGACCAGAAGCGCGAGAGGAGCGCCATGGCCAGTAATATGGTGAAGTATATTCGGATTCATGGAAGAGGTGTTGGAACAAGAACGGGGTCGTGAACAATGAAGTGAATAAGATACATGTGCTCATTGTTCTGGAGAATGCAAGGCCCGCATCGGGTTAGATCGTGCAGCTGTTCTCCGGGAGCATAACGTGAGCCAGACGGATGGATCAGTCGCAGTACTGAGGTGTGAACTGCTTGTCCCACGGAGATGGCTACCTGATTCAGGTCGTCCTTACCCCCTTCTCCGCCCCAGTGATATGGTGCTATACAGCTGTCCATGAGTATGAGAAGATTGTTCGTGACTGGGAGAAGAAGGCTGAAGCTGGCCGCATTGGGCTGGAGCATTACGTGCATTAGGGTGGCGGGAACAGCCGCCGCCGGATTTTTCGTCATCAGGCGCGTCGTCCTCGGCCTCACGACAACAAACCCATTCTCCACCACGCGGCCCCTCCACCCCCCACCACAGCGACAGCAGACAGCAGCAGCAGCGACAGCAACCGCGGAGATGGAGGATGTGATGGACATCGATGGTCCGTCCTACGATAACTACAGTGAGTCCTACTTTCTTCCTTACATTCCTTCCATTCGCCTGCATGCATGACCCACTCTCCGGCATCGCAGCTGCATGCTCGTACCCCCCTCCCCCCCTTCGCACCCCTGTCTCTGTCTTGGAGAAGGCGTTCGGCTACCTACTCCACCCTCTCATCCCGTCCCCCTTCTCGCGCAGCAAAACAAACCTCAGTGGCACGACGCGCTCCATGAGAGCTCATTGCGGTCTCGGAGAACGCGTCAAATCCATCACCTCCATCATCACAATGGCCCGCTGAGCACCATGAGACGCTCTTGCCGTCTCAGAGAGCGCCTTCCTCAGCATCTCCAGCATCAAGACACACGTCAATGCACTCAGACACCGAATACGCCCAGGTCGCTGTTTCGGAGAAGACGCACAGCCCTTCACGGTTCTTCACTTCACATAATCCACTGAGCCACCTCGCACACCTACTTCTACACACTTGTCATTCTTCTTTCACATCGCACCTGCCTTCAGCACAAACAACTCACTACTGCCTCTTCCGGAACATCTACTAACATGCCTCCAGCCCCGTCGTGGTACATACCGAACGCCGACAACGACATCAGGGCCAACATTGGCCTGTATAGCAACAATAACAACACCACCACGACCACCTTCGCCCCCTCCCAGAGCGCGACCAAACGCAGCTACAGCGAGTACTCGGCAGACCGTGACAACATCACCACACGCCTCAACCCAGCGTTCTCCCGCAACAGCGTCTTCTCACCACTTCTCATCTTCTCACAAACACCACCGAAGCGCACCCCGCCGAAGGGAGGCCGACCACAACCAAGGTCTATCCTGAAGAAGCGTGTCCCATTCCACACACAAGCCATCCCAGCCATCGAGCCACAAGAGGAGGCACGCGACCCATCGGCGCGTACTGTAAGCGGCATGATCACCACAATCTATACCACTGCCACGAGCTACTTCTCTGCACTGTGGGGTTACATCACCAACACCATCACCGGCGGTCAAGAGCAGCAGAACGAAGATATACGGGCCATCGAGTCGAACTCGTCCGGCACCAAGAGGCGCGCCGTCTCGTCACCGTCGGCCGCCATCTCATCCCCACCAACCCTCACCACAGCACAGCAGCAAGTCACTTCACCATCGGGTATGCCAGGAAGCTTCCCGCAGACACAGACAGCTCAGCTGGAGACACCACCTTCCTCGCGCCCTAGCTCCTCCGGCTCTGACCAGGAGAAGAAGCACGACAGCCCGACGGAAGACGACAGCTCAAAGACATCACATCCGCCACAAGAGCAGGACGATGCACCATCTAACCCTCCTACCCACCACAGCGCGACAGATAGCTACGGCGCTGCGCAGGTCATGCCACAGACCAAGCAGAGTGCGACAGATGGCCACGGCGCTACTCCGGTCATGTCACAGACCCAGCAAAGCGCGACAGATGGCCACGGCGCTACTCACAACTACCCTCGCATCCGAAACAAGTACGCATGCATCACACCATCATCACCATTGGACTCGGCACAGCCATCAGAGCCAGTCGACTTTGTGTTGGGTCAAATGCAGAAGAAGAAGTCTCGCAAATCGAGACTACCGCCAGAGGCACGAAAATGGAAACCACGACCATATTTCAGCACACAGAAAGCGGAAAGCTCCAGCACACCAGCGGAGAACAACCAGAACGGCGATCCACCACGATCGATCACCGAAGCAGCCGTCAGGAATAAGCTAAAAGATCTCATCGTCGATGAGCGCGTTAAGAAGGTGCAAGTCGCCATCGACAGCCCAGCGAGGCGCGAACTCAGCAGCAGCTGGAACGATCGCAAGAAGTTGAAGGAGACGCAGAGGCGCGAAAAGGAGGCAGAAGAAGCAGCTCAACAATGGGCGCGAGACGAGGAGGAAGCCAGACAGGTGGCTGAAGCAGAAGATCTTGCAAGGCAAATTGAGGATGCAGAAAAGGGATATGAATCTGAAGAGGCGGAGCCCATCATCCCCACACTATCAAAGGCTTGGCAGGCCAGAGTGGACGAAGAGATGTCCACCAAAGATCACCGCAAGAGAATCGCCACGGACGCCAGTGGTACTGACCTCACCCGCCACGACTTTGGAACTCTCATCCCGCAGGCGGGATCGAGGGACAACCCCTCAGGCTGGCTCAACGACGAAATCGTCAACGCTTGGTTCGGGAGAATCGTCGCAGCAAAACGAGACCCGAACAGCAAGGTCAAAGTGACCAGGCGAGGTGCACCATCATCTCACCAAGCACACTCAAGCATGTGGTACAACACGTACAAGAACAGCGGCATCTCCGGCATGAAGGGATGGTCGAGAAACTGGTATCAGACCTCAGACCAATTCTTCGCGACCGAGAAGGTGTACTTCCCCATCAACACCGGCGCACACTGGACGCTGCTGGTCGTCTCCCCAAGAACTCGCTCGATCGAGTATCTGGACAGTCTGGGCGGGAACGGCGGCCATTTCGTCCGAATCGCGCGTGAATGGATCCAAATGGAGTTGGCGAAATTCAAACTCGACTATGTCGAAGACGAGTGGCGATACGCCCTCGAGTTCAAGAGTGGTCTACAGTGCAACAGCAACGACTGCGGCGCCTTTACCTGTCTCAACGGGATGGCGAGTGCGCAAGGGCGTAAGGGTTATGAGGCGCTGGGAGACTGTGAGAAGGAATTGGGGATGGGGGATGGACGGCGCTTCATGGCGGCCGTTCTCATGAATGGGGGTTTTCAGGGGGAGTTTTTGCTGTGAGATGGAATCTTTTTGGGGTGTTTGGGTTTGGGAGAAGGCGTTTTTTGATTGGGCTTTTGGGCATGGACATGGACATGGGAATGGGCAAAATAGACCTGACGCGGCGATCGCAGGCTACGATTGATGGAGATGATGTTCCCCGAGAGACGAAATGATACCCCAGATGAGAAGGCAATTCGTTTGAGCGTTTGTATTGAGCGTATAGCGGAGACCAGAGCTGGTTCTCCTTTATTGAAATTGAATTGAAAGTGTTTTCGTCATACTTTTCATTACATTCCAGGTTGTTTTGATCGCGGAGAAGGGGCGGATGGGATGGTACATCTTGCGGCCGACTTCTCCTACATCTCGATGCTTCTGCTCCTCACATCTGGACTGCTGTGGACGTGTAGGCTCCTATCTCAATCTCAGAGAAGTTACCACAAAGCATGCAATTAGCCTCGTCTCTCACAGTCCGATGTTCTCCGCCCGCTCATATCGCCCCGCCGGCGGCTTTGGATGTGGTGTTTCGAGCATAGAGAAGACTGCCAGGGAAGCAGATGAGATGGACGGCTTCTCTTTGGTCGATGCGGTGCTGCTGCTCTGATCGCAGCACCCCGGGCTATGGATGCGGAGTCGGAATCTGGGAGAAGGCGTCGACGGTTAGGGGTGGGAAGGGTTGTTTCTCCCGGGGTTATGATTCTCCTCGCCGCTGCGTTCGGTACCTGTTGTCGAGGGGGTCAGCACAGGAGACGGAAACATCCATGCTGAAGGCTTGCTCGCTTCTTGGGAGGCTCGGTCGGCCATACTGGCGGGATGGACGAGCGTGAACGGGATCTTTGACGTATGCTGGAGCGTTTTGAATGAATAGGGCTGCTGTATTCGATGTGCGATGAATAGCGAGGTAAGAGATGTCGTCTGCTTCTTTAAGAGGTCCTGTCTTGATCGCAGAGAAGACGCCGGACGTCGGATGGGATCCCTCGCCTCCCCATGATCGAGAGGGTTCTGGTGCTCATAAATTACCTCTCGCGAGCCCAGAATGTCTGGCATTGGCTCAGGAGAAGAATTCCGCACCCTGGGCGAGCGCACCCCTTCTCTGAGACCGAAACCGCTTTCCTGCTCACCACAGAAGTCCCATGGCCGCTTGGATTTTATGACGATTCTGGGAACGAGATTACAAAGAGGTTGCCCCTGACTCGTGTGGGTTTGAAGACAAGCTGGTAAGTAGAAAAGGCCGTTGAACACAGCAGAGACATCGTCTTTCGGTTCTTTAGTTCAGCACAGACGCAAGCATCGCGGTACCAGCTACTAGAATCTCGTAGATCGCAACGCCATTCTGGTCCCGGTCCCATTGCGTCAAGACGGTGGCTGCAAATGTATATCGCATCAATGCTGTCAGAGCGTAGAAGTGACGATCGTTTGAGTACGCCCCAAGTGCGCCGTAAGCGCCTACGCCGATCGAGCCTAGACCTGGAAAAAAGAATTAGTACAGACTAATTGTTGTCCATGGGTCGGTAATCGGTATACCGATGCTCTGTAAAGCCTGCTCACTGGAGCCTACGAAGGCTGGACCCGCCTGCTTAGCCCACGCTCGCGGGGAGAAGACGACATAGAAGCCTTGCGCGATGTTGAGGAAACCGTGTATGACCAGAATGATGCGTAGGATTTGCTTGAAGGGTGACATCGCATAGGACTACATGTGTCTGGGACATATGGGAGAAGTTGCTCTAGCTGAGTTCGTTGTCAGCTGAAGTCCATTCCCTCCAGCTCCGCCCAAATAGGCAGGAGCATGCACGGTCCGAGCCGCTGTTGCAGCTTTAGTTCAACGACATTCGCGAAAAGCGCTTCCCTTGCATCGACACCATTTCTCCCACGAACCATGACCAGCGTTGACGAACTCTTCAAGAAGCCCAATCTCCCGTCCGGCTCGACGAAACGCAAGTTCGAAGCGCCAGACGCGCAAGCAGCATACAAAGCCACGAAACTATCAGCGAATGGCTCTCCGAACGGCACCGCGCAGGCCAACAGCGCGACGGTAGAAGATGACGAGGACGACGATGTCGAGGCTGGACCAGAACCACCTCCAGATGACGAAGGCGACGACGAAGAAGGACGATTCTTCGGCGGAGGCGTGACGAAGGATGCTGCACAAGCGCTCGACTACCTGGACGAGCAGGATGAAGATGGCTACAAGGAGGAAAAGATCGACTCGGGGTGGTTGAGAAGGCTGGCCGTGAGTTTCGAGAAGAAGGCGAACAAGAACTCGGAGTTGAGGGCGCGGTATGAGAGTGAGCCGCAGAAGTTCATGGCCAGTGAGGCGGACCTTGACGCCGAGGTGAAGAGCTGGAGTTTGTTGAGTGAGCATCCGGAGCTTTACATGGAGTTTGCTGAGAGTGAGAGTCTGGCGCTTCTGGTGGGGCTGCTGGCTCATGAAAACACGGATATTGCAATTGGTGCGATCGAGATCATCTCGGAACTCCTGGACGAAGATGTTCAAGCTGAGCAGGATCAGTGGGATGCTCTTGTCGCGGCGCTGCTGGATGCGGATCTACTCGAGCTCCTTCTGAGCAATCTGGCGCGATTGGATGAGGCGAATGAGAGCGATCGAAGCGGAGTGTATCACAGCCTGGCGGTTCTGGAGAACTTGGCAAGCCAGCAGTCAATCGCGGAGAAAGTTGGTCAGGAAAAGGTTCTAATGTGGCTATGCAATCGCATCAAAGAGCCTGAAAAGCCAGTCGGACAGAACAAGCAGTATGCGGCGGAGGTGTTGCAGGTGCTGCTGCAGTCTTCGCCTCTACTGCGCAAACGCCTGGCTGTGGATATCGACGGGGTTGATCTATTCTTGCGCCTACTCTCAGCCTACCGGAAACGAGATCCGCCCAAAGACAGTCCAGAAGAGGAATACGCGGAGAACCTTTTCGACGCTTTGGCGTGTGTCGTGGACGAGGCAGAAGGTAAGCAGAAGTTCGTTGAGGCGGAGGGTCTCGAGCTATGCCTCATCATGCTTAAGGAAAGCGCTTTCAGCAAAGTCCGCGCTCTCCGGCTTCTGGATCATGCTGTTGCAGGCCAAGGGGCAGCATCGGCGGAGGTGTGCGAGAAACTGGTCGAGGCTGCAGGATTGAAGGTTCTGTACAGCATGTTCATGAAAAAGGCCGACAACACTACCGTTGAGCACTTGCTCGGCATCTTTTCTGCGCTTCTGCGGTTGTTACCAGGCGAATCTTCAGCGCGAATACGGACGCTAGCGAAGTTCTTGGAGAAGGATTACGAAAAGCTCACGAAGCTCGTGCAGTTACGGAAGGACTATGCGCGTAAAGTCGCCACGGGGGATGAAGGCATCCAGCTGGAGCAGAGGATGCTGGATGAAGAGGAACGGGAGGAGCGAGCAGACGAGTTCTTCTCGCGGCGGCTTGACGGAGGCTTGTTTTGTCTGCAGACCATTGATGTGGTGCTTGCGTGGCTCATTGCAGAAGACGGCGGGGCGAAGACGCACATCAGCAGCGGACTTGGTGGACTGGAGAACGTTCGGAAGTCTTTGCAGGAGCAGATGGCTCTCTTGGATCCTCAAGCTGGCGATGATGAAGATGCGAGGGATATGTTGAGCACACTCATAGACTTCTTGCAATGATTATTGGCTCGCTCCAAGAGCTCCATGGAAAGAACTTCTATCTCGGCTAAGAGTAAGGCTTGATCCGTATGTCCATGTCTGCGATCCATGGAAACGTAACGAATCACAGGGTATCCGGTCCGGGCAGGGAAGCCCCGTAAGGCTCGGTAACGAAAATGTCTTCGCTGTACCGCTCTCGGATGCTGACTCGAACACCATTGTCTTGACCAAGCTGCGGAAGAGTCCGGAACAAGCGTTCTCGATAGATCGCAGCTGAGCTCTTCCTGACATCCAAGCTAACGCTCGATAACGCAGGAACACTCGCACGATGCGACAGCAAATGCTCTAGCGAAGCACAAGTCCGGTCAACGAAAGCGTCGCCCACCCCGAGCTCGAACGTTTCGATGTGGCGCGGCAGCAGTTCCATGAAGACGGTTTCTGGCGACCCTGCATTGGCAAAGTCTTCCAACGACTCCCAACCGGGCGTCGGCTTCAGGGCAAGCTGATTGAATATTAAGCCGGCCGACAAGCGCACATGGGTGAGCTTCTGAAAGCTCTGCAAGCTGTCGATCCACGGCGTGTCAAATGTTGGAAGGTAAGGCCAATCGTTGTCGTCGGCGTCAAGGCAGAGGTGTTCCAGACTCTGTTCATGCTGGCCTAGACTTTGGCGAAGCTGCTGATAGTCCGATCTAGACTGCTCAATGTGCTCCGGGTGGATCTCGTAGACGAAGCTTTTGAGAGCCTTGGGGAACCGCAGCGCTCCACTCATGTCAGAATTGTTCAGCTCACAATAACGCAGCTCGAGCTTTTCCATGTTGGAGCTGGCAGGCTTCAATTTGCGGAGTCCTTTCTCATCTCTGGGTAGGTGGCCCCAAGGGTTGTGTACACCGTTGGCACTCCGGAAGTTGTCACAAGAGATTCGCTTTGCGGAGGATATGTCCAACATCTCTTCAAGAAGGTTACTGTGCTCGGGTCCTGTACTGCTCCAGCGGACATCTTGCAGTTCGGGAAACATTGGGAGACCAGCGACTGGTCTGAAGCGAAGAGGCAGGGCATCCTCGAGCTCCTGCTGAGAGGTTGACACCAGAGTATGGTAAGCACACCTGAGGGCGACGACTTTGGGTACCCACTCCATGTTCATAGCTGTAGCGAGGTCTATCGACTTCAGCCGTGGCAATGTACACAGGAGGAAAGCCAACATGGCATCCTCACTATAGGCGATATAGGCCTCTTCCAGGCTAGGTAGCTCCCAGAACTTGCGGTCGTAGTCCTCGAGGGCTGCCAGCAGCTGCTCTACGTGGTCTGGTAAATCCCTCTGTTCGGAAATCATGGCGTACTTGCCGCATCGACATTGGTAAACCCCATGTCCAGCATTGTTTGTAAAAGCTGGCCATATGCTGAGTTTCCGAACAAGAACGGCGATTTGAGGCTTCTTCATGAACAATTCCAGCAGGCGGCCGAGCCCAAAGCGGTCGTGGTGGTGACGGCGGCCCTGTAAAAGTGCGTGACAGCGTTAGCATGTGTCTCGATACTCCGAACGAAGGTACTGGGCCGCGAATCGTCGTGTGGAGCTCGATGGGGTGTTGAGGAAGAGTACTACCCATCGATGCTTACCACTGCTCTCCGTGGTCGAACGTCCAGCGTCTCGTAGAGGTAAGGCAGCGCGAAATCGTAGAATTCTCTCGAACAGAGGGCTACATTGGCCAATGTTTCAGTCGTCGCGAAGGAGACGATGTATGATAGTAGCTCCGCAGGAAGTTGCTGTTGTGACATTGTGATTTTGTCCATTGTAATACAAGATCAAGTTGCCTGGAGAGAAGAAGTGCGGTGAGCTTTGGGGTATTGGCCGGCTTGAACCACGCCTTCAGATCTTCCTACATATCAATAGTTGTCTTTCTTTTTGAGCACCATGCCCCCAAAGGACTTAAGCGTCTCTATGCTCAAGAGCAAAGCTCAACGTACTTCTTGTCCAGCTACATTGGAGTAACTACTGAAATGCATCGTGGAACACAAATGCATTCTACCCGTCCAAAGACTAACGTATGGTGCTTCTGACGACTCATTGGCTTTGCTCTTAACGTCTCATTATCTCCAACGGCACCAAAAGCGTTGGCTTCGTGTATCAAGAACTCCCACATACCACCTTCCGTTGCCTACTATGACTTCACTTGCTCCTCTAGAGATTCCAATGTGACGGCCTTGTAGCTGGGAGCCTTGTTAAAGTCGGGGAGCTCGTCGTATATCTGCTCAGCCCATTCGACCTCTCCACTGAAACCCCACCCTCTCTCCCGATCTGACATTCCACACTGCTCCCACACAATGACCCAGATGCCACTGGTCTCCGCAAGGCGTAACAGTGAACAAATTTCAGCTTCGCGCCCGCAGTCCCGTACTGTTCCTTCCTCGATGCGAAGAGAGATCGACGACAGCTGAGGCAGCGAAGAACGATGCTCCAGAATATATTGGACAGCCGAGCACGTTTCTTTCAGAGTCTCATCGCATTTTGTCAGCTTCAACGTCGTGATGTTGCGTGGCAAGATATCGAACAGACAGGACTCGCGGAAGACATCGTCGCTCGAATCGCCCCCAAGCCAGAAGATATTCGCCAGTTGCAGCTTGGACAGCTTCGTGAAGTCTTGTAGGCCTCCAAGCGCTGCCGGTGGCATCGTCTCGTCCATGGGTTCTTCCTCCGTGTAATCCAATGAGAGCGTCTCCAAGCTCGAATTGTGTCGATCTAGCGCCTTTCGAAGGTTGCGCATCTCATTGACAGTGTGGATGCGCTCGCTCGACGAACCAATCTCCCAGATGAAGCTGCGTAGAGCCCGCGGCGTCTGTAAAATGGTTATGATATCGCTAGGCGCGAAGGAACACTGCCGTAGTTCTATCGATGTAATGCTCGAGGTGCCATCTGGCAGCTCGCGCAGTTCATTAGGGTACATGTACGGATTCGTCCAGACAGTGTCGTCCCAAGCACGCTCGATGCTGTCGAAAAACTGGAGGTACAGCCGCTTCGCCGATGGAAGGTTGAATAACGCTTCAGTCCACACAAAGGGAGTTTCATGGTCACGTTTGCCGGACCAGCAAATGTCGCGAAGCTCACAGTGAAGCCGTTGGCCAGCCGTAGTGTGTTCTTGCGCCGGGAGGAGCCTTGCTAACTCTGTCTGAGACATGGACAAGAAGGTATGGTAGGGTTTCGTCACGGAGAGGGTGCGGAATACGAAGGGAGCTGAGCCAGAGATAGCAAAGTCTATGGTTGCCAACTTCGGCAAAGTACACAACAGTACAGCCAGCATGGCGTCTTCGTTGTCGCGACTGTAGCATTCGTACCACGCCGTTCGGGTGAGATGACTCGCAGCAGTGCCATGGATGAGCTGTCTGACTTTCTCAGATGCTGGAAATCGAACTGGGGAGTTCTCGTCGTACTCTTCGAACCCATCGATGAAGGCAGGACGAATGCTGAGGGTCCGGACTAGCACAGCTTTCTGTGGACTGTTGATGAACAGCTCGGTGAGGGCCCTGAGACGGAAACGGTCGTCCGGATGATTGGTAGACACTGGAAGTGGCCGGAGCTCCAAGTTGCTGTACAAATGAGATTGAGCTTCATCTTGGAATCTTTTCGAGCATCTCGACACCCGGACCAGGTCTGATTTGGAGCGCAAGTGCGAAAAGATAAGAGACGTGAGTTCGGGCGGAAGATCTGGCGACTGGCGAAGTTGTGGTTCTGCTGGCATGCTGGAGATGATGGCACGTAGTACCGCAACGCCGGAGAACGAGATTTGGTTTTTGTAGTATAGGGATTCCACAGCAGATGTTAAAGGCACTCCAGGAACCCTAGGAGGACTGACCGCCAGGATTGCGGGGCATTCTCAACAGCTGCAGGGGACCCACGTCTCGAATTCGAGCAGTATCGAAGGGTGTCAGACGTCTCTATGCGGTCGTGTGGCGTCCATAGGAAAGCGTTCACGTTCGGACAGTATGTCATGGTCATGACTCTGCGGTTGCTTTCTGGTGCTGAGCTCCCGTGCCCAATTTCTGGCGTGATTGTCTTGATCGCCGGCCGCTCGCTGTGTGTGTTCTTCTGGCACTTGTTGCAGGACCAGCGATGTTGCTGGAAACGCCGCGGGATAGTCGCCAGATGGGTCTGTATGCATATGCTGCGGACCTCTGGACCAGCGCTCCTGATATCAGTCTCAGCAAGTTGCCACCTTTGAACCTGACCCGGGCTCGTTCGTCAAGTCAGTCGAGCAATTTTCCATAGTACCGCTCGAATGTCGCGCAGAAATGCGCATCGTGATGGTACCTCTCTACAAAAGTCAACAGTAGGTTGTCTTGATCAGTGAGAGGTGCCCATTCAACGTCCTCGTTCGCTTCCCATTTTCGCTCTCGTCTTTCCTCGCTCCGACGCCAGTGGTGCAGTACCTCCATGTCCAGGCCAACTTGATGGGCGAGCGCGAGTACAGGTCGATAATGCTCCATGAGGGCAGCGATACTCCAGGCATCTGTTACCATCTCTAGTGAGACTTTGGACAGCTTGGGAAATGTGGTGTGGTGCTTTATAAAATGTGCGAGCGCGGCGCAGCTTCGCCGTGGTTGCTCGTTCCGGCGTGAGAGCCGCACCGTCTCGATGCTCGAAGGTAAAAGGTCGAACAGGATCGTCTTTGTGGATTCTGCGTAATCGAGTTGACTGCTTTGATCCGGCTCTTTGCCTTCAATAGGACCAAAAACGAAACTCGCCGCAATCCGGAGGTGGGTCAGGGTTTGGAACCGCTTTAGACTTGTGATGGCACCCTGAATAATGCGAGGCGTCCCTCGCACGGGGTGCCCGTGCTCGAGGGTCAGATATAGAGCCTCAAGTGAGCTTGGATGTGGCTCAAGAGCCTGGCGAACAGTGTCGGGGCTGAAACAATTCTCCTCGCTCCCAGTTAGGCTCCTCTCAGAGACTGAATAGATGAAACTTCTAAGGACTCATGGAACGTCCAGGAATCGACGTATATCGTTTTCGTTGAAGCAAGAGTGGCGCATTTCAATATCCTCTATGTTGGAACTTCCAACCCGCACGTGTTCTCGGTTCACTGCTCGTACCCTTTCTCCGGCGGGACTTCAGTTGTGGAGCGTGAATACTCTTCTTGCAGCAGGTAGAGCAAGTGCACTACGGACAAGCACATTTGCTGGGCCAATGTCGTAGTTGTTACAGACCAAGCAAAGGTCGCAAAGCTCGGTGAACAGCTTGCGACTGGCATGAATGCGAGAGAGAGCTGGCATTCCAACGAGCTTTGGTTCCCAGCATGGCAGTAAGTCGCAGCAACTCCGCTGTGAAATTTGGCAAGGACAAGAGAAGTCCATTTAGCTCCATCAGGTAAGTAGATATCTAGAGACCACAACCTGGGCAGGAAACATAGGAGGACCGCTAACGTTGCGTCTGCTCCGTCGAAGTCCCAGGACTGTTGGAATGTCTGGTTGGTATCTTCATCGACACAGTCCGAGAATCCACATCGATCAATTAGCTCTGCCACTTCGAAGGCAGTCTCTAGATCCCCTGAATGAAGGTGCTTTTCGTCCTCAGGCCGGAAGCTAAGATGTTGTACAAGCATAGCTAGGTCTGGACGATGAATAAACAGCGCGCTCAGTTGTTTGGTAAGAATTATTTCTTCGCCTAGGAACTCGTCGTCGTCAACAAGGTAATTGTCCCAGTCGAGGTCCAGGTTGCTGTACAGCTCAGGCAGTGCCAGCTTAGTAAAGTCTTTCGAGGCTCGTGCTATCGCGGAGAGTGTCGCCTTCCTCTCGACAAACGAGAAGATCAATCCTAGTATTTCCTCCGGGAGGATTGGTAGTTCTAGGGAGCCTGACCGTGACGGGGAGGTTGATCTGCTCCAGCAATTGTCGCCATCCCTGAGACCGTATATCGCAGTCATCCGTGATCAGCTCATTCGAAGTCGTAGCCAGGTCAGCGCGTACCGCTGTTGCAACTGGCACCCAAGTTAAGATTGTGTCGCCTTCTCGCAAGGCGAAGTGACGGCAACGAAAGGTGAAGCTCTCAGCAGCAGCAGAAATTGGCCGCGTGCACAGACGCAAAAGTTGTTCTACGAGGGAAGAGCTTCCCTTTACACACGACTCTGTATTCACGTTTGTTACGTGTATGTTCGTCTCAGCACACCCCAGACACATCTCAAGAGCCGACTGAACGGAACTGCGCTTGACGCCGATGGCAGAGCCTATGGGTGATGATGAGTTGCTCGCAATCGTAAGTCAAAGCTCTCTGGAAACCTTCAAGAAGTACATGTAAAGATGCTGAAATGCCAAAGCTGCTATCAAATCTACGCAATGCCGAAGCCACGTTCGGACAAGGCACTCCTCCGTACGAAGCCATATCGACGACAGTGAAGGAGCACCTGGAAGCTATGAAGGCGCATGGAAAGTCCACCAATCTGACGGGCTTTCGTCAATCGCAGCAAGCCGATCCAGGAACCGCAGGAAAGCCGGCGTCGACTGCATTTTCGAATCTTGCGTTTAGACCGAAACCGAGTAGCTGAAGATCGTGCTGAGGATGGTTTTTTTGGGAAGCGTGCATCGGAAGTCTCAAGCTACTCATGAGTTCCGCTGCTCGATGGACACGGATTGGATGAGAAGTCACGACCAAGCTCATCGTACTGCCAGGTCGTCTGCGGAGCTGGTGGTGCCGGGTCCAATGGTGGATAAGCGCTTAAAGCTTGATCGCACGCACAGTCGCCCTGGATGTTGTTGTACTATCGAGCTTAGAGAGATAGTCATGCTTGGAGGGGTGATGCTGTAACTGGAAGCCCGTAAAACAGCTGGCAGCTCTGGCGTCGTGTCGAAGTGGATGTCGAGCAGATTTCAACTCAAGCGTCGATAGCATGCCATCCAATTCATTCAGACTTCATCGCTCATCAGCAAGCGGATTGGCATGAATCCTGACACCCTCAATCCTGATCGCCTCCTGCGGCCGGTTCTTCTTGTCGACCGGCACCTCCTCCATCTTATCTAACGTCTCCCACCCCTCAAGTACTCTCCCAAACACCGTATTTTTCCCATCAAGATGCGACGCGGCAGCCAGAGTCACGAAGAACTGAGATCCATTGGTACTCGGCCCCTTGTTCGCCATCGACAGCATGCCTCTGGCGTGGTGTTTGAGTGAAGGCTTGATTTCGTCTTCAAAGTTCTGCCCGTAGATGGATGGCGAGTCCTTGACCGAGCCTGAAGCGGGAGAGCCGCATTGAATCATGAAGCCTGGGATGCTGCGGTGGAAAGGCGATCCTTTGTATGCGCCACTTGCGCATAGGGCCAAGAAGTTGTAGGTCGTCTTTGGGCATGCCTGGAAGAGCTCGACTTTGAGGTCGCCGTGTGTGGTTTGGAGTGTTACGGACATGGCGCCTTATTCTTTACGAAAGGTCGCAAATGATTTGAGTGGAGAAGTGGTTGTATGGCAGTGGAGATTTGGAAGGTTTGCGCTTGGCATCAGCTCTCCAGGATGTCTTGATCGACGCGGGCCAGTCGCAGCTGGTGTTGGCGGTTGTTGGCAGGCAGGGCTCAACTCTCACGGGCAAACAAGCCAGGCGCTCCTCTGACGACACTCCTTCCCCCAAACATGCTTACTCACGACACCGCGGCCGGCTGAACGAATCGCACTCGCTGTAGCATTGACCTCTTCTTACCACCTCACCTGTCTGGCAGCGCGAGAGACCGACTCGCATTCGGCCGAGACACCTCATCTCATCTACAACAGCTTGCCAAGGTAGCCTCGAACGAGCAAGCGATCGGGCATTCTACTGTCGCGCATACCCTCTGCGCTGTCCAGTCGGCACCCCACATTCGCCCCGGAGGCTACACAAGGCTGGAGGAGAGAACATTTGGTCTGGATCTCATTCGCGACAACAGCATTGGGTCTGGCGGCACTTCATGGCGAAGCGCCCATGTGGGCTGGTCACCACGTACGCTTGAGGCATGTCGGCCTTCGTACGGGTCTCTGGACCTCCTAACAGCAATTTCCTGGTATGAACATCTGTACGAAGATGTAGAGGTCGAGACTGGTTCACTAACACACGCTATACAGGTCGGCTACCCAGGCATATCGGCCACCCTCCCCCGGATAGAAGGCCGCGTGGAGATACGCCCCGCCGCCGGAGTCACAGCGCCCGTCACCGTTTCCCTCGTCACCGTCTCGCTGCAGCGCCGAGAATGCATCAACCCTACCGCCGACTCGCTCCTCCGGTCCTCGCTGTCCTCGCCGAAGAAGGAGATCACAGATATCGTGGGCAAGGAGATGCTGCTATACCGCACCCCGCAGGGCAGGGAATCGGAGTCAATATTATGCATGGACCTGCCGTTCGTGATCTTCATACCCTACGGCAGAGGCGGGGAGGAGATAGCGAAGAGGACACCGCCGCCGAGTTTACAACTGGACAAGCGGCAGGCGGAGACGTATTATGAGATAGTGGTGACGCTGCAGCAAGGGCCGCAGGAGCAAAGAAAGTTTCCATTTGCGGTACCGATACAGCGATACGACACGCTGAGCACGTTTGGGATGTATAACAGACCTGAGAGCGCGGAGCGAGTGACGGATCATCTGGTGACACTGGGCATAAGTCTACCGCGCTGGAGCTACGGACCGCTGGATCCCGTTTCGGTGTACATCAAGCTCTCGCCGAACCCAGACTGGCTGTCGAAGTCAAAGAAGGTTACGATTCAAGCAATTACGGTGGGGATTGACGAGGAAATTACTTATAATCCCGAAGGCGACGACCCCAAGAGACACACGAAGCAGCTCGCGCGGCATCAGCAGAGTGTGGGTGTCAAAATGCCGGAAGCTGGGTACTTTACGAATCTTGGTCTGGTGTTTCCGGCGCGAGAGCTGAGGGACAGCGAAGGGATACTGCCAAGGAGCAAGAAGGAGTTTCCATTGTACCCAGTGGCTGGCTTCACGACTACGGCGACGCTGTATAAGATCGAATATTTCATCACCGTGAAGGTAAGGCTGGCCCAAACACTCCGGGTCCTGTGTCCCTGCTAATCTCTGCCGCAGGCAAAATTGTCTTCAGCACGCGACATACTCCTCCGACAGCCCATCGTAGTCTGCCCGTTTGACCATGCGCAGTGCAAGGAGGAAATGGAGGGTATTGAGCTCGCCGCGAGAGACGCCGCCCATGTCAGCCAGGACAATCCGATGCTGCCGGCTTGCACCATCATCCGAGCTAACGATCCTGCTGGGATGCGAACGCTGGGATACACGATGGTTGGTGGGCATCGGAAGTTGTTGATTGAGTGAGATGAGCATACAAATGAAGTACGATGAACAACACAGATAAGCGAGCAGAAGTAGCCTGGCAGACAGCCCAGGATATGCTCCAGACTTGCGACTATGCGCGCTACGAGGGCGTGAAAGACGGGATCGCGGACTTGTCGACAGCAGCCACATCACACGGTTCGAGAGGCGAACAGGACGACGACTATCGACATCGAGACAGTTGGGCACGACAAACGCGACTTGGATAGAACGAACAATCTGGACAGCGCTCCAGACAGCAGGATACGAATGAGAACAAGGATACCCAATTTGCTTTTCCAGTGACGGGAGTTGCGGGACATTGGGACACAGGTGCTTCAAGCGATCTGGCGCTGCGGAGTAAAAGCGGGAAAGACTGGGTGGGTGGGAGGGATGGTTCTGAAGCATTTGAATGGCGTGTTCGTGTTTTTGATGCACGAGGGTGTATACTACCTTGCTCTGATAAGTTGAGACAGCTTCGTACGAAGAAGGAGAGGTTACTTCAGCATCCCATCGGTCTTACTTCCAATCCAGCAGGCGAGGCTGAGAGGGTTCGGAGATGTCGTGCTGGTGACGCCGGAACAAGGTTTGGTGGGTGAAAGTTACTGGCTATGGCGTTTGCAGGTATGTTGGAGTACGTTACGCCATTGCGGCATTTTGAGGGTGCAGCAGATGATCAACATCATGCGCGACTATTTGCAGGGCAGATACTTTCAGAAGAAGAGGAGATGTCCTGACAACAGCGTCGACTCTCAAAGAAAAGCACCGCTTGCAGCATGAATTTCGTCAACGAACGAACAGCTCTGCTTTCGCAACAGACACCCAACGCCAAAGTATGGAAACAGAGGGAAATGCACACGCTTCGGGGCGTGGTCTCCGTCGAGTCGACAGGAGAAGACTACCCGTCCAAGCGCCGCGACTCAGGGTACGCTTCTGACGAGGCTCTCGAAGCAGCACCCAAAACTCTGCCACCGGAGCCTCCGAAACGGAAGAAATCGACCAAAGATGGACGAAGCTTGAGACGGAAGAGTAATGCTTCCCTGCTTGACCGCATGCAGGTTATACGAGAGGCGGAAAACGAGGGGGAAGAGCGTCGGGCGAACGTCGTTGCGATGGCATGGCCGCCGCTGACGTCTGTAAAGAGTTTGCACGGAACCGGCAAACAGACCAAGTGTAAATCTTCGGACCGTCGAGGAGGGAACAGGGCAGTTCAAGGGACCAACCGTCGAGCCAGCCGGCAGGGCGTGTTCTACCTCAAAAGCGACGCTCAGGGCGGCGACCACGAAAGATCTCTGCCGCCATTGACAAAGAAGGCTTCCATCCAGACAGAACCCAGCAACGCAATGCACGGGAAGCACGACCTCGAAGCCAACACTGCCCATACCCACAGGCGAAATCATAGATTAGGCGGCCGACTCCATCCCAGAACTGGAACGCCAGTTTCCCGTAGCTGCTGGGTCGTCATCCTGTGTGCGAGTCTCTGGCTGCTATGCATCTGGTTTGTCTTTCAGGAAGCCTTATTGTCGAAGCGTTGCAACGGTGATAGAAATGGCTATGGCTTCTGGCATCGATGCAGGTGATGGGGGCACCTGCGTCGGTTATGCAGGTCGGTGGCGGATCTGGGCGGTCCGGTCTGGTTGTTTTTCCTGCAAGCGAGTCGTCGTGCCTTTGCGAACGCAGGATGCCTTCACTGCCATGAGAGCGCATCAATGTGGATAGTGTAGGGGAGACCAGTCACATGTAGTGTAGAGAGCCAATTCATCCTTCGCTGGGCCAGAAAGAGAATGTAGCCGGCAGGGGCCTTCCCTTCCCTTCCCCTCCGCGCTCGAAGCTCGGGCGTGATTTGCAATCCACTTCCGCAGTTGTGGGCGCAGCAACGTCACCTTTCAAAGCAACCTGGAACCTTTCTTCCCTAACCATGAGAAATCCATTTCGAGGGTCTCACTGACCACCCACCACCCCCTTCACACCGCCGCCGTCTGTATAAGATGGGCCATGTAGCACTCCCGCGGCGCTGCTGAGCTGTGACCGGCAAGCGAGAGCCGAGACCAGCGCTATCACCACTCCCCGACCTAATCGCCTGTCGTTCTGGCCATACCACACGGATCCTTCGTTGGCGATCAGTCAACTTCCCATTGCTACTCCCTACCACCTCATTGCGCCCTACTCTCGTGGTGTTGATACTACCGGCTTCAGTAACTGACGTACACCGGCCTGCCCCCAGGCGGCGATGACAGCAGTCGCGGCCAAGCACAACGCCAGCATGCCTCACAACACGTCCGATGGAGGGAAGCGGAATTTCTCCGGCCTCAATATGAGCAACAACCAGAAGGTCACGGGATCGACTGGCCAAAAGATCAAGAACTTCTTCCGGATACCTTCGAAAACCGGCACAGGCGACTCCGTAGGAACACCTACTTCCGAGACAGAGCCCTCGCAGAAGGAGCAAAAGGATGACGGCACTCGGACCCCGCAATCACAGAACACAAAAAGTCTGCGGAACAGCAGATTCATGCCACATCTTGGTAGGAACAGGAGTCACACTGTGGCATCCGAAGGCAACCCGCTCGACGATGGCATGAGCCCTACTGCCCACGTCAACCCGTACTTTCAACATCAAGGCCCGCCCGCGTTACGGCATCACAACGATAGCAGCGTTCCACCTTCACCGCCAGACACTCCCGGCACACCGAAGAAAGTTGGCGCGGATAGTCTTTCGAAGGATGCAGCGGGCACGTCTGGCAAGGAAGAGCTCGCAAGAAAGCTGAGGAGAGTCGCCAGTGCGCCGAATGCGCAAGGACTTTTCAGCAAGAGTAAGAGCAAGGGCAGCGCGGATAGCAGTGGTAGCAGACCGCAGACCAGCGATCTGGACTCTCCCATGAAGGCCAATGGCGTGCTTGGACAACATGGCAATGCTTCTGCGTTGTCGATGGTGGAGACGATGCCGCAGAACGACGACCTGCTTCCTGTTCCCGGCATTCCTGGTATTGAGGGCAAGCTTACGCCCGGGAAGATCCGAAATAGCGTGGCCTTTAGAAGGACGTACAGCAGCAACAGCATCAAAGTGCGGAACGTGGAGGTTGGGCCGTCGAGCTTCGACAAAATCAAGCTCATTGGGAAGGGTGATGTCGGAAAGGTGTACTTGGTGAGGGAGAAGAAGAGCTCGAGACTATACGCCATGAAAGGTAAGAATTTGGTGCAAGTTGTGGTTGGATTCAATGCTGACTCGTTACAGTCCTCTCGAAGAAGGAGATGATCAAGCGCAACAAGATCAAGCGTGCACTCGCTGAGCAGGAAATTCTGGCCACCTCCAACCACCCATTCATCGTTACGTTGTACCACTCGTTCCAGTCGGAGGATCACCTGTACTTATGTATGGAGTACTGCAGTGGAGGCGAGTTCTTCAGAGCCTTGCAGACGCGGCCAAACAAGTGTGTGGACGAAGATGCGGCTCGATTCTATGCTGCTGAGGTTACGGCTGCGCTGGAGTATCTGCACTTGATGGGCTTCATCTACCGAGATCTGAAGCCAGAGAGTAAGCACATGCTGTCTGCGAAATGACGACAATCAGCGCTAATAACTCGCAGACATCCTGTTACATCAGTCAGGACACATCATGCTTTCAGATTTCGACTTGTCCAAACAGTCAGATCCAGGTGGTGCACCCGCAATGCTCCTAGCGGCGAGCAACTCGAGTTCCGGGCGCCTGCACACCGGCGGTATCACGTCGAATCCTTCACCTAACAACATGCCCACGATCGACACAAAGAGCTGCATCGCGAACTTCAGGACCAACTCGTTTGTTGGAACAGAGGAGTACATTGCACCAGAAGTGATCAAGGGCTGCGGACACACGAGTGCGGTCGATTGGTGGACGCTGGGCATCCTGATCTACGAGATGCTTTTCGGCACCACGCCCTTCAAGGGCAAGAACAGGAATGCCACGTTTGCAAACATCTTGCGAGATGAAGTGCCCTTCCCTGAGGGCTCTGGACACCCGCACACCAGCAAGTGAGTCCACCACTCCATTAACGAAGACTCTTGGAGTTATGCTGATATGAGTCTAGCCTCTGCAAATCGCTCATCCGCAAACTCCTAATCAAAGACGAGCTCCGCCGCCTGGGCTCCCGCGCCGGCGCCTCCGACGTCAAAGCCCACCCCTTCTTCCGCAGCACCTCGTGGGCCCTCCTCCGCCACTCCAAACCGCCCATCGTGCCTAACCAAGGCCGCGGCATCGACACGGTCAACTTCCGTAACGTGAAAGAATCCGGCTCGGTGGACTTGGGCGAGGCGCCTCCGACAGGGAAGAATAAAGGCTGGCAGGTGCCCGCGAGCAAGATGAAGGGCGTGCCGTTGGATAGCGGATTGGACACGCCTGGTGGGGAGATTGCGGATCCGTTCGAGGAATTTAACAGCGTGACGTTGCATCATGAAGGGGATGTCGGGGATGAGGGGCCGGTGGTGAATGGACATCGGTAGGACCGAGGGAGGTGGGAGAAGAGGCGGACGTGGCCGCTGTGTGGGATGAGAGTTGTGCAGGAGGAATGAGCGCGCGTCGAGGGGTCTAGATGGGAGGATGGCAAGGAGTAAAAGGGCGCTGGCGTTACGAGGCGGTACCTGTACAGTGAGTGGCATGGAGGAGTTTCTTGACCCGTGCTGGAACAGCGTTCTTTTTGATGGCGGCTTGAGATGTTTGAGCGCACGACACGTTTACGATACGATCATTCGAAAGGGGGGATCATATGGTGTATATAAGGGTATTACTTGAATCAGAGAGCTCGCCGTCATTTATATGTTCGTCGCGTGAAAGTGGTGTGATTGGCACCTAGAAGCGAGCTTTGCCAAGCCGTATCCGATCGCGTCTTCACCTCCTCGCGTTCTATCGACAGTGTAAAGTAACACTTGAAAAAAGAAATCTACGAAATGCTGGAACGATAACACCCTGCCACCGCTCTTGAGACCAGCCCTCTAAAGACCGAACAATGGACGCCTCAACCTCGTCCACCACCCGCCCCCCACCCGCCCAAACCACAGGCGAAGACTCCCTAACCTCCCTAGAACAAGGAGTCCTAGACGAGTACGCCAAACTTGCTGGCAACCTCGATAACGTACCTCCTCCCGCTCCCTCATCCCCCTCTTTCACCATACTAACGAATGCATTGTAGTTATCGGGTTTACTAGCGGAACTAGCAGCGAATCCCTCAGTAGAGATCCTAGATGCGCTAAGGGGGCTGGAGAGGAAGACGGCGACGGTATTTACGCTGTTGAAGGCGAGTGTCTATAGTATTGTGTTGCAGCAGGAGATTTTTGGGGATGAGGGGAGGGAGGGTGGGGAGGGTGGGGATCGCTGAGTTTTGAGAGGAGGCGCAGTGAGGTTGAGTCGAGGGCATGAGACTGGGAGGAATTAATGGCAAATGAGTATGAATGTGACGAGGGATGAGCCTGACATGGGGGTCTGTCCACCTGCCGCTCGGTATGAGAAAGGGGAAGGGAGCTGGGCTTGACGAGGATATTTAACACGAGGCGGATATGGACTGAAGTCAGATTCGAGACCTAACTTGATGGGTCAAGGCTCGAGCTACACTGCACAATGAACCACGGTGGACGAACGCCATGCGCTATGCATACAAACGCCAACGACCTTGCTTTACAGCACTTGGCCGCCATAGTACACACTCCGCGCATCCACCATCTTCCTTCCTCTGCCCTTTGCCACGTCTTCTGGTAGGCGCTGGCTCGTCAAAGCCTGGAAAGCTGCCTTAACGACGTTCATCTTGTTGCGTGAGCGTGGCGTGCGGGCTGCAAGATCGCTGATACCTGCTGCTCGTGCAAGCTCAAAGATGAGGTGTTGGCAGCGGTTGCCGAAGCCTAGTCAAAGGTATTAGTATTCTATCGCGCATTGTATGAAACTGCACGGACTCACCAGGCCCCCTCGAGCTCAACTGCACGACGGACGCGCCAACCTTCCCCTGCACCTCGCCATAAATCGTCCTCTCCTCATACCGCGGTATAGGCTTCATATTCCGCACCGCATTCATCATAGCCTGCCTCCTCCCATCCTCATCTTCCGCCGCCTTACCCTCTCCAATCCCCACCATGCCGTCCTGATTACCCGCAATGGTGAGATAGTACAACGACTGGATCTTCCCCATCCTCGTCTGGTTCACCACCCGATGCATCACCAGATTCTTCACTCGGATCTTCCTGATCTCCTCCTTCGTCATCCCCGTTTGCTGGCATAGACGCAGCATATGCGGGTCCGTCTCCTCCTTCTGCTCGGCATCCTCTTTCTGCTGGGGGTTCTTGCTGGCTCCGCCGCGGCTTGAGCGGTTCTCGCCCTCGACTAGCTCGTCGCCTTGCAGATCCTGATCGGTCACTGGTCGATCCAGAACTGGTCGCATCGTGGAGAAGTCGTCCAGATACTCGATGCGCATGGGATCTGTTCGCATTCGTCCTTGCTGAGCCATGTCTTCTGCCGTGATTGCTTTCTCTCCGGCCTCGATGACTTTCATCTGCTCTGGTGTGTACTTCAGCCTGAGCAGCTTTTTCTCGCGCTCAGTGTACGGTCGAAATTGCGGCTGTTCGAGGTCCGCGGCCTTGATGCTGGGATAGACTCGTTTGCGCGCTTTGGCAGGGGATGAAGCGTGGAACTGGCGGCGACCTGAGCTGGTGGTGTTTTGCCATATTGATGACTTGAGCCGGCACGAGAGGCATTGATATGTCTTGGAGGAAGACATAGCTGTCGTCGTGGTTGGAAGAGAAGAAGCAGATGCGGTCGTCGCTCCATCTCAATGCACCCCCGAAACTCCGCAAATGTCTTGGCATATCGTCTGTCAATGTCCGGGAGGCGAAGATCCACTATACTCTACATCCTCATACAATGGCGCTACAACGACCGATATCGACGGCATTGAGATGCGGAAACTGTCAGCGATCGGTTTTACGGTCCTTCATCGCGAGCGTTGGCATTCAACCGGATGTCCCATCACCACCGCTCCGGCATCAGAGACGAGCCATATCACAGTCAACACCAAGGTTACGAGGAGTTGATGAACGATTATGGCAAGCTCAGGTGCAAGCAGATCATGCACTGAACGATATCAACGAGACCATCAACCAGTCGCCAAAAGCCAGCACAACCGATGAGCCTCTCGAAGAAGCAGAACAGCCAGAGCGCGAGGAAGAGGTACAGGAGCAAGAACAGCCCCAGCAGAAGACAAAGAAAGAAGACAACCTGCCATGGTATCTACAAGCGCAGCAGCCGTTCGCAGAACAGGCCCAAAACCCTCTGGCCGCTCGACAACGACTGCCAGATCTGCCCGACAATCCACCTTCGATCCTCCAGCCATTACTTGAGCATGTCTCCGTCGAACTCGGGATGGACGACCTCACGATCCTCGATTTACGGTCCATCGACCCTCCGCCGGCGCTAGGAGCGAACCTCTTCATGATTATCGGCACAGCGCGATCAGAGAAGCACCTTCACGTCTCGGCAGATCGATTATGTCGGTGGCTGAGAACGACATATAAACTACATCCCTACGCCGATGGCCTGCTAGGTCGCAACGAGCTGAAGCTAAAGATGCGGAGGAAGGCCAAGAGGTCGAAGCTTATGAGTGCTGTGGGAGCCAAAGCATCTGGCGACTCAGAGATCGATGATGGTATCAGGACGGGTTGGGTGTGTGTGAACCTTGGTCGGGTGCAAGGAGGTGAGCTGCCGAAGACTAAAGAGCAGATACGGCGGGAAGAGAACATAGTCGGTTTTGGCACGCAGACGACTGGCTCGAATGTGGTGGTGCAGATGATGACGGAGGAGAAGCGTGGCGAGATCGATCTGGAGAATCTGTGGACAGAGCTGTTGGAGCGCGCACAGAAGCAGAAGGGGGCGCTGGAAATAGTGGATGCTGAGAAGCAGTCGACCGCGGCTGCTGCAGAGGCATCGTCAAGCACATCGCCGTCTTTTGGGCCGGCGGCGTCCTATGATCCTGCAGTCTACGAATCTGATCATAGTGCTGATGCGCAGCTTAGAGCGTAGAATGGGTGTTACGTTCTAAGGATACTTCAGCCAAACTGAATTCGATCTCGTCAAAAGCGAGCTTTAATCGACGACTCCGCAAGGGAGGGTTTCGAAACGGCCACCGTCAGTCACGAGGTAACGCATCAGCTATTTCATGCATGTACCTTAGCGTAACACTGCCCTGCCCCCTCGCAGCCTCGCAGCCTCGCCAAACTTCCACTGCCTACGCAAGGACAGCTATATTTCGCCATCTCCGTACTAAACAACGACGACCTCAAAAGGCAGACGGCATCTTGAGGGACTATTTTACCACACGACATGGCGCTTCCAAACTTTCCGACGCTGCAGAGACCACCTTTGCGGGATGCCACAAAACAAATTCGCTTGTTGGAGCTTCAGCTTGACGGGAGGCAGGATGGAGGGGACACCATCGAATGCACCTTGAGCGTGCACAACGTCCTCGATATCGCTGGAGGATACGTCGCTGTGTCGTATGTTTGGGGAGAGAGCGAAGATGCACGAAGGATCCTCATAGACGGTCAATGGCACCCCGTTCGCCTGAACTGTTGGGAGGCACTACGCCAAATGAAGCAGCATGGTATCAGCGAACCCTGCTTCGTGGACTCGATATGCATCGACCAGGGCTGCCATCGTGAGAAGGCGGAGCAGGTAGGCCAAATGGGTGCCATTTACTCCGGTGCAAGACTCGTAGCAGCTTGCCTAGGACCTGAAGCCGCCGGAGAGAATTTGGCAAAGCGGTTGTTTAGCGCCAACATGCTCTCCGTACAGGCAAGCGGCTTGAATTGGCTACGCATGCTGGAGCACATCGCATCACGAGCTTACTTCACACGCGTCTTCACACTCCAGGAGTGCATGTTGGCTCAAGAGGTAGACTTGTTTTATGGCGAGGCACGAGTACCACTGAACGTCCTGGAACAGAGACTGAATCGGCAAAGGCAATTGTTCGTGGGAACGATATATCTGGACCGGCTGGCTTCGTTCTTGAACGACTTTGCTATGATGAACAAGATGTCTGCCTCTATCCACACCGAAGCCAACTCCAATCTCAGAGCCCTGCGAAGTAAACCACCATCACTTTACTCTGCGACTGTAATCATTCGCTACGCCCATCGGCACTGCAAATATCCTCGCGACAAATTGTTCGGTCTCTATTCGCTCATTGACCCAGCTGCTCGCGCACGCATCGTAATTGACTACGAGATGCCACTCTTTGACGTGCTGCTGGCCTACATTGGGTCGTACCGATGTCTCCAGGACCAAGGTGCTCGTGAAGCGCACCTGTCCGTACGTGGGCGCTCTTCTAGGATGGATTCAATGGGGAGCCTTGGGGAGGTCTTACTCTCAGTCCGAGTACTTGCGCAGCAGTCCTTCAAAGCCTCCTCTGAGTTTCGAAAGACTCTCAGAGATCTTTTTGTCCAGCGGATGGAATCGTCCGACACCCACACCAAGGATTTACCATGCCCACAGCATGTTGAAGAAGTTGCTGTCGTGCTTTGCCCGGTCATGTGTCATCAGATCTCTACAAGTCAGAGAGCTGAGAAGAGAGCAGTCGACATTCTCGTCGACTGTGAAGAGACGCAACGCAGACATCTCCGTGGCAGCGTGGAGCCGCTTCCGGATGCCTGGAGATACCACGCACATTGCGCCTGTTGTACTGATGAAGTATGCATGGACTCACGTCTTACCGATCGCAAAGTGAGCATGCTCGACTGCATCAGCACACCTGACTACATCCACTTCCTATCCTCGCAGGATGACTATCGACTTCTATAGGTTCGAGGCAACTCAGAGTTTGACACAGGCAACTTGGTCTTCATGGTGCCCAGACAAACCAGAGAAGGCGATGTGCTGCTCTCGATCGGCCCAAGCTCACTCCGAGCAAGCCCCAAACCGGATGTACAACAGGACTCGCGCAGACTGTACGTCGTCTGCAGAAAGGAGGCGAGAACGGATCGCTACAGCATACTCGGGCCAGCTTCACACCGAACCGTACGGGACAGCGGGGCAGGCCAGATGTGCTCGTGGCCGGGCGACCGTCCATGGTCGTATGCTTTGACTAAGCGAGCGACGATAAGCCGTGAGGACCTTCTCTGCTTGTCGGTGTGCAGCTTCGATGGTATTTTAAGACGCCACAGTCGCGACTATCTCTACAACACCCTAGGCCTTACGAAGGTTGTGATGCCTGGAGAGCAGCAATATGGGCAAGTTGCTTCGGAATTGGAGCAACACGTTGCCACGTTCCTCGGGTACGATGCCCTCCAGCAGTTGGCTTCTGTACAGAACCTCTAAAGTCCGAGATTCTTGCCTCGAAGTCATACTTGTATAACTGCATCGCTCTGGGATCGACGAGCGGTCTTTCTATCCTCTGGTCGCCATGTCATCATCAAGCGCAAAGGTTCAAGCGCTCTGCCTTGTTTTGCCTGCCAACGCGAGTCGATCGAACCCCATAGATTCTGTCAGGTGTTTGGATGCCTGCAAACCTTCTGATAGGCAGCACATGCGCTATTGAAGCTGTATCGCCACAGAAGCCGCGACGGACTCACTCCCGACGAATTCACTCCCGACGAACTCACTCCCAGCGAACTCCATCTAATGTTGGAAGGCTACCAAGCTCATCGACAGCGATCTTGCTCAGCCTCACCAGGGCAATATGCAGGGCCTGGATTGGAACGTCGACCTCCCTGGTACTTTGATCGTGAGCAGAGGGCACGAGATCTGGAGTTATCCCTGGAGCCGTGTGCCTGCAAGATCGCCTTCGACGTGCGGCGACGAACAATGAGACGAAAGTGAAGACCACGGTCGGGTGAGCGGAGTGCTGATTGAGAATCGATAGAAGAAGCTATTGTGTTCATACCTACCAATTGTACAGTGATCGCAGTCTTGCTCAGACCCTCCCTGCCAATGTACCTCCATCTCAGCACGTGCATCTTCGCAACAGCCTCAACGCAGTGACTGTATGTATAGGCACACTCACCAAACTAGAAGCTCATGTGGGCCATCCCATCAAGGTCGTTGCTGAAAGCATCCTCATCTTCAACGCCCACCCTCGTGCTGCGATGTGAATCCCACTGCTCACCTGCCTCTGCTACAAGGACGTACCTACTGTTTCAACCGAAGGCATCTCGGAACGCCGTCCCAAGAGACCGGTGCGAAGCTGAGCCGACCTGGCTGATGTGTAGCTGTGCGTCTCGGCGTCAATTGGATGATGACTTGCCAACTTCGACACAGCTGCAGGTCTCTAAGGAGCATACCAGCCTCCCTTTCCCGCGGTGGAAGGTACGCCATATTATCGGCACAGCTCAGCTATCCTTGACTCCACTGGCCCATGAAGGATCCGGTCGAAAGGCTGCGCCTCACAGACAACGCCTCGTGGTGGGCGGGACCGGGTTCAACGTGCCCATACTTCTGGGCCGTCAAAGCTCTCCTCCCGTACAGCAACGGACGATGCCTCCAGACCAGCGCTCGAACGGATTGACTTTCAGCGCAATGTGTTGCAGCCCGGGGCCATCCCGTCCCGGATGGTTGTCGTTACGTGAGCAAGGATGGCAACCTTCTCACCAGATTTCGAGAGCATGTTAGGGTTGCATCCGCAGGACCGCATAGCTCTCGACCACTCGACCAACGTTCCCCAGCTATTTCCCCAGGAACCAGAGAGATGGCGGAGATCTCGTGCGACGTGCATGTGCATGTGGATCTGCGCTTGTCCGGATCTGGTAGTCTCTAAACCGGAGCTGTTATTTCCAGCTATCAAGCGAATCTGAAGACAAGCGTTCGACCGAGTACGACGACAGGGAAGTCGGGCATCTGCGGGCTGTATCTACAGTTGTGGTGAGTCAGATGCAAGCCGCAGATCTGGTGGGAGAGCTTGATGTGGTGGACATCGGCAGCCGTTGCCAGAGCTCTGCCCCGCATTCGAAGAACTCCTGCATAATGCTCCAAATCAACGCATGGGGTAGCTCGACTTTCTAGCAACCTTCCGTGGCCCCGAACATTGCCCTGGACCAATACGTTTCGACGCGTTCTCCGGCCCTGCAGGCGGGCGGTAGCTACACCAACCTCAAGACTTGGTGGCCGGGGCCTCGATCGGGTTTGTGGCTACAAACGCTGAGCTTGCAACACCTCTGGATGGTGCAGAAAGGTCAAGGCGCGCCAGTGCTATGCAAGATCCAGCTATGACGCCCGTGAATCCGGAGGTCGTTGGTCGAGGGGTCTCGAGTAGCTGCATGACGCAGACGTGGACCTTCTGGCCGGATCAGCAATGCCCCTCCCTTCGAACGGAGTGATGTGGGGCGTAGGCATGGTCAGGATGGAGCAGATGCGTGCATAAGAGAGGCAGGCTCCCATTTCTTCATCCCCTCATCCTCGAAACAAGATACCCACATTCAGACCACATTTCAGCAGCTTCATTTTTGACCCGCCCAAACCACCACAACCACCAGCCAAGATGCCCGAGATTCCCAAGAAGCAGAAGGCCATGGTCATTGAGAAGACCGGCGGCCCAGTTGAGTTCAAAGACATCGACGTTCAGCAACCCGGACCAGATGAGGTTCTGGTCAACATCAAGTACAGCGGTGTCTGCCACACTGATCTGCACGCCGTGAACGGTGACTGGCCACTGCCCACCAAGCTTCCGCTCGTCGGAGGCCACGAGGGTGCAGGTGTGGTTGTTGCACGCGGCGAGCTGGTCAAGGATGTCGAGATTGGCGACCATGCCGGTGTGAAGTGGATCAACGGCTCCTGCCTTGCTTGCGACTTCTGCCAGCAGTCCGACGAGCCTCTCTGCTCGAAGGCACTCCTCTCTGGGTACACCGTCGACGGCACCTTCCAGCAATACTGCATTGCAAAGGCGGCGCACGTTGCCCGTCTGCACAAGGACATCCCCCTCGACGGTGTGGCACCAGTGCTCTGCGCCGGTATCACAGTCTACAAGGGATTGAAGGAGTCGGGTGCTAAGCCAGGCCAGACTGTGGCCATTGTCGGTGCTGGTGGTGGTCTCGGATCTCTCGCTCAGCAGTACGCCAAGGCCATGGGCCTCCGATGCATTGCTATTGATGCTGGTGAGGACAAGAGGAAGATGTGTTTGGAGCAGCTGGGCTCGTACGCATTCGTCGACTTCTCCACCAGCCAGAACGTGGCCAAGGATGTTCAGGCTGCAACTGAGGATGGTCTTGTATGTTTCTCGTCAGTCTGATGACCACAGCAGCTACTAACAAGACTGTCGTAGGGCCCACACGCCGTCATTCTGGTTGCCACCGCTGAAAAGCCATTCCAGCAGGCTGCCGAATACGTACGCCCAAGGTAAGTTCCTTCTCACCTCTGACATCAAGATCGCCTTCTGACCTCGCCAGGGGAACTGTCGTCTTCATTGGTCTGCCGGCCGGTGCCTATGTCCGCGCCCCAGTCTTCGAGTCGGTCGTCAAGATGATTACCATTCGTGCCTCATACGTTGGCAACCGCAAGGATACCTCCGAGGCGCTCGACTTCTACCGCCGTGGCCTGATTAAGGCACCCTTCAAGACTGTCGGTCTCTCCGAGCTCCAGAGCGTGTACGACATGATGCATAAGGGCCAAATTGCTGGCCGGTACGTGCTTGACACCTCAAAGTAGCGGTGGGATACAGCCAGGTGCAAGAGCATGATGTTGATGGATGAAATGTGGTTGACACCGAAGAGGTTATTGGTTGAGGCGCAATATCGGTGTGCACCGATCCAATGGCTTCCACGGCCTTGGTTGTATCTTCGTGTCTGTAGTAGCTGGAAAGTCATCTCATCCACTATCAATGTCCCTCCTCGTTCACATCCGTGCTGTGCTTGATGTGTAGCAACATTGCGCTTTGCGGTACGGGTGTGAGGCTGGATGTTGTCGCTCTGCCTGGTGGTCCTCTCTGATCTTGGCCAACGTTGTACCCTTCCCTGGTCGGCGGAACGGCATCGTCGCCGCCATCGGACAAAGACCAAGATGGGGGCCAGCGGATGAAGCCGAGATGAAGTTTCACAAGATGCTGTTGTGACAGACAGAAATGTTTTGGAGATTCAGGAGATGGTTTAAGGCTGATGGTGAGACGGCCTATCACATGCCTTGAAGCATTTAAGCTCATGGCTTGGCAGGGCCGTCGTCACTGCCTCGTCTCACAATCTGGCTCCTGAATCTGGACGAGTGGTGTATAGCATGAAACGTCCTCTTTCTCCTCGAGGCTTGATTATGGATGCCCATGGTGGAGCCGTTTGCGCCAACGCCGGACAAAGGTTGTCAAGCGCCTACTAGAATGCTTTAGCCGTCGTGGCACTTCTACGAGCCCAATCTTCGTCTTGCTTGCTGCATGTCCAGTATGTGTGATCCACCCCCGATGCAGCCACACCGTGATGAAGTACGCAATCCTCAAACGTGACGAGCAGGTATCGCGCTCTAGCCAAAACATGAAGGCTGTCCTGACACACCGTGGCACTTCCGTTCCGCAGGCCAGAGTGTCACAAGCTTCCCGTCGGCCACCCCCGGCTGCCGCTCCTGCCTAGTCTGTCACAAGTAGACTTGGCTGTAGGTCTCCATCATATCAGCCTTTGTTTGCTTTCCACGTCGCACACAACTTCGTCCTCACCTTCACCTTCTTTCTTCTTCGTCACGAGCTGGGCTCACTTGTCGTGTCACCGCGACACTCACACTCTTTGCCATCCGCTTCTCCGTGATTCATTCATTATTTTCTTTGACAGACTTTGACTGAACCACGTCACTTCAACCCACGTCACTCGCTCCGACAACAATTTCAGCAGAAGTCGACCACCTTCGTTCAGCAAACTCGACAGCTATACAGCATCCTTCGCTACCGAAACAACCCACCGCCACCATGCACCGCGGTCTCTCGCTACTCCTCCTCGCCGTCACGGCAACCTGGACCGTGGCGGCACCCACCAAGCCGCGTGCGAAGCATAGCTTCAAGGCTGGCGCCAAGGGTCACAAGAAGTGCTCCGGTGGCCAGGCCATGTCTCGTGCTTATCGCAAGTACGGGTGGGACATCATCTTCCAGGAGCCTCTCTCGACGTTTGAGGATAAGTGGCCAAGCGAGGGCTACTCGGACCAGCAGTCCAGCGCGTCGCCTTGGGAAGTATACACGACTCTCACCATCGCACCCTGGGAAGTGGCTCAGCCTTCCAGCGCCGCCGCCGGGTACGGACTCCCTTCTTCGAGCTCAGACGCATGGTTCATCATCGGATCATCCAGCGTGCCAGCGTTCCCATCCGAGAGCGTCATCGTCTCTGGTTCGCCTGCCTCGGCTAGCGTGATTCCTTCCGGACAGCCCTCCCAGCCCTGGCCCGTGAGCAGCATTGCGGCGAGCACGTCTGTGCCTCTGCCTTCTCAGTTCGGATCCAGCAGTATGAGGCCAGGCCCTGCCTCAAGCAGCAGTTCAGTGGTCAGCGCGCCCGCACCGTCATCCTCATCTCCTTCGGGCAGCGGATCTGACGATGGCGAAGTCAGCGCCACTCCCGAGGACAATGAGGCTGCTTACATCTCACCCGTCACTATTGGAGGCCAGAAGATGAACCTGGACTTCGACACCGGATCTGCCGACCTCTGGGTGTTCAGTTCTGCCATGCCTCAGAGCGAGAGCTCCGGCCACGCTGTGTTCAACCCATCCAAGAGCTCCACTTTCAAGAAGTACGGTGGCGGGTCATGGCAGATTCAGTACGGCGACGGCAGCACCGCCCAAGGTTCAGTTGGCTTTGATGTTGTCAACGTCGGCGGCGTCATCGCGCAGAGGCAGGCCATTGAGCTTGCCGAGGAGGTGTCCACATCCTTCCTAGAGTGGGAGGCGAACGATGGTCTGCTGGGTCTGGCATTCAGTAGCATCAACACAGTCTCACCCCAGCCGCAGAAGACGTGGTTCGAGAATGTGATGGACGATCTCGAGCAACCCCTCTTCACCGCTGACCTCGAGGAAGACGCTTCTGGCACCTACGAGTTCGGAACGATCGACACGAGCAAGTACACTGGCGAGATCAGCTACGCTCCAGTGGACAACCGCGACGGTTTCTGGGCCGTCGAGTCGCAGACGTACACCGTCGGCGGCAACACTCACCAATGCCAGACCTGCAGCTTGACCATCGCCGACACCGGCACCTCGCTCTTGATCTGGGACAACGATGTCGTCGAGACGTACTACAGCCAAGTGCAAGGCGCGCAGCTGTCCAGCCAGGGTTACCAGTACCCTTGCAGCTCAACCCTTCCAGACTTCGGCGTGGCGATCGGCGACCACACCGTGACGGTAAAGGGGGCGGACATGACGTACATGGAGGCAGGGCAAGGGATATGCTTCGGTGGTATTCAGCCCAACGAAGGCAATGGGGTGAACATCATCGGAGACGTGCTGCTGAAGCAGTACTTTGCGGTCTTTGATGCTGGGCAGATGCGTTTCGGGGTGGCTGCGAAGGCATAAGACAGTGCAGCTGGACTGACAGGACTTCGCTGTGTGATGAGAAGCGGCTACTTACTGTGCGTAAAATGTGCATAGGAGGGGCCACAATGAAGAATGATCAGAAGTACCAATTTCAGAAGCTTGTTCCGCTCCTGACGAAGTCTGTCTCATAACCTGCCCCTGTTCAAGAACTTCTGCGGCAGATCAACATGCTTCGACCGCAAGAACTCTGCCACGTTCTTCCCAAGGAAATCATAGGAGCTCGAGCAGCTGACACCGCGATCGAGATGGTCGTGGAGCAGAAAGTGCACCGCATAAGCGTTCGGGAGCTCGAATCGGTCCTGTCACGTTCATTAGCTTCTCCTGCCTGACATGCTCTGGTGGAAGTGGAACCCACAATCTTCTTCCCCTTATACTCCTCCGCCAGCAGCCGCTTGATGTTATTGATCGAAAGCATGCTTCGCAGCCAATCCCACTCATCCCGATGCCGCACCCAAAACCCCACGTTCGCATTCGACCCCTTATCACCACTCCGTGCGTGCACTATCCAGCCCAGCGGTCCTCTGACCGTCTGCCCCCAGTCCGTGGACTGCACATCCAGCGCTTCAACCTGACTAGGCTGCTGAGCAGGATACGTCCTCGACTGGGGCGGAGCCGGAATGTCGAATTCCTTTCCATCCCAGAGGTGGACTTTATGCTGCACATCCGCCTGCGGGAGCAGAGTGACATAATACTCCTGAATCGCCTTCGGGAACCCCTGTCGCCAGTCCAGATGCGGCGTCGCGCCCGGATAGCCCTCCATGATCGGATCTACAACGGGGCGGAAGAATTTGTCCGGAGCAATGTCGCTGGCATTCGGCGCTTGCACGAAGATCCGGAAATCCACCGTCGCGGCGTTCTGGTTCGAAGCGTCTTCTGCTGCCGAGCCGTTGAGCGTGAACTCGAGTTTGCTGAATCGGTGGGAATACGGTTTCAGCATGTGCCGGGCTTGGGCTTCCATCATGCGCGCTTTGTCGGGGATGTCGAGGCCGGTGAGGAACCAGTGCACTTCGGCTTGGTAGCCGCCTTTGGCCGTGATGCCGATTTTGGTCGTGGGCGGTGGGAGTTCGCCGCGCACGCCTCGTAGGGCTACGCGGTCGGTGCCGACTTGCTCGAAGTACAGCCCGTCGAGGACGGCGGTGACGTCGGAGTTGAAGTACCAGGGTCCTTGGATCTCGTAAAGCAGTTGGGACGTGCACGTCTGCGTGCTAACTTCGCCGCCGGAGCCTTGCTGCTTGGTGATGATGGCTTGACCATTCTTCGAGATTTCAGCAATGGGGTAGCCAATATCATGCCAGCCTTTCCATTCCAGGCTCTTGAAGCCCGTGAAGTTGCCGCCGCAGACGTAGTTGCTGCATTCGATGAGATGGCCGGTGACGAAAGCGTTGGCGAGCTCGTGGAGTTGGTCTCGCGACCATCCGTGCCACCACACTGCTGCGCCAATGCAGGGACTCGCATCGCTGACTCGGCCGCAGACGACGATGTCTGCTCCCTTGTCGAAGGCTGCAGCTATCCCGAGCCCACCCAAGTATGCTTGAGCGTATATGGGCTTGAACTTCCATTCGTCCAGCACCTCGCCTGTGCAGATGTTCTCGAACTTGCTCTTGCCCTCCTTCTGCGCCTTTTGTACAGCCGGTAGTACCTCGTCTCCACTGATCCACGCGACCTTGAGATCAAGTCCCTTCTTCTTCACCATCTCCGTGACAACCTCTGACAGCCGTTTCGTGTCCGAAGCTCCGGCATTGACAGCAACCTTGATTCCATGCCGCGCAATGTCCTTCAGTGCAGGCTCCAGCGATTCGATGAATGTGGGTTCGTATGCATCGCCGCCATCTCATGCGCCTTAGCTTCTCTCTTGGACGTGATTGTTATAGCTCAGCATACCGTCAGTCTTGAGCGTAGCCCTGGCCGTCATGTTGGCTTCCGACATCCAATCGCCCATGATCACATCGATAGGGTCGTTCGGATGGTTCGCGGCGAGGATCGCCATCGCATGCCGCCGGTCGGTCGCCGCGCCCGAACATCCTTTGCGTATTGGTTAGCGATCGCAGCCATTCCATCTTCAGCTATAGACATGCCTGCAATGCGGATAGGTCGATTCCTTGCGGCGGCCATGGTCTTAGTGCTTGAGTTGTAATGGGAGCTAGTAGTTGATAATATGGAAGAAGAATCTCTGTTACCTACACGTGTGAGAGAATCTACAATGCCCTGCCTCGGGTCCACAACAAGATGGATGTGTTGGGTGCTGTATCTCCAGCCTCGGTCAAGAAGTGGTGGTGTTGCAGTCTTGCGGAGAAGTGCCGGAAGAGGAAGGTTTGGAGATTCTCATCGGAATGGTGTACCGTAACCATATTTGCTGTTGAACATCGCGAGAATTAACGCCCCGAAGATGCTCCACCTGGTAGGACGAAGGCTCGATTCAGCGGAGGAGGCGCTGACCAAGCCCGGAGAAGATGCAACCGAAGATGAAGGAGCCTGCGTCGCGTATGTCAATCGCGGCAAGCTCGACTGTATCGTAGGCTGGACACGCGCTACTGTAGACCGGTTGGCGGATATCGTCGACTCTCCGAGAAATACAGTATCTCCAGCGCTATCCGTCCCGAGAGCTAACCTGGTGATGGCGCTTCCAGTACCGATAGTGAGCGTAGAGCTGATGACAAGGGTCTGGCCGTGAAAGACCACGTTGCCATCCGTCATCGACAAGGTGACATTGCCGAAGACCTGTACAGCATGGCTCGGAGAATTGGAGATGGGTGAAATTTGGCTATTGAGCACGGTGGTGCCGCTCATGACCACTGGTATTGTGGCAATTGGTACGCTCACGGCAGATCCTCCTGGCGGTGTAGTTTTCCCACTGTGTATGGTGTAGGTACCGGCAGGTTCCTGCTTGTCGTGACGAGTGGCCGTGGTCTCACTAGTAGCTATCTTCGAGGAAGAAGCTGGATCAGTCCTGTATCTGGACACCCTGACCGTCTCTTCCAGTTTCGAGGTGCTCGTCACGCTTGGAGGATGCCGGGTCGAGTGAGCGGCGTACGACTGGTGCTGCACGGGTCTCGTGGTCTGCTCGGATGGGTTCGCGGTCTCGATGTGCTCTGATTGCCTTTCCCGATCTCCTTCGTCGTTTGCCTGGGTCGCAGCCGAACTTTCCGTGAGTTGGGTAGCTAAGCCATGTATGCGGCCCAGCGTATGAGCCGGTATTGGCTGAGCTGTGGTTGACACTGCTTCCGCTGTTGAGACTGTAGGTCCGATCATACCATACGGCTGTAAAGCAATCGGTGGCCGACCGTTGGTGCCCATCGTAGACGTCGGCTTGCACTCCTGCAAAGGAGCCTGATCAGAATAGACAGAACGAAACCAGCTGACCTCAAGGGGTCCCGCTACTACATATGTTGGATGCAGAGACCAATGTAGACCCTTGCCGGTAGCCGTCTGAACAGTGTCATACGCAAAGCTTGCGGCTGGGTAGAAGACTGAGGTAGGCATCATGACGGTCGTGGTGCTGTTCGAGCTGCAGGCGCTTGAGGAGCACCACTCGTAAGATGCTGGCATATCGTAGCGACCGGTTGGGAAAGCTCTGTCAATGTCAGGTCCCACATAAACTTCTCGGCGATTTGAGAGGTTTCTTACAAGGTACTCAAACTAGTGAGCGCCTCCCAAGTACCGTCGTGCATGCGTGCACTCGTCGTGACAGTGATGATAGCTGTCTGTGTCCCGTCTGGGTTGGTCGGCACAGTAGGCGTAGCCGATGCTCCATCCTCCGCCACTGTGACAGCGGCGGGCTGCCAGTTCCATACGTAGATACTCGGAATGTAGACATTGCATTCGTTCTCCTCAAAGCTTAGGCTCTGATTCCCATGTGTAGGACTGCTCGCTGAGGAGGAGACAAAGAGGATCGGTACGAGAAGAAGCAGAAGTGCTTTGAAGTGGCGTGTAACGAGCGACATGCTGACTAGGAGAACAAGAAACGCTCGAACGAACAAAAAAGCAGCCACCGTAAGAGCAGGAGTGTGAGAGAAAGAACGGTCTCTTACCTGGCGGCCAAAGGGCACTCTTCTACTTTACCCAGTCCGTTGTATGCGGCACAGTCTCCATTATTCAGGTCCGAAACATGGATAATATTTACGTCGAATGTTGATGTCTTTCGAAGCGCCGCTATCCAAAGGCGAGAACCTGAAGTGTAAGCGCCGCCAAGACCTTCTGTTCCTTCCTGATTGAGTCATTTTCGATTTCACTTGCGTCGATCCCTCACGTGGATTTCCGTCAAATGGACAAATACACTTGAATATTCACGATTCACAGACCTAACGAACAACCCTCTAACTCAAAATGGCAGACGCAGAAGAAGATGCGATGCCCCGCGGCGGCGCATCAGGCGAAGAACCAGATCTCACCGATGAAACCCAAGACTTCCGCTTCCTCACCACCATATCGTAATCACATCGTCTCCCGAGAACAAGACACGTTGTACTGACTTTCCCCCAGCCGCGAAGACGCCTCCATCCCCAAACGCGGCGAAAAGGACTTTGAGCCCCACGCCACCGCCCTGCAATCCAACACCCTCGCCGCCTCCCGCCACGCCATGCACGCCGCCCTCGCCTTCCAACGGACCCACCAGCCTCGCGGCCACACGCTCGCGACTTACCATCCGGAGACGAACATGGCGTACGCTTACAATCCGAAGGGACCGCTGTTCGTGCGGATGGGGACGGTTTTGCCGGCGATCGAGGATCCGTTTGGAGACGACGAGCGCAGGGGGCAGAGGGTGTGGTTGTTACCGGAGGAGGTGCTGTTTTTGATGAATCGCGGGACGGTGGATGTGAGGTGGCCTGGGCAGGAAGGGTTGGCGATGAGTTTGCAGGGGGCTTATGCGATGTTTCTGGGTGACGAGGGGGAGAGGGGTGGCGGGTTGACGTTTGAGCGGTATGCGGTCTACTCGAATCTGAAGCGGTCGGGGTATGTGGTGCATCGGGCGCCGACGTGGGAGGGGGAGGGGAAGGTGCCAGGGGATGAGTGCTATGCTGCAATTCCGAGTATGACGCCGCCGACGTGGCATGTGGGGTTGTTCAACTACTACACATCATGGTGGGAGTTGTTCAAGGCAGACGACAAGGTGAAGGAAGAAGAGAGCAGTCAAGGCCCACTGGTTGCATCAAAGCCGTACCGCAGCTACGCCGAGATCTATCGAAGACTGGCCATTATACCAACCTACGATCCAACAGCACGCTTTGGTCCCGATGATTCCCAGCTCGCCACCGATCCAGCCTTTCGCATCACATATCATGTCTGGAAGCCCAGCAACACAGCCTACAAGAAGTCTGCGCCCGGTCCTCCGGATTTCCGCATCGCTGTCGTCAATGCTCGGGAAAGTGCTGTGCCGACGTCAGCGCAGCTCAGTGCTCTGATGGAAACGGCGCCGTACAAACCCCCTCCTGAACAGTCACAGCTCTATCAAAAGCTCAAGCATGGGTACAAGAGCGTCATTCTTGCAATCGTCGATCAAGGGGTAGTGAGTTATCTCCGTCTCGCTGATGCTGCATTCGGACGGGAGAAGTTGTATGAACGGAGAGGACAGCCTGGTGGTAGAAGGGGTGGTCGGGGCGGTAGGGGCGGTCGAGGAAGAGGTCGATGATGTCTGTCGTCGTCCGATCCGCTTCGATGTTGGTTTTGGCCTGAAGAATGGTCGCTCTCTCATCCGGAGTAAATGTTGAAGAGGTTCCGAGCCCTACCTCCACGGTCTCCGTAGCCACGATTGTTCTTGCCTCCACGACCTCCCCTGTGGCCGCCTCCACGACCGCCTCGGTTACCTCCTCCACGCCCGCCTCTGTTGCCTCCGCCGCGACCTCCACTGTCTCCTCCTCTATGAGCTCCTCCGCCTCTAGTGGGGCCTGGACGATACATATCGTAAGCATTAGAGCGCTCACGAACTACAAAAAAGGTCTCACCTTTGGCCACGTTCGCATCAATCTGGGCGTCTGAGACCTCGAGCGGGTTATCGATCTCGATCAGCTCGCAGTAACGCTGGGTCTGTGGGTTCGGGTACTCTCTGACTCGACCATAGTTGCCGATGTCGCGCAGCCTGCCGCCGTCGTATACAGGAGCAGTGATTTCGAAGTTCTCGGGGACGATCAAATCGGCTTCGCTGAGGTGCTCGTTGATCCAGGTCCAGTTGTCGTCTATCAGCCTCGCTGTCTCGAACCACCCCTTGACCCCCGGGACTTCCGCAGACGGGTCTCCAACGGTGAGGGGCTCTTGCTGGGCGAAGGCGCGTGTAATGGCAAGCCATTCCGGGTCGTATGTGAGTTTGAAGGGACGCTCCGCAACGATGTCTTGGTTTTTACGCGGACGGATGGTGATTGCACGCATGAATCTTCGGCCTGGAAGGAGCTTGTCGAGCGCCAGAAACTTGGTGGTCTTGTTCGTAATCCTGTAGCGTGCATCTTCAATTCTCTCATGGTATGAAAGCCCATTGCCGTGGAAGACCTCTGGCAATTCTGCACGCGCATCGTTGTCGTCGTCATCGGCCTCGAGGTCGATCTCATCCTGTGGAAGAGGTCAGCAATTGACGATCATGCTTGAGCATGTTTACAGCAGCCGGAAACCGCAGCTCGTGAGTGACAATATCAGATGCAACCTTCACGGAAGAGGGATGTGCGATGCTTAGAGCGAACCTCGAGCTTGCGGATGCGAGCTGGAAGCCAAAGCACAGCGCTCGTGGATCATTAAATCATCGCAAAGGGGTTCAACATACCTTGTTGCCCTGCTGTTTCTCGGCAGGCTTGTCCCATTGGACTTTGGCGACGTACTCGCAGTGCAAG
The DNA here is from genome assembly GCF_035928015.1 of Saxophila tyrrhenica. Lineage (NCBI taxonomy): Eukaryota > Fungi > Ascomycota > Dothideomycetes > Mycosphaerellales > Extremaceae > Saxophila > Saxophila tyrrhenica. Next base: position 74,824 of record NW_027041748.1, on the reverse strand, counting down.
TGAGCGCTGAACCAGAAGCGTGGCTTCAGATTGGCCATCAGGACTTTGCTTGACATACTGCCGAGCTGATGGTTCCTAGCGTCTTCCTCAAGGTGAGGCTTGAACTTGAACAGCTGCTCGTAGTTGCCACACCACTCCACGCCGTTTGGCCAGTCGTGGCTCATGCAGATGTCGAGATGCGTGCGGATCTGATGAAGCTTGCTGACATCCAGCTCACGGGTGTGGAAGACGGTCTTCTTATCGTTCTCACTGTAAGGCAGTCGTTCGTGATGAGGCTCGCGGTAGTCGTAGGGCTTGTAGATGCCGCCGATTCCCATGATCCTGAGTGGTCCGAAGCGAAGCACGTTGGCAGCGCCCATGAAGTAGATGTTTGGTGCGACCCACCCGCCGAAGTAGAGCTCGAAGAGGTAGTTGCTCGCCTCATGGTTGCCACCGACGAAGAGGGTCAGGTATGGTGCGGTCCGGGCGCCAGAGTAGTACTCATGAAAGTCGCCCAGTTCGCGATACTTTGGTGGCACGCTGACGCAGTTGAGGTCGTACAGGTTGCGGACAGACTGGAAGTCACCGCCGACGATGAGAAGATCCGGACCACTGTCCCAGCCCGCCCGTTTGGCGGCCTCTTCTACAGAAGCGTAGATGTCGTTCAGCACGCCGTGGCCGCAGCCGACGACTGCGATGCGGACGCCCTCTTCCTTGGAGAGGTTGACGTCCATTGTCGGTGCCGCGGACATCAGTGGTGATCTTGTCTTGTTCGAGTCAGCAAGATGTTCTCACCAATGTTCCCACAGACGACAGCGGCGGCAAGACAACTGACAATGATTGTTGTTGTTGCGAAGGTTGGAAGCAGCTTCGAAGCAAAAGGCAAAGCCAGCAAAACCTCGTGTCCCAAAGAGGAAATTCAGCGGCAGCTACCCGCCGGAGTCGGCCAATCAAGAAATAGCAGCTTTTGAAGCTGACTTCTCCCACATCTTCCCTCTCTCCTTCATCTTGTCATCCTCCCCGAAGGCATGGCTTCAACTCGCAGGAGTACAGATGCGCGGGCGAGGTACCTACAAGATGCTTCGCAAATGCTGTTGACAAGCTCCCCTGCTGCTTCCATGCACTTGGGCGCCGAGCAGAATGCACTGTCGGAGAGAAGAGATGGCGAGTCGAGCAACACTTCCACCTGCGCATCTTGCGGCAGTGTCATGGTCATGGGGTGGTCTTGTGCAGCTTCGTACGATCGAAGGCGCCCACGAAGCAGAAAGGACCGCCTGGCACAAAGCACAACAGGGACGAAGACCATCAAATTAAAGTGCACAACATGTGGCGGCTTGACGGTCCTGGAATCTAGTAAACCTCCCAAGAAGTCTCAGATCAAAGCATCCATCAACACCGGAGTCAGACGACCAGAGCCTGCCCCTGCTTCCATTGGAGAACCTAGCACACCGCCAACACTTGTTGAAGAGAACAAGCCATCCAAGCGACGGGCGAGAGGCAAGAAATCTAGCCTGCAGTCCTTGATCGCAAGTCAAAAATCGACAGAACCTACCAAGAGAGCAGGATTTGGCTTGGACCTGCAAGATTTCATGAAGACTTGAAGACGGCGACCGCCTTACATGGAGCCTCCAACAGACCGAGCCATACCTGGTCAAGGTTCAACGGACGGACCTTCTTCCCAGCTTTTAGCACCGTCCAGGCAGTCCGGACCGTACAAATCAGTATTGTGCGGAGCTCGACCGCACCCGACGGGCAAGGTTTGCTCCACAGAGGCTCTCATACTGCAGTCTTCTTGTCTACAGAATAGCCTCCTGCCAGACAAGAGTCTCCAGACCGCGGAGGACTGGAGAGGGGACTCGTGCTGGATCCAGTCACGGACGGCTAGCTTCATCGTGCCCACCAGCTGCTGTTAGGCAGCTTTGAGAAGGTTTGTCGGAGGGGTTTGTCGAGGATGATCAGGATTGTGACGAGAGATGTCAACTCTGAGCAGCGTGACCGTTCGGATGTGGCAGTGGCGAGTCGGGGGTACATACATCAATGCAACTCAGGAATGCCTTATATAACTTCAACGCTACAACAATCGTGCAGGAAACTGTGCGCTAGAGCTGACTGCATTCCCTGAGATACCCATTGCGCTCGTTAAAAGTCTCGTGTTGCCTCTATCTCCAAGCTGTGCATCTCCATTTCCATTGTGAGGCGATTCCGAACGCGAAACCGACGCTTCCTCACCTATTCCTCAAACCTTGACACCTTCCATAACATGGCGCTTCCGGGACTGTCCTTGCCAGGCCTGGGACTACAATCAAGTCACATTGCGTCTGGGTCGAATGTGCCAAATGCCGCCGCTCAACAAACCGCACGGCAAGAGGACCTTGCGCCGCGCACAGAATGGCGCTTCGAAGTGAACTTCCAACAACAATACACCATCCGCATCCTGAGCGGCAATGCTGAGCTGTTCGGTGTCGAGCTCGCATCAAATCAGCCGTACAACTTCTCCGGAATCAAAGGCGCAATCTTCACGTGGCAAGGATGTCGGCTTGAAATCTCTGGCGAGGCGGAAAGCGAGTATCTCGGGCAGGAAACGGACTATGCGGTGGAATGGCTGAACGTGCACGGCATGCTGGAGACGGCGCGTGACGATGCGCAGAGCACGCCAAATGGTGATGGCGGTCCCAGAGTGCTGGTCGTGGGCCCGGACTACGTGGGCAAAAGCAGCCTCATCCGCAGCTTGACAGCGTGGGCGGTGCAATCCGGCTGGACTCCTACCATCGTCAACGGCGACCCTCGAGAAGGCCTGCTCGCGCCACCTGGCAGCATGAGCGCGGTCACAGTAGGCAGCTGGCTCTCAGTCGAAGACGGCTACGGCATCAGCCCCATCTCCGGCCCAACAGTCTCGCCCGTCAAAGCACCGCTAGTCTACCACTGTCCCTACACTTCACCCACAGAGAAGCCGGAAATCTACAAATCCCTCCTCACCCGCACCGCCCTCTCCGTAACCAACAAGCTGGAAGAAAACGCCCTTGCAAAACACTCCGGCCTCATCATCGACACCCCCGGCGCCCTCAACGACCCCCGCTCCAACTACGCCACCGTCGCCCACATCGTCTCCGAATTCAGCATCTCCCTCATCCTCACCCTCGGCTCCGAACGCCTATCCAACGACCTCATCCGCCGCTTCTCCGGCACAACAGCAGGCGCGGACGCTATCCCCGTCCTCCGCATCACCAAACCCGCCGGCGCCGCGGAGAAGGACGCGCAGTTCATGAAACAGCTGCAGAACCAGCAGATCCGGCAGTACTTCTTCGGCTCGTCGAAGGATCCGCTGAATCCGCATAGCCACACCATTGCGTTCGCGGACCTGAACATCTGGCGTGCTAACTCGCGTTCCCTCACGCAAGCGATGAACAGCAGTGCCACAATGGACGATAGCGACGACGACTACGCCCCTACCTCCTCGATGGGTTCATCGCAGGACTTCGAGCGCGTGACGCCTTCGCAGGAGATGTTGGGACGATTGGTGGCGATCAAGTTCTGTGCGGGGAGCGAGACGGACGAGGTCGCGATCCGGGACAGTGCGGTCATGGGGTTTGCGTATGTGAGTGAGGTGGATGAGGGGAAGAAGAGGGTGCGGTTTTTGAGTCCGCATCCGCAGCGTTGGGGGGATAGGGCGATGGTGTGGGGTGGGTGGCCGGAGGCGGTTGTGGATTTGGTCGGGTAGGGAGGGCATAGAGCGTGCGATGGGATTATGTACGGGGGAAGTAGGAGGGTGGAAGGGGTGAGACACAAAGGCTGGAGCTCGAAAGCTCTTTGATAGATTAAAGTCTGAACTAAGTGCCGACCACGATTCGTCGACCTTCACCTCCACCATCCCTCTAAACCTGAGCTCACCTCCATTACTCTCCTCCCACTACCTCCTCACTCCCCCCAACTAGCCCCATCCTTCACCGCCAAATCCCCCGCAACATTCCTCGCCACCACGCCCCTAAAATCCACCCCGACCTCCGACAACACTCCCGCCTGCCCCTTCACCACCTCAATACACTCCTGCCACAGCACACTCCCCTGCTCCACACTGCTCAGCTGTCGCTCCAGCATCATGTTGAACTCGTCCACCTGCTCCTTCGCCCACTTCACTACCGCGGAGCCGCTAGCTGGCGGGAAGGCGGTGGCGGAGGTGCGGAAGGTGTGGAGGAGGAGGGTGAAGGTCGTGTACGCTAGCGCGTGGAGGTAGGGAGGTAAGGGCCCGGTGAAAGGTAGCTGTCGGGTACGAGCGCGGAGGGTTTCGGTTCGAGAGGTGAGATAGGTGGAGCGTGCGAGTTCTTCGAAGCCTAGCCGCAGCAGCCAAGAGACGTTCTGTTTCGTCCTCTCCGTGCCGGCGGAGGTGAGAGCGAGTTGGCGAGATATGGAGGCTGAGAGGCGAGAGGCGCGCGTGTTGACTTTGGCGAGGATGATGTCGGATGCTGTGACGTTTGATCGGATGCTGCGCGCAAGTTTTCGTAGTTTCTCAATGCGAGCTACGGCGTCTTCGAAGCGCTGGAGCGCGATGTCGATGTCAAGGGTGTCGATCTGGCCTTCCACATGCCGTACGCTTTGCTGACGACCTTCGGCATCGACCAGGACACTGTTGCTTCGTGAAAGGCCGCCGCCTAGCATGTCGTTTGCAGCGGCCTCGGCGGCAGCTTTCTTCAGCGAGCGCGCATCGCGGCCAGTATGGAGGGCGACATCGTCAAGTTGGCGTTCCCGCTCTCCATGCTCGGCAGCGATCTGTTTCCGCAGATCTTCTTGTGCTTTTCGGAAGGCGACAAGGAGGCCGGCTTTTTCTCCCGAGTCGGAGGTGGCGTAGGTGAAGCTTTCGTTGCCAACGCGGATGTTGATCGCGTTGGCCATGTTCTTGTGCTCCTTTGTGCCGGCGGGCATAGCGGAGGCAGACGAGCTGATGTCTGCGAGGCTTACATCCTGGAGTGCCCAGCATCTCTCAGCTACCAGTGTGGTCTGCGATTGCGGCTGCTGCATGCTCTGTCGCTTGCTCTTACTGTCGCTCTGTGTGCCGTTCATAAGATCCGTGCGCTTCTTCTCGCTTGCAATCAGAAGGTGGTCATTGAGCAACACAAGCGCCACCCGTCTCCTCGGCTTCCACGTTGCTGCATTCAGCTCCACCCACCGCTGGCTCTCCACGATGATGTGCCTGCCTGGTAACGCCGGTAAATACTTCTGCGAGCCTTCCACCCTTTTCCAGAGCACCTGCAAATGCGTGCTCCACATTGCCTCGAGGTTAGCAACGCTGCTCCTATTGGCGCGCTTCCTCTCAGCGAGACTGAGTGAACTGCCATTTTGAAGCTCAGCACCACCAGCACTCGTAGCCTGACCAAGTGCGCCCGTCAGCTCGCCCATCAGTGTCCGCAGCGTCCGCATCTCAGACTTGAGCTTGTCCGCCTCCTTCGAGATCTTGATGAACTGTGTCCGGTTCTGGTAGACATTATGCTGTAGATCGGTACTGGCATGCTGCTTGAGGTTCTGCAGATCGTTCTGGTAGGCGTATACATCGCTCTCGGTAGCATCGGCAAGGACGCTCTGGACATACTTCTCCGCCTGTAGATTGGGGTCCTTGAGAGCGCGTGTGTCCACCTTCAGCCTGCCAACACCTGGCTCAGGACTTCGGCCATCGCGTGAGGGACTCCTGCCTTCCTCTCTGCTTGACGCGGCATACTGCGCCGGCATAGTCGGCATGGGGGGAGCTGCTCCTCCATCTTGAAACTGCAGCGCCTGTCCGCCGGTGAAGCGCGTGCTGTAGCGTCGTTTGACCAGGTCGCTGGTATTCTCTCGATTCAGCCTGCCCCGTTCCCTTGATGTCGAGTTCGGCACGGTGAGCTTCGAGTCCTCGGAGGCATTGGTTTGCGTCTCCCATAACGACTGCTGTCGGCTGTCCGCGCTCTGGTCTCGAGGTTGGCTGAGCTGTCGGGGTGCGGAGATGGTCGGTCGTGTCGTTTTCTTCCGCCGCAGCGAGATACCCTTGCCCTTGTCCTCCGACATGTTGATTACATGTACCAATGCTAAAGAACATGTGCTGGTATGGGAAGCGGAGGTGTCGTCCTTGAAGCCGCAGTATCTCGCCGAGCTTGGACCTCACATCATCCAGCTTCAAGACTCCCAGGAATTCTTCCCATTGTCGCTCGACATCAAACCACCATCTACACACTCGACCTCTTCACTCAGACCGTGAGAAAGCTCCAAGAACGCATTAAGAGATACCCGGATCTTTAAAGTCACACCCACCACCCGCCGCGATGGCCTCAACCACCCCCTCCCAGGCCACCTCCTTCACAACCATCGCCCTCGCCTCAACAGGTGTCATCCTCACCGCCTCTCTCGCCTACGCCTTCTACTTCGACCAAAAGCGACGCTCCGACCCTGAGTTCCGCAAGAACCTCAAAAAGCAACACAAGAAGATCTCGCGCCAGGACCAAGAAGCCAGCAAGGCCGCCGAGCGCTCGCAGAAGGACCGGATCAGGAAGAGCGTCGACGAGGCCAACGAGGAGGGCTTTCCGAAGGACCCGGAGGAGACCGAGTCGTATTTCATGCAGGAGGTCGCGAGAGGGGAGGGCATGTGCAGCGATGGCAGTGATCCGGTGGAGGCGGCGTTGTGCTTCTACAGGGCGCTGAAGGTGTACCCGCAGCCGAGGGAGTTGATTGGGATTTACGATAAGACGGTGCCGAAGGTGAGTGGTGTTTTACGGGGGTGGATGAAGGTCTGAATGCTAATGTGTTGTACAGCCTATCTTGGACATTCTCGCGGAGATGATCGCGGTCGACCCGAGCATATCTGTTACTGGATCTCGCGCTGGCTCGGACGCAGGATCTGACAAGGTCGAGTAAGACACGCGCGAGCGCCCGGCAGAAAGTGGGCATGCAAATGTACGATGGAAGAGAGCGAGAGTTCAAGAGCGTGTCGTTAATAGGGTTGGCTGTCCGTGATCATTTGAGCACCCAGCTGGAAGACGTGCATTTGCGGGAGTCTGAGCGAGTCGAAGTGCCGGTCAGTTAGAAGGTCTCATCTCACGGCTGTATAGCAAGGTGTACATGTATGTGTTCGAACCGCTCCGACTCTACAAGGCGAAACACTAGGGTTGGGACACGGGCGAAGCTCCTCATGTCTTCAGAGGGTAGGTATGGACGTACTTTCCTGGGCTGCAAGCGTCATGTGATGGTTCCATGTCTGCATCCTACCTATATTCGACCTTTTCATCCCGAAGCGTAGGGTTGGGGTCGGTGTTACATTGTTACACTGTCACATCTCGGGGTGACAATGAGCTGCAGATAACTACAGTTCCTCGAGAACGAGAAATGCTGACCGAAGTTGATTATACACTTCCACTTACGTTCCTCAGGAGCTTGAAACCTAACACCCTTGTGCTCCCGTAGCCACAGTTCAGTACAAGAAGTCGTAGGCGATTCCATCTTGACGGCGAAATCAGCCAACATCACCCATTCCACAAGACGCAGCATTGCGCCGTTGAAGCAAACTAAGTTGAGCTCATGAACGAACCGAGGTAGTGAGTAGATGTTGCCGCTCCACGCTACAAATGACAGCAAGTCGTGATGTCTTTAGGTGGCCCTCGACCGTCTAGAAATCTGTACAACCTAGGTCAACATCGAGAGGGGCACTCTTGCATTCCGATTCTTGAGACAATCACTTGGGATAGATATCCCTTACGACCACTGAACACTCTTCACCATTGACATCGTAGCAGCCTGCACGATGTCTCGCGAGCACGTCCTTGTTACCGGCGCAACAGGCGTGGTCGGCCGCTCTGCTATGCAATACTACTCCGAGAAAGGTTACAGAGTCACAGCTGTATCTCGTCGCCAGCCGTTCAACACATATGGAACTTCGTGGCACTCACTCGACCTTTCGGACGCCGAAGCATGCAACAAGCTTCTTTCACCTCTCACTGACATTGTCCAGATAGTCTTTGCCGCGCTCCACGAGGAGGCCGATCTCCAGAAAGGCTGGCAAGACAAGAAGCAGATTGACCGGAACCAGATCATGTTGTACAACACCATAGAGGCCGTTGCGCCACACGCGAAAACCCTTCGAAACGTGACGATTCTTCAAGGACCGAAAGCCTACGGCGTGCATGTCCACCCCATCCGACATGGATCGCGAGAGGATCGTGATGAAGATCGTAGCATCGCCAACTTCTACTGGACGCAGGAGGACTACCTAAAAGCACGTCAACAGGGTCAAGACTGGAGTTGGAACGTTCTGAGACCTGGACTGGTGATTGGGATGAGTGTTGGTGGAGCCATGAACCTGTACGGTGCAATCGGGGTGTATGCTGCTGTTCTGAAAGAACGGGGTGAGCCACTATATTACCCAGGAGAGGGATTGGCCATTGCACAATCCACAGATGCCGACTTGATCGCACAAGCTTGCGAATGGGTCTTGATCGAGCCCAAAGCCAAGAACCAGTGCTATAATTTCGACAATGGGGAGCTCGCAAGCCTCAAAGAGCATTGGGATGTCTTCGCAAAGGCACTCGACATGGAGACGGGTGAAGAGAAGCCGTTCGATTTTGTCCAAGGTCTGTCCGGCTTTGGAGAGGCTTGGGAGACGATTCGTCGGAAACATGACCTAAGGAGTCCAGATATTGATGCTTTCCTCGGACAGAGCGGGCAGTTTTCGAACTTCGTGCTTGCAAGGGCGAGTCGTGCCCCAACGACGATGAGTTGCGTGAAAATTCGACGGGATGGGTTTATGGGCACTGTTTACACAGATGAGATGATTCGGAAGTGGTTCAAGGCCTACCAGCAAGAGCGACTGTTGCCGGCGGTCGTTGCTTAGAAGCTGCACGTCGTCCGCGGGACAGTCTGCGGTGCAAGTCCACCTGTCTTTGCACCCAGCGGAAGACCCAGTTGTGAACAGTTACAGTGGACTGCAGAATCTGAAGTGGGTCGGCAGAGGTAGGAAGCTCGTTGCGCTAGGGGAGGATCTTTGTTTGGGAGCCTGCGACGAAGCTCAAGTGGAGTGTCCAACGTCCGAATGGCCGAGCGGTCGAGGATGGCAATGGCACAGATGTGCTGTACGTACACAGAAAGGAGGCGAGCTGGCTGCTTTCGAGAGTGAGAACAAGGTCCGATTCTGGAAGCTGTAGTAACATCTGAGAAAAGATATACTGACGATGAAATGATACTTTACCTTGTTGTACTGCGCTTACCTTTCGTGTTACATCCTCACCTCCTGTACACTTACATGCCAACAATCTCCAAAATCTCGTTTTCGCTGAGGCCCTGACCCTCGAGATACTCCTCCACACGCGGGTTCAATCTAGTCCCATGGAGCGCCTCCTGCGTCTTCGCCACTTCGGCAAACTCCTTCAAGAGCTCGAGCAGATCGTCATCATTGCTCACCTCGAGCGTCCGGAACTTCTTCGCCCACTTCACCAGCAGTTTCTCCGAGGTGGAGAGTGTCGGGAGACGAGCTTTGTCGAGGCAGATCTCGCAGTCTGGATTGACGCCTTCGTGCCAACAATAGCGGTAGCCTTTCCCGACCTTGTTGGCAATCAGGATGGATTCCATCAAGACGCCTAGCCATTGGTAGTCGTCATTCCGCAGAGTTCGAAAGTCGTCCTCGCGTATTCTCGTGTCGGGTTGTGTCTCTGCTCGGCCGAAGTCAGCAAGAACGATTTCCAGACCCCAGAGAGAGCTCGCGGGCCGGATGAGCAGGTTCGCGGAATGAAGATCGCCATACCTTTTCAACGTCCGTGTACCTGGCAAGAAGTTCGCGGTGTCAGTTACGTGCCAGTGAACCAACAAGAGCGACTGACAGATGCCGAGCGCGAGGTGCCACTGCAAGCCGGTCGAGAGGTCTTTGTGACAATCCCGGACCAAGTTGCAAAGTGTCGAGCCCGGGACGTACTTCATAGTGAACCACTGAGCCTCTTCCCCCAAGCTGTAGTCGACCAGACTCGTCACCTCGGGCCTATTGGCTGGCAAAGACCGGAGGAAGTTGATCTCATCTTGCACGTCCTGCTTGTCAAGGTTGTCCCGGCGGGGTTTGTAGAACTTGGCGACCACGAGGCTGTCCCGCAGCCTCTTGATTAGGACGTCCATCGATTCGTCGACGGCGTAGTCCTCGAGGATTTCGTCCACGTCGGAAGCCTTGATCGCGAGGAAACACTCGCCGTTTGAGCCTTCGCTGAGGAAGGAGACCTCCTCATGCGTTTCGCGGAAGTGGGCGCGGGATTGCGCCGCATACTGTGGACGGACGGGCATCGTGGTGGATATGTCGGTGCAGTAGGATAGCTGTTCGTGTTCTGCAAGGCTTCGATTCTGCGGCCAGTACTATTCAGGTTGGTCTGTACATTTATCGAAGCATGCCAACAAAGCCATTATTGCTCCGACCCCGACAAAGGCACACCAGGAGCATTGTCCCGTCTTCTTGGTTAGGGAGCGCAGTCAATCAGCAACACAAAGGGCTGAGCAGTACTGTAGCGGAGCAGGAACGACAGAACCGATGGTGGTGGACAACTGCGTAGGCGTTCTTTATCCAATACTTGTACAGTTTGGAGCGGTGGTGACGGACTAGTTCCAGGAGAGCAAAGGATACTCGTGTTGCAGGTACCAAAGACACTGTAAGAAATCGAGTCATGTCGCCTCGCAGCTACCTTAGACGACATTCTCATTACGCCAATTTGTTCCGTGAAACTTGGACATGCTCTTGTTCGATGACAGAGAGGAAACCATGAGACCTTTGGCGAATGGCCGAGATGGCAGAAGGCCCATGTACTCACGCCGGATCACTGATGCCGAAGGTGAGGAGTCGAAGCGGAGAACGATGTTGATGCATCATCATCATCGTCGACTACGATGGGCATGCATGACAAGCTTTACTGTGTACATGTGGGAAGAAGCGCCTTTGCTTGATTCTCTTCTCTCTTTTCTTTCCAAGGTCTCCATACCGTCAAGATGAAGACAACAACTTTCCTTACTCTACTTGCCTCTGCTAATGCACAGCACCACGGTCCCTGGTCGAAAGGTCCATGGTCTCATGGCAACTCGAACCCTCTCATCGTGGAAACGGACAGCGGCACCTATCGTGGCCTCATCAACGGCAGTGCACCTCTCGTCCGGGAGTTCGTTGGCATCCCCTTTGCCCAACCACCCAAAGACGACCTCCGCTGGCTACCACCACAGAAGCTCCACAGTAACGCCAGCCATGTCTACGATGCTACGCAGTACCCGCCATCCTGTGCGCAGTACATTTCACAAGTTCCCACTGTCTTCAATACTGTCACTCCCGAGTATAGTATTGCTGGACCGATATCCGAGGACTGTCTGGCCTTGAGCGTCTGGACTCCTATGCATGCGGAGAAGTTACCCGTGATTATGTTCATCACGGGAGGAGGATTTCAGACCGGAGGCGTTGAGATCAATTATCAATTACCATACAATTGGGTGCAGCGGACGCAGGCACATATTGTTGTCACGATTAAGTAGGACTATCGTACCCAAACCGCGGAAGACGACTGACAACTTGCAGCTACCGTCTAAACATCTTCGGCTTCCCTAATGCTGCTGGCCTGGACGACCAGAACCTTGGTATACTGGACCAGCGGATGGCGTTGGAGTGGGTACGAGACAACATTGAGGCATTCGGTGGCGACCGTAGGTATCCCACAACATACGTGAGAGCCATTACTAACCATCGCAGCCTCTCGCATTACTCTTTGGGGTCAATCCGCCGGAGCTGCAAGCGTAGACATCAACAACTTCGCCTTCTACGACGACCCCATCGTAACTGGCTTCTTCCCACAATCTGGCACCGCGTTCCTGCTCAGTTCCGACGACGAGATGAACTCGAACTTCACGTTCGTGGCCAGTCATGTTGGCTGCCACTATCCCAACGATGCCGCAAAGGAACTCAGCTGCATGCGCAAGGTCCCGTGGGAAGACATTGAAGCCTTTGTCGGTGGGTATGCGGACAACGGAACCGAGCCTGCGCTGAACTTCAACCCTGTGCCTGATGAGAAGATTGTGTTCTCGGACTATCCACAGCGTTACAGGGAAAACAAGGTCTCGCAGCGTCCAGCCATCTTCTCGAATACTGAAGAGGAAGGGAACTCACTTGTTCCGTTCAAGCGCTCTGGCATCAACGAAACGGCCGCTCGAGAAGTGACGCTCTCCGCCTTCATCTGCCCGGCCGCTCAGACGGCGAAGTTGCGCACTCAAGCTGGCTTGACGACCTACCGGTACGAGTACTCCGGCGTCTTCGACAACACCGCGCCGCTGCCTTGGATGGGTCCTTACCATGCTTCCGACCTGCCGATGATGTTCGCGACGCATCAGGACTATACGAACGGTGAGGGCCAGTCTACGTCTTTCGAGTACGCGGTTAGTGAACGGATGGAGGATCTGGTATACGCTTTTATGCTTGATCCGGAGCAAGGACCGCAGAAGCAGGGGTGGCCTCCGTATACAAGCGGACAGATGCTGAGGTTCGGAGCGGATGGCAAGGTCATGCAGACTGTCAGTGTTGACAGCGTTGAGGGAGACTGTTCTTCGGCCTCGTGATGGAGATATGTAGTCAAGATTTATGCTTCGTCTCTCCACAACTTCCCCTTTTCGACTAGTTCGGAGACCCCTCCTCATGCCGTCACTTTCTGCAAGGTCCATCCTTAGTGGGCGCCACGTGCGATTTAGCCTACTTCGTCCACTTCGCTTCCACCAACGGCACAACCTCTCTTCCGATCTTCCTGGCCCGATGCTGGACGACATGTCGCCTGTCGCACCAATGACTTAGCTGCCTAACACACTTATACACTTGTACACAATTACACCTATCACATCGCAGCACCACCAGCAGCAACAGCTCATTAACGCGACAACCACATGCGAGCAGGACAACGATAGCAGGCAGCCTCGATGGCTCGTAAGGCGAGGCAGAGGATAAGCTATGGTGAGCGCAATGCGCCAAGCTGTGCCCGAGAGCTTACATTCCAGTCCAGCTAACATGAGATGTCGTAGTCCTCCCCCTCGCGAACCAGATCGACGGCCACCGTCTCGGCGTCGGCGGCCTCGCGGTCGACAGCGACAGCTCCATCCTCTACTCCGGCGGCCGCGATGGCATGATCTGCGCCTGGGACCTCAACCTCGACCTCAAGAACGTCGGTCTACCCGACTACGATGCGAAGCTCCCCGCCCCGACCCCGACCGCCTTTAAACAGCAGGTGCAGGCGCATACGCATTGGATCAATGATATCAAGCTCGCGCAGAACAACCAGGCGCTCGTGTCCGCCTCGTCTGATATTACGGTCAAAGTGTGGAGACCGACGGCGCATGCAGCGGCGCCTCCGCAGCCGATAGGACTGCACAGCGATTATGTCAAGGTGCTTGCTGTGCCGTCGAACACGAGCGACTGGGTTGCTAGTGGAGGGTTGGATCGTAAGATCAGTGTATGGGACCTGAATGGTGCAGGGCAGAAGTTGAGCATAAATGTTGGCGAGGATGAGGCGGGAGCATTGTCGTCGAGGGAGAAGGGGAGTATATACTCGTTGGCGGCGACGAACAACATGCTTGCGAGTGGTGGGCCGGAAAGCACCGTACGGGTATGGGACTCTAGGAGTGGGAAGAGAGTGACGAAGTTGGTTGGGCATACGGACAACGTGCGGAGTGTGCTTATAAGTCAGGACGAAACGACCATCATGACGGCCAGCAGTGACCGGACCGTCAAGGTTTGGAGTACTCTTGCGGGCCGATGCATGTATACACTGACTATGCACGACGCGAGCGTATGGTCGTTGTTCTCGTCTCATCCGGATCTGTCCATCTTCTATTCCAGCGACAAGAACGGGCTAGTAGCGAAGACTGACACCCGAAACACGATCGAGCTCGACGAAGGTCTCTCAGTGGCTGTGGCACAAGAACACGAAGCTGTGCACAGCGTGGTAGCAGCGGGTGACAGCATCTGGACGGCCACTGGTCGACCAAGCATCAACAGATGGCGCGACGTCAGCACGAATAACACGGATATCGAAGTGCCGGAAGGCTACAGTATGCAGCGAGCTAGCATCTCTGCTGCGCGACCTCGTACGACTAGCCAAATCGACGGGCTGTCTTTGCAACAAACAAGGAGTGGAGGCTCTACGAAGAAGAAGATCCCGTTGAAACACATGCTTAGGTTGAGCAACACGGCCGACTTTCCTACCTCGGTCCAACCAGAGACGGACAAGCGGGCGTCGGTGATGGAAAGGCAACCGAGTAGGCAGGAGAATCCTGAGGCTATCACCATGCAGCCTGTACGAAGCCAACCGGACTTCTCCATTGAAGGGCAGAATGGGCTTATCAAGCATGTCATGCTCAACGACCGGAAGAGGGTGCTGACCACGGACACCGCTGGAGAGGTGGTCATGTGGGATCTGCTCAAGTGTGTACCGATCAAGTCGTTCGGAAAGCGACATCTAGACGACGTAAAGGACGAAGTCACGACTTCTGCGACGGTAGCTAACTGGTGCCAAGTCGATACCAGAACAGGCAGTGTGGCCGTGATCTTGGAAGAGAATACATGCTTCGATGCCGAGATGTATGCCGATGAGCTCGAACTGGATGAAGATGTCGAGTACAAGGAGGACCAGCGTATCAACCTCGGGAAATGGGTGCTGCGATATCTGTTTTCAGGCGTCATCACGGAAGAGATCAGGCGAGATCAGGCGTTCCGCAAACGGCTGCTCAGCGCTTCAGAGGAGAAGAGGCTGCAGCGGGAGAATGCTCCCAGCAGCATACAACTTCCTACGAACGGCGAGACGAACGGCTTCCACCATGGCGAGTCTGCTGCAACCAATGGAAGTGACATTACTCCGCGCGCATCCAACGGGAACACGAAGCCTACTACACCTGGTCTCGGAATTGGGCTAGCTCCACCAAATCCCTACAACTCTCCTGCGCGATCAGGTGCAGCAGCCAACACGTTGGTCTCGACTGCCGAAGAAGGCGCGCCATCTGGCACTACCCAGCCTCGACCGTCAGATGAGCGGCCAACGAGCGACTACTTCTCAGCGCCTGCAGTGCAGACTTCTGGGCTTGCGACTCCCGGTGGTGTGAGCAAAGCTCCCGTCACCCCTGGCGAGTCCGCCATCGCCGATGACCATACCGTGACCACGCCTTCAGCCGACTCACCTGCGCCTAAGGAGACGCCAGGAAAGGAGGCGGGCCTATTTGGTAAGAAGTTCTCGATGAGAGGAATGAGCTTCTCCGGCATGAAGAAAATCGGTCGCACGCAAACGATTGACAAGGAGGCCAAGCCCGTCGTGCCAGAGGAGAAGGAAGAAGTCTCCGAGTCCGATGCGCATAGCAGCAAGACGAGCAACTCCCGCGTCGTCGACGACAACTTCCTCGGCACAATCCAGAAGGTGCGCTTCGCCTACGAAGACAGCATTCAGCAGCAATTACAGAGCATGGTCGCACACGAAAACGGACTGCCTGTACCAAAGATCGCCAACCTCGACATTCCATCAGCCATCACGCCTTCTCTGGCCTCCGAAACGCCTGTCCTGCAACCTCCCCTCAACACCGTCATCCTCATCCAAGAAGACCGCCCCGAAGCCGGCGGCGTCGCCGACCTCTTCGAAGGCACCGTCGGCACACTCGCCAGCCAGACCGACACGATCGAGAAGACGGCGCCCATGTGGCTCGGCGACGTGCTGTTGCGCAACCAGGTCCCGCAGAAGGACGTCGTGAAGATCTCTTTCATTCTTGAGCCGCAGCAGGGTAGTGGATTACCGGGTATCGCGAGCGATGGGAATAACCGCCTCAACGCGAACAGGATGCTGCGCGCGAAGAAGATTCTTGGATACGTAGCTGAGCGCATCGAACCCGCGCCCGCACCGCCGAAGGAGGGTGAAGAGGCCCCGGTGGAAGAGAAGTTGAAGCCGGAAGAGTACTTGGAGCTGTGGTGTCAGGGTCAAGTACGCTACCAGCCCTCCCCCCTTACCTCACTCCTAAACCACCGAATCGCTTTACTGATGATGTTTTGTGATAGATGATCCAACCAATAATGACCCTCGCAACCATCCGCTCCCACATCTGGCGCGGCGGCGGCGACGTCGTGCTGTACTATAAAGCGAACGGGCGGAAGGAGATTCGACATGCCCCCCCGCCGCAGCCGCCGCAGAGCAGTATTCCTACTACGCCGAAACCTGCTGCTGCGAATGAGAATGGGAATGGGGGCGCGAATGCGGGTGCGGGTGCTGAGGTGCAGACGTGAGCTGTGCTGGAGCTTGCGATCCTTGGTAAGGGAGGGAGTGTGCACTCCTGTGTCAACACCGTGTTGGAGAGGGAGTGCGGGGTGCGAAGGTAATTGATAATGCTGTCGTTTGGATTGGCGATCATTTGTTCTTGGGCGGAGTGGCATGGGTCGTTCAGTGGAGCATGTCTGCGCATGGGAGTGAGGAGCGCTGCGCCATGTAGATGTTGTATACCCCTTGGTTTGAGTAACTTTGTCATTTGATCCACGTTGCTGACATGCAAAGGCCCGCTCCCATCATATGTCTGTGGTGCAATCTGAGTTCCGCTAGATAGTGACAAGGTGGGTTGAGAAGAGACGTAACTTAATATGAGATGGCGCTCTATCATGAGCGATACGACAAATAGTGGCATGGGTGTATTGCGCAGGTATTCCAGGCGGTATTATTGGATTAGGAAGAGACGATTGGCAATATTGCGAGACTGGAGAGAGGTATCTCGTAGTGAAGGATCCGCGATAGTGTTCTTTAGATATAAGATACTTCCATGATATGGCTCAGGGAGAGACCTGATGACATTTCCTTTCGCGGCCTTTCGCCGTGCCCATTTGATGCATTATTGTACAACAGCGCTGTGCCACAAATACCCACCCAATGCTCCCCAAACCACCAACGCCCAACAATGCCAGTAAATGCGTTCCCTTGACTCAAATCAATCTGAACATATTGTTCCGCACACTCCTCTTCATAGCCACCGGCTCTCCACCCTCATACTCCACCCCCGCCTGACCTCCATCCCCAGCATGCCCACTCATCCTCTGCCGCAACTCCTCGTCCTGCTCCGCGATCGTCTTCGGTCTCGAGGTCGACATCTGCCGCTGCTGCTGTCCGTTCTTCTGCTGAGACTGAGGCTGTTGGCCTTGCTGCTGCTGCTTTTGCTGGTCCTGCACTGTAGCATTTGACTCGGTGCCGGGTTGGGTTTTCGAGGGTTGCTCTGAGCCGGGGGCGGGTTGAGACTTTGAGAGAGGGCCGAGGTCTTTGGCTGCTTCGGAGTTGGCGCCTGTGGGGTGGAGAGATGGGTCGTCCTGTTTGATGCCAGCGTAGGTGCGGCGGAGGGAGGGGGTCGCGAAGCGGGTGGTTTGGCGGAGGGCGCGGTGCATGTTGGGCTGTCCTTGTGGGTGTATTTCCCGGTGATGTTCTGTGTGGACTTTGGTTTTCTTAGGAACTCAGGGAGATGTAGAGACGGGAGATAGGAGCCAATGAAGAAATACAGTACTTGACCTGTGCTTCAATGCGCAATGTTTGACCAGCTTGACCTGCTCATCGTTACATCATGAATCATTCGCCTGAAGTTGAAGTGAGCAAAGCACGTGACAGACGTGGCTCAACTCCGGTTCTTGGAGGAGCTTAACCTCACGTCTTCAGAATTTATCGTACTCGATAACCTCATATCACTAACACCACACGACCGCCAACATGCCGGTCGTCAAGGGCGGCGTATGGACGAACATCGAGGATGAGATCCTCAAGGCCGCCGTGTCGAAATATGGACTCAACCAATGGGCGCGCGTGTCTTCACTGCTCGCGCGCAAAACCCCAAAGCAATGCAAAGCCCGATGGTCAGAATGGCTGGACCCAGGCATCCGCAAGATCGAATGGAGTCGCGAGGAGGACGAGAAGCTGCTTCACTTGGCCAAGTTGATGCCGACGCAATGGCGGACGATTGCGCCCATCGTTGGCCGGACGGCGACGCAGTGTCTGGAGCGGTATCAGAAGCTGCTGGACGAGGCCGAAGCAAAGGAGAGTGGACAGTTTGGACTTGGTGGCCCAGAAGGCGGCGAGACTGCAGCACCGAGTGCTGACGATGTGCGACGCTTGCGACCAGGCGAGGTGGATCCGGAGCCGGAGAGCAGACCTGCCAGGCCGGACACGATCGATTTGGATGAAGATGAGAAGGAGATGTTGTCTGAGGCTCGCGCACGTTTGGCGAACACGCAAGGAAAGAAGGCGAAGCGGAAGGCGCGAGAGAGGCAGTTGGAGGAGAGCAGGAGATTGGCGGTATTGGCTAAGAGGAGAGAGCTCAAGAGCGCTGGTATTAACGTCAAGGTCACGACAAAGAAAAAGGGCCAAATGGACTACAACGCCGACGTGCCATTTGAAAGGGCGCCAGCGCCAGGTTTTCATGACACCCAGGAAGAATTGGCAGAGAACGAGCGGGCGAGGGAGGCGTTCGATCCACGAAAGCAGCAGCTTGCGAACAAGCGAAAGCAGGACCAACAGGATGGTGATGCGCAAGAGCACAAGAGGAGGAAGAACGACAAGGACGGCAATTCTTCAGCGGCAGCGGCAGCTGCTAGGGCGAGTCAGATGCAGAAGATTAAGGAAGCAGAACAAAGCAGCAAGAGACGCGGCCTGGTCCTGCCGGCACCGCAAGTCAGTGAGGGCGAGCTCGAAGACATCGTCAAGATGGGCATGTCCGGAGACAGGGCGAATACGATGGCCGAAGCAAGCGAGAACGATGCGACGAGAGGCTTGATGAGCAACTACTCGAACACCATCGGAGCAACGCCCATTCGAACACCACGCGCGCCACAGGAAGAGGACCGGATAGCCAATGAATTGCGCAACGCTCGTGCCAGGACTGAGACGCAATCTGTGCTGTTTGGCGGCGAAAACACACCTCTGCACGAAAGCGGCGCTAACACTACAGGCTACCAAGGCGTGGCGCCCTCAAAGCAGGCATCTTTCACCCCCAACCCTATGGCCACTCCCCTTCGCACCGGCGGCATGAACGGTACAGGTGCGACTCCTGCTGGTGCACCAGGCGCCACACCAATGCGTACGCCTAGAGACAACTTTGCTCTCAATCAAGAGGATGGAAGTTCAGCACTCGTCAGTCAGACGCCGCATGACATCCGGCTGCGAGAACAAGCAGCCAAGTCTTCGCTGCGTGGGAAGCTTTCGTCTCTGCCGAAGCCAAGAGAGACCGAGTGGGAACTCGAACTGCCGGAAGACCAAGAGGAGGGCGCAACGGGTGCCGCAGAGCTATCAGCAGAAGACTCTGCTGTCCGCGACGCCAGAAACGCTGCCCTTGCGGAAGCCACCGCGATGGCGGAGTTCAAGCGTCAAACACAGGTCTTGCAGAAAGGCTTGCCCCGACCGAAGGTAGTGGACGTGGACGCTATGCTGAAGAACGCAAAGGATCTGTCCGACCCTATTCAGCGCTTCCTTGTTGAGGAGATGGCGCTGCTGATGGCGAACGACGCCACAAAGTTTGGCGGCAGTAATGTCAACGGTCACGCCAAACCTGTGCAGGTTTTTGAGCAAGAAGCGATGCAGAACGCGCAGATGGAAGTCATCCTGGAGATGGGCGAGGATGCCGACCGCTCCGCTTTTGGCAAGGCTTTCGAGCGGGAGTGGCAGGCTGCGTACGAGCGGCAGAGCATGCTACCTGGACTCGCGGGCTATGGCGAAGATGAGCTGGATGAAGAGCAACTTCTCACTGAAGCTTTTGACAACGTGCAAGATGTCATTGCCACGTCTGCAGATAAGGGCCTAGCGCTGGAGAAGAAGCTGGGAAAGGTCCACGGCGGGTATGTTGAGCGGTCGAAGAAGCTTAAACAGAAGATTGGTGAGGCGGCGGCTTTTCTAGAAAAGACGAGGCTTGATGTCGAGGTGGGCAGGGTTGCTGCTAGTGCGGAAGGGGCGGGGATCGCGGAGCGTTTGGAGGGTTTGAGGGAGGAAGTTGCTTTGGTTAGGAAGAGGGAGAGGGAGGCGCAAGAGGATTATCGCGCTTCGAAGGCGGAGTTGGAGGGGATGGAGGGTTGAGAAGCAGTGAGCAGATTCTCCACATCATAGCCCTACTACATCAAGCATGCATTCTTTCGACTCGTACCCATCTCCGACATACCTACTTTTCTTCTCTTCCCCCCTGCAGTATCGTATACTTCGACCACCCATTCGTACCACACGCTCCTGTCGTCTGTCTGTCGCCACATGTGCACCATCATCTCGCCTCCTTTAGGAACGTATACCGGTGTCTACAGCACTAGTTAGCATAACATCATCTCCCCATGAAATAGACCTTACATACCTTCAATGGAAAGAAAATCGGAAACCAAGAAATCATATCCTGACTCTTGCTCTCCATCGTCACCGGATTCGTCGACAATTCCACTTTCTCCCCTGTCCGCGCGCTGGAATACAGCACTGTCTCGAAATATCCCGCTAGCCCGTGGCAGACGCCTTGCTTCGCGCAGGTGAAACTTATCCTGCAGCTGCGGGAATTATGCTCGTTGCTGCCGTCCCCACCGACACTGCCTGGGGCTCCTGCGCCCCCGCCTGCGCGGAGGCGTGCGTGGGTGAGTGTTTGTGGGGAGGTGGGGTGGGTGAAGGACCAGGCTTGCTGGACGTTCGGCGTACGGGACTCTGGTGAGGAAGCGGGCGAGAGGCTGAGGTAGTCGTATTGGTGCAGCAGGACGACGTACGGGATATCCCATTTCTCCCCCCCACCGCCGCTGCGGAGGAGGAGATCGCTGTGGATGCGCGGGGTGGCGATGGGAGTGAGGTGGGCGCTATAGCTCTGCGGGATGCTGATGCCGTGGGAGGGGTGGAGGATGTGTTGTACGCCGTCGAGGCATTCGGGGGAGAGCTCGTTGTCGGCGAAGGAGCCTAGGAGCTCGGAGATGAGGATGTCAACTTTGCCTGCTTCTCCGTTGGGGTTGGATGGGCCGGGCCAGTGGCGCATGTCGGATTTGACGACATGGACGCTATTGGACCAAAGGGGGTCGGTGGCGTTGCGGCGTTGGAGAAGGACGTAGGCGTTTGGGTTCTTTTCCACGGCCCAGCAGTCGATTGCTACGCCAGTGGACTCACTTGCTTGGAGGGCGCGAGTGACGAGGGGACCTCTTCCGGCACCAGCGACTGCTACCACAATCGGTCTTGCGTCTTCGACCGTTTCTCGTAGATCTTTTAAGGCTACGGCGATGGCTCGCTCGTACCACTCATACTTCACAGGATCTCTCTCAAATACCTCATACGTTACGGACTCCAGGTTGTCGGTCAGCGGCTGGAGGGGAGATTGCAGGTAGTCCTGATACCCTTGACCGAATCGTTCTATAGGTGGACGAGGTGGCTGACTTTGCTGAAGATGTCGCAGGTAGCGTAGATGCGGCACTGGATCTTTCGGCTTCTCTTTCGTCTTCGACGTTGCTTCTGCTGGTGTCGGCTCTGGTGAAGTTCGTGCTGGAATGTCAACGGCACCCAACAGGGTGCCGACATCGCTGAGCAGCATCCATGGAGGAAAGCGGAGGCGTGCGAAGCGCGAGATGAGTTGTTGGTGGGGCTTGGATAGAACCGGGTAGCCTTTGGCGTTACGGATGAAGGTTGTTCTTGGGAAGACCAGCAGCCGGACAGGTTCGGAATACCACCGACATTGTAGGTCGAGACATGGGAGTTGGCGTTGGACTTCGAGGGCTGGGAAATATCGTGGTCAGTTGCGGCTCTGTTGGCAGCCTATAGAAGAGGCATATACCTTGGGTTGAGCCTTATGCTCTCACGGGGGCACAGCAAGGAACGGGATGTGAGAGGTAAGTGGGAAGGGAAATGTAAGATTGTATTCGTACCTAAGCACAGCTTCTGACTGTAGCTACACAACGACCTGATCGTGTCCCACGTAGCCCACACATCGTACTCGTCTTTCGCGGTAGAATCATCCTCGTCCGCGTCAAAGTCTGGCGGAGCTGCAAGTTCCGACAAATGCTCGCCGTAGGGATAATCGGTCTCGAGCTCGCCACTCATTGGCAACAACACGTGCAGCTGGACGTACGGCCCCAAGCCGAGGGCCTCTTGCACTGCTCTGCCGTACCCGACCGCGTCTGCTTCTTCTGTCGGTGCGTACACAAGAACGTTGCTGACACCACAGAAGGCGGCGTACGCTACCTCAAGATTGAGGACTTGACGGCTGATATGAGCGATGACAGGATCCGAGGACCCGAGGTCTATCCATGGGCTGACGACGGCCACCCTTAGGCTATTGCTGTCGTCGGGCGTCAACGTCGAGTCCTGTGGTGTTAGGGGCGGGATCAAGGGCAGGGGCAGTTCCCGTGAGTCAGATTGGCTTATTCGCTGCTTGTAGTCCTTCACAAGGCTCACGACACTGGTATGGAAGGCCGGCGTGGTGATGGGGACAGTCAGGAAGTCGTAGCCCAGGCCCTGCGCCTGACTGAGCACGTCGTAAGAGACATTTTCTGTTCGATCGGTTTCATGGTGGCCAACGTAGAAAATGGTCGTTATCTCGTCTGGGGGAAGAGCAGTGCTGGTGTCCATGGTGATTTAGTCGCTTCAAGATACGGTATTGTGGCCGGCATGCATCTTCCTTTGACCAGGCTATATGAGTCGGAAGTGTTGCTGCTGTGGTTGAGAAACAGAATTTAGAATGGGCGTAGATTTTATCACGACGATACACATTTCAGTACAGCATCGTCGGACCTTCCTCGAAGGCAATAACTTTTCTGCGCCGCGCGCCGAATGACCAGCACAACTCACCTTCGCCATGGCCGACTCGGAGAACAAGTCGCGCTTCAAGCGCCAGAAACTCTCCAACGAGGCTGACCAGTCCAACCCCTATCTAGCGCACATGCACCCCAACGGCGATTCAAACGGCGTCGGACTCGACCAGTCCAACGGCTATGGCAATGGATATGCTTCCAACTCGAACGGCAGCGCAGGAGGTCTGTCCACCTTCAAGCGCCATGCATCGACTGCAAAGATGGCCAAGGTCGCAGAGGATGGGCCAACGAACCCGTTCACAGGCAGGCAGCTGTCGCAGAAGTACTTCAGCATCTTGAAGACGAGGCGAGGTCTGCCGGTGCACGCCCAGCGGCAGGAGTTCCTGGACATGTACCAGAAGTCGCAGATCCTGGTCTTCGTTGGTG
The DNA here is from genome assembly GCF_035928015.1 of Saxophila tyrrhenica. Classification (NCBI taxonomy): domain Eukaryota; kingdom Fungi; phylum Ascomycota; class Dothideomycetes; order Mycosphaerellales; family Extremaceae; genus Saxophila; species Saxophila tyrrhenica. Next base: position 51,675 of record NW_027041748.1, on the reverse strand, counting down.
AGACGGGTTCGGGAAAGACTACGCAGATCCCGCAGTTCGTGGCCTTTGACGACCTACCGCAGAGTCAGGGCAAGATGGTGGCTTGTACTCAGCCCAGGCGAGTGGCGGCCATGTCGGTGGCACAGCGTGTCGCGCAGGAGATGGATGTGAAGTTGGGAGAGGAGGTCGGATACAGCATTCGATTTGAGGATATGACGAGCCCGAGCACCATGCTGAAGTACATGACGGACGGTATGCTGTTGCGGGAGGCTATGAACGATCACGACTTGAAGCGATACAGCACCATCATTCTGGATGAAGCTCACGAGAGGACGCTGGCTACGGACATTCTGATGGGACTCTTGAAGGGGGTGGTGCAGCGCAGGCCTGACCTCAAGCTGATTATCATGTCTGCTACGCTTGACGCGCAGAAGTTCCAGAAGTATTTCATGAGTGCGCCGCTGCTGGCTGTACCCGGTCGGACGCACCCTGTCGAAATCTTCTACACAGCCGAGCCAGAGCGGGATTACGTGGAGGCTGCTATGCGGACAGTTCTACAGATCCACGGCACAGAGCCAGAAGGCGACATTCTGCTCTTCCTTACAGGTGAAGAGGAGATCGAGGATGCATGTCGCAAGATCAACCTTGAGGCAGACGAGCTCTCCCGAGAAGGTGCAGGACCTTTGAAGGTGTACCCGCTCTACGGTAGCCTTCCGCCTGCTCAACAGCAACGCATCTTCGACCCAGCCCCGCCACCTTATAAGCCAGGCGGCAAGCCTGGTCGGAAGTGCATCGTCTCCACCAACATAGCCGAAACGTCACTCACAATCGACGGCATCGTGTACGTGGTGGATCCTGGCTTCTCCAAACAAAAGGTCTACAACCCGCGGATTCGAGTCGAGTCGCTTCTGGTATCGCCGATCAGCAAGGCGTCCGCGCAGCAGCGAGCGGGTCGTGCTGGTCGTACTCGTCCCGGAAAGTGCTTCCGCCTCTATACTGAAGATGCGTTCAAGAAGGAGCTCATCGAGCAGTCATACCCTGAGATCCTTCGCTCCAATCTCGCTAGTACCGTGCTGGAGCTGAAGAAGCTGGGCGTTGACGATCTCGTGCACTTCGACCTCATGGATCCGCCGGCACCAGAGACACTCATGCGTGCGTTAGAGGAGCTCAACTACCTCGCCTGCCTCGATGATGAAGGCGAACTCACTCACCTGGGCACCGTGGCCTCGGGCTTCCCCCTAGATCCAGCATTAGCTGTCATGCTCATCTCTTCACCTGAGTTCTACTGCAGCAACGAGATATTGTCTCTCACTGCGCTGCTCTCAGTCCCGCAAGTCTTCGTTCGACCAGCGTCTGCACGTAAGCGAGCCGACGAGATGAAAGACCTCTTCGCGCACCAAGACGGCGACCATCTGACGATGCTGAACGTTTACCACGCCTTCAAGTCCCCGGCTGCACAGGAGAACCCGAAGCAATGGTGCCACGATCACTTCCTGTCCTACCGAGCCCTCCAACAAGCCGACAACGTGCGCCTACAGCTGAAGCGCATCATGGAGCGCGAAGACATCGAACTCGTCTCCACACCGTTCGAAGACAAGAAGTACTACGAGAACATCCGCCGTGCGCTCGTGGCTGGCTTCTTCATGCAGGTGGCGAAGAAGGACAACAAGACTTACACGACCGTCAAGGACAACCAGTCCGTGCTGTTGCACCCGAGCACTGTGTTGGGCCAGGACAGCGAATGGGTGCTGTACAACGAGTTTGTCCTCACGAACAAGAACTACATCCGTACTGTGACGGCGGTGAGACCAGAGTGGTTGCTCGACATTGGGCAGGCGTATTACGATGTGGACAGCTTCCCGAAGGGCGAGGTGAAGAACGGGCTTATCGCGGCGCAGCGGGCGATGCAGAGGGCGCGAGATCGTGAGGAGAGGCAGAAGATGATGGGTGGAAGGGGGAGATGATTGAGTACATGGTGTCTAGATATGGGCATTCCGAGCAGATGTTGGCGCGCTGGATATGATGAGATGCATGACGACAGCATCTTGTCTACTAGCAAAGCTATGGAAGAGGTAGAACGGACGACTTGAATGAAACGGTACACAGACCTTCACAACTTGACACGTTGCATTGTGCGTTTTCCTGTCACTGTATGAGTGTGCTCGTCGTGCAAGTGACTTCCACAAACAGACACTGGGTCCTGCAGGTCATATACCTCGGCATCAACCGGTGGCGTCACATGTGTTCGCGTTTACATCTTCCATTTGCTTCCACGACACCGAGACAACTCACCTTCTCATCCTCCACCTTCTCCATCTCTCCAATACATCTCAATCGATTGACTCTTCCCTAAAACCATCAACATGGCGGTCGGACAGCCGAAAACCCGCACCGTCCCCCTCGTCCCCCTCCCCCACAACGTCGTCCTCCTCCCCGGCATCACCGCCCGCATCCCGCTCCAGAACCGCGCCGACATCGCCGCCATCCTCGCCCACATCTACTCCAAAGCCTCAACCCCGCGCCCGGAACCCAACAGCGTCACCGTCGGCTGCGTCCCGCTCAACTCGCCTTACCTCAGCCCAGACGGCCAGCGCATGATCGAGGATGCCGGCGCAAAGGATGATAGAGCGACGCAGGCCACCGATCCCGCGCAGGCGAGGAAGCCGGATTTGTTCCGCTACGGCACGTTGGCGCGGGTGACGGGGGTGCAGGGCAGGACGCCGGGGGAGTTGACGTTGGTCGTGGAGGGGATGGCGAGGTTTCGGGTGGAGAAGTTCACGAAGGAGCGGCCGCACTTTGAGGCGAGGATTGCGGTGCATGAGGATGCGCCGGTGGCGGCTGGGGAGGCGGAGGGGAAGGTTGGAGAGTTGTTCGCGCAGTTGAAGCAGTTGAGCCGGGAGTTGATCGCGTTGATTCGACTGTCTGCGCTGCTGCCGCGAGGACCGTCGATGTCGCTTTCCCCGATCCTGGCGCGGAGATTGGAGCTGTTTATTGTGAGGAAGGATATCAATGAGGCTGGGGTGCTGGCGGATTTTATGACGAATATCATCGATTGCTCGCACGAGGATAAGTTGAGGATACTGTCCGCACTCGCGGTGCCGGAGAGGTTGGAGAGGATCATTGAGATCTTGCAGAAGGCGATTGGGAATTTGCAGAGCAATTCGACGAGGACAGTGGTCATCGCGACGAATGCGCCGCAGCAGAACGGAAACATCGACCCGGAGATGCTCAACAGGCTACGCCAGGATCCGAGGTTGAGGAGGATGGGGAATGGGCAGATGCCGGGGAATGGCATGGCTGGCTTTGGACCGCCCGGTGGCGAGCAGGAAGAGGCGAACGAGGTGGATGAGCTGAAGAAGCGGTTGGAGGAGGCGAAGCTCACGCCAGAGGCACAGAAGGTTGCGGATCGCGAGTTGAAGAGGCTGGCGGGCATGAACCCGGCGCAGGCAGAGCATCAGGTGATTAGGAATTACTTGGAGAATCTGGCTGAGATTCCGTGGTCGAAGGTTACAGAGGATAATTTGGATGCCGCGACGTTGCAGAGGGCGAGGAAGCAACTGGACGATGACCATTACGGTCTGGAGAAGATCAAGAAGAGGTTGTTGGAGTATCTGGCTGTGCTCAAGCTGAAGCAGACGGTCAACCTGGATCTGGAGAGGCAGATCAAGGCGATTACACAGGCTGGGGAGGGTAAAGAAGAGAAGGAGGCGGTGGTGAAGCCAGGTGCTGTTTCAGAGGCTGATTTGGATAAAGACGTTGCGCCGACGACGAGGGACACGAAGAAGGCAAGGCAAGACGAGAAGCCACGAGAAAAGACGTCAGAGGAGGTCAAGCTGCTGCAGCACAAGAAGATGGTGGACAAGTCGCCTATTCTTCTGCTTGTAGGACCGCCTGGAACGGGGAAAACATCTTTGGCGAAGTCGGTGGCTACCTCGCTCGGCCGGCAGTTCCACCGCATCTCGCTCGGTGGCGTGCGGGACGAAGCAGAGATCAGAGGACATCGTCGGACTTACGTCGCTGCCATGCCCGGTCTCATCGTCAACGGCCTGAAGAAGGTCGGCGTTGCGAACCCGGTCTTCCTGCTCGACGAGATTGACAAGGTCGGCACGTCTTCCATGCATGGCGATCCGTCAGCGGCTATGCTCGAAGTGCTCGACCCAGAGCAGAATCACACTTTCGTCGATCATTACGTCAACATCCCGATTGATCTGAGCAAGGTCCTGTTTATTGCTACGGCCAACACTCTCGACACTATCCCTGCGCCGTTACTGGACCGCATGGAGACCATCCAGCTCTCCGGCTATACTTCGCTGGAGAAGAGGCATATCGCCACCCAGCATCTCATCCCGAAGCAGATCACGACCAACGGTCTCGAGAAGAAGGACGTCGACATCGAGGAGGGTGCGCTCGACAAAGTTATTACGAGCTACACTCGCGAATCCGGCGTGCGAAATCTCGAGCGTGAGCTGGGAAGCGTCTGCCGTGCCAAAGCTGTGCAGTTCGCTGAAGCTCGGGATACCGACAAGATCTCGACGTATACCCCCAACGTCTCAATCGAGGACCTGGAAGATATCCTCGGTATCGAGCGTTTCGAAGAAGAAATCGCCGCCCGCAACTCCCAGCCCGGCGTCGTCACCGGCCTCGTCGCCTATAGCCACGGCACACAAGGTAGTATCCTCTTCATCGAGATCGCGGACATGCCCGGCTCCGGACGCGTGCAACTCACCGGCAAACTGGGCGACGTGCTGAAGGAGAGCGTCGAAGTCGCCCTCACCTGGGTGAAGAGCCACGCCTACGACCTCGCCCTCACCGCCGATCCGAGCGAGGACATCATGAAATCCCGCTCCATCCACGTACATTGCCCCTCCGGCGCGATTCCAAAGGACGGACCTAGCGCCGGTCTTGCGCACACTATCGCCCTCATCTCGCTTTTCAGCCATAAAGCCGTCCCGCCTACCCTCGCTATGACCGGCGAAGTCGCTCTACGAGGGAAAGTGATGCCCGTCGGCGGCATCAAGGAGAAGCTCATCGGCGCCATGCGAGCGGGTGTGAAGAAGGTCTTGCTACCGCAAGGTAATCGGAAGGACGTCAAGGATTTGCCGCAGGAGGTCAAGGATGGGTTGGAGATTGTCACCGTGGGACATATCTGGGAGGCGCTGGCGCAGGTGTGGCCGGATGGGCAGTGGGATAAGATGCAGGGGTGGGCGTCGAGTCGGTTGTGAGTTGAGGGGCGTGTCTGATACTTTAGCGTAATGAATTCATGTGATTCTATCAATTTCAACTGGTTTTCGCGGGTCTGAGCAGCATGAACTCCTCATACTTGTCCTCCCCAGGCATCACCTCGCTACCCCGCACCTGGAAGCCTTCTCGTTCGTAAAACGCCCTCGCGCTGGCATTAGCCTGCACGAACGTCTCCAACCCCCTTTCATCAACGACCTCACAAGCCCGCCTCAACAACGCCGCGCCCACGCCTTTACCTTTCCAGCTGTTGTCCACCCCGAACAGCTCGATCGTGTAATGCTTCCTCGCCGCTTCCTCCTCGTCAACTCGCATAATTCTCTCGCGCTGCAGACTCATCGTCGACACCATGGCGTTGAACTTCTCCGCGTCATGATCGGAAGTTAGAGGGAAGATCGACCAAGCGCCTGAGCCGCGCTCGTGGGGTTGCATGTGGCGGAGGACTAGGACGCCGATTGCTTCTTCTTCGTCTTCCTCTGCATTCCGGGGAAAATTGGATTCCGAGGAAGGGGCTGAGGCGGTCAAGACGTGCCAGCTGCTGCTGTCGGAGAGGAAGTGTTGGAAGATGTTTCGCCACCATTCTCGGACGGATGGGGTGTCGGGGAGTGCGGCGCGGATGTAGGGGTTTGTTGAGTGGAAGGAGCGGGCGACGATTGTGGTCAGAGAGGAGATGTTTGATGGACGCGCTGGGACGATTTGGTATTTTGACATGGTTTTTGTTGGTCGTTGTGTCGTTGGTGGTTTGAATTATTGTGCTGCGTCTCGCCAGTTAGATTGGTGGTGTCGGGATGGGGCTGCGTATTATTGCAAAAACGGCATGTGAGAGAGAGGACACTCAGAAAAGAAGGGACATCAAAAACTCATAGACCTGGTCGCTTGAATCTGTTGTATTGCTGTCGGAGAGGCTGTCGAAGTCCACCGATGGAATTGAAGGCGGGGATCGTAGCGGAGTCTTTGACAGAGCTGCTCACAGAACAGGCGAGCAATATGCGAGACGATGCAGCTTCGACAGCAAGTTGTGATGGCGAAATCATCAGCCCTCCTGCCCGTCCAGTACTCACGCGCAAATTTGCATAGCTCGTATTGTTCTAAGCCGGTGCTTGTCGAAGACACGCAACGGCCCATACACCTTTCGGGCCCGGACACAGCCCCTCGGCGCCTGACAACCCCTTCACTGCATGGACATATCAGTCATCGCATCCCATGAAAGCCAGTCGAAGTTGGAGTCCGCGAAGAATCCATAGGCATCGTTGCTGGCCATGCCGGCGCTTTGGAGCATGCCCTCCATACTGCTCGGCTGGACTTCAGGCTGGAGCGATGTCGAGGCATTTGGTAGCCAGAAGTCCATGTCCATGGAAAGGTCTTGCACGGCTGGATCGTTGAACAAATCGAGTAAGTCTTGCGGGTGCTGCTGATCCGGGGCTGGCTCATGAGGCAGACTTGTCGGAGGGATGGTGTTGTTTGTGCCCACTGAAGTACTCGTGCTCGTAGGAACGCGTGCGTTTGGATCAGCAGCAGCGTCTGCCTCTGTCTTAGAGTCTTCGGACCTTCGAAGGACCTGCTGAGCATACTGCACGAATGTCGTAGCGATCGTATGAAGCTTGGCCGCCTGAGGATGACGAGATCTCATCTGATTCAAAAACGAAGACATCGTCTCCAAAGCCTTCAACGACCGTTTTGTGGACGGAGTATTGCCTTTTGATAGAACTTCACCAAACAGGATGAAGAACGGCGTAAAAGGGCAGTACAGGATGACCCAAATAACGCCGTTGAACACCTCAGACGAGTCGGAGACCAAGTCTTCGAGTAAAAACAAGATCTGTTGTGAGGACGAGATGCATTCTTCGCGCAGATCGGGCCGTGAGCGGATCAGCAGTACTTTGAAGTAGTTGTAGTTGAAGTGTTGATACTTGATGCCCAAGCGCATGGAGTCGAGAGCCTCTGGGGCCATGAAAGGCTGTTCTGCGACCAGGCATGCTTCGAGGGTCTAGAAGTATCAGTGTCTGTAGTGTTGGTGGAAAGAGGGTCGACCTACCGAAGTTGTCTTTTGGTGCCAGTCATCCAGCTTCTCGCGTACGCGAGCGATGTTGGAGCTGTCTTCGTACAGGCAAGACCAGATATCGGCAGTCACCTCTGAAGAGCGGTGCATGAAGTAGAGGAAGTGCGCACCGAAGGTGCTCTGGTAGGAAGTCCCAATGCGGCCGCCGTCAATGACCTGGTGAGGCCGGTATTCCAACAGTTTGTGCACAGGAATAATCGGCAGGTTAGCGTTCGTGATCTTGTGCATAGCGGGCGGCCGCCCGAAGATGAGCGCAAGATTCTTGTCGATGGCATTGAAAGTCCAGGCCAGGAGGAGGCGTCTTTCTCGAGTCTCGGGGTCCAGACTCCTTGCATTGACGCCCAACGCTTGCAGCATTCTGCAGACGATCGAAAAGACCATCCAAGACAGCGATGGGGTTGTGACTTCTTGAACATGGAAAGCCAAGATCATCAACGCCTGCATATTGAGGTCGCTTGGTTCTAGCAGTAGTCTCGCATCGTCGATGGAAAGCCTGAGGTTCCATCTCAACTTGGTGACGGTGGTCCTGTCGTAGCTTTCATTTAACGCAGCCTCGGTTAACAGAACTCCATAGATGAGCACGAGGTGAGCTCTTTCGTGTACCGCGTGAGGGCGTGCCAAGGCATCTCGAAATACGTCTGGTGGTATTGGCGCAAGAAGCGGTTTGCCTTTCCCTTCCATGGCATAGTAGGCTGATATTGTAAGTACATGTAGCAGCTTGGTATGGACTGGTGCTACTCACCTTTGGAAAACGAGGCCGTCTGGCCGCTGCCGAAGGTTACGAACGACTTCTCCTTCAGACCCAGTTCAGCAGCCATCTCCGCGAGACCTGGTCCCTGCCAGAACGACGAATACTCCTCTCCCAAAGCGGCAAGAGTACCAGATGGACTATTGCCGGAGACATCAAACTGCTGAAGACTGTCTTTGGTCTGAGAGATGTCGTGATCCATCTGCGATTGAAGGTCTCCCGGCGACGATGACGACGCTTGGCCATCAGAACCTGCAACGGTGCTGCGGTTCGTTGGTGAAGTCGCAGCTTGCCATGGCCGCTTCGTTTGCCTTGGGCGCCTGCGAATGACGCCTGATCGGGAGTATACACAGTTGCGAGCATCGGCGATGCATTGTGAGCAACCGCTTGACTCGCGTGAGCATCGTATCTGCAGTGTGTCAGGTATTGAGTACACGTCCGCGCGTTAAGCGTACTTTACGAGTACGGCATTGGTCGCACTGATGAATGCAGAGTCAGCTAGAATAGCCATCGCATGCAAAGGAATGATCCATAGTCGTACCGCGTATTTTGAGAGATTGGAAGTCATATCGTTGAATCACAGCAAACTCGCTCCAGACTGTTGGAACAAATTCATTCAGTCCATCACCACTATATGTTGGAGGCGGCTCTGCGGTTAGTAAGGTAGATAGAACAAAGAGGTTCGTCGTTCGTTGGGAACAATGAAGGCGATGATGCCTTGAAAGGCTAAATGCACGCTAGTTCGGCATCTTCCGACCTTAATCCAGACGACAGTTACATACAGAACACGAAGGACATGACCGGCCTTTTGACGCTGTGAAGTAGGCATTAATTCGTCGCTCATGGCTAATTCAACACAACAATCAGCAGCACAAGGACGACAATCAGTATCCCGATCGTCATCCAGCTCCAATTGTCCTTACTCTTCCTCGCCACTGTCCCTAGCCTATTCCGCGCCCGATCGAGCGTCGACTGATGCCTATCGACTCCGCTCTCGACGTCATCCAGTAACTCATTCTGCTCCTCCAACTCATTACCCATCTGTATCCCCAGCACCCGCTGCCGCCCGATTGACTGTCCAAGTGTGTCAAGCTGCTCGTCCTGATCTCGTAGTACCTGTTTATGGTATGCGTGTATCTGCTGGTTGCCGAGCTCAGACTGGTCGGGACCCGAAGGTTCGTCCCGATAGCGTTCTTGGTCGGAGAAGAGCGCGGCACGGTTCGCTACGTCTACCGGATCTTCTTGCTCTTCAGCAGAAGGATCGTCGCGGAAGCGGACGCTCTTGTTCCGTCTAGGTTGGGTCGGTCTTGATTGCGCTGCGGCGAAGTCTAATTGTAGGCTCGGGTTATTGGGGCGTTGTATCTCCGGTGATGAAGGTGCGGCACCGTGAAACTGCGAGTATAGCTCTTCATACTGCCGCCGTAGTCGCGAGAGGTCGGAGCTCGAGTCTGCTGCTTGCCCGAGATCTGCTTCTTGTGATTCGAGGTGTTCGATTCCTTCTTGGAGGCTGGTGAGGGAACGGGAGATGTCGCTGTCTTGCTTGTGCGATTCGAGGTTGAAGCTGACGGCGCGTTGCCGTTCGAGGAGGGAGAGCTTGAGGTGGTCGGCGAGGAGGAAGAGCTGGTGGGGGGAAGCGCTCGACATGGTCTATCCGTGGGTGGTGGATGCGCCTAGGCAGCTGTGTGGTTGATGGCGGCGGATGGTGGTCTGAAAGTGGTACGCATGCAGCGGTAGTTGGATAGTGGTGTGTCTGAAGACACTTCCAATGCGCCCTGGTAGACGTCCTGTCTTGGAGATGATTGTTGCCTTGTGGTAGGGAAGTGTTGAAGATGATGTCGGTGATCGTCGAGCTCGACCTCCGCGGCCGCGGCAGTGGGGGGATCGGCTGCTATTTCCAGCCTCCTCCTCCGCACGAGCACCTCCAATGTCTCACACTACCTATGCTCTACAGTGACCATACCATATACGCTCCAGAGTAACGCCGAGCACGTGTTCCTACACCCTAGCCACTACACCAACACCACGCGATTCCGACCTCAGCATCCAACGAGCTGGTCCTGGACGGCTGCAACAACGACAAATCAGGCTTCCCGGTAAGCGCTTGCCAGCGAGGCCACATCCTCCTGAGGACGAGGCCACCAAAGCTGCACTGTGATGGAGCTTTGATCACCCCCTAATGCACGATACTTGAGGAGGAGTCAACGCAATATCTCGAGGACCTAGACTACTGCGTGGATACCGCCAATCCATACCTATATCTCCATTCCCCGACTCTGCAGAACCGCTCCGGCGCGCCATATTGCACACAGCACTCCTTAGCCTCTCCCAAGGACGTACCACACGCCGTATATCGTTCCACCGGCTGTTGATCAACGCCAACTTGGACCGCCTTGTGTAACAGGAATTTGGAAGCGGGCTGCCACCACCCACCTCGAGCTCCCCTCGACTTTCCGCTCAGATGCCGAGCATGATGTCGCGCTCTCCCTTCTCGCGTTCCTCTCCATCCGGCAGGCAGGAGTCTACCATCACGCGCTCGCATTCTCACAGCTCTGCGAATCCAAACAACGCGCTAGGCGTGCCTCCACCCCCGCCACATGCCCGACGCTCTAGCATGGGCGTGGAAGTCAGAGGCATGAGGAGGCTTGAGCAAAGACGCAACATGGAGGAGAGCCACTACCTGAACTGCAAGTCACGAGCGCAGAACTACAACCCTCCGGTCGACCTACGGCTTTTGGATTATGTTTCCATCTACGACAACAACCTGATGTGCGCCATCTGTCGCTGCCCCTTCGTCGATCCCGTCGTTCTATCTGAGTGCGACCATGTCTTCTGCCGGGACTGCATTCGCCAAAGCTGGAACTCGAACACCTCATACACTCCACTCGGCCCTCGAGGCGACTGCCCGACATGCCGCACGCCGGCCAAGCTTGGCCCTCGATCAGCCACCAGCAAGATTCTCGTGAATCTGGTCGATGAGTTGGTGGTACATTGTCCAAAGAGAGACGATGGCTGCAAGGCTGAAGTACGGCGTTGCGAGGTTCAAGATCATGTCAACATTTACTGCGGCTATACTGTAATCGAATGTACGGATGACGACTGTACACTTCCTGTTCGGCGGAAAGATGCAGCGCAAGGCTGTCTGCACTTTGGTGTTAGTTGCCTTTCATGCCACAAAGAGCTGCAGAAGTGGAAGCTAGAGGCGCATTGGAGGAGCGAGTGCGCGGATCGACGAGTGCATTGCGATATGTGCAAGAGCTCGGTGTTCTATCGGGACCTCGAGGCGCATAGGAAGGAGGCCTGCCCTGCGATGAGTGTCTCCTGTCCTGGAAAAGCTTTGGGTTGTACGAGCAGGAGCAAGAGAGGCCACGCGGAGCTTCATGCGAAGAGTTGTACATTTGCGAAGCTGGCGCCGGTACTATTGAAACAGCAAGAGCGCTTGGACGAGCAGGAGGCGGCGCAAAAAGAGATGAGTCGGAAGCTGGAGGTGCTGGAGGGAGGCTTTCAAAATATGCAAGGCATTCTATACCCTCCTGGAGTGGAGACCAGTCAGAGAAGTGCGGACAACAGTCTTACACCCTCGTTACAGGAACGTCTGTTCGGCAGTGGTACTGCGGAGAGTACTACGCCAACCGGTACAGCCGCAGGATATGACTGGACTGAGTCTGCCGTGGACGAAGACGCAGTATCACCAGCAGAGACCATGCACACAGCGTTCAGCTCAGCGACATCACCACGACAACGCGCAGCACCGCTGCCGCCTGGTCCTAGGCCGGCAGATCTACCTGAGCCGTTCTCGTCCGACTTTGACATCGCCTCACCGACTGGCTTTCCACCTCCAGCCACCAACGGCGGACCCTATGCTTCTCCCCTCCATCACCTCCTATCTATGCACGAAAGTTTGCGGGATGAAATGACCCGCGTCTCCTCCGCACTCTCAGAGCTGGATGGCCGCCATTCCATGCAGATCCTCAACGAGAACCTCCGCACTCGAGAAGAGATCTCTTACCTCGCCGCGCAGACAGCGGGCTTACAGCGGCAGGTGCACTGGCTCACATCGTCCGCTCTACAACGACAGCAGGGTCGTAGTCCTACGCCTGGCGCGTCGAGCTCAGGCGCGGGGGGTGCTATGATGGACGCCGGAGCTGGAGCTGGTGTTGAGGCCGCGGTTGGTGCGGTCAGTACGGCTGCGACGGCTTTGAGAGGGGCGGCGAGGATGGTGAATGTGGGCGGAAATGGGTCCGGGTCTGGGACTGGGACTGGGATGAGGAGAGGGACTAGTGAGGAGGGGAGGACGAAGCTATGATGATGATGTGGTACTTGATACGGGAAATGGTCTGAGCGTTCTGAGCGAGTTTTGTCGGGCCTATGAATCGAACGCGTTCGATCGGTGCATTTTCGAGGCCGAAGAGATACGAGGCTACCTTTGCCAGCACACCGGGCATTGCACGAATTGCTTGTGAGTTCAAGGTAGGCGTTGCTCCATACTACCATGAAGTCGAAATCTCAAAGTTAGACAACTGACTATCAGCATGTCTCTGTCTTTCACATGCATTCAGGAGTTTGGACACACTTCAGGCGACGGTGTGGAGAACCAAACCAATTCGCAGGTTGAACCAGCGTTGAAAAGCTGATAAAGTGCTCGCCTTCATCATCGATCTGACAACAAACACGAGCTTCTGCTCATCGCAATACCATTGGAATCTGGACAGCCGCAGTCTAGATCTACCAAAACTGCATCATCTCTAACGCCATCTCCTATCCCGTATGCCTAGCGCAAGCGGACGGAACCTTATGTCAACGTCCACCTGTACCTGTCCGCCCAGAGAACACGACGACCTAGTATCATGCAACGACCATTGCAATTCAATCCAGACGCACATTGCGATGTACGAAGCTGAGCAAAGCAAGGGACGCGGCCATTTCGTGTCATCGTCTCACCCCTCTCGTGTCATCGTCACTCGTTCCGTTGTTGAACCTGCGAGGGGTTTTGAGGCATGGAGGGATGACGGGACCTCATGAAGACGACATATAATAAGGCTGCTCTCGTCTTCCTATTCAAATCTACCACCCAAACCCGTCACCCAACCGACTCAGAATATTCATCACCACCACCATGCAGCTCACCTCCCTCCTCACCACACTCCTCGCCACCACGGCCCTCGCAGCTCCCGCCCCCGAGCTCGAGACGCGCGACTTCAACCTCATGGTCGCCGGCTCGACCTGGACGATCCAGAACTTCAAGCGCGTCTGCACCGCCAACGCCAAGAAATGCTCCTTCACCTACGCCATCGACACCAACGACGGCAAACCCGTGACCAAGTGCAGTTACCAGGCTACGGGCAGCCCGGCGGCGCATGCGAGTTATAGTAATGTTAAGTGTGGTGCTTTTACGTAAGTACCGTGCCTTTCTATGGGATCGACAGGTTGTGTGTGAGGCACTGCTAACGATGGGTTAGCGTTGGATCTACCTGGTCCAACCAGTTTGGCAACGACAAGGCTTTCACTACTCTCTCGGTGGTGAAGAATGGCCAGATTATCTACCCGGCCTACACCGACAAGCAGCTGGCTGGCAACAAGGTCGTCAAGCCGGACCAGAGCTACACGCCGCAGAACCTGCCATCATAGATGGTAGGCAATTTGTTCCTGGTGGCTGCTGAGAGAAAGAATATTCTGGGAGATACACGCCAACGATAGATAGATCGAGATTATACTTGACAGGAATACCGATCCCTCATATAAGCTCAACATCCACGTCCATCCTTCCCGACCTTGACAATGACCTTCCCTCGTGCCCTCTTCGTAGCAATCCTCGCGTACGCCTTCACCACATCCTCAATCTCCCAGACCGAATCGATCAACATCCGTACCTTGCCTTCATCAATGAGTCTTGCCGTTATGGCCGTAGCGTCCGTGGAAGGCGGCGTGCTGAACATGATGTAGCGTCGTGGTATCCCGCCGAGCCATGTCGGTCGCCAGGCGTTGAGGAACCAGTTTGAGAATGTTGCGAGAAAGCCTTCGAAGGAACCTACGTTGACCACTGCGCCGGAGGGTTTGAGGTAGGCGGGTGAGTGGGTGTAGAGGGCTTGGATGCCGGCGCAGTCGAGGATGGCGTCGAATGGCTGGGTTGAGTGCTTGTCTGATAAGTACTCTGGCAGCGGTCGTGCGGTGTAGTCGATGAACTGGTGCTGTCAGCATGACTTCTTAGAGGCTGATCTTCTGGGAGAAGTACTGACCTCATCAACTCCCAGACCGCGCACCAGCTCCTCGTTCCCACCACTCGCCGTTCCCAAAACAGTGATACCTTTCGCCTTGCACATCTGCACCATGACCGAGCCCACCGAAGAGCTAGCGCCGTTGACGAGGACCTTGTCGCCCTGGCTGACGCCCGCAGCGTGCATCATCTTCAGTGCTGTACTTCCGGCGCCAGAGATTCCGCCTGCTGCCACGAGATCAAAGTCGCCTGACAGTCGAACAACCTGACTCGCCGGAACCTTGACATACTCAGCCAAACAGCCGTAGCCGTACAGTGCAAAGTTGGGGATCGCGTGGAAGGCCGCGACACGCGCTCCAATCTCCCGTAGCTCGGCTGGCGCTCTGGATCCTGCTGCCACCACCACACCAGACCACTCGAGCTCGGGGATCCGTGGCGGTAGGCCTGGAATTGCTGGGAGGGTGCGTAGCATGAACTCGCTCGAGTACTGTAAAGCCGAGTAGGCCACGCGGATGAGTATGTCGGTCGAGTCGTGTGTTATTGTTGGGGTTGGGATGGTTGATAGCTTGAGTGAAGTGGCTGGTGGTCCACGGGAAGGGCGGAGCCAGGCACGCATTGTTGGCGGGATGGATGGTGGAGGAGAAGCCATGCTAGCTTCGGAAGGGCATACAGGTCAGAAGGGTTGTACTGCTCCTGGTGGGTATGCACTTCGCTTTGTTACAGTAAGATGGTCTTCTCTTGATCTCGTCCCGGTGACGGAGGTGTTCTGATGGTGGGCGCCCACCAAGTTCTGCGGTAAGAACTGGTAAGGTAAAGAGACTTGACTAGAGAGCGAGTAGATCTAAGGAACATGAGGTAACAATACTTGACCATTACCATTGGGCGTCCTTGAAGCGCTATTGAGGCTCGTCTACACCGGGAGCGGAGGCGGTGTATTATCCGCTGCCTTCTGAAGACCCCTTGCAGCCACAAGAACGACAACGAATGGTGTAGTTCAACAGGCCTTTGCTCTCGTTGGTAGGCCTAGATTGGGTACAATTGGTCTCGAAGGAGCATGGGGGATGGATGGGGGGCGGTCTGGAGCCTTTCCGTATATTGCCTCGCACAATCTCTGCGTCGACTGAGCGTGATACGAGATTAACATGGCGTTGAGACGGTAAACACCACGTAATATTGGCCGTGAGCCCTCCTTTGGTGCACAGTATAGACAAATGTGTCTCAAAGACAGTGGAGCGAGATTGAGGGCAAAGGAAGAAGGCAGGAAGGTGCATGTGAACGCCGAGACCTGGCTGACTCAGCGGCATTTTTTGACTTCAACATCGCAAAGGCACTCCATTGTGACTCGATGTTGCGACGCAAGTGGTCATAGCAATACTGATTCAACACCCCCGCCCGTAATGGCCTCACCCACCCCCTCGCAGCGCTACCTCAGCACGCGCGGTGGCAGCTACGACGTACGTTGAACTACAGGCCAATGCTGGCTTTGGGTGCAAGATCTGGTGACTTACGCTGAGGCGCATAGATGATACACAGTTCTCCTTCGAGTCCGTCGTCCTCAAGGGACTCGCATCCGATGGTGGCCTCTTCATCCCAGAAGAGATCCCGGCCCTTCCGTCAGACTGGCAGACAAGATGGCGCGACCTGAGTTTTCAAGATTTGGCCTATGAGATCTTCTCGCTGTATATCTCAGAGGAGGAGATCCCGAGTCAGGATCTCAAGAGCATTGTCGAGCGGAGCTATGGCAAATTCAGAGCAAAGGATGTGACGCCGCTGAAGCGTCTTAACGGTGGAGAGGGCAAGGAGCTGTGGTTGCTGGAGCTGTTCCACGGCCCAACGTTTGCGTTCAAGGATGTGGCTTTGCAATTCGTGGGCAACCTTTTCGAGTACTTCCTCGTGCGAAGAAATAAGGGGAAAGGGGAGGAAGCGGAGAGAGAGCATTTGACGGTCATTGGAGCTACAAGCGGTGACACGGGCAGCGCGGCTATCTATGGATTGAGAGGCAAGAAGGATGTCAGCGTGTTCATCATGCATCCGAAAGGCAAGGTCAGTCCCATACAGGAGGCACAAATGACGACGGTGCTGGATGCCAATGTGCACAATCTGGCTGTGAGCGGGACGTTCGACGACTGTCAGGTATGTTCAGCGAGATTCTTTCAAGCTAATATCTCGTGTTGCTAACGTATGGTGTAGGACATCGTCAAGGCGCTATTTGCGGACCCAGGGACGAACGAACAGTTCCGTCTCGCAGCCGTCAACAGCATCAACTGGGCTCGAATTCTGGCGCAGATCACCTACTACTTCCACTCATACTTTTCACTTCTGCGGAACACTGACTCACAACCACAAGTGCGCTTCGTGGTTCCTACAGGCAACTTCGGCGACATTTTAGCTGGTTTCTTCGCTACACGCATGGGTCTGCCAACAGAGAAACTGGTGGTGGCGACGAATGAGAACGACATTCTGCATCGATTCTGGAAGACGGGCTACTATGAAAAGCAACCCGTCCATGGCCGTGAAGCTGAAGGTGGGCTGGTCGAAGACGGTGTGAAGGCGCACGAAGAGGGTGTCAAGGAGACGCTCAGCCCAGCGATGGACATTCTAGTGAGCTCAAATTTCGAGCGTCTACTCTGGTTCTTGGCTTTCGACACGAGCAAGATTGAAAACACCAAGCAGCGTAGAGAAGAGGCAGGCGCAAAGGTCAAGGGATGGCTGAACCAGCTGAAGTCTGAAGGTGGCTTTGGTGTTGGCAAGGAGGTGCTGGAGAAAGCGAAAGTGCTTTTCGAGAGTGAGCGCGTCAGCGACGATCACACGATCCAGACCATCAAGAGCGTTTACTCCCAACAACTGCCACAAGCCAATGCCACTTCCAACGGACACACAGCGCCTGCGACCACCGGCACCGAGCACGATGGCCACTACGTTCTCGATCCACACTCCGCCATCGGTGTCGCAGCCACTCTGCGCTCTATGTCGAATTCCAACTCACAACACGTGGCGTTGGCAACAGCTCACCCGGCCAAGTTCTCGCATGCAGTTGAATTGGCACTGAAGGAGGTGAAAGGCTTCACTTTCGAAAGCGTACTACCGGAGCAATTCCAGGGAATTTTGGAGATGCAGAAGCGGGTCACAGGGGTGGACAACGATTGGTCCAGTGTGAGGGATGTAATTGTGCGCGAAGTTGAGGAGGAGCTAAAGGGCAAGCGGTAGGAGAAACAAGATTCCGTTCTCTAGGCTCAAGGACTGGAGTGCTGAAGGCGCTCTGCACCAAAAGTTGACCTGCGGGCTTTCGTCCCTGCTTTCTAAGGCCAAATGGAGTACATAGGATAGTAGAGTGTTGTCCGATTTGATCTCCGGTGGTGTCGAAGGAGCTTACTGAGCAAGCAGGTCTTGAGCTCCGTACCTGGTCTTTGGTATTTCAGCCGCACGCCATTCCCCTTGGCTCTACTGATTTCAGCGAGTTTGTGCAGCGCGAGGGAGCTCTGTCACAGGTCACCCCACGATTGCAGCATTGAATGGAGCAGTCCCAGAACATGGAGGTCCGGTGAAAGCATGCGTATATTGCGAGCCGTAGGTTCCCTTGGGAAATACTTTCTACCTTCCTTCGCAAAACAAGCTCCTTCCTTCTCCCTTCCCATAACAATCTCGATCTTGCATCATGGCAAGTGTTGTGATGGGCATTATTGGCGGCATCGCGGCGTGGAGTCTTGCTGTGTTCAAAGACCCTACGCAAGCGTCTGTGCTACATCACCATGCTCTCTCAGAACTGAAGCCGTTGTTGTCACCCAATGCAAGCATCCATCTGCCTTGCTCCGAAGGCTTCCAGACGGCGATGGATCGCTGGACTAGGTGGAAGAACCCGGAGTTCGATGTTATAGTTGAAGTCGTCACCGAAGATGATGTCTCGAAAGCGGTATGGCTTTACTCATGAACTCCAGGAAAGTATCGAGGGCCACGCTGAGCATTGGCACGAGTGAGCAGGTACAATACGCCAACCAGCAAGAGCAACAATTTCTAGCCATCTCAGGCGGTCATGGTGGAACGAAGCATTTGGGAGATGTCGAGCATGGAGTTGGCATCTGGATGCGGAAGATGGACGGCGTACAAGTCCACGAAGATGGCTGCAGTGCTACAACTGGAGGCGGTGTTCTGTCGAAGAAAGTAGTCGATGCTCTATGGGAAGAGGGCAAGCAGACTGGTAAGTCTTTCCACGAGGTAGTGGACTCTATTCAGAGACAGGCCAGCTGACCAATATGACCGAGCAGTGATCGGAGCATGTGAGTGTACAGGAGCCATTGCACCAGCGCTCGGAGGAGGCCATGGCTGGCTCCAAGGCCGTCACGGTCTTTTGGCCGACCAGATTCTATCCGCCCGCCTGGTTCTTGCCAATGGAACTGCTGTGACGGTCTCTTCCAGCTCGCATCCTGACCTGTTCTGGGCGATCCGAGGCGCCGGACACAACTTTGGTATCGTGACCGACATGCAGTACAAGGTGTACGATCGCACGCCCCAAAACGAAAAGTGGGCCATGGAGACGCTCACGTTCAGTGGAACAAAGCTGGAAGAAGTCTTGCAGGAATTGAACGAAATGATGAAGCAGTATCACGACGTGGTAGAGTTAGCGCACTGGACGGAGGTGCTTTGGCTTTCGCAAGTCGATCCTAAGGTAGGGAAATGCAAACTAATACTCAACGAGCGCCGCTGACAGTTTCAACAGCCGGTCGTTATCGTGATCCTTCTCTACCAAGGCAAGAAAGTGCCGGAGACATACGTTTAACCATTCGTTAAGCTGAGTCCGCTGTCTCATGACACCTTCCTCACAGACCTACGGGGGCTCGCAGCTCCCCTGATGATGGACAACGATGGTGCGGCCTGTCAGCACGGCTCTGCCTACCTCCGGTTCCCTTTCGGCGGTTCCGAGTACAACATCGAAGGTCTACGAATAGCATACGACACTCTAGCCGCCCTCCCGCCCAAGCTCAACCAGTCTTGGATAATCTCCGAAGGGTACTCCATGCGCGGCGTCCAAAGCGTTCCAGCAGAGAGCACCGCATTTCCTGATCGATATAACAGCCTTTTGATGGCCGTTTTCATGGTGTATTCTCCAGAAGACGAAGCTCTCGATCAGCAGGCTGCTGAATATGGAGAAGCCATGCGAGACGATGTGGTGAAGAGCAGTGGTGATGGGCTACAGGCCTACGTCAACTATGCATTCGGCGACGAGAGTCAGGAAGCATTGTATGGCTACGAATCCTGGCGACTCGACCGCCTGCAGAAGCTGAAGGCTCTCTATGACCCAGACGGGAGGTTTAATTTCTACAATCCAATCTTGACGTGAGTGGACAAAGAGGCTGCGGAGATTGACGAAGTGCTATCTTTATGCGGAACAAATATGGACGATGCGAGTCGCTTTGTCTCAATATATCCACAACTTGGGAACAAAGCATCATTGTTATTTCCGTAAGGCTGATTTAGAGCCGTGAAGAGCCCAGCGAGCCATCTGCAGACGACCTTGAGACAGTATAGCATTTTTCCATTCACATTCATTCTAGCATACGCATCAGCGCTACGACATGAACGACGTTGCCAACCACATTCATTTCCCAGACTTTGACTTCGATTACCGCTCCGATCCATCTCTCAACCAGCGGACGAAGGTACGGATCCCGTCATTCCTTATAGCAGAACAGCGAGTTCACGTCAAGTTTGATAAAGTGCTTGAACCGACACTGCCTTCAGACCTTCGCCGTCCTGAACACGGCGTTATTGCTAAGCGGAGAGTACAAGCGCAGGACGAAAGATGACATCGCCGTATCTCACTCTGCTTCGCAAATTGGCAGATGGAATACCCACAAGCACCTATCGCTTGGTCGGAGGTAAGGTGGACTGAAGTACCGCATCCCGGCACCAGGGTGAAGTTCGCAGTGGCGGACGGTGAGGTAAGTCCAAAGTCGGGCGGGCGACTGGTGCAGGAGCAGTATGGTTCACGAAGCAGGAAGCGGGCTGGGCCCTTGAGATGGATAAAAAGGCTGTACATGCGGGCGAGAAGGTAGGTTGTTTTCATTGTTCTGCATAAAAGCGTCGATTCGTGTATCTATGGGGTATCGTGTACGCTTGAGCATCCGCGCTCGTCTATCCCAAGGTCAACTCCCTGAAACGAGCAGCTTCCTGAGTTCTGCAAACTTGACTGGCTTTGGTAGGAAGACATCAATCCCAGCAGCCATCGCCTGCTCTTGGGCTTGAGCGCTGGCCAAACCAGTCAATGCGATGATCAGCGTCTTCTCCAGGCCATTGTCAGCCTCAAACTCTCGAATGCGTTTCGTAGCCTCCATTCCATCCATCACCGGCATGGAGATATCCATTAATATGACATCAAATCGTCGTCCGGGGGCAG
Organism: Saxophila tyrrhenica; assembly: GCF_035928015.1. Lineage (NCBI taxonomy): Eukaryota > Fungi > Ascomycota > Dothideomycetes > Mycosphaerellales > Extremaceae > Saxophila > Saxophila tyrrhenica. The sequence goes on along the minus strand of NW_027041748.1, from coordinate 31,049 downwards.
GGGAGTGCGGTCCAGGAAGACACGCTTCCCTGAAATGGTCCAGTGCTTCTTGCCCGTTCTCGGCCTCGGTATAGCTGAACTGCAGCTTCTTCATGAACATGACAAGAAGCTGTAGGTTGATCGAGTTGTCATCTACCAGGAGTACGTGCGAGTCATCGGAGATGACCCCGTCACTCTGCACTGTCTCAGAAGGGCCTGATTCCATGCCAGGCGTTGTAGGGTCGAGTGGTGTCGGAGACGGGAAGGCAACCGCAGAGCTCAAAGACTTTGTCAAGGACTTGTACCGATGCGGAAGAGGCGCTCGTGCGCTCTCGTTCGTCCTTGCAGGAGCCTGCGTATCATTATCGTTCGACGGCTGTGACTCAGGTAACCTTCCCGGAGGATGCTCAGCGGAGTCGTCAGCCTTCTCATCCTGTGGTGTGGCCTCGTAGGAATCCTCCTCTGCTTCTTGCTTCTTCTGTAGACAGTACTTCAGTACCTTTGCGAGCTTTCTTGGCCCACATGGCTGCGAGATCACTTCGGTGTGGCATCCCAGCTCATGCAAAGCTTGCCCTTGATGCCTGGACACCTGCACGGCCTCCTCAGCGTTGAGACATATAATTATCACTGGAACGTTTCGATGCGGCCGCGGTTTCAAAGCTCGCTCGTGGTGATTGGCGATGAGTTTTTCGACCGGCGGCGGCTCGGCGAATATGTAGAAGTCCGCATCGCTGCTGTCTATTGCCGATGATCTAGAAACCTTCATGTCGAACCAGGAGGCACAAACCGCACGAAGGGTCTCTTCAAGTCTCGAGATGCGGCCAGACAAGGACATCTCGCTCTTAGAAGAGAATGGATCCAGAATCACCATGTTCATTCCCTTGGTCTGCTCTGCTACCGCCATCACCTCTTCATCTGGGGCAGCGATTGGCGTCGCATGAGCAGGTGTCAAGCTGACGCGGACGGTGATTTCGGTGCCGATGCCTTGTTGAGATTTCACTTCGATCGAGCCTCCGAGACTGTCAACGATTGTTTTGACAATGCTCAAGCCCAATCCGGTCCCTGCTTGGTATGGGTCTTCTTGCGTGAAAGGAAGGAAGAGCTTGTCACGCAGGAAATCTTCTGACATTCCTTTGCCGGAGTCAACAACCCGGATGAGCGTATCCATCTTGCCATCGCGGAAACCTTCTTGTGCTCGCAAGGAGATGGCAATGAACCCACGTGGAGTGTATTTAAGGGCATTTCCGAGACAGTTCATGATAATTCGACGCAAGGCACCAGGCTGTGTTCTCACAAGCCAAGATTGCCTGGGTGCAATGTCGAGAAGAACGGAGACCGCCAGGTCGGTATCGAGCTCCGAGATCTGCTGTCGACGGTGTGAAGTATCGTTGGCAAAAGTGGCCGGGTTGCTAAACGCCGATACTGACATGCTCTTGGAGGGGATGTCCAGCACTCTTTTGAAGGCATGGCCAGAGCATATCGCGTCCGTAACCTCTTCCACTAGGACGCCGAGATCCACCTCTCCGGTGATGCTCATGCTCTCCAAAGCGGAGTCCGATGAGGAAGCATGCGGTGACTTGTTGTGTTTCGCGGATCGCTTCGGCCTCGTTCGACCACTTAGTTTGTTGATCTTGGCATAGTCTAGGACATGATTCAGAGTGTCCAAGAGTGTTTTGCCGCATGTGGAGATCGAGGTCAGCAGACTGGCTTGAAACGAATCCTGTGCCGTCTCTCGAAGAAGTTCCGTAGAGCCCAATATGCCATGGAGAGGACTTCGTAACTCGTGTGAGATCGATGCTATGAAAGTTGTTTTCGCAGCCTCATTCTGCTGCGTGTTGATGCGCGCAACCTCGGACATTATGCTGGCGGCGAAGGCTCGCAGATACGACAAATCCTCATCGTAGCTCATCATTTGCCCGGTGTTCGAGCTCCACAAGAAGCAGCCGGCCATCAATCTGTCCTCAGCGTAGTCGTAAAGCGGGAGGAAGATAAGCGTCTTCATCTCCGGCAGCTTGGCGAGCAGCTCGCGATGGTCAAGCGTGCGGTTTCGACGTAGCCTTCGAGATTCTGTATCGAGACTAGTACTGGCTACATCTTCCCCAGATGTAAAGTCCGACCCTTCTTCCTGATGAAGCGTAAGCCGCCCTGAACCCGGAGTGCACAATTGCAACTCAATCACTTACACCGAAGTAAAACTTCTTGCCCCGTGGATGCAGTTGGAAGTATCGCTCCAAAGTGCCGACCGTGATTGAGGTGTCCTTCAGTATCTCGCGACCGCTCTCATCGTTGGAGACTGCGGTAGCGAAGACCCTGCATGGCTTCGACGCCGGACTTACATCAGAGTCGGAAGTGTCGTGTGAAACTGAGTCAGACCCGGGTGATGGTCCAGATGACACGGGCGTAGGATCGGATGATTGAGACGAGCTGCGAGGATGTCCGGATGAACGCATCTTTGAAGCACCAGGAGAAGCACCCAGGATCACAGCCCCATCAGCGAATGTTGATTCGCGAAGTATCTCAGTGGCTCTGTGGAATACACGAGTCACACCATCTGCTTTTCGTGGTTGCGAGCCTGAACGACGACCTTGCGTCGTGATGAATGCTTGACGTCGGTAAGAGACGCGCGAGGTCATCTGTGGTCTCGTCGTGTGTGACCCAGCTTCCTTCGGTGGTTGGGATGATACAGGGACACGATCTGTGGCCGTTCGCTCGTCCCCTTTGTCCATGGACGAGCAGCCTTCGATGAACGAAGCCATTCCGCGCACGACTCTCTCGCCCTTGAACCTATCTACACGATCGCGAGCCCACTCGAGATGTTCCATCACTGCAGCCGCTGTCTCCTGCATGAAGGCAAGCTCTTCTACGCTGAGGCCATTGGAACGAGGCTTCTCGTCCGACACGGCATAGGCGCCGATTGCACAGCCAGACTGCGAGATGATGGGTACTCCGGCATAGAAGCGGACGCCGGGCTCCTGTACGACATACTCCCTGTCCTTGAACCGCTCGTCCAGGCGGCAATCCTCGACGATGAGTCCTCTACAAGTCAGCGTCTCGCCATCCTCGTTCGTCGCCGTAGCCTTGTTCGTGAAGCAGTGTTCACATACTGCTGAAGGCCGAGAAAGCACGGTGGTGCCCAGCCACAATCCGCCACTGGCTGTGAGCGATAATGAGCGAGTGGCCTCAGCGAGGATCATCTGATGTTTTGGATCGATCAGGGATACCATGGCACGCTTGACGTCGAGGCGTGCCACGGCCAGCTGCGCGAAAGCAAGCAGAGCCTTATCCGGGGCAGACCGCGGTTGATATCCCCGTGAGGACAGCTCGCGCTGGCCAATGCTCTCCACATGAGAGGCGACATTGAGGGAGGAGCCCTGTGCCTTGAGCCATGGCTGATAGTATCGGTGGACTTCACGCTCTTGTACCGACACTCGTGGTTGTGTGCCATCCGTCGTCGTGCTCATGTCGTACCTTGTCGTCCGGCTGCCTTCGGAGTCGATCCGTTCTTTCGACTACTTCGTGAGGGTAGGTGGTGGTGGTGCCGACACATGTGCACGCTTGCCAACCGATGCTGCTAGGGATATCGCGACTCGCGGTGTAGGAGCCAAGAGTAGGGAATGAGGGAGCAGGACACTGTGGACGGGCGCGACGGCGGCGGCGGTGGCTCCGAGAGGTGAGGTTGGATTGAGTTTGCACGTGACTTACCAGGAAAGCATCTCCCTTCTTATCGTTCACCATCTTTCGCGCACTTACACTTCCGTCGCCGTGAGTCCCTGGATGATATGCGCAGCTCCACACGATAGGCTGGGATGGGAGGGACGAGAAGTAGAAGAGAGTAACAACACACCTCACAAGCGCCTCGGCCTTGTCCTGGGCCAGACGGAAGGTCGGCAGGATGTTGACTCGATTTCGACCTTCCAACCCCAACCCCACTCATACTCAGACTCTTGGACTCTTCGACACTAGGACCCGCATGTGATGGTATCGTTGGAATCCCTACACGCACAGCATGGACTCAGCCGACAACTCGTCCACTCCGCCTCAGCAGCACTCATACGCCGAGCATCCTCGCAAGAAGCGCGTCAGGAACTGGACGGCGGAAGACCGAGCGAAGCATCGAGTATTGGAGAAAAGTCGAAGGGAGTCCTTCAACTCTCGCCTGGTGGTAAGACAAGAGCCTTGTCTCGATTTGACCTACAGCTTACTTGTAGCACCCCAGGAGCTTGCTCATGTGATTCCTGCACTTCAAGGCACCAAAGACAGTCAACTTTCGAAGCATGTGATCGTAGACGAGAGTGTGAAGTGGCATGAGAGTCAGCAGACAACTAACGAGCGACTGACTGCATCCATCGATAGTCTGATGGCTGAGAGAGACCGTCTTCTGAACGAGCTGAACGCATTCCGTCAGTGTGTTGGGTTATTGCCACATCAGCCAGGTGAGCCGGCACCTGATCCATCTCAGCATCAGACACAGATGCAACATACTGCATCACAGCCAGGCCTGGACACAGTGAGGGAAAACTTCGACGACCATGACTGGATTAACGTGCATGGCGGCATGGCTGGTCCGGCTCCCAACAATGCACTCCATCTGGAGGCTGCAGTAGCTGAGGGCGGTCAGCCACCACGATCGGGGCTTGAGTCGCTTGACCCTATGCCTTACTCCACGGAGCTCCCGGATATGTTTGACCCTGCGTCACTCACTGAGGTAGAACATCCGAGCCAGACGCTAGAACACCTTCCCACGCAGGACGAGGTGTTGGAGTCTTGGCCACCTCTGATACCAGACTCACACACCCAAAGTGGGCACGACTTTTCGATCTGGAGCATTCCCGTGATCTAAAATCGACATAAAATACACCATGCCGTCTATTGATCTATCTGGCGAACCGCCAGCTATGTACAAGAGCACTGTATTGTCACCACCGGCTTATTGGCACTCGTACGCAGTTCTTTCAGTTCGGCCGATCCTGGAAATACCCACGCAACGGTCAGAAACTCACGATCGTCCGACTTTACGACTTTAGACTGAGAATGCCATTTGCGAAAGCTGGTATCGCCTCAACCCCAGGCCCAAGCCATCAGATCTCGGCAAAGGCCTTCTCAATCTTGGCCTTGCTCTCCAACAGACCACCAGTGAAGAGCTCAAGCGCATCTTTCAGGCGCTGGGTAGCTATAGGGTCGGCAGCAATGGCCTTGTCGAGCTCCGCACCGTTGTTGGCGAGGTAGTCGATGTCGGTGCTGGCAAGCTTTTGGTCCATATCGGCTGCCTTCAAAGGATCAATCTTCGAGACTTTGACCAATCGCTCAGGTGTCTTGTATCCGGCGTACACGTTTGCTGGCTTCGGCTTGCCTTCGCCTGGCTGCTTGGAGCCATCATACTGCAGGCTGGCGAGCTCGTCGAGGACCTGTGGGGAGATTGTTGCGCTGTGGCAGCCGTGCTCGCCCGCGGCCATGGCTTCCTTTGCGGTGATGAAGCTGTGTGGTGGTCAGGTCTGCTCGGCGGCAGAGAAGAGGATGTGTTAGCCTACCTTGCTTGCTTCAAAAGGGGCTGCTGCTTGTCGGTCTCCTCGTACAGCCTTGCGTAGGTCTCAAGAATTTGCATGGTCCTAGCACTCATGGTGTGCTGCGTTGCCGGATCCTCAACGTTGGGCCAGAGCTTGTCGGGATCATCATGCGCCTTCACCTCGTTGAAGTAAGGGCTGATGTACAGGCACTCTCCTTGGCTTGCCGCGATGGCCTGCGGAAGACTGAACAGAGCTGTACCAAGGGTGGCGATCCCTTCCTTCTTCAGAGTTGGGCAAGCGCTGAGGGCAGGACCAACGGATGGGATCTTGATGCAATACCGCTCCTGGGGAATGCCGGCACGCTCAAACTCCCGGGCGTAGGCACGAGCAGAATCCAACACGGCTTGGTGGTCGTAGGCCTCATTTGGGTACACTTGGAGCAGGACCCTTCCTTTGATGTTGCCAATGTTTTCCTTGCACATCAAAACCGCGATCTTGGTATAGGCGGCTTTCCAGTCACCCTTCAACCCGTCGCAGACTTTCTGGAACATCTCCTTGTTGTCCGGATGCGACATCTGCTGGTTCACCCAGAGGTTGTTGCTTTGAACCGTCAGAAGGACCCCGTCAGTGTGCATTTCAGGGCTTTTCTCACCTTGTCTGGTCATTGGGTGTGATCTGCAGATTCTTGCTGTATGTTGGGTCCATCCAGTCAACGTCGACATTCACTGGAACACGTCAGTGTTATGATTACATGCCGGAGCCATGGTTCCCAGCACCTACATTGCTCGTCCAGCTTCTGGAGCCATGTCTGGCCGGTCGGGTGAGGCATGATGCAGAATATTCGACTTCTGCGCTATTGTTTCGCTGCGAGCGGCTGGAGAGAGGCAGAAAGTGGAAGATTTCTGATTGTAAGCTGCGGACATTCTGCTGAACGACTGCTTGCCGTCTTGTATAATCTGCTCGGCGAGCTGGTGTGGAGCACTGATTGCATCTGTGGGAACAAGATATCGAATCGAGTCGCCCAACAACGATGTCGGTACATGATTTCTGCCATACCTGCGCAGGTCAGCATCACGTGTCACGCACAAGATCCCCACTGCCAAGCTGGACGCACACAGGGCAGCGCCCACGCGTCCCGGGCTTTCGTCCCGGCGATCTTCTGCACCCCACACGTCCCCGGTCTGTCGCACTCGACCTGCACAGGACCGCCTGGAATTCAATATGTACCGAGGATTCATGAGTAATGTCACATCCTGTGGCTGCTCTGGACTAAGGCGATGTATGGCATTTTCTCTCAAGTTGGTTTCCGTTCTCGGGCGGCAAAACGTCGGACACTGAAACGAAAGGCCGTGGCCAAGGTTATGCTAGCCTTCAACAGCTTCGGGACGCGGCACTGGCATGAATCGGTATGGAGGATTCCACGAGCATGCACGTGGAAATAACGCCTCCATGCGGAGAACGGCAGGCGCTCAGGTATGGCCAAGCCATGTGCGCTGCGCCTGACATATATAAGTTTACCACTGCACCAACGTTCTGGTTGTCCTTGCGCTTCACACCAACCATCGTCATCCTGCCTACTCTCCAAGGGCATCTCATAATCATGGCTACCGCTGCTCAGGTCCTTGATCCATCGGAGTCGGCCCAGGTCGAATACTTGGAGGACGAGATCGAGAAAGACTTCCACCGCAACCTCAATGCAAGGATCAGAAATCCGCTCCATGGGTTCACCCAGGATGAACTCGACCATCAAGCCTCGATGTTCTGCGACACATACGGATTCCAAGAAGATCTGGGTCTCTTCCAGAAAGCCGCTCGAGTGGCGCAGAAGCCGGACGAGTTCGAGCAGATCTCCTGTCTGACGGAAGAGGACAAGTACCATATCCGTCGGGAGACGACTCGTGAGTGGTTCATCACGACAGCAGTACGAGCTGGGCTTCGAAGCTGACGAAATGGCCATAGACCGATGGCACTTGCCTCGCTAAATGTATATGTGCATCGTTGTTGCATCCATTGGGTCAGCTTTGCAGTAAGAATACACTTCGTGTCGATACAATTAGTCCTGGCCTAACATATAACAGGGGATGGGACAATACCGGTAGCGCACACCTGTTCATTTCAAGTCTCTAACATCCGCTAACCCTCCAACTGAGGCGCCAACGGCCCAAACCTGTCCTTCCCGGTTGACTTCGGAATTGAGAATCGGGAGTGGTTGATTGGAGTCATCAACTCGTAAGAACGTCCTTTCACAAGACACCACAAACAGAGGCTGACTTCTCTACACAGCGCGCCCACCCTGTTCGGCACTGCCAGCGCCTTCTTGGCCGATCCTGTCAACAACCTCCTTGGTCATCGTGGCACGATCTTTTTCACGAACATGTTCGTCGTATTTCCCGTTCGGCCCAGGCGTTCACGCAAAACTGGTGGGAGCTGCTGTTGTGTCGGCTGTTCATGGGGCTCGGTATGGGCATCAAGATCTCTACAATTCCAATCTACACCAGTGAAGTCTCCCCGGCTTCGATCCGCGGTGGGCTTGTGACATCTTTCCAACTCTGGGTAGCATTTGGTATGACGATTATTTGCGAACATGAAGAGTCTTCGCTGACCTTGCTCCAGGAATCATGATTGGCTTTTCCTCGAATTTGGTCTTCAAAGGTGAGCCGTCTAACCAAACACCCTTCTCCAAAGCAAGTGGCAGTGCAGCCGACGCTTATCTTCTATCACTTGTTCTGACCAGGTGCTTGCTCGTGATGGAGAGTGACATCAGTATACTGACTGCTGCTACCAACAGACATCGGTCCTCTGGCATGGCGCTTCCAACTGGCCGCTGCCTTTGCTCCGGCGGTGCCGTTGTTCTTCCTGGTCTGGTTCGTTCCTGAGTAAGTATGCGCCGACCGCAAAACCGACCCCATGCTGACGCCGCTCAGATCGCCGCGTTGGCTCATGAAGAAAGGCAGATACCAAAAAGCTTTTGCAGCCTTCTGCCGCATCCGCAACTCAAAGTTGATCGCAGCCCGCGAGATCTTCTACGCCCACTGCCAGATCGTTGCAGAGGACGTGGCATTTGAAGGCCAGTCGATCTGGTCCAGGGCGTGGGAACTGTTCTCTGTTCCTCGTATCCGTCGAGCGACGTTTGCCTCTGCATGGATTGTCATCTCCCAACAGTTTTCCGGGATCAACATCATGGCATTCTACTCCTCCACCATCTTCAGCCAGGCGGGATACACTGTTACCCAGTCTTTGCTGGCATCCTTCGGATTCGGAGTGGTCACATTCGTCTTCTCGATCCCGGCGGTCTACACCATGGACACGTTCGGTCGCCGCAACCTCTTGCTGTTCACTTTTCCTGTAAGAGAAGCGTGTTGCACCTGATTGTCCTGCAACAGCTAACGTCGGCAGAACATGGCTTGGTGCCTGCTCGCTGCAGGACTCTTTTTCTTGATGCCCGTGGAAAGCAGCGCGAGGGTTCCGCTCATTGCACTGTTCATCTACATGTTCACTGCATTCTACTCGCCCGGTATGTCATTCTCCACAGTCCCTTCACTTCAAGGCTGACATAGGAAAGGCATCGGCCCCATCCCGTCGATCTACTTCTCAGAATCCTTCCCGCTTTCCCATCGTGAGATCGGTAGCGCCTTCACCATTTGCGTGAACAACGGGATTGGCAGTGCGCTGGGCCTTACCTTTCCTTCGCTTCTGGCGAAGATCACGCCGACCGGAGCTTTTGGCTTGTACGCTGGCTTAAACTTGCTCGCATTCAGCGTCATCTTCTTTATCGTGCCCGAAACGAAGAAGAGGACGCTGGAGGAGCTTGACTATGTCTTCGGCGTACCAACCACCCAGCATGGTTCGTACCAGCTCCGCAAATGGCTGCCGTGGTTCGTCAAACAATACGTATTCTGGCAGAAGGATGCTGTGCTGGAGCCGCTTTACCATGATGACAAGAGCAGCTGAGCGGCGACTGGTCAGCGTTTCAGAGATTCGTGGTGCTTGAGGAGCGAATGGCTGGAGGGGAGGAACGGAAGGTGTGCTGCATGTCAAGAAGGAGAGGTCAGAACGCTTATATCCAGATGAACACGATTCGAAATCATGTCACTGTCACACCAAGCTGACGTTCGATTGCTGGACCTGGGTGTGCAATGGATTGATTGTTGACTATGAAATGACTCAAGCGACCTCTGCCTGCAAAATACGCAGCTCTCCCGTGCGTGGTGATGAAAACTTCGAGTCACAGCATCCATCAAAGTCGGCACTGTCTTCCAAAGCAGTGCCCCGCCCTCCCAGTCCCGACCGCCGTGTGGCGTTCGAGCGTTCAAGTGTAGATAGAAGTCAAACCAACCACATGAAGTGTGAAAATGCTCAGCGGACACATGCTGCTCCGCTAACTGCTCAACCCTGCGGTGCTTATGCATCTACTCGCCATCCTCAATCCTCCTTTGATGCACATCAATCTTCTTGCCATCCTCTACACCCAAGTCGTAGGCGTCCCAATCCCGGACCACACCGTTCCTGGCCCGCCCAGCCTTCAGCTTCATGCCACTGTCCTTGAGGTAATCATCTGCGATCTTGCTGGCCGTCTCGCGGAAAGTAACGAGTTGCAAATGTGAAGCCCATGTTGGCGCCGAGACTTCGTCGGACTCCGGTTCAGTAGCGACGCTGCGCTCGGGGGAGAGAGGTTCGGTTTTGACCAGTCGGCGCATCTCCTCGTCCACGTCCTCGAAGGCGCGTGGTCCAACGTCGTCGTCGTCATTGTCCTCCACTTTGGAGTCGGGCTCAAGACCGTTCTCATCTTCCTCGTCGGATGAATCGGATGGTGAGCCAGGAGCGATGTCGACGCCCTCATCGACGCCCTCATCGACGCCCTGATCCCCGACCCTGGTTGCAGCCATAGAACTGTATTCACTGTCTTCACCGCCAGATACGTCCGCAAAACGGCCAGAAGCAGTATCGACGCCTTCATCTTCGTCGTCTTCCAATTTGATCGCAGTCTCCATGCTATCTCCTCCATAGTAGTCGCCCTTGTCGTCATGGTCGACGCATGTGGCCGCTAGCCCAGTGGCCGTACTGTTGCCATCATCTCCATGCCACAGGGTCTTGTCCGAACCCCGCCCGTCGGGACAAGGCGGTGCGTCCTGAGCTGGCGCCAAACGATCCAACTCGGCTTGTCTTTCCGCCTGCTCCTGCTTCTCTCTCATGGCAACGGCCTGCTTTTCCTGCTCTTTGGCTCGAAGTTCTTCGGCAGCTTTTTGCTTCTCTGCGATCCTTTCCAGCTCCTCGCAAGCGCCCAGGCAGTAACTGTTCCTTGTGCCCTTGCCTCTGTGAGGCCGAGCCCACTCCGCAATAAGGCTGTAGCTACTCCTGAAGCTCAGTGCGGCAGCAACCGTGTACTCTGCGATGCCGTAGAATGTGAAGCGAAAGGACGAGCCCTTAGACGTTCTATCGTACTTGCAGTCGAAGAAGATTTCCATCGCTCCGGCAAGACAGTCGGCCCAGGTTTGGTTTTGCACAGCCTTGGACTTGTCGCCGTCAAGCCTTCTGAGCGTGATCACGCTCTGCCCGGCAAATTGTCTCTGCACAGAGGCGGACTCATGAGCGAGGACGTCTGCTTGCGAAATGTTGAATCTCGCCATTTCTTGTGAGGCCAAGTAAAACGCAGCTTTGGCCTCGGCCTGAGCGGTGCCGGGATGGTTGGCTTTGTCCAGGCATTTCTTGATCTTTGCAACGACCGCCGTGTCGATGTCGCTCGTGGCGGAGGTGACTGTGGGGTTTGCCTGTCTCTGCACTCGCGGTCACGCATGCTTTGTAGAGGGGTTGCGGTAGCTTTGGCGACGCGCGTGGACGAGCAGCGCGTTTGCGAGGTAGCGGTGCTTGGTCTCCGTCCTGCTCGTTACTGGCCACGGCGTCCGCGTTCCGCTTAGCCATGGCTTAGCGAATAGGTAGGATGAGGAGGAGAGAGGAAGAGTTTTTGATGTGCTGGTCGATGACGAGAACCACTGGAAAGTAGGGGGGATATACTTGGACTGGTAGAAGAAGTCATGGGAGAAAGGAAGCGTCTGATTGACCTGCCGTTTGTCACGTCTCACCCACCTCCAGCGTTTGTGATGGCGCTGCAGCATGGGCCGCTTTGGACCAGGTTGGCACCGACATTTCCTGCTTTCATCGCGGGTGCTTCTGCACGATGGAAGTATTCATTGATTGCTGCCGCCGTAGACATGCGCACATCGGAATGGGAGATGAGGTTGGAAGGAAGGCAAGTTGACAGTTCATATGGAGTAGGGCTGACTCATCGGTCTAGTCTATCCTTCGGCGTCCATTCCCGTCTCTGTTGGAGAATCCAACCTCGCAGTGCTCACGCTGCTTGCTCTGTGTCCTGCTCCTTGCACCATCGTCAAGCATCTTCCTGCGATGCAGTCTTGCGACGCATCCCGTCTGCTCCTCTGTTCCCTTTCGACATTGTGATATGGCACACGTCGTGCTCGCACTGCCTTTCCCAAACACGGATCGACGAGCCCAATCGTCCGGACTGCTGACTGACACGGATTGCTGTTCAAGATTGGTTGCTCTCGACAAGACTATCACTACCAACGACTCTCCTTTGGGTGTCGACGCGTTTCTTGACGTCTTGTTGTCGCCTCTGCAACGTGATGTGAGACCACGCCCGCGTTCCTGGGGATCTACTCCTATCCACATTGGCGGCTCTTCTCCACATGGAGAAAGCACGTGGCTGTGGGTACATTATCCGAGGTATTCCTTCAGGATTCAGCATTCAATGCGTATTCTCACTTCCAGATTTCTAGTCTACATTCATTGACATCCAATCTACATCTCACTCTTTCTCTGCTTCTAACCGCCGGCAGCATGGCAAAGTCAGGGAGCACCAAGGGCGGCTCGTGGTTCAACTTCCTCATCATCTTCATCGTTGCTCTGGGTTCCTTCACGTACGGATTCAACAATGCAATCACCGGCAGTGTCTTTGGACTGCCCGGCTTCTACTCCGTCAGTCTACCAACCCCTCCGTTGATCTCGAGTCTGCCATTACTAACGTGGATGGCAGTATTTTGACCTCAACGCCGGTGACTCGAGTTCCAACTCCATCCTCGGCGCAGCCAATGGTGTCTTCTTCGCCGGAGCAATGCTAGGCTGTTTGATCGCAGCCTGGTGCGCGGACAAGCTGGGCCGGGTGCGTAGCTTGCAAGTTGTGTGTCTTCTCTGCTTAGTTGGTGGAATCCTGCAGGGAGCCAGCGTGCACGTCGCCATGCTGCTCCTCGGTCGTGTTGTCACCGGTCTTGGCTCGGGAATGGTCAACTCTGTGGTCCCACTGTATCAATCTGAGATCGCTCCACCGAAGATCAGAGGGCTCATGGTGGGTCTACATGGCACGCTGCTCGTCGCTGGATATGCGATGGCCGGCTGGGCAGGTTATGGCTGCTATTTCGAACCGAATCAACAGATTCAGTGGAGGCTGCTGCTGGCTCTGCAAGTCGTGACGCCAGCCATGCTGCTCGTTGCTTCACCATTCCTCCCGGAGTCGCCGAGGTACTGTACAAGCACTGTTGTACCAAGATGACTTGCTGACCCCTGGCAGATGGTTGATCGCAAATGGGAGAGAAGAGCTGGCAAACACCATCCTGGAGAAGCTGCATCACTCGTCTGGTGACGTTGGAGACAACAGCCTTGCGCACAGGGAATTTTACCAGATTAAGCAACAGGTGGAGTTGGAGCGAGCGACTCCTTTCGGCCTCCTGGACTTCATCCGCATTCCAAGCTATCGACGTCGTCTCCTGGTGGCCTGCGGAACTCAGTACGGTGTCCCGGGCAGAGCTTGCATCGTGATGAGACCTTTCTGACAGTTCTGTAGGTTCATCGCTCAGTCGACCGGGACGCTGGTAGTGGCCAACTACCAAGTCCTACTGTACAATGGCCTTGGACTGTATGGCTCTTTGCCGCTCCTGCTGTACAGCGCATACCTTTCTTGGGCGGCATTCATGAATTATGTCGCCGCTTTGATCGTCGATCGTGTGGGACGAGTGCGCATGTTGGCGATTGGATTTGTGAGTTGTCCAGGAAAACAGAGCACGGCGTCCTTGCTGACAGGATAAAGGTCGGCTGCATTATCACGCTCAGCCTGTTCACGGCCATGGTGGCCGAATTTGCGGAATCGGAGAACAAGGTCGGCCAAGGTACGCTGCTCACGACTGCAAGCACGCACACCCCCAGGCGGTACTGATTTCCGTGTCGCAGGCTTTGCAGTGTTCTTCTTGTTTGCCTTCGTCGGCTTCTACGGCGGCTGCGTGGATGCCGTATCATGGTAAGCGGTAAGGCGCAAACAGCATCCGATGCATATACTGATTGGTGTGCAGGATCTACTGCTCTGAAATCTTTCCGACACACGCCAGAGCCCGAGGATTCTCGATCAGTGTGGCCACGTTCTTGGGTGCGGCTCTTGTATACACGCAGGTCGCCCCGATAGCATTTGCACAAGTCGACTGGAAGTTCTACCTTCTGTTCATCCTGGTGACCGCAGTGGGCACACCCATCTTCATGCACTACTCGCCAGAGACGAAGGTACGTTGCCGATTCTGGCAAATTCAAGTTCCAGTCGTATATGTCATCTCAGACTTGCTGATACGACCAACCAGGGCCTGGCATTGGAAGAGATTTCGGAATTGTTCGGCGATCAAGTGGCAGTGCACCTCTCGAATGGTGAAGCTGAGTCCGGGCCGATGCAGGAGAAGTCGACGCAGAGCAGTGAGAAGGGATTGGACCGCCAGCACATGGAGTCGACATCCGCCAGCCGCTGAATCACTCTTCCCCAATCGTGTTCTGTGCGTCGCTCATGGGTACATGTCGGTGGCAGATCGGTCCCGGCTTTAATCCCATCCCAGGCAAACCAAGCCGTCAAATAGTTAGCCGATCCTGTTTCTCCTCAGACCTCTGTCCAGGCTGTGACATCTATCGAATGCCGGCCAATTATCGACGAGCTATAAGCTGCTGTAGAACTCCTGACTTCCCAGAAACCAGCGTTTTTCCAGGTGTTTTGGATCTTGGATAGCCTTCAAGATTTCGGAAGCTTTGGCGGACAACGGAGGCACCTCAGCAGGATCGTTCATTTCAGCCCACACCAGTTCCATCCGTGGACCGTGCCAGCTGTCCAGCCATGGCCACCGCTTGAGCTTTGCCTCGAATTCCTGGATGCTATTGATGCCGAGCTTCTGGCATGTTTTGGCCAGCAGAATAGGCAGCAGATTGGGCTTGCCGGAAGGGTCCATGTCGAGCTTCGCGGCAGAAAACGAAAAGAGGACCCAGAGAAGTGAGGAATACTCGCCGCCCTGATCCAGCCAGATTTCGAGCAGGTTGGATGGAAGTGGATCCAATGCGCGTTTCAATGTCGATGCATGAAGATTGCGCACCTGGACTGTCCAGTACCTAGATATGATCCAGGAATGAAGCTGCAATGTTAGGGATACCACCTTTACGACCAGCTCGTTGTCCGTGGCGATGTTAGCAGATGCGTCTGCGTGCAGCAATCGCAGGCGATATGCCAGGTCATACACATGGCCAAGAGGGACTTCCGAGTCCGCGATCATGACGTCCCATGGAAGACAGATCTGATGGAGGTTCCGGAGCAGCTCAAAGCTTCTACCGTTGTCAAGTAGACGGGATTCAGGAAGTGCCCGGCAGTTCTCGAGACTGAGGGCTGTTGCTTGGGCCGCGAACTCGGTGCTGTTGCGTAGCCTCTTTTTGTATCCCTCGGGAATATAGTAGGTCATGAGCGGACGCTCGCCGGATACCAATGACTGTCGCAGGTCGACTCGTGAAGCTACTCTCCATGCCGCATGGCTCAGCCGATGGTTCGGAAAGAGGTTTGAAATAGCCTTGAGATGGATCCGAGCGGCAGGAAGATCGCCCAATTCTCGACTTTCAAGCTCTGAGAGCAGCGCCATAGCAAGAGCCAAAGACTGCTGGGGTTGGGACCCCAACTTGTGCAGACGACCAATGGCCGCCTTGAGATCACGCAAGAGACTCTGCTTCTCCTTGTAGTAGGATGCCCACTCCGCCTGCCCAGTCAGATTCGCTCTCTTCAGCAGCATCGAGAGAGAAATGCATCGCAAGACCAGCGCGTCGTACCGTGCAGCGTCCCAGAGTTGCTCCACCCAAGTTTTGTGCGCAGCTGTGAAGAGATGGGCTTGCGCCTCCCTGAGATGGCTGCAGAAGAACCATACTGCAGTCTCTGACATGGACATTGCGCCGCAAGCGTAGGTAGGACCAGAAGACGGTAGTGCCGGAGACCTGGCTAAAGAGTTGGGCCGAAGTAGAAGCTCTAAGGCTTTGGAATCATCCCCATTGGTACTTGTGATACTTTGCGTGTCCTTGAGATGTTGCGCACAAGTTTTGTTCTCCGCAGGCCCAGCACATTTGGAAAGGTGAGCCAACATGACATGCCGTCGTAGCCATTTTGGGTTTGACTTCCGCTTCGGTGGGGTGGAAGGGTCGTGAGGGTGAACGAAAGTGATGCCTGGATGCTGCCGAGCCATTGTCGTCTTTGGCGAATGGTTGAGAGGAGGGAAAGAGAGGCGAGTTTGGAGGAAGCTGGAGGAGCTGCTACTCGCAGGTAGACATACCTCAGACTTACCGCACGCTTCACCTTAATTGTCATGAGTACAGACATCAGTTCATACGTAAGCAGCAGTGCCGAAGATAGCTCAAGGAGGAGAAGGTAAGAGCAGGCTTCCCAAGTCATTGAAAGCGGGTGGATTGAGGAGGGTATTGCGGGACGGACGCAAGTCAGATTCTAGACGCCCGGCATCGCGCTAGAAATCATATCTCGTCATCTCAATGGCTGGGTGGTGTTCTTACAGCAAGACCTCGCAGGAGCAATAGAGGTAAGCTCAACAGGAACGGACCAAGCGTCTCTGACACGATCATGAGCATGTGCTTGTGTAGCTTGTCGTTGCTTGTCTTGAACGTCTACCGAGGACAGAAGCCGTCACAACCGTCCTACCGCCTCTTCAGTGCTGACTCCGCATCCTGCATACACTGCCCGGACCCTTCTGAATTAAAGCTGTCCCGAACAATGCTCCGTATTTGCTCGGAACAATCCTTGCCTACACCGCATAGTAGAGCGAAGCCTCCTGCAAAACCGCGTCGATCTTCCCTGCCGCAACCAACCCAGCCGGCGCCTGGTCCACGCTCAGCTTCGCTCCAACCGCCAGGCTGAAAGTCTCATGGTCGTTCTTCAGCAGCAGCACAGTCGCCTCGATGACGCTGCTTAGCTGGGCTTGGTCGAACAGCGGCTTCTTCGCTTCGAGGGCTTGCACACTGGCCGGGATGGACTTGCCGACGCTCTGATTCACGTTCTGGACGATGCGTTTCGACTCTGCAGATGTGAAGGGTGAGGACGCTTGAGCATCGCTGAAGCCTTGTCTGTTGATGGCGTGGACAGCGATTGTGGCGTCGAAAACTGGCGTCGACTCGGTGATGCCGCCGTTGTAGGCATTGATGGCTGATGTCAGCTTTCGCACGGCGGTATCAATGCCGGTGATGTCGTCGTAAACGGCATTTGCGTCCCGTTTGGCGGTGATGGAAGCTGAAAGCGCGAGCGGGAGGACGGCGAAGATCGAGAGGAAACGCATTTTCGGAGATTGTGGTTGTTACCTTACGAACACGGATATCTTCCAGGTTGCTTGCGATCAGCTGCCTTTTGTCTCTTCGAACGGACTCAGAACGAGCCGAGGCACCACTTTTTGAGTTCACTTGTACCGCTTCTTGACACTGGCACAACGCAGGAAGATCCTAACTCAGTAAAGTAGCACGAAAGATGAACTGAAACCTGCGCAGTCACCTGTGTCGCCGACAGCCGTACACCTGAAGCACCTCTTGGGTTGCATCCCGGACAGCCAGAACTAGAAGAACAGCAAATCATCATCCTTCCATCCGTCCTCCAGCAGCGCCTTGTGCACAGTCTTCTCCAGCGCCTCCGGTCCACAGACAAGCACCATAGCCTCGCCAGCCCCATGGGCACTTCTACTCGCATGTTCCTTCAACAATGGCGCAGCTATCCGTCCGCGCAGACCCTCCCAGCCATCCGGAGCACTCGTCAACGTATACATTAATCGGCACTTCTCGTGGTTGTCCTTTGCATGCGCATCAAGCTCTTCCTTGCATAGGATATCTTCGAGTAGTCGATTGCTGTCTAAGACAACACATCTTGTGTCGTCCGACCGCTCTTGCATGATTTCCCGGAACACCTGATAGATGGGCGTGATGCCGCTGCCGCCGGATATCATGATGAATGTCTTGATCCGCCTTTCAACATCATTCACCGTGCAGCGGCCGTGTCCCAGGTAACGGAACTTGCCTATAGGCCCTTTAAACTCCACAAAATGGCCGACAGGGAGTGCGTCCATGGCCTGGCTCATCTTGCCACCTTTGCGCTCGTTGGTGTTGAAGTACACTTTAACCAGGACGTCCATGGTGCCCTTCTGCGTCGTCTGAGAGATTGGAGTGTAGCTCCGGATGATAGCTTCTCGTGTCACCGGGTCCCGTAGCCGGATCATCAGGTGTTGGCCGACTGGTAAGCCCAACGTCTGCTCGCCGTGGTCGAGCTTAAATGAAAAGATGCGAGTATCCCAAGATACGGTTTTCTTGTTGCAAAGAGTGGCCTTTCGCCATGCGCGAGGTTGCAGGAAGACTGCTGTTGGCTCGGAATCTACTTCAGGTTGGCCCTCTTCACCAGCCAGTGCGGCCTTGCCCTTTTCATCCAGAGTGCCAATGTGATGTTCTATTAGCATTGCTTTCGCAGTTTCACTGTCTGTTGATTGTCAGTACTCCAACTTGCGAGGTTCTCAGACTTCCATTATGACATACGTATCGCCACAAACTCGTCTGTCGCATCCATACCGGCCGCTGCAGTAATACTGGATGCGCCGCCAGGGTGGTCTTTGAGATAGTCGGTCCCATCGTATACTTCTCCATTGACGACAAACCATGGGTTCTCCTCCTTGTCGTGTTTCCTCAGTTCATCGACCGTGATCAAGTTGTTCAACCCGTCCTTCGTCATCTTCACCTCCGCCGCCGCCGCCTCAGTCACCGGTTCAGGCACTTCTTCGCCACCGATCTGTTCGCCCCAATAGCCGTTTGCCAAGTTTCCGCCGGCATTCTTCACCCGCTCCATCCAGCCTCCAGGTAGAAGAGCCGGCTGTGTGGGATGTTCGAAGCGCAGATAATCGTTCTCTTTGGTGATTGTGACTCTGTACCATGGGTTGTTCATCATCCCAAGAACGCTCCAATACATGTCTCTCGGTTGAATGTTCATACTTTCGTCCATTGCCCGCACGAAAATGTCGCTCGATTGACCAAGCTCCTCGAGCGAGATGTCGAGGTTCCAGAAGCACCAGCAGAAAGAAGCCTCGTGGTCCCACAAGTCCAGCACGCCGCCGCAGAGGTTCTGTCTTCTCGCTTCTCGGTACCGGTCTTCGGCATAATCGATGTTGGCCAGCCTCCATGTCTTGCCTTTGTCCAAGGTTATCTCGACGCGGGTTACCCTTCGCCCGCCACCTCCGTAGGCATACCCTCTTACTCTATACACTGGCTCTGAGCCTACAAGACATAGTTGCTGGTCATGAGCAGGCTGTGCAATAGCAGAGTTGGTGCTCAAGTCATAGATTGCGTACCGCTCGTCCTTCCACCACGTGGAGTTATTAGCCGCTTCCTCCGGAGAAACCATTGTCGGTAGGACCCGATTATCGTAGATATGATACCAGTTGTCGCTCGGCTCCGAGGTTATGACTATTCGCTTTAACCACTTTACGCTACGTCCGCCGATCTGGCCGGGAATGACGACACGCAGAGGCTTGCCATGATCCGGTCGCAGCATCTCACCATTCATAGCGTGTGCCAGCATCATCCCTTTGTTCGGGTCAGTGGCCCAGTTCAGCTTGACCGAAGTCCCGTAGCAGCCATTGGGCAGCTTGTCTGCGCCTTCCATACACAGGTATCTCGCACCTCGTTTGGGCTTGGCTCTGTGTATTAGCTCCCCCAGAGGCACGCCCGTAAAGAGAGCGGTCGAGACGCCAGCGGCACCCCAGGAGAAGCCCTTTGTCTTGCGCACAATATTCTGCTCCTTGCGTCTGTTGCCGGCACAGACTAATGTGATGGGGTAGGTTCGCTGCTCATACTGATCCAGCAGATCTCGTAACGTCATCGCGATAGGATGCTCCACCATCCCTTCAATAGAAAACTCCCAGTTGAGAACATCTTCATCCTCGCAATTGGGGACATACCCGTGATTTCGCACGTAGAAGAGCTCCGGACTTGTCAGAAAGCCTTCATTGAAGAGGTCTGTCAAGGGAGCTTCGACATTGAAGGGATGGACGCCAGTCAGTCGTATCAGCCGTGGATCTCTTGGAAGCCATGAGTCGGGTGTTTTCTTGTCCGGATCAAGCACTTGTGTGGGTGTTGAGGTTGGCGGTGGTAGTGGAAAGCTGGGAGTCGACGAGGAAGCAGCGATCTCAGTGCCTGCCTTCTCTGGACCGCCATCCTCGGAGTCGGGAGGGGTGGGAGGTAAGTCGGCGGTCGTTCTTCTCAAATGCACGTTTTCCTCTTCGGTCATTGTGTGATTTGCCATCATTCACGCAAAGTGGGACAACCAAAGGGAACAGAAGGGGAGAACGAACTTGAAGATGAGATGGTTGAGATCGGTGACAAACGTAAGGAATCGACTTGCCAAGAACGGTGTACTGCTATTCTATCTCATGGTATTGGACATCGTGGCAGCCATGCGATGACAGCTGCAGAGCCTCCGGAGAAGCATGAGTGCACTGCGGGACGAGTCCAAGGTCGCGAGGTGGGCGTGGGGCAGGCGTGCTGATAATGGTCTTTTCTTTGCCTCGTCGAGCGAGGTGAGAGATGTCTATCGGCCAATGATACAGAGGTGAGGTGTCCTTATCTTTGACCTGACAGAAAGGGGATAGTGGACCATGGACCTCACCTCTGCGATGCACGTGAGCAATCCTCGGAGATGCGCACTGCGAGACTCGCCGGTGATGTCGTCCAGGTAGTCCATTTCATCCTGCGGATGTGCTTGGTCGAGTCGAGGACGCTGGGGGGGAGGTGTGTTAATGTCGTGCGTTGGAGAAGATTCGTCGAACTAGTGTCGGCGTCAAGGAGGATGTTTTCTCCGAACGCCACCGCACTGCCACAGATGATGTAGAAGGAGCGTTCAAGAGTGAAGTTCCCTCGAACTCCATAAGGTACCAACGAAGGAGTCTGTGATCCAATGCCGGTGCCAGTGGTGACGCAGCTTCTGGCCGACGGGCTGGACTCGTTGCCCTACGTCTGGCCCATCCTGAAGACGCTGCCATGGCTGCTCGGGCTATACCTGGTGAAGGCGTACTTCGAGGGCGCCAGCAATGGGAGCGAGAGGAACATGCACGGCAAGGTCGTCATGGTCACGGTGAGGCGGACAACACTTGGCAAGCAGGAGAATGGTCACTGATGAGGTGATACAGGGCGGGACGAGTGGCATTGGAGAGGCAGTGGTCCGCGAATTGGCTGGCAGAGGAGCGCAGATAGTCCTGCTCACCCAGCATGAGTTGTCCGACTTCTTCATAGTCGAGTACATCGAGGAGCTACGGAAAGAGACAGACAACCAGCTCATCACCGCCGAGCAGGTGGACCTTTCCAGTCTACACAGCATCCGCACTTTCGCGACCAAATGGATCGACAATGCTCCGCCCAGGCGCCTGGACACGGTCATTCTGTGCGCCAACACCCTCACTCCAGCTGGTGGCGACATCGAGAGTACGGCAGGGGAAGGGGTCGAGGTCAACTGGATGGTCAACTACCTCGCCAACTTCCACCTTCTCAGCATCCTCTCTCCCGCACTCCGAGCACAGCCGGCTGATCGAGACGTCCGCATTCTCTTTGGAACATGTGCGGGCTACATGGGCGGCGACCTGCTTCACATCACCCATCCTGCGCCCTCCTTCGGCAAAGCGCCTAAAAAGACAGCCAATGGCAAGCCCAAGAGCTCCTCTGCCACTCAAGCACCATCGGACTTCTCGCCCGGCAACGCACACGCCACCAGCAAGCTCGCCCTCACCACCTTTGCCCTCGCTTTCCAGAAGCATCTATCCTCATACAAACGTCCCGACAATACGCCCATGAATACCAAAGTCCTGCTTGTCGACCCCGGCCTCTCGCGCACACCTGGAACCAGGCGCTGGCTGACGTTCGGCTCACTGTTCGGTCTGGCGCTGTACCTCCTCTTCTACCCCCTGTGGTGGCTCGTCCTCAAGTCGCCGCTTGGTGGCGCTCAATCCTTCCTTTTCGCTGTCATGGAAGAACGCTTCACGAGGAGCGGCGGTGGGCTATTGATCAAAGAGTGCGGAGAGCGTTCATTCGGCAGGAAGGAGGTGGTCGAGAATGAAGAGACGCAGAAGCAACTCTGGGAGTACAGTGAGAAGATGGTACAGGAGGCCGAAAAGCGGGGCAAGGAGTACAGGACGGAGATGAAGAGGAAAAGCGACGAGGCAAAGGACCAAGAGGAAGCAGAAGAGCAGATGCGCGAGTACAAAGAGAAGATCGGGAAGAAGGAGGGCCAGAAGCAGGAGGGCAGCAGGCGGAGTCGCAAGGCAGGATGATGGAGGTCGTGCAATAATCACAAGATGGAATCATTTGATGGCAAGACATACACCTCTTGAGCTATATGCGAATTGTCAGTGCGCCCGCCAGAGCGCAGTGCTGGAGGCGATGCTACAGCACTCCCATTTGATGGCGGAGCGGGCTCATCAGCGCTTGTGCAAGGTTGTTCTCCAGCCAAAGGTGCTCTTGCCAATGAACGACTGGTCGCGACCTGGAGGAACGACATTGAGAGTGAGATTGTCTCACCTCACCTCCATGCCCGCCAAATGGAAGGAGTTGTATGCCGTTACTCTCGCTCTTCCGCTCCGCCCGTAGTGAGCAGCCTGGTTGATCGAGCGGCGGATACAATTAGTCCAAGACCAGCAGCTCGCTGTTGGCCAATTCAGTCGTCCAAGATCGGTAAGAGATCGGGACTCTTTGTTGCCGAATGATAAGTGGTATTTACGGCCAGCGCGCAGCAGTGGACAAAGACTTGGTCGCCTATGGCTTCCGGTTTTCCGTACCGAAGGCTGATGCCAGAGCCGAAAAATGGCGGAAGGATACGCCAGATGGTTGTCTCGAATGAGCGCAGACCGTCGTGAGAAGGCAATTCGATGCATTTCCTTTGGCGAAATGTTATTGCTCTTCTGTCATCCCAGCTCCAACGAGGCACCAACGAGCGCGGCCACATGTCGATCTGCTGTATCGGTCGATACAAATTCCAGTCAGGTCTACAGCCAGTCAATTGAGACCCTATCTCCTTGGGAAGAGGCGTTCACCGACTCGGCCGCACAATCCACATCGCTTGATATAGCGTCTTCATTACCAATGTCTCCGCACATTGGTCACCCGCCGATCATTGGTTTACGTTCGTCCTCTCAGCACAAACTTCGCAGCCAAGGTCGCGAAGTATGTAAGACGTGCGATATCAGCTCTCTGCTCATCTTCTGCCATTCAGGACATTGCTCCGCACCCACTTCTGCGTTGGATGGCCCGGAGCGGCGGGCTGATTTAACCACACTGGCTCTCCGTCCTCGGTTTGTGATCAACAAGGTGGATTTCCGGTGTTGCGTAGAGCACCGTAAGCCCAGGAACGGGTTCCTCGGGCGGCCGCCTTTGTGCTGACACGAGGCTCGAAACTTTCTGGTCGAATTACGTTGCGCTTGGCATGGGCTGCCGGGGTCGCCTGATTGTGTTGGAATACCGGAAGAGTGATGTCACTGGCCTTGACGGTCGGTTCAGGAGGAACAGCAGCAGATATATATTGTGCATCGAAGGATGGCTCCGAGGGTGATCAAGCAACATTCGCAGGCCGAATCATCTTACCTCAAATCACTGCTTCTCAACAACTTCTCGAACCATCTCCAACATGCCTTCTCTCAAAACAGTCCTCTCGGTAACCTTGCCTGCTGTTGCGTCGTCGGCAGCAGCAACCGCAGACGTCCTCGAAAAGCGCCAGTATACCGGTCAACAGACCCGACTCACCTTCTTCGGGTATGTCCTTCTGCAGCTGCTGACCTTGCACATCTTAGTACTGACATCTCTACAGCTACCCCGACAACTGCGACGACACGGGCTGTTACAGAGACGCCACAGCATACGATTGCCAGGGCCGAGGGTCAATCGCCGGCGGAGATGGCACCTTCGACAACCCTTTGACTGCGGCAATCAAGACCGGTGGCAACTTCGAGCCATGTCAGATCGCATACACGACGTACCTTCAAAAATTCCTCATATTCGACGGTCTCTGCGCCAGTTGCACGCCCGATCACGTGGACATCTGGGTGCAGAGCTCCTGCAGTGACGATGCGGACAGCGTCTGCGCTTGCGAGGACCAGCTCACTCCCGACGTTGACGACTATTTGTACTACGGTATCACTGCTGATGATCCGAGCACGTTCAACGTCGATACGACACCGCTGTACTCCGGAGGCTGCACCGGGAATACATACCCGACCAGTGCTGGAAAGCGGGACAACGCCGGCATGGAGCAGAGCATCAATCCACAGCGCAAGAGGGACGGGTTGTGGGGTGTTGAAGAAATGTGGTTGAAGAACAAGAGGCAGAGCGGTGCTTGCAGCGAGAACTCTTGCCAGTGCACTTGTTGAGCATGGCGAC
Source organism: Saxophila tyrrhenica (assembly GCF_035928015.1). Taxonomy (NCBI): domain Eukaryota; kingdom Fungi; phylum Ascomycota; class Dothideomycetes; order Mycosphaerellales; family Extremaceae; genus Saxophila; species Saxophila tyrrhenica. Next base: position 6,828 of record NW_027041748.1, on the reverse strand, counting down.
GAGCTGGATCTCGAGCGCGATTGATGGAAGTGACGTATTGGTTGTAGTCGCCTCCATAGCCATTCACTATGATGAGATATTGAAACACTGCTGTCGTCTCACTAGGTCAAACCGAACCTGGTGACAAATCTCACGACCTGACGAACAATAGACGCCCGACGAAGAGAGTGATGTGGCCATGCCGGGTGTATTGGGGCCCGGGAAGATGTGCTGGTAGATGGCTTTCGTGTCAGTCGCCTCAGGGGTTCGACAGGATGCTCAAAGGGGAAAGAAGGCGGAAGAAGCGACCCGGTGTCTACGAGAACTGCAAAGCACAGTCAGTAGATATGTTTCTCAGACGAGCCCCCTCCAGCACCCAGCTGAATGCCGAAATACTGATGGGAGCCCATGTTCGCCATGGGACCCCCCGGACAGCGAGTGAAGCAGCGGCTGTGAGTCCAACAGAGATACGCTTCGTCTTTTCGTTGTCATCAACCTGCAGTTCAGCACCGCTGTCCAGTAGCACATACCAAGGCCGGGCGATTGCAGCAAACTGTCTCCAGCGCAGTCTCTTCTGTCGCCCGGCCTCAGCATCTGCCTTTAGCTTAATGATGCAGTGGCTTCGGCATCAGTGCTTCATTCATCGAAGCTCCTGCGCCGTCTGTACCAGTCCAAGTGTCGACAGTGGACAATAATTCGACCTCTGCGTAGCATGGCGTCGTCTCATTGTCCACCAACTCGGTGCGACTGCGGCAGGCTCTCATTGTCAAGCTGAGGAACTCCTCTGTCGCCGAAGCTCGATCCACTCGCATCCAGGTTCATCGTGTGTACCAGTGACAGTTGTACCCCTTCCTGCAAGTTATCTGGTTCCGACAGCGCAGACAACAACTGTCGTCTTTGCTGCCGTTGCACTTCTCTTGCGGGGTCTTCAAAAGTCAGGGTGGTTGCTGCTGACCCACGCCTCAGGCTCGCCCGTGTGACTGCTGCTTGTCGGACCGAAAGAGCGTATGCCACCTCAATTGGGTCCGCCTGACGTCTCCTTGGACGGCGTGTCCTATATGTATTGAACGCCGCCATCTTCCACAGACTGAGCGCGGGTCGCATGTGGTGCTTGATGCCTGCCAGGGTGGGAGTGACGAGAAACCACACATGAACGTGCAGCTCAGGCCATCCCTCCCTTCGGCAGGCTCAGTCTGTTCTTTGCGCTGAGCTGATGAGATGTCGCGGGCTCGCGTAGTTGGCGTAACGCAACGTTGGCGCAATGGCGGAAGCGAAGAAGAGGTGCCAGGTTTCGAAGACTGGAAGTTGATGGTGCTACGGCTTTGGCAGCCGGTCCGTTCCGCTGACACGCCTTGATGCCCTACCGTTGCACGGAGGGAGAGACTGGGTGAGTTGAACAGAACATGTATCCTCTTAATTACTTGACTACAGAGCGTGATTGCAAAAAGTGCACATATCGTACAAGCAAGAAAGGGACCGGCGCATGTTCCTCATTCGAAAGCATGGAGACGGTCTTTGCGGTACACGAATCGAAGAAAAGACTTGCTTGTGATGATTGCCGTGAGGTTATGCGTATAGTAAATTCAAGTTTCACGCTGATGAGGATACATAGGCAGTCGAAAGGTGAAATGTCCAGGCGGCGAGCCATGTGATCGATGCTCGAAGACCGGCGCAACATGCAGGTACTCCTTAGCAAGGCAAAACGGTAGACCGCGCAAGCGGCAAAAGTGTGACGAGCAGGGCGTGGGTGGCTCAGGTGGTTTCACTCCGACTGAAGCCATGACTGGAGCACATATGAGTGAGCTATCAAGCCGGCACTCTCACTCTTCAAGTGCGTTTCCCATAAGCCTATCTAAATTCTTCCTAATACCTGTACAGTCATGGAGATACGGTCTACTCCGATCCTGGAGATCAGTGTAAACGACACTGCGCAGCCATCGCGGATATTTACACCGGACTCCAGTACCATGGGCCTTCCGTGCAGCTGCATGTCGACAGGCTACTTGACGTCGACGCGCGTCCAATGTATGGACCTCAGTGACATGGAATTGTCTACAATACAGTTACGGTCAGCGGTGGCCACCGGGGCCACTATACTGACATGCCCTACATGCCCGCAAAGCATACTGACAGCGATCCAAAACAACTATCAGCTAGCTACGCTCCTGATCACTGTCACCGACGCCACGAGAAGACTCTTGCTCAACGTCGACAGCATGGCTAAACCGACGAGCCCTGGCTCCACCAGCAATGTCATGGAACCTCAAGCGATGTTACTTCCAGCCATCTCGGGGCATCAGAAGAGGTTGTACGTACGCAGGATGTTGAGAGTCGAAGTTCTAGGGTCCCCAATAGACGAGCACAACGGTACCTTGTTCGGTATCATCAGGTCCTGGGAATCCAGACAAGACAAATGGCATCAGAGCCCGGAGTTCTACGAGGAGCAGGTTAAGATGTATGGACATCAAGATACTGTTAATCGCGACACGAATAAACATTGCAGGAATTGCTACAGACTCATTCAGCAGGTCAAACAGGCAGTCTGCCGGATTGACGTCTAAGTGTGAGCAACTGAAAGACGTTGTCACTGGTTGCTCCCTAACGTCTTCCAGGGTGCGAAAGAGAGTTGTAATGGCTACCTATCGCCGTCGAAATCACAAACGTTCCTTGCGCGTGGTCGGCTCCAGCCTTTCCTTCTCGCAATCAACGTGTGGTGTTGCACGAAGCTCGGCTCCAAGGTTCGGCGTGCGGGATTCTTGAGCCAATACTGCGAAACCCTCCGAAGAGTCACCCAAAGTGGACTCTTCAAGCGATTCTCCAAACGCTCCCATCACCTTTCCGGTAAAAGCCTCCGACGAGTGTCCCAGCACCACGAATGCAATAACAAGCAAGCCATATCACTTCCATTTCTCTACATTCCGTCACTATCTCGACAACGGCACCTCCTGCACCTCGGTGTCCAACGGATTGCCATGCAAGATCATGCAGCCGCAGGTGGCTCTGGTGAAAAGGCTACAGGTGAGCTGCAACCAACATGGTCTCTGATCTCTACCTTCTGACCAGCCCAACACTTAGAGCCTTCCTCCCGGATGAAGGCCACAGTCGGCTCCAAGACAGGAAGCGCAAGACCAACGAGCTTAGAGATTCCGGCTAAACAGTCATCATGTTGCCACGCTTCACATCCAGCAAGCAAAGATGTCCCGCCCCCCGATGCTGGATTCAGACCTTGGCTGCAGGTTGTTGCCGGTTTCATTCTCATGTTCAACGCCTGGGGTGTTGTCGTTTCATATGGAGCTTTTCAGACTTTCTATACCTCCTCTAGAGGCCTCACGGATGAAAGCGAATCAGTAATAGCATGGATTGGCTCAGCTCAGAATTTTCTGCTGCTCTTCGGTGGTGCGCTCGGTGGCAAGTATTTTGACGCTGGATACTACCGCCAAATGCTTTATGCTGGAACCTTTCTGGTTGTGTTTGGACTCATGATGACTAGCCTGGCGACACAGTATTATCAAGCTCTCCTTGCGCAGGGGTTCTGCGTGGGTCTAGGTCTAGGTAAGGCGGTCGGTGTTCTCGCAGTCCAAATGGCCGCGCTGATACACGAGCTGACTGGCTTCTTGCCTGTCCAGGTCTACTGCTTGTTCCATCGGTTGGACTGCCAAGTACCTGGTTTCAGAAGCGAAGAGGCCTCGCCGTGGGGATCGTCTCAACAGGCGCATCTTTCGCTGGAATCACCTTTCCCGTAGCTCTCAGAAAGCTTATCATGCTCCCTGCTATTGGATTTGGCTGGGCAGTACGGGTTCTCGGGTTCACCTGCTTGGGTACCCTTTCTATCAGCATTGTTTTGGGTCGACCACGACTGCCGCCACGGCCCAGAGGTGCGATTGTGGAGTACAAAGCACTGAAGCAGCTTGACTTTGCCTTCTATGTAAGTGCCAGAAATAGCTCCGCAGTTTGAGGTGAAGTAGCAATTGACCAACAGTGACTGCTTGTAGGTCGCTGGTCAATTTGTGACCTACCTGGGCTTCTTTACGTTCTATAACTATGTTGAGAACTGGGCTATCAGCATGGGTCTCGATGACCGAGGTGAGTGATTGAGGAGAATTGCCTGCAGGTCCTGATCCGGCGAGAGTACGCTTGCTGACAGCTGTCCAAGGCTTACCACTCATGTACGTGCTGCCCATTCTGAATGCGGCAAGCATACTTGGTCGTAGCCTACCCCCATTCATCGCTGACTACACCGGAGCACTCAACATCCAAGTTCCGGCGACGTATATCACTGGTGTACTCCTCCTCGCATGGATTCCAGTCGACTCACTTGGGGCTACAATAGCATTGTCGACCCTATACGGCTTCTCTTCTGGTGCTGCGCTTGCAATAATACCAACTGCTACGGCATGTATGACAAAAGACATGCGGACGTTTGGCGGGCAGATTGGTGTTGTGTTCGTAGCAATGGCCGTCTCTACATTGATTGGAACACCGATCGCTGGAGCAATCATACAAAGCAGCGGCTATGACAGCGCTCGGATATGGGCAGGCGTGGTTGTACTGTGCGGCGCAACGTTAACCTTGATTGCACGTTTAGTCAAAAGCGAGTGGAGGCTGTTGGCCAAAGTATGACCCTTTCCAGCCGGTGTGAGCTTCGAGACTCAGATGAAGTGGCAGCGCAACGAGCCCAGCATTGACAGGCTTGACAGGGTTCAGCGCACGGGAGGCAGAAGATCGCTCGCAGGGCCCGGTCACGAGAAGTGGATCTATCTGGCGATTGTTTGCAGCTGCGATGACAGACCGAGACTCGCAGGTGACTGATTGTATTGGTAGTCGTTGCGACAGCAAGACATGCAATCTGGATGGAGGCTAGACGTTGCCGTCTAGCCGAAGCTTGGCAGTTCCGGCGTGCATCCCACACAATCAGGAGCAATGGGCAGGCCAACTCCTTCTCTTTACGACGCCTACAATCAGACTCATCCTAAGGCGCCATTCGATATTTTCATCTCGTTTTGCAGTAGGAAAGAGGTGCACTCATCACGAAGTCTCCTGCCTCGTCGCCGTCATGCGTCTCTAGCCGCGATGCCACCACTTAGGCCACGTACGACAGGTAAGAGGCATAAAGTGCTGCTCGAGCCGGAGGAAGATATAGTAAAGTCAAGCATCAGAATCGTTTCATCATGTGATCCACTCTGATACTTCACTTGCTTCACTCTTGTCACCCTCATCTTCCCCTCCTCCGCCCGGGTCTCCAAGTTCCAGCCATTGCCACTGTTCGGACCCTTCCAACCGCCGCCTGTCGTTGACGCCTCGTCCGACAACATCGAGTCTTTGGCCAACGATTTCAGGAAGACCCTCAACAGCTACGTCGCGGAATCAGATGGAGTCTACGGGCCAATCTCGATCAACACCACGAGCTGTAGCCTTGCCCTGTCTGCTGGATCGAATTACGTCCCGAAAGAGAGCAATCCACGCCCTTACTTCTTCGAGTACCACCATTCAGCCTCCAACCTGGACGAAGACGACGCACAGGATGCCGAGACCGAGTGGGCGATTGGGGACTTGACGCAGATCTTCACCACGATTTCTCTGCTAGCCGGTGAGGGAGATGAGGTATGGGCAAGAAGCATTACGGAGTATCTGCCGGAACTGAAAGCGTCGAACGTCAAGGCCATACCAGGCCGAGCAATCGTTCAAGTAGCCTGGGAGGATGTGACGCTTGGCGCGCTGGCTTCGCACATGGCCGGCATCGTGCGCGACTGCAAGTTCTCTCAGACATTGAGACGAGCGGCTGAGGCTAAGGCGAGTCGACAGCAATACTTGCAACATCGACGAGCACTGCCCACGAAACATCCTTCTTCAACATCTAGCAGCTCTTCCGCCCATCGAGCTCCCGGACACAACGCCCATCTATCCCCGCGCCGCCTTCGAGCCTCTCGCAAAGGCAATGGAAGCACGCTATAGCGCACACTTCGAAGACATCTTGACCCACCGCGTCATACAGGCTCTTCAATTGGAACACACCCGCCTGCTTTCGTCCTCGCGCTCTGTCCCTCTTGGCAATGGCCTTACCAATACCAGCATGGAAGGCGAAGCGGCCTCCCTTGGACCGGTATCAAGCATCGAAGACCTCTCTGTATTTTGGCATGCGCTGTTGACAGACTGGCTCATTTCCGCTTCCCAAAGCCGTCGCTCCTTGAAGGGGGTTAGGGTTAGGAGTTCCATTGCTTGTTTACGTACTAGCTAACATATACTTGAAAGTCACCTAGATGCGCCCGATAGCCTAACGAAGGGTCTAAGATGAGCCCACCAAACATGGGATCTTGCCGTCTAACTCCCGGTATACGGCGACAACCGAATGCTTCCCTAGACATATAGCCCTTAGTGTGATCTTGAACAGGTGCCCTATCCTATAGCCAGAAAGGACGGGCTATGCCAGGTTGGGTGCCACTCTAGTAGAGCCTAGATAAGCCCTACCATCGTAGCCTAGAGGTAGCTAGAGGGTATGTCGATCCTCCGGTTACTGCTAGAGACTCTATATCCGTAGTCTTAACCCGTTATCTTACGTTACGGGAAGAGTTTAGTCCTACCTTGTCTACCGATATTGGTAGTTAGTATCCTCTATACGCCCGGTCGCTCTTAGCCTTTACTACCCTTATAACGGCGGTTTAGTATATTCCGGTATAGTTAGTAGGTCTATTAACCCTAGCCTTCGTCCGAAGGCCTCTAGTTTCCTACTAGATAGGTTCTCTCTTACTTCTACTACTCCCCTCTATATCCTCGTTCGAGCTCCGACAGCACATCTACGACTACGTCTGTCACCTACCACCAGCCGTTGAGCTACACGCCAGAATGAACAAG